>NC_067283.1:76409183-77034183 GCF_020740795.1 Apus apus
CTAAACAACTGAATCATACAGTTGTACATGATCGGTACACAATTGTTTTGACACACTCATGTCTGCTTGAATAGAGAGAGCTATAAGTGAATAACTGGACCAAGAATGTCTTTGCTCCTTAAACTGGTGGGTTAGAGTACACAGCTCCAGATCCCACATGCAATCAAAGTATTCTCTTAAACACTTTATCACAGCTTTTGTTTAATCACTATTACTACTCAAGAATACCCAAGATCTGGAACCCTATGAGTATATTCTTGTTTGGATTTTGGATGGGACTGGCTTCTGCTCCTCTTTCTCCCCCACGACAGTTTCCTGCCTCAACAGTCCTACTATTAGTCTCACTCTGGATGAGATGGTCTGATCCAAATGGAAATCAGAGCTCTGGAAAACAACAAAAATTAGTTTTGGGGTTTTTTTGTTTGTTTGGTTGGTTGTTGTTTTTGTTTGGTTTGTTTGGGATTATTAAAAAGACCACATATTTTACAGTACATTATGGTGCAATACAATTGCACAGCTGGAGGTGAAAATGCCTTATTTTGTGTTAGATGAGTCCAAATGAGTTTGTGGAGACATTAACTTTTCAGGAGAATGATAGTGATAATGAACTTAGGCAAGATATAATTTTAAATATTTTCATATGTTATCAAGATAGTAAGGCAAAGTATTAATGAGTTGGTGGCTGAGTTGTCTTCGTCTTTTGTCTGATGAAGTCAAAGGTGTATCTATGAGAAACTTTCAAACTCACAGGTAGAGAAAACAAGAAGCATGAATCACACCACGAATGTTTATTTATATAAAGGTATTGAAATCATTACCTAGCATACAGGAACATGGCTAAGCAAAACAGATGAGTGAGTTTAATAGCTTGCTGACACCAAACCCAGGGATTTTATTCTTCACAGGTTTCTCCTGTGAATCTCCAGAATTTCTTCAAGTTTATGTCACCTCCTTCCGGCTCTGGCACTTATTAAAATAATTGTTGGGGAACAAACTAAAAGGCAAGTAAATTCACCTCAGCAGCCCAGCAGTTTTTGGATGATTAGTATGTCTGCATCAAGCATCTGAATGCAGTCATTACCCCTTGTAAATCTGACAAGGATAATTCTCATTTTGATATGTAGAAATGCAGCACGTATTAACTCAATATAATTTAATTCTTGTGTAACAAGTAGCCATATCTTACTTTTTCATTCACTTTTTCAGTGCACGTGTGTATGATCCAGTTGATGACCAGTCACAAGCGGTGTTTCCCAGGGCTCAGTATTGGGCCTGTTCTCTTTCATATGATGAGAGGATTGAACGCACCCTCAGTAAGTTTGCAGATGACACCAGTTAGAGTGGGAGTGTTGATCTGCCCAAAGGTAGAAAAGTTCTAGAGAGGGATCTGGAGAGGCTGGATAGATGGGCCAGGACCAACTGTGTGAGATTCAATGAGGCTGAGTGTCAGATCCTGCACTTGCGTCACCACAACCCCATGCAGCGCTACGGGCTTGAGGAAGGAAGAGTGGCTGGAAAGCTGCCCGGCAGAAAAGGGCAAGGGGCTTTTGGTTGACAGCTGGCTGAATATAAGTCAGCAGTGTGCCCAGGTGGCCAAGAAGGCCAATGTCGTCCTGACTTGTGTGAGAAATAATGTGGACAGCAGGATTAGGGAAGGCATTGTTCCCCTGTACTTAGCACTGGTGAGGCTGCACATCAAATACTGTGTTCAGTTTTGGGCAGCTCACTACGAGGAGGACATTTTGGTGCTGGAGCATTCTCAAAGAAGGACAACAAACTGGTGAAGGGTCTGGAGCACAAGTCTTATGAGGAGCATCTGAGGGAAACAGGGTTGTTTTGACTGGATAAAATGAGTCTTAGATGAGATCTTATTGGTCTCTCTACAACTACCTGAAAGGAGGTTGTAGAGAGAAGGGTGTTGGTATCTTCTCCCAAGTAGCAAGTGATAGGACAAGAGGAAATTACTTCAAGTTGTGGCAGGGGAGGTTTTGATCAGATATTAGGAAAAATTCTTCACTGAAAGTGTAGCCAAGCATTGGAACTGGCTGCCCAGGCAGTGCTTCTTTTTTATGATAAAAGTTGTTTTTTTAACAGATTGCGTATATCTGTGGAGAGACTTCTTTTCTTTTTGAGCTTTTAGACCCATTGACCTTTGATAATCCCTTAAAATTTTATTCAAAAATAATTTTAAATAGCATTGAAAGAGAGGTCAGGCAAATTTTATAATTTCATGTAGTAATTTGATGCACTTTGAGGATACTAATGTTAATTCATTATGTTAATGATTCATTGCTACAATGTAGTCTGGCAAGTACATTTGTAGGAGTGTTAAGCATTGCTTGCTTTTTTTCACTCTTCTTTATTTTGCCCCGTCCCTTTAGAGCTTTCACTATAACCTGTGAATGCACTTTTGTTATTTGATTTTATGTCTGGCACAGTAAAACTAGGCTGTAAAGGAAAAATACCATAGGAAACTACATGTACTTCTGGAAGACTGATGAAATATGGTTAAATTTCTTTTTAAAAAAATCTATTTCACAGATGATCTACTCGAAAGCTTTAGAGTATATTCCAGATTTTATTTTGGCATGTTAATTCATTTTGTTTATTTTTTTTCTCTATAGTCCTTCACATTTTAAAATATCATTACTATAATATCATTTAGTATTTAAAGAATTGGTAATGCAGTGAATTTGAACACAGAGTGCTTCTTATTCTGCAAAGCATTTATGGCTGGACTTGAATACAATAGGTCTAAATCTGTTTTCTTCTTTAATCCAGCTCCATTACATTCAGATTATTTCATATTTCTACGATGACATTAAGTTCTACTCAGTAATGGTGCTTATTACATGAAAAAATTTATTCAAATATCTTTTTCAGTAACACTGTTTTTAATTCCAGTAATGCATTTTTCCCCTAGATATGAATGCCAAAATCTTTATTTCAGTTTGTTTTATTGTCCCTGTGCAGGAACTAAACACATTTGGGAAATTGTTACAAGTAGCCAGACATTTGTCATAACTGAATGAACAACAGTAAGGTTTCCAGCAATAGCCCTTTTTCCAGAAGATTTAGAGGAGTTTCAGAGGAACTGGGGAATATTCAGCTAAATATACGCATAACAGATATAGGGTTAGTTTGAAGGCAAAATGTTAAGAAACACAAAATTGAGGTTCTGTATTGATATCGTTGACAATAACAACCAGATTCACAAAAACTGCCTTTTTACAAATGGAAGAACTGCAATTAATTTTTTTTTTTACTTTCCTGAAACTTAAGCTGATTTCTACATTTAGCAGGTGGTGGAACATGACTGCTATCTTCTTATTCTATTTGATCAGAGATGTTTATATGTTTTTCTTTGACAAGTCTGGAAAAAGGGATGCTCAAAAATGATCCCTAATCAAATTGTTACAACTTTTCCTATTGGAAAATGTACACTGAAAACAATTTCATGCAGGCCTTGCTTCAATTAAACTTAAATTTTTTTTTAGGAGCAGTTCTGAAGGTGAGATGCAGAAGTGAAAATAGATGGAAATCCAGTTACTGATTAAGTTCTTTGAAATATAGGATTATCCTTTCTTGGGGATGAAATGGGGTGAGGTCGGAAGAAACAGAATAGACAAAACTGAGAGATTATGTGTAGGATGTTTCTTCCTTTCAGGAGTTGTCATGAGATAACTTACAGGATTGGTTACTGTCAAATTAACCATGTTTTGCTGTTGCATTCATTCTACAATTATTTTGTTCAGCAATTAGGATTCTTTAGTTAGTTAATTATTCTCAGGAAACATTGCTGTACATTATACTACCTACAGCTACACATAACATTCATCTTTAAAATGTTTTATTTCTGATTATTTATTTTTTAACTGTAAGAATAAAGAATTAATTAGCTGTCAAATTGTTAGTTTAGGTATTTAAAAATGTAAGCTAAAAAGATATCATATTAAAGTGCTGTTTCCAACACAATTGGGAAGAGAAATTAAATTTCCTGAGATATCAATAATTAAAAAAAGAACAAAGGACTGAAAACATTGCTAGGGTGATCATATCTAGTAATTTTATTATCAGCCAGTCCATAAAGCTATGTAATAACTTTCATAAATCTCATCAAGAAAAAAAATCATAAACATACTAATAGTATTACATTATGTCCTGGTTTGAGCCACGATGAAGTCTTTCTTTTTACTGATTTATTTTTTTTTGCTGAGCTCTCTTTTTAAGTAGCATCAAGCTTTCCAGCTAGGGAACTGATAATGCTGGAATGTTTATGTTACTACAATGATGCCAAAGTCACTTTGCTCTGCTTGTTGAATCTGTGGCCTCAGATGTTACAGGGAGAAGTCATATCTGTAACCCTCCTGAAGGAAAGAGTGGACTAGATGGACAGCAAAATTGACCAAAAGATTCCATTCCATATATCTATGTAAACTCAGTATAACGTCAGGGATCATGGAATCCTTTTCCTGCTTCTTCTCCCCTTCTCTTCCATCCATGGTTGGCATCCAGGGAGAGCTCTTATCTATCCATCACCATCAATCCCTAGGCTCATGCACTCCTGACCCTCATATCTCTCCCCTCAACTCCTGTCTGCTCTGCTGCTCTCTCCAGCAGTGGTCTGGGACATTATGGGACTGTTCACAGCTCAGGAGATGCTGTGGGAGTTACTGGGGGTGTGGGGAGGCGATAGGGTTTTGCACAGTCATGAACACATTTGTATATAATTGTACATATTTTCTTTTTATCGTTAGTATTTAATTAAAACTGTCTAGTTTAGTTTTCAATCCAGGAAGACTCTCTCCTTTGTTCTTCCTCCTTCATTCTCTCTCCTTCCCTACCTGTGTGGGAGGGGGAGGGTATCAAGAGTATTGTTGTCACTGGTTCAATTGCCCATCCTGAGTCAAACCGTGACAATAATTTGTTGGTGCCCAAACATGAGGCTCGATTTTAAGCCCAGGGTATAAATGCTCACTAATTGGTGAATGTTTAGACTTCCACCTCTGTAGGAGGAATCTCTCAGATAGCTATGGGCAACACTTCTACTGAATATAATAACGGGTTGAAAACCGAACAGACACATTATTAAATGAAATGCAGTACAAAGAGTAGAAGTTTGTACTTATGAATACTGGGTGTCTAAGGCTCATACATACTGTTCTCTGGTACAGTGCTTTTGTGTCTGTAACAATAAATAATATGGTAGGTTGCTAAAATATACTTACTATCGTCCAGTCTCACCTACATAGCTTCTTTGAGTGTGTTGAAAATGTCTCACACAACTTCAATATTTGTGTATTTTGTGTCTGTATTATATTTGTGTGTGTGTACTTCATGGTTAATGCAGAGGGAAGCAAAATATTGTAAGAATAGTCCCAAAGGAAAATGAACAAAAAAAAAAAAAAAAAAAAGAAAGAGTAAGATGCTTGAGAGATTGATTGTGCTTTTATTTGCTATATAGTCTTTGGTCATAATTACGATGAAATCCAGCTATTCTGCACATATGTTGGTGAAGAAAACATAATCATGATTGAGATGCTTAAGCAGGCTCTGAATATCTCAATTTCATTCCCACTCTGATGATTATGTTTTAGTTTTTAAGTAATTTAATTTCTATGTGTCTTTGTTGAAATGGGAATAAATGTACTTCTGTCAACAAGCTGTTTTTCTAAATAAGCACAGGAGAAAAGGGTTCCTTTGGAGGATAGCTTTGAATGGAAGATTATACCCTGAATATTCATCAGGTAACTGTTTTGGCCGAATCAGGTGCAGGATGTGTGCTATTCCTAGGGTAATTTTTACCTCTGTTCCCTCCTTTAGAAAAATAACTTTAGAAAGGAAGCTATGTAGGATGTGCTGTTTGGAAAACTGTTCAACAAGAAGGCTTATAGATGTGTACTCGCTACTCAGTCACCTGTTTTGCCACTAGAGGTTTGGTAAACAGGTTCCTACCCATTCACTCAGGAGGGATAAAGTCAGCAAGAAGACTCTCACACTCCTCAACCTTTAAAAGAAGATAGATACTTAGGGAAGCTGAGCAATGGCTACAGACTAGTTCATAACCTGAGAGATTTGTCCAAGGCCAGGGGCTGTAAACACTGAAAAAGGGATTGAAGACCTACAGCTCCTGAGGACTGCATCCCACATTTTGGGGTTTCCAAATGGAAGGTATAAGTGGAGTGCTATTCTTTGCATTGGTCACTGTCAGATGTTTTGGTATATAATTTTCATGATGCTGAAATAAATCAAGAGGTGAGCTGTCAAATAAATCTAAAAATCAAAGGACTTGTGTGGACTTTCAGAAACTCTTTCAATTCTTATCAACCATTCTTTCCACAAACAACATCCTGATCTACTCACCTAATTTTGCCTTAACTTCTGAAAAACAAGGCACTGAAACTAAAGCTGTGTGAAGCCTTTCTTGGCCTTTCTGCCTCATTGTTACACAGCTTGTTTATAGATTTTTCTGTTTTTGATAAAAATATCTTACATGAAGAATCTGCAAAATTCAACTGTAAGAATCTGGAAAAACAGGAATTGTTTAAATATTTCCATCCTACGTATTCACCAGTCACTTTTTTTCTGTCTATATGCTTTTTCATAACAACTTCAGTAGTGTAGAGACTGTAGACCTGTTAGAATCCTTTAAAAGCTAAGGAATTACTTTGCATTCTTGGAAAGCTGGATTCGGAATATTCCTGAAATCTAAGAAAATTATAGGTTGGGAAATGCCTTGGATTGCTCTCTAAATAATTAAAATTTTGGGGATAGAATTTTTTTGTTTGTTTTTATTTTGTTCTCATCCACTGTTCTTGATAAGTCCCACTGGAAAATGCCTGGAGTGTTTTTTTCCACTCAGAATTTATTGTATCATATTACTTCCTCACGGAAGATAAGTTAGAGCTGCATTTGAGACTGGACAAAATGTTACAGCACTTGATTATTATTATTATGAAGAAAACATAGATACTCTTGAAGAAAATTATTCTTAAATTAATATCCTAAGCTATCTTATAGTACAAATGTTCAACATCTGTAAGGATGTTATATAGCTCTCCTATGTTACACATAGTCACTGATGTGTCTCCACTGTGCCTTACACTGTGCATTTTAACAGCTTATTATATAGTCAGGAAAGTATTTGGTATTCTTCCATCTTATAAACACCTTCTATATAACTTATTTAAATGCAGGAACCATTACATATATCATATTCATATAGTAAGAATAATTAAACTATTTTAATATTAATAAAAGTACATAAAGTTGTCATTTTAATATACAGACTTAGTATCTTACATACACAGTACAATTATTATAGTGTTAAGATAAAAAAAAAAAATTGGTCATTAAATACAGCAGACATACATTTTTATGTCATATGAAGAATAGCTTCAAAGAATTTCTATTATCCAACAAAAAACAAAAGACATATAAAGATACATGCTGTGCTTAGGTAAATATATTTCATATTTTGACTGATTAATCAGGGACAACCGTTTGAAGAATCAGAGAATCATATAACTGTTTTTGTTGGAATAGACCTTTAAAACCATCAAGCCCAACCATTAAGCTAGCACTCTGCCAGCTCCACTAAACCATGTCTCTAAACAGTGCATCTACATTCATTTAAATACATTCAGGGATGGTGACTCCACCACTTCCCTTGGCAGCCTATTCCAGTGTCTGACAAGCATTTCAGTGAAGACATTTTTCCTGCTCTCCAGGTTCTTTTCCTCTGGGCAACTTTCCCACACCTCTTCCCCAAGCCTATAGTGTTGCATAGGGTTGTTGTGACCCAAGTGCAGGACCCAACATTTGGCCTTGTTGAATTTTTGCAATTGGCCTTGACCCACTGATTCAGCCTGTCCAGATCCCTCTGTAGAACCTTCCTACCCTAAAGCAAATCACCACACCTGCCCCACTTGCTGTCATCCACAAACTTACTGAGGATGCACTTGCTTCCCTCATTCAGGTCATTGATAAAGATATTAAACGGAACTGCCTTAAATATTGAGCTCTGAGGAACACCACTTGTGACTGGCCACCAGATGGATTTAGGTCTGTTCCCCACCACATCTCATTTGCTTAACTATTTAATGAATTGTAGTTGTTATTGCTAGGCTGTATAATTGTTCTCTTTAATTTCTATTAACTGGAATGTGTATTAACTCTGTCTTTAGGCAGCTATAAATAATTGTCTTTAAAATAAAAAGGAAGTGGGAAGAAAATCTATTATGGAAATGTCATCCCTTGCAGCCAAATTGTGTTTTGTCTATGACAATATTGTACTAGTGAAAATTTTATAGTTTTATGTATACTTTCTACCTAGTGCATAAACCCTTCCTACTTTTTAAACTGGAATATAAAGCATGAAGTTTCAGCAAACAGTAGAGCCACTTAAACCATTTTTCTGGT
Organism: Apus apus; assembly: GCF_020740795.1. Lineage (NCBI taxonomy): Eukaryota > Metazoa > Chordata > Aves > Apodiformes > Apodidae > Apus > Apus apus. The sequence continues at coordinate 76,417,605 of NC_067283.1, forward strand.
GGATTTGATTGGTCAAGATATAGACCTTTCTGGGTTCACTGATTTCTTTTCTGCAGATTGGAGAAAAACAAATATATTTTTTTTTCCTTTCTACCTGGATATTTATTTTCATTAAAGATGTAGAAAACTTTTGCCAACTTTTGAATAAATTTGTGTTCTGCAAATGTACTAGAAATCAGGCAGTTGATTTATAAATCACTAGTGGGGGATTTGTATATGACAGCTTTGCTTCTGTTTCTATATGTTTGTGTCTGTGTACATAAATGAACATCCTGTTTTCTTAAAAAATCACACCAAACCCATTAATAACAAACAGATGAAATGCAAATTAATGCCTTCTTAGGACTTTGCAAACTGTATTAGATCTGGTTTTCCCAATTTCATGTAGAGTCATGCACTTAGACCTACAATATCAGAAAACAGTTATTTCAAGAAAATGTATTCAAAAAATGAAGTAATATCAATTAACTGATGTATGAAATCCTGAAAATATGTATTCACATACATGTTTATTGTCAGTAAGTGGAAAATAGACCTAAATCTTTGATTCTTTAAGCATACAATTTCTGTGTGCATACAACCTAGCAAAATGAACGTAACATTTTTTTTTTCAAGTGACTCTTCATTCATTCATAGTTAAGCACTCTCCTAAGTTTCTGAAAAATAAGAGGTTGCAACATTCATAAATATTTCATTAGAGTAATTTGCTTGCCAATTTTCAGGACATGCTGTACTTTGTTAATTAGCACACTGGAACATTTGGTAAACATTAAGCTACAAATTCTATGGTAATATGAAAACTTAAAGTTTGTTTTTGTGTATCAAAAATCGTATGGTTTAAAACTTGCATTTTGAACTATTAAGACTATTAAGTTCTTAGTTCATGAGATGCCTTAAACACTTGCAAATGAGTAGCTGAAAGGAGTTTAGATTTTAAATTATTCAGAAAAAATTTTCTTAAGGATCCCCAAGGACTGCACTCATCATTGATCTCCATCTGGACATTGAGGCATTGACCATCCAGACAATTCCTCCTCCACTGTATAGTCCAACCATCAAATCCGTATCTCTCCAATTTAGAGAGAAGGATGTTGTGGGGAACCATGTAAAAAGCATTACAGAAGTCCAGAGAGATGACATCTGTAGGTCTTCCCTTACCCACTGATGTAGTCACTCCATCATAGAAGGCCACTAGGTTGGTCAGGCAAGCCTTGTCCTTGATGAACACATGCTGCCTATCTCAAATTCCATCCCTGTCCTCCATGTGCCTTATCATAGTTTCTAGAAGGATCTGTTCATTGATCTTCCCAGGCACAGAGAAGAGGCTGACAGGTCAGTAGTTCCCAGGGTCCTCCTTTCTACCTTTTTTAAAAATGACTGCAGTTTTCCCCTTTTTCCAACCATTGAGGACTTCATGTCACTGCCATGACTTTTCAAATATGGAGAGTGGCTTGACAACTACATCAGCCAATTGCCTCAGGCCTCTGGAATGCATCTCAGCAGATCCCATAGATCTATGTATGTCCAGGTTCCCCAGGTGGTCTTGAACGGTATTTTCTCTTACACTAGGAGAGACTTCTCCCACAGTCCCTGCCTTGCAGTCCATCTACTCAAAAGATGTGGGAAGAGAGGTTGCCAGTGAAGACTGAGGCAAAAATGCTGAGTACTTCAGCCTTCTCTGTTGTTACTGGTTTGCCAATTGTGTTCATCAGGGGGTTACACTTTATTTGACCTTCCTTTTCTGGCTGACATAGCTATAGAAGACCTTATTGTTCTTTGAGTCCCTTGTCAAATTCAGCATCCACTGCACCTTGCCTTTCCTGACTCCATCCCTACACAACCCAGAAATGTGCTTATACTCTTCCCAGGATACTTGTCTCTGCTTCCACTGCCTGTGGATTTCCTTCTTACCCCTTTATTCCAACCAGCAAGTCTCAACTTAGCCATGCTGATCTCTTACCTTCTTTGCCTGATTTCCTACACCTGGGGGTGGATAGCTCTTGTCCTTGATGGAAAGCATCCTTAAAACTCTGCCAGTTCTGTTCTGCTCCCATGTTCCTGAGAACCATTTTCCAGGGGATCCTGTTGACTAACTCCTTGAAGAACTATAAGTGTGTTTTCCTAAAATTAATGGTCTTGATTTTACTCTTCAGCTGACCTCAGGACTGTGAACTCTAGCGCATAATCACTGCAGCCAAGACTTCCTGCAATCATGATGTCACCAATTAACTCACTTGTATGGGTGACCACCAAGTCCAATGCCGTATTTCCTCTTATAGGGCTATTATCTGATTTAAGAAGTTATCATTGATACATTCCAGGAGTTTCATGCACTGCCTACTGTTTGCTCTGGTATTTTTCAAGAAGATATTGAGGTGGTTTTGGTCCTCCAGGAGGATGAGAGCCTGTGAGTGCCATGCCTTCTTCATCAGTAGACTCCCCTTGATCAGGTGGTCTATATTGAACACCAACCACAAGGTTATCTTTGTTGCCTCAGTCTTTATTTCTTAGCCATAAGCTTGTCAGTTTGGGACAAGCTTTTCACACTTGAATTGTTGATATAGAGAGCAACCCGTCCACCCCTCCTTCCTTGCTTGTCCCTTCTGAACAGGCTGTAGCCATTGATAGCTGCGCTCCAGTAATGAGATTTGTCCCACCAAGTTTCAGTAATGGCAACTAGGTTGTAGCTTGCTAGCAACATGGTGGCTTCCATCTCTTAGTGTTTGGTGCCCATGTTGTGTGCGTTGTTGTAGAGGCACTTTAGCAGGGCTGTTGGCTGTGTCCTCTTCTTGGTGAAACATTCCTTTATTGCTTTGAGGTACTTCACTGGTGTTTCCCTGTTGGCTCATTTCTGTAAGACTTGAAGAGTGCTCCAGAGTACCCAGCACAACTCAGAGCAAGAGGCGAGCCTCATTATCACCCCATCCCTTTAACCTTAGTGTGTCATCCCATAGCTCATCATTGGCAAGCCTGATATTATCCCCCTCCCCCTTCAAGTCTAATTTAAAGCTCTGTCAACAAGGCCCACTAGCTCATGAGCAAAGACCTTCTTCCACCTTTGAGAAAGGTGAATCCCATAATTGGATGTGCAATACCAAAAAATGTTTCACAGACATGAAGGAATTTGTAATAGTCTGACTAAATAAAATGTAGAGACCTAGATTGTCTTTACATTAAATGTAAACACCTGTTCTTAGAATATCTCCAGGTTTTAACAATAAAAGAGAACATGAAAAGAAACACAGAATGTGAAAACTAGATCAGAGTTGAAGAGAGAAGAGGAGGGAAGAGGAAAGGAAAAGAGAGAATATTTCATTTGGAAGGGACCTACGATGATCATCTCATCCAACTGCCTGACCAGTTCAGGGCTGCACAAAAGTTAAAGCATTTTGTTAAGGGTATTGTCCAAATCCTTTCAACTGCTGACAGACTTAGGGCATTGACCTCCTCTCTTGGAAGATTGTTCCTGTGTTTGACCACCTTCTAGGTGAAGAAATGCTTCCTTATGTCCAGTCTAAACATTCCCAGCTGCAGCTTTGATCCATTTCCATGTGTCCTAACACTGGCTACCAGGAAGAAATTATCAGCACTTCCCTCTCCATTTTCCCTCCTCAGGAAGCTATAAAGAGCAATGAGATCACCCCTCAGCCTCATTTTCTCCAAATCAGACAACCCCAAATTCTCTATTAGAGATGGACACTCAGCACAAATTTTGTTTATTTGTGTCAATTTTTATGGATAATGTGTGATAGTTTATTATTTTGGGTAGTCCTCCATTGCTGCTTAGCCAAGAGTGAAGATAACAGGTAAGATTTTTGAATAAGTAATTTTAACCTTGACAGCCTTTCCTCTAGAAAGTGAGAGCTGGGAAGACTTTGGCACTTTTTCAGATACATTATAATTAGCATAACTTTAGTAGCTGCTGTACATCCAAGACCTCCTATTCAGGCAATGTCAGGTGATTTTTCACATGGACAGTCAATTCAAAGAATCTGTTTCCCATACAGTTTTGGAACATACAGGGAAGAGATGAGAAGTGGAAAAGTGTATCTCACACAGGTGAAGAGGAGATAATACATTGACCTGACTTTACATTTCATACTTCTACAGGTTGACAGTATAAATATGTATTGAAAAGTGTTTACAGGTAATAGAGATCTATGTGATAGTATTGGGTAGATTAAGTCAGTGAATTATTTTTGAACTAAAATATTAATTTTTTATACTAATACTAGGGAAACTGTAATCTTCCCACTCATATATATACTAATATTCTGGCATTTGCAAACTATATGAAATATATTTTTGGCAGACAAGGTACAGTAGAGATTCTATGAATGGATAGTTTCTGAAATTGCCCTGGAAGATAATATATGAATATAATTTTAAAGAGATGCTGAGATGATCCTAAGTAAGGTACAAGCTTAGCCTACTTTTTCTCTCACATTTTACTTAGAATGCTTTGTGCTATCTAATCAGCTGATATTAATCATTCAGGTACCATGAAATACGAACAAGCCCTAGGGGCAGTACTGTTACATTTATCTTATTGTGACAGAACTGGTGCAGAACTGCCTTAAGATATCTTTATTCCTGCAGTGTGTATAATGTTACCTGGAGCTACCCCATGAACATGTGGCAGACTAATCAATTCTGTGAGCTTGCTTTTTCTGTACTAGCTGATGAGGGAGCCTAGAATGGATGTGGGAAAAGAAGAGAAATTGTGACCTTAACTCTAAAACAAAAGTCTCTGGAAGGCTGGAAAACCATGGAGAACTCATCCATTTGGGTTGGGACTGTCATATTTATACCCAATCTCATAAATGGTCCTTGAATGTCAACCAACTATCTTGGGCCCCTTAACCTTCTAGTACCTTGTCCCATGGGATTTCCCCTACCAATTGATTGAAAAGGCCCTGCTGACATCCATGGTCATGATCCTGCTTCTTATTCTCATTTTACTGCACAAGAACTTGAACTCCACTATCTCATGGTTGTTGAAGGCAAGGCTGCTCCCAACCTCCATTTCTTCAACTAGACCCCCCTTGTTAGTGAGTATAAGATCCAACAGTGCCCCTCTCCTAGTTGGCTCATCCATTTGCATCAAGTCTGTGGGTTCACTACTCTATGCAGTTTCTTTTAAATCTTCCCTGCAATTTAAAAATTATTATGACCATTGCAATTTAAATGTTATGTCTGATTGCAACTGTAAGCATAAAGAGCAATTTTTTTTTAATCTCGGAAAAGATTACAGAGTATAAACCTCTTACCTATTTCTTGATAATATATCTTTTTTATACATACATAGTATAATTCAAAGTGGGGAAATATTCTATTAAAGGGATAAATTTATTTTAAAAAGTCACAAATTATAGAGGATTTAATTTTTCACCTTTATTTTGGTTTCAAGCTGAAATCTAAATCATTATGGATTGCTGATTTGTAAAATTAATAACTATAGGGATATTTTAAATCCATTATAATCACACTAGAAAACAATGATGCAGTGGCACTTCAGAATAAGCATTCAGTCATAATTTTCTACCTACCTTATTAAAATGATTTAAGAACTGCATAAAATTTATTTAGAACTAGAGGCTGATAATAATAAATGCATTTTATTAAAAGAAAGATATGAGAAAATAAAACCAGAGAAAATTGGACTAAAACCAGTCAATTTTTAACAAAGGTAAATATTTTTTTTATTAAGTACATGCCATATTTTAGAAACGTATTATAGTGCAATACATGGGCATTCTGTAAAGATGAGGTGAACTTTTAGAGACCGTGTTACCATTGTGATAATTTTGTCTGCCCTTCTGAATATATATTTTTCTGAATAAAAACCTTTTTTTTTTTTTTTTAATGCTTATAATATTAAGTGGGAAGAGTCATAATTTTACATCAGCCAAAATACATAAATTGAGATGAATTGTAAAGATTAAGTTTTATTCATTGCACTCACCTAGGTGGCATCACAGAATGGCAACAAATGCATTCACATGAACAGAAGAATTCAGATTATTAGGTAAATTAACAATGTACAGACACTGGCTTCCTGCAGTCATTTCATGTCTTCTGGTGTTCTAATTTTACTTCTTGCAAGTCATCTGAATATTTTTCTTCACAATAGAGGAGACCTTTAAACAGTATATAGCAGTTCTATATTAATCTGTTAATATCCAGTAGTTTAATTAATTATTTGTAGAACTTAATTAATTAAAGAACTATTAGACATTTCTTCCTCCCCCACCCATAACACAATATCAAAATCTTTTTGATTCACTTAAAGTACAAAATTAGGAAGACACAGATTGAAGCCGGATGTAGAGTATAAATTAGCTTCCTATGAATGTAAAGATTTTGTAGCAGCATTTGGAAACTAAAAAGCCTGACATTTTTACAATAATACAAACATAATTTCCCACTGTATGTTGCATCCTTGTAATGAAAGTAATTTTAAAACACAAGGTCAGAGGAATATCTGCCAATGTCACTAAAAAGTAAAGGAAAAAGTCTAAAAACAATCATAGAAAGCAATTTAGCATTTTTCTAGTCTGTGTAACATTTAGTACCTAACATTCATTTTCCCTCAGAACCAGGGAAAAAGGTAACAATTCTTTCTGTAAGATAGAGATAAATTGTAGGTGCATTAGCCAAGAAAACAGTTGGAGCCACTCTTGCAGGAACACAGTATCTTCTATATCTGATGGATGGTACGACCAGAACAGCCTCAGCCACAGCAGGAAAGACATGGAACAAATTGTCAGCATGATTTACATACAAAGTGTCAACAGCATCTGGGTTGCTGTGCAGAAGAATGATGGACTACAGATGTTTCTAGAAATGTTTTCCATCTGCCCTATCTGAATATACATCCCCTGTGAAACAGTATGTTTCCATCTCTCCAAGAGATCATCCTGTTCTGATTTTTCAACTTTTATACTCCTTCCTGTAACATAAAGTATCTCCCAAAGTGTAACACAACTAACATAAAATTACTTGCTGAGTTATTACTGAGTAATAATCTGTCTCACTATTATTACAGAAAACTGTGGGAGAGTGTTCCAAGACTGAACCAAAGTGGTCACTATTGACTATGGTACTTTCAGCAGTCTAAACTGTATTTTCAAGTGTAAATATTCTTTTGACCTTGTAACCAAATCCTGCCTTAAGCTAATACATACAAGTAGCAAGTAGATAATTAGTATCTGTAGCAAGTCATGCTCTGCTTGATGGGAAACTTTATTGGAATCATCACTGGAAAAAATTGACTTGTCAACAACTTCCCTTTAACAAACTAGTTTTTCCTAAAATTGAGCCAGTTTGCTAGAAAAAATGCAAGTCAGTAACAGAGCCCTTAAATCAACAGTCCTCTTCTGCCAGCTCTGAACTCTCCGCTTTCTGAGCTGGTCCTGAAGACTGGGCTGAAAAAAGCAGCAAATAAGCAAAAGCCTCCATATAGATCTGTACAAAACATTAATAATCTTAATCAGAAATCATAAACAGAATTCTGAATTTTTAAGCAATACAGTCAACTTATATTAATAAAGATATACAGCAGGAAAGACATAGAAGACTGTAAAGATCTGTCAGATCCATGAAAATGCTATGGTAGCTTAAAGAGCTTAAACATTTCCTTGCATCCTGATATGCCTTTCTCAAAATTATATTGTTGATTTTCATCTTTTTGAATAAGAGCTACAACAAATCCCTACTGACTTTTGAACATGTGGCATAAAACATTTGTGACATTACAGTTTACAGATGAAGTAAACCATAATGTACAAAATATTTCAGTCTACTGTGAAATTGCTCATTTACCTCCATTTGCCAAACAACAAAAATATTTAAAATTATAGATTCACATGTAACATTATTAGGTCAAAAAACATAATTTCCTAGATTGCATTTTTCATTAAGTTTTAAAATGTCATGCCTTAATGATCAGTGACCTATCCAATAGATGAGAGAATGAGATGACTGAGGTGTGCATGGCAAGCTGCACATCTGCATATATATATATATACACACACACACACACACATGTATAAATAATTATAAGTCTTTTGATCACTACACTGAACAGTGCAAGGAAATATTTTTATTTACAACAGGTATCTCAAGTTTGACTGATGGACTTGAAACTGGAGCCAAAAACATGGTTCATTTACATTTCAATCCAAAGAAGGCTAGGGTGGCAGGAGGAAATTATATTTCAGGAAATATAACATCACTAGTGACAGTGCATAGAACTTAGATACACATGAGAGGTTAAAAAAAAAAAAAAAAAAGTACAGAATATGGCTGAACTCCACTAAGATATTGACCCTTCTACCAAGTCCCACTGTTGAATGTCTTGTCTTTCAACACAATCAAAACAGAATGGTTGTCTATCACTGCCTCAAATAAGATAATAAATTTATAATATTAAAGAATTTTCTACAAATTTTAGCTACACACTATCTCAAAGTATTATAGAATTCCTTTTTTTTTCTTTTGTAAAATTATCACAGATATGCACTCTTGGCTTTTTAAATAAGGTTGTTCTAAGCACTTAAGATGGGAACAGACAATGACAGTGTTCAGACTACATGCTGACATAGTCTTAAAATTACTATTAGGAAAGAGTATTAATCAGTCATGTTCTTTAAGGATTCAGAAACTTACAGTATTATCAGATCAAATATTGTGAAATCATGCTCTATAATCTTTATGTACACTGCCCCTAGGAAAAAGCTTCTGCCATCAGTCCATCTCTACAACTTTTCTTCCTTCAGTGATTATTGTATTTCAAGTTCAAGCATTGGAATATTGCCTTTACTAACCTTAATGTTACTTTGAACTGATACAAGCAGGATGCAGTGTTGTCATGTGAACTTTATTTTACTAATTAATTACTTCTAGGTTTTTACCATTCCATTTTGTTCTTCTTTAACTACCTTTATTCCAGACAAATATTGTAAATTATTCATATTCCTGTTTGTCCTGCTTTGGGCCAGGATGAAGCAATGTTTTTCTACTGATTTTTTTTTTTCTCTTTCAGTGAATTCTCTTTTAAGCAGCACACTTGCTAAAAGTAGCAGGAAGTTTTCCAGCTAGTGGACTGCTAACACTCAAATGTTTAGAGTTACTGAGCTGAGAGACCAAAAACTTTTTTCTCAGCTTGTTGAATCAGCTTCTTTGGACATTAAAGGAGCAGAAAGGTCATGTCTACAACTCTCCTTTAAGGAGGATTCAACTAGACAGGTGACTAAAACTGACCAAATGAAGTATTCCATCCCACACATGTCATACTCAGTATAAACTGAGAAATCACGGATGTCCAGCTCTCCTTCCTCCATGCTCAGCATCCAAGGACTCTGTCTATCCAACTCCCTTGATCCCTAGGTCTATGCATCCCTGACCGTTGTATCTCTACCCTCAGAAATTGTCTGCCCTGTTGCTTGCTCCAGAAGCCATCTGGGACTTTTTCAGGACTGCCCTGCAGCTCATGGGAGTGCCATGAGATTTGCTGGAGGTGGGTGGCAATAAGGGGTTTGCACACTCCTGCACATATTTTTATAGATTTGTACATTGTTTAGCTTCCACTAATGTACTGCTCAAATAATCTGACTAAATAAAAAAGAACTGGCTAGCTCTATTTCCTACTGTAGCACTTATGAAGTTAAAAACTGTATTTCCTACAAGATCTTAACATGTTAATGTCAGTTATTCTCATTTCAGTAACATTTTATTAAACGTAATATTTAGCAATACTTTGTTATCAGTATAAAATTTATCTTATTTAGCCCCAACAGTTAGCAACACTTTGTGTCACACACAACTTCAGCTGTAAAAGCAGAATAAATTAAAACTAAGCTTTAGTCTGTAGTGTTATTCAGTGATTTATTGTGTGGAAAATCTACAATGTTGATTATATGTTACATGGTTTATTTTAGCACCTCATCAAAGCAATCCAAACAAAGGAAAAATGCCTTAACACTACTCAGAAGTCTCTTTTCTTATACAGCATTCAAGGTTAGAGAAAGGATATACTGTTTTCCCTCAAGTGGAGTAAGCATCATCCAGAATTCTGAGAGCACAAAACCAAAGCAGAACAGGTTAGACTACAGTAATAAGTGCCATGACAACTAAGCAACTTTAATTCAGTGTTGTGCGATAACAATTTCAGACAAATTTCAGTTACACAAAGTAACAGTGCCATATGAAAGAAGAATGATTTTTTTTTTTTTTGCACAATATGAGATGTTTGGTTCTCAAACCAATATAAATTTATGGATCTACGTATCTTTGCAATAGAGCTGTTCTTAAAGCTTGTTATAGATTACTAACTCTAGTGGTTTGAGCCAATGGCTTCTTGTAATACAGATGGCTTAAATACAGATATCTATAAAAGCCCGAATGAACATGAAATTACATCCCATAATCAGCCAACTTCAAAATGGATTTGAAACGGCTGAAGTCTCAAAAGGAATAAGGGTGTGCACAAGCAGTAGCCCAAAAAAAGCTGTGAAAAAACCCAGTGTGATAGAATGAGGAAATGTGAAAATTATGTTCCAAAGACGTTTGCATCAATCATGTATATCTTCCAAATTTTAAGAGTCAAGAAACCTAAAACTATAATATAACATTTGTGATTAATGAAATAAAATACACTATACAAATGCAATTATAAAATCTAAAAAAAAGGTTTTTTATTAGTTTAAAAACAAAACTAAAATACACTGAATTTAGATTAATTTAATAACTGCAATCAGCCTTTGTTTCAGGATTGTAATTGGATAGTTTTATAGTCGGGATTTTTGAGTATGAGAGTAATACCAGCTTTTGCACAGACATTAATCACATGACCCAAAATACCAAGATTCACTTCTCCTTCTAGTTAAACACCAATTTTCCATGTTACAAACACCCTTTCTGTTCTATGAACTTACAATTTCTACTCTGCTGTAACTGCCAGTTAACCCAGATCTTGAAATACCCTCTCTATATATACCAAATTTGGGATCAAAAAAGTGTTTTTGAAAAGAAAGTTGTGACAACCTGTTGCACTGTATAGCCATCTGCTTTATTATTTATATTATAGCTATCATAACTGACAGAAGAAAATATAAAACCTGTAATTGAAGGAACTGCAATTGCCGCAGCTGACAAATCACACAGTCACAAGGAAAAAATTACTGCCCATTGTTCTTATTTATTTTTTTAAAATAATATATTTTCATCCCCGTTTTATTTAATTTAAAACATCAACTTTTGGAGTTGTAATTCAGTAAGTATTATTGTCTTTATTTTACTCCAGTAGTAAAGCAACCCTAAATCCAATTCAATTAAGATTTCCTCAGAAGTGAGCAATGCATCAGATCTTAGAATTCAGCATTACCTTTAATAGGTGTATTATTTATACCATCGTATCTTCTTTTCCATTAAGGTCTTACTTTTTAAATATGCCAATAACAAGAAGAGCAGAAGAACAAAAATAGCCTCTGATATTCTTAAAAAATACATGAAGACCTTTTATTCATGTATCATGCCAGAGCTTAATCTGAGTTGCCAAAGTATCTGAAGCCTTTAAGCAATCTAATAGAACAGGGAAAATACTTGTATTTTTCCCCACTATGTGAAGAATAACTGAAGTTCCTTCAGAAGATTACCAAGAACAATAACAATTATGATATTCTTTTCACATTATTAATGTACAAAGCAAAAGTAAACACGTCTCACCTACATTCCACTGTTTGTGTAGGATGATAATCACAGCCTAAATCCTTGACAGTGCTGTGCACATCAGACCACATATTTAGGGAAAAACACAACATTCTAATGTTTGATAGTTAATCTCTGGGGAAAGACAAAGGCAGCAGGATTAGCCATAAGAGTACTTGATCGTGTGATGCATTTATCAACGTAGCACATCTGTATGATCACAGATCAGGGATCTCCAGCGAAGAGAATAAGGAACAATGCTCAAGCCTTAGTGAAGCCATCATGCACATTTCACCTGTAATGAAGAAAAAAAAATTATTAGACTTGAACAGACAAAAGGTGGGATACTGACAAGACTGTGGAAAATGGACATCTTACTAGTAAAGACATGAGAAGAGTACTTTTTATCTAAGAAAATTGAGTACAACAAAGAGTCTGGTTCCTTTTGTTAAAGTTATCATTGATCCTACACTGCCCTGCCAGCAAGTAGGTTGAGGCTGCACAAGATATTGGGAGGGGAACAGTCAGGACAGCTCACCCCAATTGACTAAGGTGATATCCCACACCATGAGATACTACACTCAGCAATAAAACTGGGAGAAGACAGGAATGGAGGGACACTCCAATTTATGGCACTTGTCTTTCCAGGTAACCATTATGTCTGATGGAGCCCTGCTTTTCTTGGAGATGGCTAAACACCTGCCTGACCATGGAAAGCAGTGAATTCATTCCTTATTTTGCTTTACATGCATCCACTGCTTTCTCTTTCACTATTAATCTTCATCTCAACCAATGATATTTGAGGGGAGTGAGCGAGCAGCTCTGTGGGGCTGAGCTGCCTACCAGTGTTTCAATACAAGAAAGATGAAACTGTGCATTACTATTTTTCCTCACTCATATTAGAAATATTTTATTAATATATAATCCATATTTAAACACTTTCCATTTTCTCCATGTAGTACAATAACCCAGACTATTCTTACACCTCCACAAGCTGCATTAATGCATTTAAAACCTTGTTATTTTTTTCCTGACCAAGTCCTCTTATTAGTTCATACTTTCCTCGGTTTTCATAATTTATAACTTTCAGAATGTTTTCCATTATATTTCCCAAGGATTTGTATCCTTTTTTGAAATTCAGAGGCCATAATTACATATCATATTTTCCCATTAGAAAATGAAGATTTTTACTTACTGGAATAGGATTTGAAACATAATTCTAAAAAGAAGTAATCTTTGACTAGAATTACATAATGGGTAAGAATATGTTCCTCCAGGAACATGAATAATTTGATAATTAATTGAAATTTGATTCATAAAATTTTTTTTCATAAATTCTTTGTAATTTTGAACTTTATCTGATGTAATTTTCTACTACTGTTCCATAAGCTTTTTTTTTTTTTAAATATCATGCAATAACACTTTTAAATTTGATTTTAACTACACTATCTACATTGCAATTACTATGGAATCACGGGTTGACAATTGTCAGTTTCACATTAGCAGAAGGTTGAAATATTTCTAGTGGGTCATCAACATTCTTTTTTTTTCATACTTAATGAATGTATTTTTAACATGTAGATCTATTATTTGCATCCTAAACTAATCACAAGATATTAGCCATGATTATACCTGTCAGAAAAAATTGTTGTATATTTCATGGTGCAGCATGTTTATAACCACCATATTAAAAAGGCATTCTCAAAGGAATCTGGCTATTTTTAAGTCAATTATCACAGTAGTATTTATTCAGTGCATACAATGAAAATGGTACCTTTTGTACTGCTCTAAGTCTTATTATGAACCCACTTGTGTCTCAAAGATTTAAAAAGTAATTCATGTTTCCAATTATTATGCTACAAAGTTGCAGGTATTTGGAGATATTTGCATTTATTCATTATGGGGCATATTCTACATATGTACTTCTGCAAGCATGAATATCAAAGGAATTTGTGATACACATGCCCTTTTTATTAACATTTGTGATTGTTTTTAACCAGTAATTTTCATACTTTCATCCTTTCATCAAGTCATTTGTTTCTATTAGAAGTTTTCTCTTGTTTAATGTTCACATTGTGGGTTATTCATCTAAACTACAAATAAAATCTTCTTCCACATCTCATTTCTGAGTTTGTGCTAAATCATTTTAGAAGCTAAAATTTTGCAGTAATAATAGAAGTAGCATAGTCATGTCAATTTTGCTTTGGTGTGTTCTGTTCACCACCCCAGTTGATACGATCCCTTTTTAAACTGTTTGCTTTTTAAATTTTCCTTTTGTCATAGTTTGTAATGTCACTAGATCAACAGTAAGAACATATTTGTAATTATTATCCCCAAGCACTGTACATGGTTTCATTTATTTCAAAAAATTTGGACTTGCTTTTGAGCAAGATCATTTTAAATCAAGTCTTTAGCTACTGTGTGTAAAAGTAATTCCTGTATATTACCTTATCAAGACATATGTTTACATGAGTCAGTAGTGTTACATGCTTTATTTTAAAAGACTGAATAAAACCTTATAGATCATCAAATAACATAAAATAATAATAAAAAAAAGGAGTTTGTCAACAAATAATACATGGAAATCTGAAATAATTCACAAAAGAGATGTTTTCCTTTCTAAGAACCAACTTCATTTAGATGACAACCTATTGTGACAAATTATTGTACTTCCTTCCTCCTCACTGAAAAGCCCTAGGTTCTGTGATAACAATAGTTAAGGTGTATATTTGACTTTCTTCTTTCAAGTATTTCCTTCTGCCGCAATTCTTCCTTCTTTGCTATTTTTTTCTATAAAAATATACTACATATAGAAATTAGAGGGTATGGAGCATATGTCTAGCTGATGTGGTGCTGTTGGTCATAGGTTGGACTTGATGAGCTCAGAGTTCTTTTCCAGCCTCAATAATTCTGTGATTCTGTGATTCTGTGATGACATCAGTGTTCCACCAAGTTGACTTAACACAAGCTGCACCCTGGACAGGGCAACCCTGGAGGTAAGTACAGACTAGGGAATAAGTGGCTGGAGAGCAGCATGGCAGAGAGGGACCTGGGGATCCTGGTTGATGGCAAACTGAATGTGAGCCAGCAGTGTGTCCTGGCAGCCAGGAGGGCCAACTGTATCCTGGGGTGCACCAAAGCAGAGCATTGCCAGCTGATCAAGGGAGGTGATTGTCCCACTCTACCCTGCCCTGGTGTGGCCTCACCACAAGCAGTGTGTGCAGTTTTGGGCACCACAATATAAGAAAGACATCAAGCTATTGGAGAGCATCCAATGGAGAGCCATGAGGATGGCAGAGGATGACTTATGAGAAGTGACTGAGGTCACTTGGGTTATTCAGCCTAGAGAAGAGGAGATTGAGGGGTGACCTCATTGCAGTCTATGGCTTCATCATGAGGGGAAGAGATGGGGCAGGTGCTGATCTCTTCACTGCTGTGACCAATGACAGGACTCAGGTAAATGGCAGGAAGCTGAATCAGGGGAGGTTTAGGTTAGATATCAGGACAAGGTTTTTCACCCAGAGGGTGGTTGAGCACTGGAACAAGCTCCCCAGGGAAGCGGTCACAACACCAAGCCTGAGTTCAAGAAGAGTTTGGATGATGCTCTCAGGCACATGGTGTGATTCTTGGAGGGCCCTGCACAGGGACGGGAGTTGGACTCGATGATCCTGACGGGGCCCTTCTAACTCAGCATACTCTATGATTCTATGATTCTAGTTATAATTAGGTTCTCCTGAGAGCTAAAAAACTGCTGAAAGTACAGTGTAGTAGATTATCAGGTCACAGTAAAAAGTTAACGACCACAGTCTTGTTAAGCAGAGAGGATTCAGAGAAAAATGAGTAGTCACTAGCAGACATCTTTCTGTTCCTTTGTTCAATTCTCTTCATGGACAGCAAAGTTAACCACTTGAAAAGAGGAAAAATCTTCAACATTCTTCCCTATAATTTTATCTATGGTCTAATGTATGATGGTTTTCATCAATTCAATAATTTCCTCTATTTACTTTTTTAAGAGGAAAAGAAACATTTAAAATTACATTACAAAACCAGAGACTGACAAACAGCAAGCTGCAAATATTTCTTCAATAATTCCACCAGTGAGAATCTGAGAAACAAATAAAACTCCAGAACTGTTTTGTGTCATGCTGTAAAGGAGAAAAAAGGCAAGAAATTAAAATTTTCTCCTTCAGATTTTCTGAAAATCAGTAATTTGTTATAATCAAGTTGTCAGTGAAACTGTATCAGAAGTGAGAGAACTTTTCAGCTGAAAGATACAGTTAGGTGAGATCAATCAAGACATTAATACTTTTTTCTTTCATATACAAGTCTCTGAAACACAAGCAACAAGAGAAATAACAAGATGATTATATTAATTGGGACTTCTGTATGTACACCCAAATTCTGTATTCTACATCCTAAAATTCCTTTCAAAGACCTTGATCAAAAGAGGTACAGGTGCTTCAAGAAGAACAAGTGTCCTGCCTTATCAAGCGACACTCACTGAAAATGCTTACTACCCATGCATTACTGCATATCAGTATTCAGGACAACATTTCACAGTGTGTGGAAGAACCAAAAAATCTATCCAGAGATGGAGCAGTACATAGATGAAAAATGTTTTTCACTCTATTCTAGACACAGCCCTAATTTTTCCCCCTCCTGTAATTATCGTATTTCAATAACATTTCAACAATGCTTGAAAATAAATTCCAGAACAACAATTATTGCTACTTTATAACAGCATACATCTACATAGGATTTACACAGCCTTAAAATATCAAGAACTTCAAAATCAGCTAATCAAATGCTATAATGTTATTAATAGCTGCAGGTCTGCTGGCATTCAGCAGTGTAGTAATGTGAAAAAGGTATGTAGGACTTGGTCCCAAGTTAAGACATAGAGTTGCTGAGATTCACTGTGCAGGTGCATCAGCTGAGGCAGAGAGACTAGTAAACATTAAATTTTTTATGCTTTAATTTACACTTCCAGATTCTTAAACATTTTATTGTAATTTCATAAAGTTGGTTGACATTCTGACACACCAGAATTTTGGCAGAGACTTGGATATTGCCTTATATCTCTTTGTCTAGTAAACTTGATGTTCCACTGCGGTTCTTGCCTCTCTACTTGGCACATTAGAAAAAGAACCATGGAGTTCTTCTCACTTGAGACGAATAGAAAGCTCTAACAGGCAAAAAACCCCTGAAATAATTAATTTCTAAGAAAATTCTCTCCCTGTTTTCAGAAAAGCTGAGTTTCTTTTCATTATGGTTGTAAAGAAACCCTATAAAGGCATGCAATTAGGAGCTGTTATTGCTGCAGCTTCTGTCAAAACTTAAAAGCACTGGAAGCACAACAGGTTTTTAGTGTTTATAGGAATTTGGCTTAGATCTAAGAAATGAAGCTCTGTAATGAGCATCACAGAACTTAATGATTCCTTGGTTACTCTCAACTAGTCCCCCTGAGACTGCAAAATTCACAGGGTAGGCATGCTTCTTCCTCATGATCAGGCTATGGGAGCCAGGTCCAGGCACTCTTTCCACCTGAGAGTACCACTCCTGTCTCCAGACAACAGAGAACTAAAACATCAAGTTGAATTGGCTGTGCATCTAAACAGGTTTCTATGGGAACTGAAAAAACATGCTAAACAAAACCAAAGAAAACAGCATCTGTCAGTATGAGATGAGGTAATGAGGCAACTGCTGTGACCATGAAGAGATTTAGTCAAGGGACAGAGAGTCCAAGTAGGATAAAGGAGGGGAGAAATGCTTAGGAAACATCCATGTTTAAATAATCATTGCCAAGAAGTCATAAAATATGCTAGGGCATGAAAATAAATTACTGAAATTACTGAAACTGTGAAAAGCAGAGGCCGATCAGAAAAGCTATTTGCTTAAAAAGAGAATAATTACAAGTTAGGATGCATAGTCTGTGCATAGCTCAGCTTAGGGGAGATTATAATTGTGAGGACAAGAGGCTAAGCAAAATTAAATAGGGTAAATATGACCAATTCAGAAGGACTGTGTAGTGAACTAAAGGCAAGTTGTCACAAATACAGTATGAGGCATGAAGTACTTAAAAGACACAAACTGCAAGGAAGGACAAAATTATGTCATTGGCTATTGCATTTACTATTTTTATTAAGACCATATTGTGGGCAGTTGTACACTGAATTGTTGAAGAAAGTATATCTAAGAACTAATAAAACTACCTACCCATATTTCAGATGAGTGAAAAAAAACATTCACAGATATCTCTTTTTTTTTTCTTTTTCTTTTTCTTTTCCTTTTCCTTTTCCTTTTCCTTTTCCTTTTCATTTTCATTTTCATTTTCATTTTCATTTTCATTTTTTATAATAGGAAAAATCAATATTATTTTGTTTCATTGATCTGGTGAAATTATTAACTCCTTCTAAATCTCAGCATTTTCAAGAAAAAATGTGCATTTTTCTATTCACAAATAGAGTTTACTATTTACTCTATTTACTCCTAGAGTAATTCCCTTTTCTGTTCTCAGCCTATGTTTTTGTCAGCAGACAGAAATAAGCAGAATAAATTCTCTACAATGAAAATATTGGACCAAGCAAAATGGGTTTTATATCAAAACAAGAAACTGACTTTTTCTCCTAGCTAGTGATATCAATTAACAGTAAAAGAAACCATCGACACAAGTCACCACAACATATTACAAAAATGAATTACCTTACATTACACTTGCAAAGGGAGTACTCCAAATTGAAAAGGTCACTATGCAATAAAGCCAGTCATATTAAGCACCATTTTTAAAAAAAGTTGTAGCATTTATTTGTATTATATAAATAATAATCATTGTATAGTAACCTGTAGAAACTGTGTGAAAAGTTGTGTTATTCTTTCACCAGACTCTTCTCATTGAGGTGTGTGTGTTTTTCCTTTTAATATCAGCAAATCTTTGCAGACATAAATCCTGCAGCATAGCTAACATTTTTTTAATTCAAAATGATGGTACACTACAGCACCAAATATTTAAAATAGAAAAGATTTTTCCTTTTCTTCTTCTCTCCAAAGATTTTAAGTAGATTAGAAAAATAAAAACTTACCACTATTTTTTCACTACATAAAGCTCACAGATACCTGATTCTTGTGTTGTTTTTCTGATGTGATAGAACTGTTTATTGTTGTATTTCTTTTTTATTATGTTATTGTTTTAATCTCAATGCACAAGACCCATTTCTTAAACAACATAAGAAGCCATTTGAACAGAAAGGGAGAAGGAAGAATTCTGCCTGAGGTGGTGGTGAAGAGTTCTGATACAGCTTCTACATGAAGCGTTAGTGAAAGAACACTGTATGACCAGTAGCCATTAGAAGACAAAATGGTTCTGTCCATTAATGATAGTTGATTTTATCCACTGCTCTAACATTAATTACACTGTCTTTGATAAAATGTAAAATAAAAAAATAATAAAAAAAAAAATCTAAAGGACATGTGATTAGTCAGCAACTCAAAATCTATTTTGTATGCTGAAGTATCAATAATCTCTTATTTTTACAGAAACAGAGATGGCACTACTTCTAAAGGAATTTTTCCCTCATATATGAATCAAATTTTCCTCTATTATTGTGCATTTTTAAAAGTAAAAAAAAATTATGAGCTAGTTGGGTTTTTGCATTCTCATCCAGTCAAATTAATTGTAATTAAATTGATGAAATCAGAGAAACACTGAATGTTTCTGTAAGCCCTTTGCTTTATATTGTAAGATTTCTCTTAAAATAAAATTCTAAGTCTGAAAAAAGCGACCTTTCTAGCATGATAAAAAAACAAAACAAAACAAAACAAAACCAAAAAACCCCAAATCTGGCGGAGACTAGCTTTTAAAAAAGTAATTGCAACTGTATTAATGAAATAAAAATGGGATATTAATATTAAAACTTGGATGTAACCATTCTTTAGATTGAAATATAGGTCCGTTTCACAAAAGAACTTCTACAGTGGGAAAAAATCAACCATACATTGAAGAAAACCACACAGGTCATGAGTTAGTATTGGTGTCTGGAGCTTTTCATTCTGAGGTTATAGGTTCAAACTGAGCTCAATTTAGAACTAGCCAAAACTTAAAAGCAAGTAAAGGCCTTTTGTGACTTGTGGGGATAAGGATATAACAGTATCATATTATTTTCTATGGGTTGATTATTTATAAATTAAAACAACAGAAATACAGGAAAAAAACCCACAAAATTGTGTACAGGTAAGTTTTCATGACCGATGAAAGTCATTACTGATCAAAACAGAATCTGACCAATACACACAGACTGTGATTCCTATTTCTGAAAAGTAAAATTAGATTTTTAAAATGGAATAGGAGAAGTAAAATCCAAGTATTACATCACATTAGAAATTCACTGCCACCCAGGTATAAACTGATTAATTCTTTGGAGTTGCCTGTCTTTATCCATTGATTATGGTAGGACCCAAGGATAACCTCATTTTTGTTTTAGGCACTTAAAACAGATACCTGAAGTTTTCTAGCACAAAGTGCATAGTCCTTATATGTAATTTTAGGGTTTCGATTTCAAGAACAATCAATCAGTAGCATTGTTCTCAATAATAACTGTATTTTTATTATTCAAATTCGATAAAAGGTTATTAATTATATAGATACTAAATAAAATTAGATAGAAACGTTACAAATTAAATAGATACTAGATAGACTGCTTTATCAAAGCCCTTTTGAAAATTAATATTAAATCTGCTAGAGAGGTAGAAAATACAATCACTTTTGAATTAGAGGTTTGCACCTTTTCTGAAATTTTGGTTAACTTGAGTCTTTATGTGTGAAGTCCTAACCAACTCAGAGGGAAAACATGCCTTATATCATCAATACAATTTTCACTCAATCTGTCAGTTGTGGATGTTTTTTCTTTAATAAGTTGTCTAAAGTATCTTGCAGGCTGTGTTATTCCTCTTTGATGTTACATCAAGTGAGAAAGATTAAAGTCTAACTTGAATTTATCACTGATGACATTTCTGTGACTTAGGTACATCAATCCTTTGTGATGGGAAGATGTCAGAACAAAGTCATCACAAATTATTTAATGTCACTCCACCTAAGCCACAGTGCCAAATAAGCTGATGAAGTATACTGTTGTGGAGTCTATATATCCTTCCATAGAACACATTCAGAGCTACATTCCTTTGATTTATAATTCTTCTGAAATTATGAAATGCAGAAAGACCAAACAATTTTGGACTGATCCTTCTATATCTTGCATGGTATTCTGATCTTTTAATATACTATATAACCTCAGTTTCTAAATTATAATTCCCCTCTTTGGCCTTTTAGGATTCATTAAATTTGTAGAAACGGGGGAATTCAGAAGGAATTAAGGCATACATGCTCTATGTTTGCGCTTTCTTTAGGCATGTAGTTAATACTTTAGTTTTTACTTATGATAATTAAAAGGGGGGAGTTTAAAAACCAAATGGAGGAAAAAACAAACAAGCAAATTTCTAAATTTAGACTTAAAAGCATCACTAGGGAGACAGCTGTAAAATTAGGCTAATATCATAGAAGTGAAATAATCGTTTTCCACATGCAGCGTTGTACAAGTAAACCAATTCTACTACCTAGGTCTCTGTTCAGCTCAACATCAAAAAAACCCTTTTTTTTTTTTTCTGACAGATATAGGAAGGTTTGTTGATTCTTGTGTTGTAATAAACTACAGAGAATGCATATTTTTCTACAAAACATTAGTGGAAGTAGTTTTCTAACAGAGATTCAGTGTGGTAGAATGCCACAATACACCGCTGGAGGAAAACTCTGGGACACAAAAGAATTTGGGATAGATCACAGGAAGAAAAACCAAGAATAAAATTAAAGATGTTACTCTGCACAGACATAAAGAAGAGAGAGACTATCAAAGCTGGAGACAACAAAAATGAGCACAAGGAAGTTCCACTTGTAGTTTGATAGCTTAGGATGACTTGCAACAGATCTCTTTGAACTGATCACATAGAGACTGATTCCTCAGGTTGTCAACCAGGAGGAGTATTAGGTCCTTTTCCAGTAAAAATCTGGAAGAAAAAACAGGAGGATAGTGGGAAAAGAGAATCTGACAGAGAAAATTTTATGAGTCATCATCCATTACCTTTTTTTCATGAAGCACACTACATATCAGACCTGCCAAGAAAAAGAAAAACCTTCCCAGTACAGGGAGAACTTCGGTTTCAAAATGAGCAATCAAATTATCAGAGTCTCTCCACTGGAAAGCTTCAGTGGGTGACTAACCTCTGCCTTCTGCTCATTACTTCTCTCAAAAGATGAATTGGAGTCCTTTGTATTCTCCAGTAACTGAAGTTTCCATTTTGTCTCTTCTATTTTTTAGAAGTAGTTGCAGACAAAGAGAAAATGTGCTGCAGTAATAGAGCTACATCAGGAAATATCTTCCTCAGCTGCTGTTCAGACACATTTGAAATGCCTCCTAATAGAATGCTGCTTGTCCCATAATATTTGTAAGTGACTGTGTTTCATATGCAAATTTCTTCATTAAATTGAATTGCTTCAAATTTTGTAAGTACTTTGCTGTATGTATCCCCTAAAAACAATTCACTCGAGAAAATAAGATTATGTGATATGATGATATGCATCCATTACATAATACCTGAATATAGCTTTATACACATTTCATTTTAGTTTCTACTTAATGATTTAGTTTTAGTGGGTAGCTTATGGATTCAGCCATTCCAGTGCAATGAACTATAATCATCTTCAGAGCTGGAAACTTTATTAGTTTGATTATTATGCCAAATATGATAAGCACATGTAGTTTTATAAAACAAGAAGAAAGTTACAGTCCATTGACTATGCCCCTTTTCAGCTTTTGAAGGCACTAACCAGAAGGACATCTCAGCACTGTTAACAGCAGTTGTCTTCCCAAGGACTATCTTATTAATATTTTTGGTAGCATATAATAATACGCAGATGTTTTCTCACAATGTCGAAGTACTAACTCTGCAAGGAGACAAGAAAATTTAGGCTGAAATCACTCATGGTCATTAAAGAGCCCTAAAGATTACAATCTACCAAGAAATCAGAAGTGTTAGAATGGGATGGTAAAATCCCAGTACAAGCTAGTTATATCCTAATTGTCTAAACACTCAAGAACTATAAATAGATAAAGTGATCTTCAAAGGTTATTTCAAATTACTGTGTACTTCTGCTCAACCTATCATGCCAGCAACTAAACTGTACCTCTACTACAACTCTACATAAGGCCACTGGTGAGAAATATATTAATTATATTTAATTCTAGGAAACACTTTGCTGTTAGACAATCCTATAAAACTTCATTGCCTTCAGGCTCAAAACTAGTGCCCAATTCAACTAGCTAAGTGTCACATATATTCAGGAAAAGATGGATAACCATCACATACCTTGACTGCTTGGCAGAGATCATAATTCAACAACAGGTAAAACAATACAGGCTCCAAAACAGCAGTTTGAATAGAAATAATGCAAGGGCAGACTGTTTTCCTATATCTGACTAAATCTTCTATTTAATTTACTTGCAAACACCTATGCAATAACTGACTTATCAGACTCTTTTTTTCTGCTGCAAAAGGACTCTTGAGATACTTAGGTAATGAACCAGTAGTTTTCCTCAAAAGCATAATTTTTATATGTTAAAAAATAAACTGCAAAATAATAAATCAAACCAACAGTATACTAATATTGCTAAGAAAAGAACAACAAACCCCATAATTTCATTTATCTTCTACTTCTGCAGATTTGGGGAGCTGTAGTATTTTTGTAATGATAACAGTATTATTTCTAGGAAGCTTTGAGTATCTATCTGCATGGGATCAGACAAACATATAATTTCTTTCAGAGGTGCAACACAATGATCCTTTCTCAATTCCATGCTCGCTGTCTCCCAAAATGTCCTTTCCTGACTTCCCTCCTGTGCCCCGGCAAAGGCCTAAAAGAACTGTGAAAAAAGAAATAAAACTGAAGTGGAGCCAGAAACTGCAAAGAAAGAATATTACAAATTAACTATTTAGCACTAATTTCTATATTGATTTCCTTGTTATTAAGAACCTGACTTGTTTCAGTGCATCACAGTCACTCCTATCAACATTCTCATGCAATTTTTCCAGCTTCAGTTTCATGGAACAGGCTCATTTTCCTACATGTAGACAATACACAATATTTGCATAATTTTTCTGGGGAAAAAAGTGTATTATTTTAATAAATATGTTTCATACACTGAATCAGTATTTACAGTAGAATGATTGGCTTCTTTCACATGTGGTTTGTTGTTTTGTTGGGGTTTTTTTCTATTTAGTTACCATGAGAAATAACTCCCTAAAATAACTGAAAAAAATCCTTGTTGCTGGGGAAAAATAACTCTGCCTCGAAGTGAGTGGCAATTCCTCTAATATCACTTGAAAAGCTGCAATAGGTAGCATATGCAGGTGATGTCACTAGTAGCTCTTTTTTTAATGAACAGGTGGAGTTAAGAAGCTGTTATTAAGAGGTGTCTCCTGGATTAGAGTTTATTGTGATAGCCACATGACAGATAACACACTGATAACAAGAGGAAATAGCTTTTTGTGAGGCACTAAAATATTGTCATCCTGAATGCAGGTGTGTGGCAAAGAAGTAAAGAATTCCAAAGGCTTTGCAGAGGGATCTGAACAGGATGTATTGATTGGTCAAGGTCAATTGTGTGAGGTTCAACAACACCAAGTGCCAGGTCCTACAACTGAATCACAACAACCCCATGCAACACTACAGTCTTGGATATGGAAGAGTGGCTGGAAGGCTGCCGAGCAGAAAAGAATCTGCAGCCAGTTGAATATGTCAGCAGTGTGCCCAGCTGGCCAAGGTGACCAAAAGCATCCTGTTTTGTATCAGAAACGCTGCAGCCACCAGTATTAAGGAAGTGATTTTATGCCTCTGTACTAAGCACTGGTGAAGCCACACCTCAAATACCGTGTTCAGTTTTGGGCCCCTAAATAACGAGGAGGACGTTGAGGTGCTGGAGCATGCCCAAAGAAGGGCAATGAAGTTGGTGAAAGGTCTAGAGCACAAGTCTTGTAAGAAGTAGCTGAGGGAACTGGGGTTGTTTAGAAAGGAGAAAAAGACTCCGAGCAGAGTTCTTACAGCTCTCTACAATTATCAGAAAGAAGGTTGTAGGGAGGTGGGTGCTGGTCTTTTTTCCCTAGTAACAAGCAATAGAATAATAGGAAACGGCCTCAATTTGTGCCAGGGGAGGCTTAGATTGGATATTAGCAAAAATTTATTCACTGAAATGGTTGTCAGGCCCTGGAACAGGCTGCCCAGGAAGGTGGTTGAGTCAACATCCCTGGGGGTATCTAAAGGACATGTAGATGTGACATCTTTGTGTCACACAGTTTAGTGGTGGATTTGGCAGTGTGCTAGGTTTACAGCTGGACTTGATGATCTTATAGGTCTTTTCCAATCTAAATAATTCTATGATTTCCAAGTGTAAGTTGTTAAGACCTGCAGATTACTTCATGCTGTCAGGTATCCATAGTAAATCAACATATCCCAAAAGAGGCTATATATTATGTTAAACTAAAAATAAGCCCTGTGAACCAAGCCAGTACACAAATGTAGCAGGGCTATCTTGTTGAATATTTGAATGTTTCTTGGCATATGCCTGGGTATTCTAAAAAACCTCTTACTTTACCCTCAGGGTCAGGAAATAATTCTGACAGGAAAAGGAGATCAAAGAGATGTTAAAAATATTTTGTTCCCTGAAAACCATTAAGTATTTTCTCTGGACATTTTGCTGTTTCTTAATTTCTGTGCCCTCTAAAGGGCAGTCTACAGTTCTTGAATGCAATCTTACTTCATATGACCTTGTTTACACATTAAAGCATAATCTTTAGAATCCTCTCAGTAATTTGAGTGTCTGTTCACAACATCAGTAGCTCCCTGTACAATAACAAAGGTACGAAGTTTAGTCATTATAGGAACTGTGGGTTTGGTTATTGGTAGTGAATGGGAAATTATGTGGGACACGCAATTACAAAAGTGTTTGCATGGGATATTATTGCATGACATGTTGACAAGTACAACAATCAATATCTGTTCTAGTAATATTTCAGTCACGATGCATTTCTGCAGCTGAAGAGATTCTACAAAAAATGTTCCCTGGCTGCCCTGTTTGAAAAGCTGATATGAATATTATGTCTAATTAAAAAAGCATTGCAAACTATAAGATTGAATTTTCATTACTGTGTGTGGAATGAATGTTACCAAATATTGATTTAGAAATATGTTACTTAAATTATCAGTGTCATTTCAAATTCACAAAAAATGTATAAAGAGTGGATTAAAAAGCAGTGGCACAGAAGTTTCAGGAAAAGAGAAATCTGAATTTCCAGTTTCCAGTTGTTCTGTATCCCGAGCTACGCATTACACACTGCTTTTTCCTCACACTCTCACTTATTCAGACAAGTGTAGCTATACAGCAGAAATGCAGCAAGTGAAGGAGTAAATACATATTACATTTTCATTTTTTAAAAACAGAATGCTAGCATTGCTTAAGAAATTAATTTGGGTTTTGTCCCCATTATAAATAAATACCTGTTAAACTAGACAAAAACATAAATGTTGGAATTGGTATTTGAAGTATGTGACAATTCATAATGAAAGTCTCCAAAACAGTTGTTTCACTCTGTTTCACCTCGCCATCCTTTGGGATTCAATTGTTACAAATTGCTTTATTTGAAAATTTTGTTATATGACTTAACTGTCTTTTGAAAGTTAATAAGCAGTGAAACAGTTTCAAAAAGGAATAGATAATTTGGATTTCCGCTGATTTTTCTGTAACTATAAGTAATATCCTTGTTTTAAAATAATACTAGGTGTTCCTGATCTATTTCTTTCATTAACGTTTTAGAAGACACTTGTAATATCTTTGTCTACAAGAGGTGTAATTCCTACCTTATGTACTGTCTGAATATGGAGATTAGGATCCAGAAGGTAAGGGGAACTGGTGGATTCCAAAGACCAGCTTCTTACCACAGAGGACTTTTATGCACAGACATCTGGGGTAGTGAAAGAAGGTAGAAGGATGAAGCTATTGCCTAAGCTGGGTAATTTATCCTGAAAGGTTGTTTATTTAGGCATCTACAACAAAGCTTGCCAAAACCTGCCATCTAGAGGAAAACAATCACACTCTTCTCCCATACTAAGCAAATCTTAAGGGCTACAAAAATGCTGCACAACTGTAGCTTCTCTGTACTCCATGAAGCCAAATGCACACCTACATAGATTAAGCACTGTATTTTCTCTTTGATTTACAAGTCCCATGTAAGTCCTATGCTACTTTTTCTATTTCAGTTCAATAAATGCTGTTATCCTGTGCAACACATTAACAATGAGTGACTGAGGAAATGAGCAGTATAATATTCAAAAGAATAAAATCTAACACTCAGATGGGTACTGTAACTAAAACCAATACTGAAATACAGACAACAGTCATTATAGCTATGTAAGAGAAAAGGCACTGTTCCAGACAGGTACTTCAAATTAAAAAGCATATTTTAAATAAGTAGAAATAAAAGAAAAAGTAATACATTAGAAGTAGAAAATTAGTTACTATATTCACTAGACCAAACTAAAGTTGGGAATCTGCAAGTTGCTGTTTGTTTGTGCTGCACCATTTCATCCAAAGCCATTACTATACATACATCTGAGAGAGAGAGATAAAACCAGACTGCGTAAATCAAGGCATTTCATAAGTAGATGTGCTGCTCTCTGAATACTTCAGTAACTCCTTAAAAGAAAGACATC
This sequence comes from Apus apus, assembly GCF_020740795.1. Taxonomy (NCBI): domain Eukaryota; kingdom Metazoa; phylum Chordata; class Aves; order Apodiformes; family Apodidae; genus Apus; species Apus apus. Next base: position 76,445,122 of record NC_067283.1, read on the forward strand.
ATCTCTGCAAGAAGAAATCCAGGTTCTTGATAGAAGGGAGAACATTTTAGCAAAGTGGCTCTACATGCTTACCCTTGGGCCTTCCATAAGCCCCTGATGTTAAATCATAGTCTAAGAGACAATATTGAGTTTAGTCCAACAAATATTATTTTAGTTTAATATGATTGTAGTATTACTTGTATTGAAGATTTTTTCTAAATAAATTAACATTTTGACAGCAGTATTGAAATGTTCAGAATCATGCTTTCTTTGCTGCTGAAGTAATTTGGAAACCCTTGCATGAAAATGTATTTGCAGATTAAAAATATGTGGAGCTTGTAGGTTTTTAAATTATGAAGTAACCTTCAATATTATGCTGTGCATCTTCACAATTTACTTTTGTACATGAGTTTCACAACAAGAATTCCATGTCCTTTGGTCATCTTGAAAAACACTCAGAGTAAAAATTATCCAGTTGTGTTTTTTTTTAATAAAATTTTGTGGTGACAATTCAATTCAAAACTGTTGTCCCGTTTCTCAGAATGCTAGAAGGTAACTACTTTTGCAGCCCAGGATCTAATACACCTGAGAGGTTTAAACAACAGTCTTGTGAGTTATTATTAATACTTTTGCAGTTCAAGCAGGGATGTCTTTAGCCTGTCTCTTGCAAGAGAGGAGAGTAGTCGCCTGGGTGGAAGTAGCTCCTAAACTGTATCTTGTCTCCATGAGACGCAAGGCCTGAATCCATTCACATACTGTTTAGCTGACTGTCCTTCAGAGCATCAATTAACTATCAATTATCTAAAGAACAAATGTTCTAAATAATTCAGAATAATTCAGAATGCAGATATTTGCCTAGAAATCTGCAGTTTGTGCAGATAACATTTTAAATGGCAGCAGTATGGCACACTGTTATATTGAGGCTCTCACTAGCTACCAAGAATGAGAGTACCATGACTTTGGCATGTGTCACCTTTAAATAGTTATCAAAGATGGAAGTCATCTGGATACAGAAATAGAACACTGTGCAAAAAACCCAGACATAGCAAGATTCTTCTTATTTCAATGTTTTTAATCTCAGAAGGCTCACAAAAAAACTTCCTATTGCTAAACCTAAGCTGCATTCATTAATAATTAGCAGTAAGATAAAACACTACACCACAAAGCAATGGGAGACTAAATAGATCTGGAAACACACACCTATTGTGTTTCACACATTTACCCTCAGAATTTCCCAAAAATAAACAAAACCTTTGCATTAAAGTCCTGTATTCAAAGTAAGGATAAAACTTAAAGTATTGTTTTTGTTTACAGATGTAAAAGGTATTGCTCTTAAATACTATATCACTTATGTTTCCACTATTTAATTACTATTTACTGTATCAGTGACATAGCTGGGGATCAAGACTCATAGTATGAATGCCAGATAACCAAAGATTTTTGATGCAGGCTTTTGATTCCAAATGTTATGAGAATACATGTCAATTGCAAATGTTGAGTAAACCAAGACATTTAGTTTTGGTATGTTTTGGTTTGAAATGTTCTAAATTAAAGGTATTTGAACCACCAATTAGAGAGCAGTCAACAGAACTTGTGTTTGTAAAAGACCACAGCATTCATTAACCTCTTGCTCCCTACAGAAAGACTCAAGTTCCAACAGCTTGTTCAATAATGGGTACCACTACCTCCTCTGTCTTCTGAGGACCAGCTCTGGTCATTTGCTACCATATTCTGTCTTCTTCAAAGATCTAATTCAATACTGTGTTCCTGGGGTTATTGTGGCCAAAGTGCAGGACCCTGCAATTGGTCTTGTTGAATTTCATGCCATTGGCCTCAGCTCATCGATCCAGCCTGTGCAGGTCCTCCTGCAGCTTCTTCCTACCCTCCAGCAGACCACCACCGCCCCCCCAGCTTGGTGTCATCTGTGAACTTACTGAGGGTGGACTCAATCCCCAGATCCAGGTCATCAGTAAATATTTTTAATAGGACTGGGCCCACTACTGATCCCTGGGGGACACAGCTGGTCACCGGACTAGGTCATAAGGGAGCCAACTCAGAAAAAAACCTTCCTTGATCTGCTGCTTATCAACAGAGAAGATCTTGTGAGTGAAGTGGAGATCGGAGTTCGTCTCAGCCACAGTGACCACAAGGCAACTGAGTTCAAAATCTCTGTTGACAAGAAAACTGTCAGCAAAACTTCAACATGGTCATAAGAAGAGCAGACTTTAGGCTGCTCAGGGAGCTTCTGAGTCAAGTCCCCTGGGAAAATATTTTTGCAGGTGTTGGTGTTCATGTGTGCTCTTCACTCTTTAAACATCACCCCTTAAGGGCACAGGAGCAGGCAATCCCAAAATATTGGAAGTCAAGCAGAAAAGGCAGAAGAACAGCTTGGCTGAACAGGGATCTGCTCTTGCAGATCAGGCAAGAAAGGAAGGTGTATGCCCAGTGGAAGCTAGGGCAGGTGACGTAGGAAGAATGCAGAGACACTGTTAACCACTGTAGGGAGGAAACTCGAGTGGTCAAAATTCAACCGGAGCTGAAACTGGCCAAATCTGCAGGGGACAATAAAAAGAGTTTTTTCAAGAACATCAGTGGCAAAAGGCAGTGTAGAAACAAGGTGGGTCCTTTATAGGATAAGGATGGTCACCTCAACAATAGGGATATAGACAAAGCAGAGGTCTTATAGATCCTATAAGGGTCTTATAGAGCTTTATAGACATTGTCTATAAGTCTATAGTCTTTGCCTCTCTTCAACACTGATGATAGACCAAGGGGGCCTCAGTTCTCCAAATTGGAGGACCATGACTGCAACAAGGATCAACTCTTAGCTGACTCTGAACTTGTGCGGGATCTACTGCTGCAGTTAGATCCTTACAAGTCCATGGGGCCTAATGGGATCAATCCGAGAATCTTCACAGAGCTGGCTGATGTCACTCCTGGGCCTCTTGTGACAATTTTTAGGAGGTCCTGGGAATCTGGAGAGATCCCAGTACGCTGGAAGCTGGCTAATGTTGTTCTAATACTCAAGAAGGGCAAGAAGGAGGACCCTGGAAACTGCAGGCCAGTTAGTCTAACTTCAGTGCCTGTTAAAATTATGGAAAAGATTATTCTGGGAAGCATTGAAAAACACCTGGAGGACAACACAGTCATCAGTCACAGCCAGCATGGCTTCAAGAGGGGAAAATCCCTCTTGTTAAATTTCACTTCCTTGTATGACAAGGTAACCCACCTAGCTGATCAAGGGAAGCCAGTGGATGTAGTATTTCTGGAATTCAGCACGGCTTTTCATACTGTCTCTCACAGTATCCTCCTGGACAAAATGTCCAGCATGCAGCTGGACAAGAGTCCCATACAATGGGTGAGCAACTGGCTCACAGGTTGAGCACAAAGAGTGACAGTGAATGGGGTAACATCAGGCTGGCAACTGGTCACTAGTGGGATCCCACAGGGCTCCACCCTAGGCCCAGTCCTCTTCAACATCTTCATCAATGACTTGGACGCAGGACTCGAAGGAATTCTAAGCAAGTTTGCTGATGATACTAAACTGGGAGGAGCTGCCAACTTCCTTGACGGGAGGCAGGCCCTGCAGCCAGACCTTAACAAGTTAGAGAGATGGGCAGTCACCAACCACATGAAGTTTAAGGTGAAGGGCAAGTTCCGGATTCTGCACCTGGGATGGGGCAAACCTGGAGGTAAGTACAGGCGAGTGGCCAGAGAGCAGTGTGAAGGAGAGGGACCTGGGGGTCCTGGTTGATGGCAAACTGAATGTGAGCCAGCAATGTGCCCTGGCAGCCAGGAGGGCCAACTGTATCCTGGGGTGCACCAAAGCAGGGCATTGCCAGCTGATCAAGGGAGGTAATTGTCCCACTCTGCACTGGTGCGGCCTCACCACAAGCAGTGTGTGCAGTTTTGGGCACCACAATATAAGAAAGACATCAAGCTATTGGAGAGCATCCAATGGAGAGCCATGAGGATGGCAGAGGATGACTTATGAGAAGTGACTGAGGTCACTTGGGTTATTCAGCCTAGAGAAGAGGAGACTGAGGGGTGACCTGATTGCAGTCTATGGCTTCATCATGAGGGGAAGAGATGGGGCAGGTGCTGATCTCTTCACTGCTGTGACCAATGACAGGACTCAGGTAAATGGCAGGAAGCTGAATCAGGGGAGGTTTAGGTTAGATATCAGGACAAGGTTTTTCACCCAGAGGGTGGTTGAGCACTGGAACAAGCTCCCCAGGGAAGCGGTCACAACACCAAGCCTGCTTGAGTTCAAGAAGTGTTTGGATGATGCTCCCGGGTACATGGTGTGATCCTCAGGGTGCCCTACACAGGGACAGGAGTTGGACTTGATCCTGACGGGGCCCTTCCAACTCAGCATATTCTATGATTCTTTACATTTTAGTAAAATTCTCTCATGTCACTATTGGACACAGTAACTGCCTTACAGAAAGAAGGTATTATTGTCACTTATTATTATACCGTCTACACATTTTGACTTTTAAGCTTGTGTTTATTCTTGTCATGCAATGCTTGTTGCATCTGCATTAATCTACTTGATCTATATAATGCAAGGCTAACATCTTGTCAGTATTCAGATATGCCTCTCTAGCACGATTACTATTAACATAAAACATAAAGGTTTTCCTAAATGGTGGATCACCTGAGGGCCAGAAAAACAAGATCAAATAGCCGAAACATCACACATTACAAGATCAGGTCTTTGCACCATATAGTGATGAAATACTAACTCAAGACCTACACTTTCTGGTACAGAACAAAGCACAGGCACCAATCTTTCTCTTCCCAAAGCAGGACAAAATCCCCCATTATTCAGTTGCCATAAGGAAGGAATATGTACAGAAGAACTTGACTGACAGATCCTAATTCCTGACCCTCTGTCTCTTTCTCTCTCTCGAGCATGCTTGCATCATTGTTCTTACATTCTCAAATCATCCTCTCTTCCAGCTGAGAGTCCCCAAAGGCCTCTACATTTTCCAGCCACCCACCCTTTTACAACTGCCTTAAACAGTTCTCATCCACTCCAGTCCCTAAACTCTTTTATTTAATTCTACCTTGTTATTCTGCAAACACTTGCATGTATAATTATTTATGTTTACAAATCATTTAATGCCTTTTCTGAAGTTCCTGCTAAACTCAGATTTTTTCTCCTCAATTCAGAATAAAATAAAGTGAGACCTCTTGATGCATTCTACAAAAAGACATCCATGTGGCCAGGATTACATGCCAATGTAAAATGCCTGAGTGTTCTAAGTTTGCCACATTGGTAATTGCATCACCCTATTCCTGGGACAGCAGCTTTCTACACAGCAGGAATAGCTTATGAGCACAAACTAAAATACAATGTTCTCTTTTGCCCAGAATATATCTGAGAAATTTATATTAAAAAAATAACCAAAAAACAACTTTTTTTTAAAAAATCATTTTAACAGCATATTCCTAGCCTAATATGTTGGTTTTTAACTGCATGTTTAAAATCCTTGCTTTGGTATCATATTGAGTTCAGTTTTCACAAATCAGCTATTAACAGCAAAAACATTTGTATATCAGTGTTCCTCCATTTCATTAGAGGATCAGACATTAAGACAATCTATCTTCCTTGATTTTTTTCATTCTTCACAATAATGAAGTTTCAGTTTCTGCAGTGAGAGTATATGCCAGCAGAGATAGCCTGTCCTACCAGTTCTCTGAGAACATCTGAGGGAATTCTTGCTTTCCCTCCCTGGCTCCAACCATTTTTGTCTAACATATCTGCAATGAAGGTGACAAAGGGTTGAGCGACTGCTTGAACATCTGCTCTGAGACCAGGCTTGATTCTGCATAGAAAACAGAATCGATCCTCCAGGAGCAAACAGTCCTCCTACTACAAGAGTCTAAAGAACACAGTGTTTTTTCTTGCTTTTTGATCAAGACAGATAAACTTTCAGAATCTGGAATTTTAGACATGAATGACTGGTGCTACTTTTTATAGATGTTGCAAATCCAGATTGGTTTTGAGATGATGTCTGACCCCAACATGCATTTTGTTACACATGACAGACTCTTCTAATCTTCAAAACAATTAATTGAGAATCTTTTCGCCCTGACCATTAAACAAATTATTCAGCCTGACAGGCAATTACATAGATACATACTTCTCTCTAGATGAATGTTTTCAAATGTGTAAATTTTGACAGATGCTGTGAGAGTAAGCTAAGTGAATTAAATGTGTATGTTAATATTGATCTAGCCCATTTCAACCTATTGAAAATATCTCTGCTCCTCAGCTCTCTTCATAGGATACTGCTTATATTTTCTTGGGTTTTCTGTTGTACACTTTCTTCTGACTTCTAAAAAATACATACGCTTAAATGTTTTAATACCTACAATTTAAAAAATAAGTGTAATTAAGTCTACTTAAAGCAAAAAGAGCAGATATATTTAGAAAGATAAAAGGAAACCCTATTGTTCAAAGATTCAGAAAAATACTTTTTTTGTTGTTCCATGCCCTTCATATTCACCAATGTTATTTATCCATTTCAGATAAATTGATAATTTATAAAAAATTAAAGATTGGTAAGGTTGTAACAATGATCACAATAAAACAAATGAACAGACAAAGGAGAAGATCCATCATGTATCAGAAACATCTGACTCCAAACAGCTCAGCACAATGATGATTACTGATGGGAACTATATTGTAATGTTGAGCTTCACGTCAAATCACAGTTAAGGGCTGTTGTGGTCCAAACCCGGTTTTGGGTCTAAGCCCCCTTATGTCAGGACACAATCGCCCTGCTTGTTTATCAGGATTTTCAGACACCAATTATATATATTCAGGATAGCCTTTGAGTTATCCCGGTGGGTCCATCCCTGGCTGGGAGCCTGTTTGCTTCCAGTGGATATATAACCGATTGATAAGCTCCTCTTGGAAGCGAGTGAGACAAGTTGTGGCAGCGGTGACAGATCCAGCACAGGTGGCACCAGCGGCAGGGACAGCAGGGGCAGCTGCAGCAGCTGCTTACTCTGTCCTTCTGGTGCCTCTGGCAGCCGAGCTGCCATGAGCCTGGGCAAACAGGGGACGGCTCTTTTTGGAGTCTGGGCACGGCACAGGTGGCAGGGCCACTCACCGCTGTCGTCCTGAAGAGCTTTCTTCCAATGCTCTTAGGAGCGCTGGAGAGGTGAGGGGTCTGATGCTGTTTTCCTCACTGGACCCGGGTCTGGTGGCAAAAGGCCTGTGCTGGTCTCAGCGAGGGCTGCTTTCAGCTCAGCTCCTTGTATTTGGTTTTCCTTCTCCTCTCTCTTTTGTCTTCTCTCTCCTCTGCACCAGCAGCAGCTGCAATGGGCGTGGGAACGACCCACAACTATCGTCGTTCCCGGCATCCATTGCTGTGCAGGCTTAGGCCACAGCTCCCAGCCCTACCTGCAGCCCGGGATGAAGTCCCGGCCACGGCCCCTGCCCGCGGTATTGCCCCCGTTTCTCCTTTGTTTTTATTTTATTCTGTTAAGTCTCTCTATTACAGTCAATTTCAGTGAGAGACATACTTTTGGGGGCCAGTTCTCCACAAGGGAGTTGATTTTATTTTTTCTGTTTCCATTAAATTGGAAAAACAGACATTTCAAACTTGGTTTAATAAACATTTGAATAAAATATCTGAGTTTTTAAGTTTCTTACATAACAATACTTAACACCTCAAAATTTTCTGACACATAATACTTAATGTAAAATACCTCCCTGCCCTAAAAATTATTAATAAATTAAATAAGATATTGTGAAAATATAATAAAAATAGAGCTTGGATATTAGTAAAACTAATTAAGAGATTATAAAATTGTAAATTATTTTCCTGACAAAAATGTAATTGGTAGATATTTCCTTGTGAATATTAATGTCTAAATAATCTACTACAACATTGCTGATTTTTTTAAAATGTAAGATGCTATATTGTAGTCTCCTGCTCAGTTTGTGATCAAGTATCTAACTCATGTTGTAGAAGACCTATAAGAGAGACTGTAAAGCATTAACAATAACATGTGTAAAATACTTGCATTTTGAAAACACTCCAGAACATTTATTATCTCCAATGCCATTTTCCTGTAATATAGAGAGGCTTTTAAAAAATATTTTTTCTTTGTTTTGTTTGCTGTACATAAACTACTAAAGACTAAGGTGAAAATTAATCTCTATTGAAATCTACCAGTACAGCTAATAAAGTGCATAAGAGATTTAACACCTTTGATAGATGAGAATCTTAGAAAAGCATTGATACGCCAAACAACCTCATAATTTTAAACAAAAATTTAGTGATTTCAAGAAGTAACAAAATATTAATATTGGTGAATATTGAGCCCTCTAAGTTGAAGTAGAAATCACAACTTGCTTCCTCCCATTGTTCAGTTGAATTATCTTGCTTCATAAGTGGGAGGACTATGTATATGCAAAACAAGGAAAGTTTATAAATGTTTAACAGACATCTCTTGTAGTCTTACTTTTGAGGCACCGGGGGTGATGTGAAATGTCAGATTGAACGGTAAGTTTTTCATTTGCTTGCTTAGCACAAACCAATAACTTTATCACACATTTAGGTCTCCAACACCTGTTCACATGAACGACCACATCTCAGTATAAAACAATACAAAGCACAGTGGGAGAGAACTTTAAATTTCTGGTTTGCATTATTACACCCTGCCTTATTAAATACAGCAACAATGCTGAAAATATTTTAGTTCCTTTTGCACAGGAAGCAAGTCTGACAAAGTGTAGAAAATGCTGTTTTCTTGTAGTTTCAATATGCAGTGGTTTTATGTTATAATTTACTGTTTTAATTCTCTGATCAAGTAGTAATGTTAGACGAGTAGGCAAAAAAACCTCATGACTATCCCAAGTAGGTTTGCCCAGTAGTCAAATTTGCTCCTTTTCCTTACAAACGCTTTCCTATTTCTGAGCTTTTCTCATGCTTCTTACCCATTTGTTTGAGTCTATTTTTGTGCAAGTTATCCAAATGTCATGTTATATAAAGGACTATATGGTAACTCTGGTTCAGAAATAATTATCCGGCATTTTTTGTTCCCTACAGAACTGTTTGCACTAGATCCTCACACACAGATCCCACATTCATCAAGGTTGCTGGATTCATTTTAAAGCACTATATGTTTTGGATCTTTGGTGTCTGAAAGATTCTTTCTCCTCCTCTTGCAATTTCTTTGTTCCATTGTAAAACACAATGGGAGGGCAAACATTTCCTGTCATGTTACTTCTGTGGGAAGTAGATTTTTTAATGAGAATTAGGCTACAAATTCCAAACCCAGCGTAAAAAGCAGTTCTAACTTGATCTAAAAAAAAAAACAAACCAAACCAACAACAAGAACAAAAGGAAAGCTTGCACCCTTCAATTCAGATGCAACTGCTTATCTTTCCACTTTCACTACCACTATATATAAAGTTCAATGTCTTTTTGCTAGTATGAAAGTGGGTTTTTTCTCATTTTTTCTTTTTGAAGGACAGACAGAGAGAAGATGGTCAGATCTTGACTGCTCTCATAATAATGAAAATGCTGGAAACTTGAAAAAAAAGGCACAAGAACCTTTTAGGTGGACTTGTGAAACCTTCTAAAATGCAGTAGGTCAAATGCATATTTAATATATAAAACAGTCAAGTGCACAAAGCAATTGTGCTGGGGAAAGCTGCAACCATAAAACATTGAAAGAATTATGTACATCCACTGCGTAAGTAGATTGCTCATATAGAAAGATATATTGTATCAGATATTCTTAAGCATTATAAGTCTGAATTCCAAATTCATGGAACCAAATGTTTATCTGACTGGTGGTTTGATCCCTATGTAGGATGGAGATACCAGGAGAGCTGACAGAAGGGGTAAACTATGCAAAATTTACAATAAATTTTATTACTTCAATTCAGTGAATGTATTCTATAGTGTCTGCAAGCTGGCTAAGTTTCTGTTAGTTATAATCAGATTTTAAACTAGTACAGCTAACATGAGGGCATTAGGTAGTTCTATAATTATTTCAAGATGAGGCAGGCTATTTAATACAGTATTTATATTTCATCCCTAGACAATTCTTAAGTGTAATTTTCATGGATATATTTCCATAATCATAGACTTAACAAGCATAGCAAAACTGATGATCCTAGAATACAGGAAGTTTCATAAGAGGATTAGAGATTTCAAAAAAAGCTTACTGTTATAGATAAAAACATTGATTTTCTCTATCCAAATTATGCTGTATTTGTCTAAAATGAAACTGTCAGATATTGAATGTATTACTTTTACTTCTTTAGCAACATGGTCACTCCAAAGGCCATAAAACTTGAACAAAAATAAAGAGGAAGGAAAGAACAGAAAATAAAAAAGCAGATTGTAAGAAAACAGCTGTTGATGACTGGTGGGAAAGTATTAATCTTCCTTGAGAGATGCACTCTCAGTAAATGAAACATAAAGAGCAAATTCACATACATTCATCTGCTATACTGTTTAAATCAGTGTGAAGATCTTGTTCTTACTCTCATTTAAAAAATATTTTCTTATCAGTTCACCAATAATTGTTTAAAATATATCTTACATCCTTAACCAGCTCTTCTTAGGGCTCTGTGTTCTACAGTACCTATCTTCAACTGTTCCTTTAATTTTATATATTTTTTTCATTTAATGATTATGGTAGCAAGTTTTAAATCCATCTATTTTACAACCTGCTCCTTTCCCCAAATAAAAGATCTTCAAAGGCATGTAAAGGTAACTGTCACTTTCCAAATATTGAAATATTTCATTTTTCACTTGAAAGATGTAGAAGCCTTGGTTTGAATACTTCTTTAAATGACTCTGACATAGTAATTGTTCTACAGATAATACTTGATTGACCTACCTGTGCTAATATGCAAAAGGAGATCTGAAAACTTCAAACAATTGTATTAACACTCCTTGTCCTTCTGTATTCTTTATTTAAACCAGGTTGCACATATACAGTCCGAGTTTCATACTAGGACTTTTTAGTTCTCTCTGTGATGGAAGCTTTATCTCCCCTTTCATCATTTCAACAATGCACTACTAATATTTTGATACTGTGAGACAGGAGTTGCAACTGCTGGATATCTCTCAGGAATATTATTGAAACCTCCTAGGGGCTACTTACAATCAGGTCAGTCTCTCCATGGAAATTGGAGACAATTGAGCCTATTCATAACTGTACAATTATGTGAGTAAATACTTAAACTTCTAGTCAATTGAGACAGTACTTTTTCCATTCATTCCCCTCTGCCCCAAACTTCTAACAGATTTATGGCTAGACTTATGCTTCAACTAATCAGTGTCTTTACAGAGCTGTGTCCACATGAAACGATACATAAAATGCTACAGACAAAAACTAAGAAGCAATAGAGGTGAGGTGAACAGCTCCAGCACAGGCATGTTTGCATCAAAGATGGAAATAGGTGAAAAAAAGGGGCTTTTACTGAGCTTTCATGAGCTGGGGACAAACCTGGACAATGCTGGAAGAAGGGCAGCTCGTTGGGAGGCTGCTGAGGAGGCGCAGGCAAAGCCCACTCCCCACGCCCATGAAAGGTGGCCCTAGGAAGCTCCAGCAAGCGGGGCAGGCAAGGAGCATGTGTCAATTCTTCTTCCACCAAATTTTCTTGTTTGTTGCACATGCTACTTGCACTTGCATAGAGGCATTTTGGCTGGGCCTTCATTGAATCTGTCTTACTGGCTAGGATTATTTCCTCTTTTGTGGATTTCACTGTCAAGTTAATGCAATGCCAAAATTTGCAGCTGGTACTGCAGCTATTGCTGTCCTAGTCAATCCTGTAAATCAAGGAGCACTGTATAACATCCGTCATTCCAAAAGAAAGAGTGATATTTGTGCAGGTATAGTATTTTTATTTTTACATACTTGCACCTGGTCAGGCCACTGGAAGAAAGTTGAAGGTAATCTACTCAAAACAAATAGTGTGGATAGACAATATTGTATACATCAGTTACAAGTATTTGTGCATGGAAAATTTAGATCTCTTACTACTCCTCTCTCACATCTTTGTTTCTCTTGTAGTAAATAGATATATTTACCTGATCTAAGCCATGCCATTCCCACACTATCACACTAGATATTTTGCACAAAGATAATGATATAATAAAAATTAAATATATGGATGATTTGGAGGCCAGGAAGGTACACGTAGAGATGCATATAAAAATATATGTTTTTTTAACATATACAACAATCTGGGGAAAAAAACTGCAAAACATCATTATAAAATCTGGATTTCCAGTAATATGAAATTATAAAAGAAAGTAAATCTGTCTCAGACTGATGAGGTAAAAGCATTCACCTTGTAAAGCGCAGACAGATCATAGAATCAAGTCTCAGAATCATAGAATGGCTTGGTTTGGAAGGGAACTTAAAGATCATCTAGTTCCAAAGTCCCTGCTGTGCCGAGACACCTCCCACTAGACAAGGTTGCTCAAAACCCCATTCAACCTGGCCTTGAATACTTCCAGGGAGGAGGCAGGTAATGCTTACAAGGTTTAATTAAACTTCACGTCATTCTAATTTTACATGACAGCAACTCTAAATGCAGAAAAGTTTATTCAAAACTGGGAGTCACTGTAAGATACGTAAGATATTGTAAGATAAGACTGTCCCTTGGGAACTGTATGTTCCACATCTCAGTAAAAAATAATTAAATCCTGATCATAAAAGTCAAGTGGTCCTTCCCTCTGGGTGAGACAAAACTTGGAGTCAAATTTAAATACAGGTAAGATATTTTAGGCAGCAAAATCTGGGAATATTAACCATACATTTATGAATCTCTTCCTAGAACTGAAGTTAATTTTCGAATTAATTTCTGAATTCATGGATAAATAGACATAAGAACATAAGATGCAGATTAGTAGAAAAAGAATTCATACCATTTGCCTCAAGAGTCTGGTGAAGCAAAATGGGACTTCAGTTGTTGCCAAAATTAAGAATGTTTCAAATCAGACTGTGCAGGACCCAGTCTGCTGAAAAACTGAAACCTTTGTACTACCTGCATGCCATGTCAAGTTGAATTTATGATCTTGTTTGGACAGAGCAAAACAGTGAAAAAACACTGGAAAAAAACAACCAACTTTGTTAATGTTGAATTCAGTGTGAAAAAAAAAGGAAAAAAAAAGATGGTAAAGCATGGGTATTTTCTAAAGAAAAAAATATTTAGTATATAGATGGTGATAAAATTTGAGTTGAATTTTCTTCAGCTTAGAGCTAGACTTGAAGTATTTTTCATATATAACTGTGTGGTCCACTCGCTTTATTTATTTATTTATTTGATTTGTATAGTCATAGCAAATTCAGATGAGACAGTTCAATTTCCAGGATTTTTCTTTAGAAAGAGTAAACTGTGGGTAATGGTGTCTGCATCTAAGATAGTACTAGCAGATACCATATAATTACACGAATACCAAATATGTAATGTTTGTGCAGTGTATAAAATGTGCTCAGATAAACCTCTTCCAGTAAAATTAATGATGTTTTTTGCTTTGTTTTGAAGTTGATAGGTAGTGGGGGACGGGTTAAGGCTACTAAAAGTTCTTCTGCTTCCTATTTGAATATCATTTATTCTTATTAAGCCATTCCAAAATTACACTAATTTATCATAAGCAGAAGTCAGCCTGCATGTATATTATTCCAGAGAGCTTGTAATTCTGTTTATGTCAGATAATATATTTTAGTTCTTGAATAATTAATGACTCTAACTCTTTGATTGGAAAGAACAATATCATAAAGGGAAGGAAAGAAGGAGAACATGCTTTTCTGAAACAAAGAAAAATACTAATTCACAAAGGAAAACAAGTCTAATCAGAATCTTAAACACTAAAAATATTCAAAGATATTCCCAAGCTTTGGGATTTGAATATTTTATTCTGCTAAATCAAATCCATATTTTTTCTAGCTATCTTGGGATTTGGTGCTGACATGACAGTCTTGAGCCTTCAGCATGCTTGATTTGTCCATGTATAATAAAAAATCACATTATATAAATCCCAGTGAGGAACATGGATATTTAATTTAAAGAACCATTGTCATTGCCTGCATAATTAATAACTGCCTATATAGTAAAATCTCTGATGCGTTTTTTTTTCCTTATCAAGGAAATGCCATCTGAGCATCATATGCCAACTAGTTGCAACACACTCATATTATTAGCTGTAAAATCAGCTGCAAGCCTTAAGCAATCCAGTTCGACTCAGCTAGATGTTATCCTTTTTTTGTTGTTGCTTCAAATAATCAAGAGTAGCTGGTGGCAGACACTATCCCTGACAATTGTTGAAAATAAATACAATTAGGACAGATTCCTTAATTAATGAATTAATTTAAACTGACTTTGATGTGATATTGTCATGAGACCTGTCAACTTGCTGAAAATGGCAGCAAATTGTGTCACTGATACAAAACCAATACATTAATTGCACTAGCAAATCAAACTGGACCCAATTTACTACAGTAACAAAGTAGCGTTTGGAAAAGTAATACTGAGAACATTGCAAAATCTACTTTTCTAGAACTTCCTGGGAAGCAAGTTAGTCAACAAACAGAAGGAAAACATCTTAGAAGCATACATATGCCTTCTGAAGATGCAAGAATTAGATTTATACTCATCTACATCAGAGAAAAACAGTCAGATGAAAGAAGTTCATGCAAAGAGATATTAGGTCAACACTATTTGTAGCAGTCAAAAATTGCTTCTCTACAATTGTTCTTTCAAATTCCTTTGTTAGTCAGCAGAAGGAGTCTATATTCTAAGGGAAAACATTAATTAAAATTTACCTTCACTTAAGAAATAAGTTCATTGCAAGAGAGATAATGGTGTGGCATAGATAAGTGTCTCAGAGAGAAAGAAAAATGTTCTGACTGTGAATTTATGAACTATGGCTCAGAATGGGACAGTACAAAGTTGGAAAGATCTGTGCAATAGGCTGAAAAAAATGGCACAACCAAAATCCTTGGGGGAAAAAAAAAAAAAAAAAAAAAAAAAGGAGGGGGGGGCTTTTAAAAACCTATTTTTAAAAAGCGTATAAAATCAAATCTTCCATTTTGGGAATCTGTGACCATGGGCTTGATTCTGGAATATGCCTTATTCACTGATTACAGGAAGAACATTTTAAAGTGCCCTCTATTACGTCAGTCCCAACTTGTGAGTGAATCTAAAACACAGACGTACAGAATGGATAACTGACACCACAGACAGGCCTAAAGGGTGTATAGACTGCTTAGATAATGTAAAATTTCTCATACTGGCTGGAAGACATGAAAATGGCTAAAAATTACTCTGCAAATCTATGGAAACTGTCTTAGAGCTGTTAACAGCTAAGCTTTTGAACCAACAAGAAGTAAGCCTAGAAAAAGACAAATATTTACAGTATCTTTGAAGGGGAGAAGGAGAAAAGGACATAAGAAACTATAAACCAGACAGCTTAACAAATGATATTCCTAGGAAACTACTGGAATAATAAATAGATGTAATATATTTCCAATATGAGAAAGATTTTATGAGAATTTCTCAAGGATTTTAAGGCAACACATTTTATATGAAAATACTTAAAAGATGGGTGCAGAATTAATTATAAAAACACAGAAAATTCGGATCAGTATTCTTTGATAAGTTATACAGTTGTGTTGGGTAAGAGTCCACCAGAGTAGGTCTTTTAATCACTGCAATTTTATGTATTAATGAAACAGAGGAAGGAGTGGCAAATTTTTTGATTTAGGAATGGAAGAACTTTATGGATTCAGAAGAAAGGCTCTAAACATGGCACTATTTGAAAGATCAGAAATTGTTTAAAATAAGATGCAATTATACTTAGAGAAGAGCAAAGAATAATCTTTAATAAGCAATACTGTGAAGTTGATCTGAGTTTGTAATGAATTTCTAAAACAACATATTTAAGCAATTGAAATAAATCATATTAGCATACATAAAATATATTATAGAATAGGCTGTCTGAACAGTTGTCTTTCAAGAAATAAGAAAGGTGCAGAGGACAAATAATTGGACATGTTAAGGAATATTTCAAAGCATTTATTTTATAATTCTTTCCATTTTAACAATGGAAGCTGAAAACCAGAAGCTTTAATGAATCATCCTCAGAGCAGACTTGATCAAAAAAATCATCTGCAGAAGTCGATCAGGTCATTCCTAAGTTAGTGATATAGCTGAAATTCAGCAACTGTTTCTAGACTGCTTCATTTAAAAATTGACTAATTTCAAAAATTAACTGGGAAATAGAAGATGATGTTGGAGAAACTTTTACATTCTCTTTTTTGTGTCTCAAGATTTATGCCAAGAAAAATTCAGAATATTTTCATTGCACTTGGAGAAAAAAAAAAAAAAAAGATACAACAACAAAAAAATAACACAGCAACAGCTTCCAGAGAAAGTCAATTTCCCAATTTCAAGTTTGCAGAAGGACTAATTTACTAAAAATTTAAGTTAGGAAAAATCTAAGTTACCAAATGCAAGATGATTTTGTCAAGGAAACAGTTATATAACTCTAATAGTACTGTGATGGCCTGACAGCTCCTTGAAAATATGACATTTTGGGAGCTATCACCTGTTTCCATTTGCATAATGCTCAGATCAAATGATTAATCTCCAAAGTTAAGAATGAGCAAACTTAGTAAGAAAAGCGTTGGGTGTCTACAACTTGGAAAGTAGAGGAACAAGAAAAAGAA
Organism: Apus apus; assembly: GCF_020740795.1. Lineage (NCBI taxonomy): Eukaryota > Metazoa > Chordata > Aves > Apodiformes > Apodidae > Apus > Apus apus. The sequence goes on from NC_067283.1 coordinate 76,461,823, forward strand.
AATATCAATAATTGTTCATCAAATCATTATGATAATTTTCTGTACTGCTCTTTCACTGTACCCGGTACCCTTTAAATCAACTGTACAGGCAGCATATTGAATCTGTTTCTAATAATTTTCCCAAAATACTTCTCTATGGTCCACTTAAGAGTTAAAATAAAGGAAGATGTATGCAATAGTTGTGATTTATTCACCCTGTTATTCAGTCTGTCTACAGATATGGGTAATTTGAATAATGAAAAGGCATTAAAAAGGTAATTGGAACAATACTTAATTTCATCTCATGTTATTTTAACTGCTAATTTAGATAAGAAAATATATTTTTCTAGGTAAATTTACGAAAACCAGATGTGGTTTGAGAGGTACTTATTTATCTAAGAAATCCACAGAAAGATTTCTTGAACATTCTTTTACTGTACTGAAGTTTCCAAAGACAAAACTCAGTAGTTCCCTAATGTACATTTAAGGTGATAATGTTTTATAAACATTTGTCTCAATTTTTTTTTTTTTGGCAGTTAAACTGTACATATCTGGAAAGATTTGAAGTGTTCAGGTTACTGTGGGAGACCGAATAATATTCATTAATTATCTTTGTTCTATCTAATGAAATATAGGGGATTTTATTTTATTTTTGCAAAATCCAGACTATTAGTTTTAATTACTGAGATAAGAGGATCATTGTTATGATTAATAACACATAAAAATTAAATTCATTTATTTTCATTAACCAAAATAAGATGTATACATTTGTTACAGAAATTTATTCTTAACAATTATAGGGCTTATTCAATTCTTACTGAATTACCAGGCTTACTCTCATTAAATAAAAAGATAGACTAGATATAATATTCCAGTAGATAGTTTATGCCAGTTTCTAAGTTTATTACCAGCCTAGCTAAGGAAATGTTTAATGCTCTAATAGTAATGTTTATGACTGAGTCATTTCTCAGGACTTATTTTTGAGTTAGAGTAATTAAGAGTTGCAAATAAATTTTTTTCTTCCAATTTGGAAAATATTTTTCCAGTATAAAATAAAATATATATTCCTAGTTATTGTAAAAATAAACAGAAAGGATTATCTGACACCTTTTTTTTTAAATATTAAATAAAATCTGAATTATTACTGATAAGTCTAAGATTTGCAAAGCTCTTCCACATTATTAAGCTTAATAAATGTTTCATTTGGACTAGATAAAGTTGTTAATTCAAAAAAAAAAAGTGGGGAAAAAAAAATAGGTAAAAAAGGAAGAAGATTGAAGTACAGCCAGAAAATACTTTTTAAATATCAACAGAATTGGTATCAAAGGAACTATCCTTGCATTACTCTTCTGAGGGATAAAAAGTATGACAACTACTTTAAGTTGGAAGATAACATATAAGTCCGTGAGGTTTGCTCATTCTTATTTATCACAAATTTCGGAGTTATTTTAGTCTGCTGGATCATGGAAAGGTACAGTGTGAACTTCCTTTGGGAATTACTCTTTCCACAAATGAGGTGTGCCAATAACGAGGGCACTGTCACAACACAACAAGAATTAGCAGCTGTGAAAAGTGTCTAAACGTAAAGTGTATCAAAGAATCACTCTGGTTAGAAAAGACCTTCAAGACCATCAAGCCCAACCACTGCCCTAACTCTGCCATGTCCACCACTAAACTCTGTCCCCTGGCACCACGTCTGTCTTTTTAGATGTCTCCGGGGATGGTGGCTCAACCACTTCCTCAGACAGCCTGGATCACCAAGTCCAACTCCTGCCCCAGAACAGGACAACCCCAAAGTTCACACCATGTCCCTGAGGGTGTTGTCCAAATGCTTCTTGAATATTGTCAGGCTTGGTGCCATCACTGCCTCCCTGGGGAGCACAGTCATGGCTCTCTAGCCCAGGGCTCTGGAGGTTCAATCCCAACATCACTGTTGAAGACAGAGGTGAAGAAAGCATTAAATGTCTCTGCCTTGTCTATATCCCTGTTTATGAGGTGTCCATGATCATCAAGTAATGGGCCAACGTTATTTCTGGCCTGCTTTTTGCTATTAATACATTTTTTTAAAGTGGTTCAAAAGTAAGCGCAAAAGTCTTTCTCAGTTCATTCAAGCCATCATAAATCTTTGAATTTTCTACAATGAACCAGAGTTATCAGCATTGTTCTTCTCCAACCTCAGATTCCATACGTAAGTCTCACAACCTGCTCACTTAATCTCTAATTCTTCAAAAACCTATTATGCATGGTCAAATCCTATTATTTATCTGGCCTTTTATTATATGCATTATGGTATGTCAGTTAATCCAAATTTTCCATGACATCAGTTTAACCTTGACCATGAGTCTGATGTTGTACATCTGCTCTTTGGTAAACACATAAAAACGGCTGAGGCTTTGGGCAGTGGGGAAGGAATGCAGGCTAGTCTGCAGGGAGCTGGGAGTTTCCATTAGAGCCTGGGATTGACTCTGCATCATACTTTACCCTGTTTTTAAATGTTCTAATTGCAATATTAGTTTGGATTTTTATTTTTAACACTCAACAATTCAAGAAAACCATGCTATAGTCAACATATTCAGGAGGTAATTTGCACACGAGGTAGAGTAGTATTTCACACATTAAGTAAAAGTTACCTGTATATTGCAGAACAGTAACACCAGAGCAATATGAGACATGTGGAACATCACAGGAGAGTCTTGGGAGCTTCACAGTTTGCTTTTTCCTATTAGAATTTCCTATTCACCAAGATGATTTAGGAGTTGCAATGAGACTTGCAAGTACTGACAGAGAGATGGATTTGTTTAACCTAGGTTAAAGGAGGATCTTACTGCTGTCTTCAACTACTCAGTGTATGGTTGTAGAAAAGTTGGAATTTACATTTTCTTGGCAGTATACAACAAAAGAAAGACAACAAGGTACAAACTGCAAGATAGGAAATTTGAGTTAGATATTAGGAAAAAATGAATTCACATTTTCTGTTAAACACCTGGGAGATCTGGATGAGGCGTGAGCTGTCTAAATGAACTATAAATCCAGATCCAACATAAATATCAACCTTGCTCTGAACAGTGGGTTGGACTAGATAATTTAGGGAGATACCTTACAATCTTAGTCTAGTCTATAACACATACACACCTTTCTCTGTCTTCTGTGTTCCATCTTCAGATTTTCTGACTACCCCTCCCACGTCCTCCTTCTTTCTCAGCCAAAGGCCAGACATCAATAAACTTCATTAGCTGTATCAACATGGCCACAATAATATAAAACAGTAAACAAGTGATACATGTACCTGAGTGGTACACCTGAGTGGTTGATCAGGAACAGCTGTGATTACAGACTACAGGTTGGCAGCAATTTCATGCATCTTTTGGGTTAACCTTGTCATCTGTTCTTAAACCCTATACAAAAGTGAATTACCAGCAATATTTCACAAGCTGTAATATACATATAAAATGTATGTTTATCTAAGAAAGTTTCTCAAGCTGTGTTAGCATCTTCCCTGGAAACAGGATGAAAAGAAAGACAAAAAGCAAGAAAATTCTGCTTTTAATTGTACAAGAGTAATAAACCAATTAAAAATGAAGAAGCTTAACACTGTAATATGAAGTTTGTAATAAATTTGAGGATGCACTTCAGAACTGCAACATATTTCTCATACTGATTTTAACATTACAGTTCATACATTACATCAGAAGCAACAGTTATATCCATATTCTGTGCATCTTTCTAGAACCATGTATAAATATTTACAGCAAAGATCCCATATCTTCCATAAAGAATCATCATAACAGTGGAATTTAAAAATATTCTTTTTAAAAGTCAACTTTGCAGTTACTGCATTGAATAGAATGCTATTTTGTTTGTTTGTTTTGTTTTGTTTTGTTTTTAATATAATACGTATGTTCCAGTGGTAGAAAAATAACTGAGATTGCTTTAACATATCAAGTTATATTAATATAAGTTTACTGGAGAAGTGCTGCATTTTCTACCCTCTCATGTGGAAATGTTATGCAAATTATTTGTAAATGTGAAAGCCTCAGGAGCAGGCTTGCATTAACAGCTCCTATTACAAAGGTACCCTCAATAATTTACAAGTCAACAAAGGCTCAATTGTTTCTGTCACAATAAATTCTAAAATAAACGCAGAGAGCTCCATCTTCTGGAGGAAATGAAACAGTTACAACTCTTTACAGTGAGAGCAGAGCATTGGGCTTCAGTTAAATAAATGCTATATATGCAACAAACTTAGCAAATTCTTCTGTAAGCAGAGTAACTAGTGAAGCATGGTTTCAAAAAGACTCATATGCTGTATCTCCCAGTGTGTAATCTTCCCAATCTTGCCAGCCCCCTCTGCATCATTAGTCCCTGCTTTCTTTTGCAGTCTGATACACAGTTCCCTTCTCAGGAGCTCCTTCAGAGGGGTTTCTTTTCACTATACAATAGCTGTTCACACTCTGGCTAGTTCACAGCTATGTGCATAGTCAACCAGTACGTGTGCTGCTTGGCAAACTATTAGCTGTTTATTGGAATAGCTAAAAGCTATTATTATATTTATTATTTTATATTATATTTATTTATTATATTTAGTCTGATGGAGCTTTCCATCAGACTAAAGAGCTACTGGGAGTTTAACCAGAAATTCAGGCTTATGACATTATATTAGGTTATCAGAACAAAAAAACTAAAAACAGGAGCAACAACAAAACTGCCATAAAGCAGGTAAGCTGCATGCAATTAAAAGGAAAGCTGATATAACAATTAGCAGCTTTGCAGAAAAAACCTGAGGTCCTGGAAAACAAGATGACCATGAGTCAGCAATGTGTCTGTGCAGCAAGGGCACCCAACAGCATCCTGGATTGCAGCAAGAGTGTTTCTGCCAGCGGGTCAAAGGAGAGGAGTCTTATCCCCTGCTCAGCTCTGGTAAGACATATCTGCAGTGCTATGTCTAGACCTGGTCTCCCTTGCTATGAGAAGAGTATTTCATTGGGTTCCTTTTCTTAACAGCTGGGTTAAAGTGGGTTAAGCTCGGTTACAGTGCTGGGTTCAAAACAATATTGATAACACACCAGTGTTTTAGCTGCTGCTGAACGGTTTCTACACAGTATTAAAGCCTTCTCTATTTATCACTCTACCATTTCCCTTCCCCCATCAAGTAGGCTGGGGATGAGCAAAAGGTTAGGAGGGGACACAGCTAGGACAGCTGATGCAAACTGACCAAAAGGATTATGGAATCATAGAATGGTTTGGTTTGGAAAAGACCTTAAAATTATGTAGTTCTAATCCCCCTGCCATGGGCAGGGAAACCATCCACTAGATCATGTTGTCAAAGTCCCATCCAACCTGCCCTTGAACACTTTCAGGTTGGGGTTATCCACAACTTCCATGGGCAATCTGTTCCAGTGTCTCACCACCTTACACTAAAGAATTTTCTTCCTAGTGTCTAACCTAAATCTACCATTGTCCAGCTTAAAACTCTTACTCCTTATGTTCTCTTTTCCAGGCTGAACAACCCCGACTCTGTCAGCCTGCCTTCATAGGAGAGGTGCTCCAGCCCTCATACCATCTTTGTGGCCCTTGCTCCAATACCTACATGGCCCCCCTATGTTGAGGGCTCTAGAGCTGGACACAGTACTCCAGATGGTGTCTCACAAGAGCAGAGTAGAGGGGGAGAATCATATCCCTCAACTTTCTGGTTTTGCAATACAGCCCTGAACAGTTGACTTTCTAGGCTGTCAGCACACACTGCCAGGTCATGTTGAGCTTCCAATCAACCAGTACCCCCAAGTCCCTGATGTTTCATACCATACAATATCACACTCAGCAATGTAACTATGGAGGTGGTGGCTATTTTTCCAAGGTAGCCATTACTCAGAGACTGACTGAGCATCAGTTTCCTGGTGGTGAGTGATTGCCTTTGCACCACTTTTTTTCTCTTTTCTTCTTTTTTATTTTTTTTTTCTTTCTTTCTTCTCTTGTTGAACTTTCTTTATCTCAACCTGCAAGTTTTATCACTTTTTTTCCGTTTGGTTCTCTCCCCCATCCCGCTGGGACTGAATTAATATAAAACTGAGTGGGGGCTTAGAAATTGGCCAGGATCATCTCCCACAGCTATTCTGTGTTTCTAAAGTGTCATACACATGGAGCTGACTTACCACATGATTTCTCTGTATAATACTATATTGATTTTTTATCTCTAAAAAAAGAATCTAAAAACTGAAAAATTGTACTCCACGCATCTTATGACCTCTGGCACCAAAAAACAGATAAAGCAAAGGTGAACATTATTTGTCTACACCAAATGTTGAAGACCCCTCACAGAACCTCTTGCTTCATCTGGCAGTGTAACTTCTATATTCTTTTGTCTTTAACTCCACTATGCTAATAGTTCACAGAGTGCAGGGCTTTCTAGCAAAACACACAGGTTCACAAGCACATATATTCTCCATTTCTGTCTAAATTTCCAAGTTTTAAAAGCAGGCACAGATTTTTCAATCCAAAGCAGGTTTGAGGTTTGCAAAATAAGTAAATTCTTGAACTATTCTTTTTCAGGATCATATTCTTTACATTCTCTCATACAAAAAAGATGCTTTTAACAGGATGACAGTATAATTAGTGTTATTGTTATGTTTTGTTCTTTTTTTTTCCTGTGGAGCTATGAACATGAAACTGGCTATGAGGTAGGTTCAGATGTATCTTCTCCATTAGAGGTCAGCACAAGACCATTTATCTACAAAGAATCTGAATGGTTCCGATTTCCTCTTGAAATTCTAGGTCATTAAGCCTAAAAAAATATTTTGACATTATAAGTCAGAAAAAAACAACAACAAACTAGTCTAAAAGTTCACAATAACTACTGCTTGTTCCCCCTGGAACAACTTCACTGGAGACAAATTTAGATCACTTACAAAAATGGCAGAATTTGAACAATTATGTAATGAAAATGAATGGCAACATGAACAGACAGACTCATGCAGATTAGACACACCAACAAGATCTTATGCAGATAAACTGCATAGTAAAACTCACAATTTTGCAGCCTCTTCCTACTGTTTGGATTTGGGGAAAGGGCAGGCGAGTCTAGCAGTCAAGAGGCTGTAAGTTACTTCAATGTCTCTCTTTACATTTCCAGTTCACTGAGAAGTCACCTTTACATAGGAGACCTTCTAGACTAGATGACTCCTCTTACAGTTGTTGAGGTATCCTTTCCCAAGGAAAGCACTTCACCTCACTTTCCATAGAAAACCATCGATAAAGCCATTGCTTCACCAAGCCTGAAATTAGTAATGACCTTCATAAAGTCTCTAATAAACATTCACAGGTGTTTAATTAACAATCACTGAGTATTACGAGATTTTTTCTTTCTTTTGCTGCTGTCATAGTTCCTATAACATTAAGCTTTGTTGCTGTTTTGATCAGAACTGAGGAATACTTCTATAACTATGACTTTATGAACTACTCTGACAAGGATTTGTGGAGGAATGAAGGACACTCACAAACATCAGATTGTTATAAGTACTGAGGTTTATAGCATACAGTAGACTGTTCTTGCAATGGCCACACCACCAAGAATTCACCTACAGCTCATCAAAAACTGAAAAAAGTTTGGAGTAATGAGTTCAATAATTCATACAGAGAAACATTCCTTAAAAATAAAAAAACTGACAATATCTGAACAACTTGCTATCTGAGGAAAAAAGTCACAATACTGAAACAGAAATAAAATGAAACGTGATGACATAGACACACAAATCCCCCCTGCTCCAATAATTACTGGGAAAAGGAATAATATCCAGGCAATTCTCCAAAAGGTTTTATTCATTTCTAGAAAAGAAATTTGTAACTCATTTGCCATTCCTACTACACTCTAGTACAAAAATAATGATCTTCATCTGAAATGTTTCATACCAGTCTTTGATGAGTTTTTTATTCCCTAGCTAAACCTCAGCAGGTATGTTTCATTCTGTGTATACACATTGTCTTGGGTTTAGAGTACCAGGATAAACATTTCCTATAGCCATACTAAGGTGAGACTGTCTGGGGCCCCACCAACTGCTGAGCTTATTGATGTGGTAATTACAATGTACATAAAGGTCAGGACTGGCAGTCGTGGTGACAAGAGGAGGTGTGTCTCAGTGCCAATTAGATTTAAGTAGCTCCAACTCTTTCATAGACAGCCAATACCTCTTTTTCTGGGGTTCTGTAATTAGTCTCTTATCCTTTATAACCCTGATTCCAGAATCCTACAAAACAATCCCAAGACTCCCCTAGCACTTTCGGCCAGAGGTTCCAGGTAAGAGCATTATCTCCAGCTGAAGTGTAGAGTACATTCTTTATCTCTGGTCCTGTTTGAACAGGCTTCAGGGTCATGGCATGTACAACTTCTCATTTTATCTGCTCAAATGCCTATACTTGTTTGGGGCTCCACACAAAACTATTTCTTTTCTGAGTTACTTTACAGGTAGGCTTCACAACATCACTGTACAATGGAATACACATCCTCCAGAAACCCACAGCACCCAAGCAGGTCTGTATATCTTTCTTACTAGTAGGTGGAGACATATCCTTTATATTATTCACCATATCTATAGAGATGTGGCAGAACCCATACTGCCATTTAATTCCCAAGCACTGTATGTCCTGGGCAGGTTCCTTGACCTTACTTCTCTTAATGGCAAACTCGGCTTCCAACAGAAGATGAATTATCCTTAGCTTTCCTTGTTGCATCCCTACATACTCTGAAGACATTCTTGTATTCTTCCCAAGTGGCCTGCCCTTCCCTCCATGTTCTATAAACTTCTTTCTTCCACTTGAGGTTATTCCTTAGCTCCCTGCTCAATCATGCAGGTCTCCTTGCTCTCTTACACTGTGGGGAAAAAAAAAAAACATACAAGAGAAACTATCAATAGGGGATCTTCCCATGTGCAGCTTCTGTCTTCCCCCAGTGGAAACACTGAGGGCAGAAGGGGAGGTCACACACAAGGTCTTTACTGGAAGAAGTTAATGGTTGAGGTTGCCTCCTCCTATTGTCTGGAAGGAGCAGTATGTCAATGTTTTTTTTCTTCCTCAGCCTTGTGCTTTTTTGGGTTTATTTCCATTCTTGCCTTTAGCATAGCCCACACCATCAGTGATACTGCACACACTGGGAAGGTAAGAGTCACTCCCCAGAAGTTTGGGTGGCCAGCACCACCCAGACCAGGCCCAGACCCTGATCCACAGGCCCCAGAATACCACAAACCCAACAGAAAACTGAAAAGCACGCTAAGGGTAAAATTAACCACCTCAAGTAATTTGATAGGCTTACCAGTTAACCTGGCATTTTTGAAAACCCTACACAAATTTATAACACTGTGCTGCCTCATCAACACTGACAGAAAATGAAGGCAGTGTTCCTCCATGCACTGACAGTAATTACTGACAGTAATAATATAGGATTTACTGCCAATTATTATTTTTGAAACAACAATAAGTTGTTGTATAAGTGCTGCCATAATTTCTTTTTTATTTCTTGCTCATGACCTTTCCACAAGGTTAAAAAAACCAACAGACTGCTCCCCAAAAGAGCAAAGTGTAAATTACAAAACCAAATGTTTATAAATTGTTTTGGAATCTAAACACGTTATAAAAAGTAACATCACTACACACTTATGAAAGTTTTATTTTACCTTCAACTTAAAATGAAAAAATGTATATACAAAGGTAGCATTGATCTCATACAAGATAGTAGTACTTCCAAGTAATTAAAGTATATGCACAACATGGTAAATCTTCACCACTGTGCATATTAATCCATGTTCCAAAAGTCTTCCTCCTCACATCCACCTCAGTTCTCCCACAGAAACTAGGCCAAATACCACCTGTTTATTAGGTTGAAGACACATGTCTATGACAGATTTTTTTTTTTTCTTTAGCAATTTACTGAACGTTTCTCACTAATTATATCACAAAGAGCACCATCATCTTATTTCAGTTCCACTGGCAGTGCTATAAATTGGAGACAAGCCTGTCTGTTTGAGAGAATTATTTTCCTAGTTATGCTAGGCTTGCTGGATCCTAAAAGAAAAATATTATGACCTTTTCTACAATTCCGTGAACGCATTAGGTGCTAAAATATGACACAAGCATTATGAATCAAAATATATGGCCTCACACAGGCGAAAATTCCAAAGCCCTGACATAATTTTTTTATATTAATACTGCAACAACTGATCTAATTCCCTAAAAGTTATTTTTTTTTATTCAAACACTTTTTCAGACCTATACTATCCACATCACACAAACTGCTACACAGAAAACAAACTGCAGTAATGCAGATCCTAGCAGTTCAGTCTCATTCCAACCCAGCTTTCACCCACGACACTGCAGGATTTTGAATGACATTAATATCTGACTGTTTTATGTTTGCTTGTTTCCTGTGCACCCCTGGTTCTTTGCAATTCTAACCTTAACTATGACAGACTTGGTATTTGCAGTGGCAACCTGCTGAACAGTGTCTTTTTTATGTGTTGGCTTTGGTAGATCTGGAAAGAGAGCAGTGATAACCCTGGAGGCAGTGAATATGCACCTGAGAAGTTTCCACAGTGCCAACTACAGCAAACAGTCATCGCACAAGTGCCTAGACTGCAACTCATGCAAAGACACAGATTGCTAAAGGAAGTGGACAGCACACAGTCAGGTCACTCTGGGGACAGGAAAAAAGATCTAAAGTGGATCTTGCAGAATTTGCAGTAAACCAGACAGACACTGAGTAGACTGAAAATAAACCTAGAAGTATGATCCAGGTTGCAGTGATCCATGAATATGCACGGAGTTGTTTATACAGACCTTTTTATTATAATAATTGCATAGTCATCATATTAGAAATTGCAAATATAGGGGCTTATATTCTGAAAAATTCTAATTTTTGTGTCTCAAAATCTTTTGAGGTTCCACTGGGAAACTCACTTCTACAGAAATTTTAGAAAGGCAGATTTGTAAGCTCTGGGTAACTCCTTATTTCTTCTCAGGCTAAGACTCTATGGCAGGTCAAGCTATACTGAGATGAGCAGGCATCATCATACACTTATAGCTGTCTCACACTTCCCATGTCTGTTCTCAAGACAGAATAAAATTCCTAAGATATTTCATCCTACCTTTCCTTGCTATTAAAAATACATAATACACAGATTACATGGCTGTTTTGAGAGTTTAATTTGCAAGAGTTCAATTCAAACACAAAATTAATTCATGCCTCTGAAAAGATCTTTTCCATTTCCCCAGCCTTTATAGAGACCATGCAACCAGCAGAAATTAATACTGACTGCAGGAGAAAGAAGGATTTGAGTCCTGTGAAAGAGTTTGAGAAAGCCAAACACAATCAGGGCAACAGGAGCAGCACAGAGCTAAGGGCCATAGGAGAGACAGAAAATACAGAGTTCATCACATGTAATGCATTTCAGCATGCTTTTGTGTTAAGAACTTCTTTGTGTTAAGAATTTCTTCATGGCCTCATCTACTAACTGTTCGAGTAATGAACCTATATGCTACTAGAAAATAGCTCCAAATATAGCAAGTCATGATCTAAACTGAAGTATTGGTGTAGAATCTGGAAGATGTTCATTAAATTACTCATCTTTACTGCACACTTATCTAAGTGACCTCTATGACAATCACTGGAGCCATAATATTTTTATTACATTTTCACAGCTAAGCCCATTTGAACTTTAGAATTTGTCCTTTTATTTGGGTAAATCATGGGCCACTCCTCCTCAGAACTGAATAACCTCACAGTTCTCTAGCTAGAGCAAGCCAAAATTCAAAGAACATCTCTGTATCTTAATTTATGCAGTCTATTAAGTAAGGTTCCTATTAGTTCCCATTGGTCTACCAAGTGTACAGTCTGCATAGAAGTTGGTGGTTTAGAAGCACAAGAGGCAAGACCTCTCAAGGCTCAGATTATTCCTGCACCAAGTTTGTACCTTAAAAACTTTACTGAAAACAGAGTTAAGGATGAAGCTTTAATTTGCATGTTGGAATTCACAGGTGATTATGTTTTTGAAACTATGTAGTCTATGTATGAAACTGCTTATGAAAGTATCTAGTACTAGCACACAGCAGACTAAAGCCACTAATCTGTAACTTCTACACTAAGTATGTATCAGAAGAATTTGGGAGTACTAATTTTCAGTGTAGTGCAGTTTTGGAAACATCCATGAAATACATTATGATTGTACTGATACTAATTTTAATGCACTGACTACAAACTGATTTATTTATATGTTTTTAACATATTTTGTCATTTTTTGCAAGAGTTTGTCACTTGATCTTAGATAAGAAAAGAACAAAGGAAAGGACAGGAACCCTTCAAGATGTGGTAGACATCTGTTTTACTTTGAAGAACGGTAACCCTCAGAGGGGGTGAGATAGTCCTCTTTTAGGTTCTTAGCTCTGCAATAAGTGGGTGCTTTTCTTTGTTCCAGGTACTGCTAGTAGCCCCTTCCAGCCAGTGCTGCTATTGAATGTTCTAATAACCAATTATTCCTCTCTTCATTCCTGTGTAAACAGTTACTACTGTTCTGAAGTTCTGAAACAAATAATTAAAAACCATAAAGAATGAGTGGGTCAATATAGTTCCAAATTCTGGGCTGATATTTTTTTGTATAAAGAAATAGTTTTAGGTCAGAAATATTTCTTTAGTTTTAAGCTAAAACAAGAGGTATTGCACCTTTAGGAGTACAATATGCCCTCGACCTTCTGGGTTTATAAGACAACGGTAGCTGATTTTTTTCCCCCCAATATTCTTGTTCTAATTCTTGTTCTCTATTACTTGGAAGAGCTTCCTTCATAGCATAATTTAAAAGCATTTACATTGCTGTGTTTCTACACCTGTTACTAGAATCTATGCATTTTGGACATTCTTCTTCTCATACATTACCTAAAAGTGGGTAATAAATACCATTACCTCAGCTGGAGACCAAGAAGAAATATCTACTATAACAGGAACTTCTTTATCTTAGGATTGTTTTTATCTCTTTTCTAAGTATACCAGGTGTTACAAATGTTGTTTTGTTGTTCTTGGGTGGTTGGTGGGGTTTTTTTGTTGTTCTGTTTTGTTTGGGGTTTTTTAAGTAGTCATTTGTTAGGCCATACAGTAAAGGAGTACAGTTTGTCTCACCATAATTTTTGTCTCTCGTCTGAGCTAGTCACCCAATCTCCCTTTACAGTTAATGAAGCAAAACAACATCTATAGGACATGTTTAATCAGATTTAATTTACTTTTTTACTCCATGATGCAGTCAGTTGCACCAAAGACATATCTTGCTTTTCCTTGTTTGTAAAACAAATCCACAGGATTAGTTCAGGTATATGTATTTTCCTCTGGGAACATGACTCACCCCTTGAAACACCTAAAGGTGCTCACTGAGGACATCCAAACATGTTCCTTCATAGCCTCTTTACAGAAATATAGTTTATAGTCCTTAAAGGATACAATGCTTCACCACTTCTTTGGTAACTTCTTGAAAGCCAGGCAGAAAATCTTGCCCAACTTGTTATTCTCGCTCTCCCAAAACCTATGGGTCTATTTCTGTCATAGCTGAAAATCTCAAGTTTGCTACCTCTCTAAAACTGCATTGTTCTTCAAACTTCACCCCAAAAATTCTTTGTAAGAATAGTGACAAATTTACTACTATCAAGCAAATGAGTATCACAGGAAGAAACAAAAATACTGTGTACTAGGGTGCACAGGATTTTCCCCTGCTTCCCCCCACCCAGTACATTATTCTACAGTATTAGTTTAGTGCCCTGTGGTGCTGAATATTGTAGGTTGGTGGAACAAAATGTTGAAAAATTGTCAGAGAAAGCATATCTAAAGACTCTATGACCTTTCAGTGACATGCTATCCTAAGATGGTGAGAAATTTGCATGAAGGCTGAAAGGCATTTTAGAATACTCAAAAGTGTTTATATGACATAGTTTTATGTTTAAATCTTAACATTTCCTTCAAAGAGTTGTTTATTTTCTTTCAGGGAAAACAAACAAACAAAACTACTATCATTAGAAGGTCTAAATAGGAAACTAAAACAATAAATTTGAAAATTATTTCAGAATCCAAATTGTGTGTTTTATTCAGGATTAATTATATGTGACATTTCATTACAACAAGAAGTGATTTTCATATTTTAAAAGAAGGGATTTTTGTTTGGTTTCTTTAAAAAAGCTATTGCACCATTTGTCATTTAAATGAACAAATTTATGAATTGCAAATGGAGGGAACTCAGTGAAGCATGAGGCCATTTAGCAAAATATTTATACATCCGCACAGATTCTTGTTTCCATGGAAAGTTTATTTGAGTGTAAATGTGACATTTTGAAATGTGTGACCGCAATGAACACTAAATCAATCATAAGTCATTTATCACTTAGTACTGAAATTCACTGTTTATCTTCATTCTTATTCTCATTTAAAGAGGTCTTGTCCCTGTAATTATTGGCTTTGAGTCTAACCTTCCTACTTTTTCCAGGTAATTAACTTTTTTCTTGCTTACATCTGACCTAGATAGGGGTCTGTTCTTCTGTAACAAATACATGTTTTAATAAAATTAATAGCCTGGTTTAAGTCATTGATATGTCGCAGTATTTTAAAAAATGGAATACCACAGCATTTGGCATATTTAATATATCTTTATCACTAGGTTTATATCCTTTGCAGCCATTTTAGATAACCAGAGAAAGAAACTATGGTTTCTTGCTTTACAGTCCCAATCTAAACTTTACTCCTTGTCCTGTTTTAAGCCACGATGAAGCCAATTTTCATTTTACTATTTTGTTTTTATTTTTCGTTCTGTGAACTCTCTTTTAAACAGGTCACTTGCTAAAGTAGCAGCAAGTTTTCTAGCTAGTGGACTGATAATGCTTGAATGTTTATAATTACTGCTAAGAGACCAAGGACATTAGGAAGAGTGTGTCCAGCAGATGGAGGGAGGTTCTCCTCCTCCTCTACTTGGCCCTGTTGAGACCCTACTTGGACTATTGTGTCCAGTTCTGGGCTTCCTAATTCAAGAGGGACAGGGATCTACTTGAGAGGGTCCAAGGGAGGGCTACAAGGATGATTAAGGGACTGGAACTCTTGCCTTACAAGGAAAGGCTGAGACACCTGGGGCTTTTCAGTCTAGAGAGAAGACTGAGGGGGGATCTAATTAATGTCTATAAATACATGAGGGCTGGGCATCAAGAAGGCAGGGACAACTCCTTTTCACTTGTGTCCTGTGACAGGACAAGGGGCAATGGATTCAAACTCGAGCACAGTAAACTCCACCTCAACATGAGGAAGAATTCCTTTACTGTGAGGATTACAGAGCTCCCCAGAATGGTTGCGGAGTCTCCTTCTCTGGAAACTTTCATGACCTGTCTGGATGCCTTTCTGAGTGATCTGCCCTAGTTTTTGGTCCTGATCTGGCAGGGGGGTTGGACTTGATGATCTTCAGAGGTCCCTTCCAACCCCTAACATTCCGTGATTCTGTGTTTCTGTGATTCTGTGACACTTTGCTCTGCTTGTTGAATCTGCTGAACCTGTCCGCTGGACACTTCTACACTGCTGTCCCTCTGCCGGGACAATTCTATGCCGATCGGCAGGTGCCGCTCATTCAGCACCGTGAACAGCTCCTTCAGCACCTCTGAGCAGAACCTCAGGGAGCAGACAGCTCTGCTCACAGTGCACTGATTTTTGCAAGGAAATTGTGTATGTATAGGGGAGTTCAAGCGTGTTTGTCACACTGTTTGTAACACATGCCTTCGTTGTACTTGGCCATCAGAGGTGTCCACTTTGCTCTGCATATTTTTTTGTTTATTTCATGACTAGATAAAGACAACTCAATTAAACACGAGAAATGAAAAATTAATGATGAGATAAAGATGACTCAATCAAATGTATAATTAACAGCTCACTTCAGGTCTCAGTCCTGAATATCACTTTTAAAAACTGAGTTTTCATGCTTTTTAATTGCATTTGTTTAACACCACTTTTAGAAAGTATCTCACTTTTGATTCAGTTGTCCCAAAAGTGGCATCTGTCTCCCGGTGTGCAAGAAGCTGATCCACACACAGAGTCAAGATACTTCCTTTAATATCCAGTTCTGCACAGAAAAGGGGAGCAGCTGATCCACAGAATGATCTTTTTTTATAAATAAACTATCAGAGATGACAGGGAGGGAGATGCTGTGACACCACAGAAAGCCTCATGTGATAGTTCAACAACAGGTTTCCTGTTGCCTTTCTATTTTGAAAAATACTTCTACCTGCTTTTACAAGATCTGAATTATCTTTGTAATTTACTAAGTCATATTCCCCAAGGAAGCAGTATGAGGAGGACCACAGAGATGATTAGAGGACTGGAGCACCTCTCCTATTAAGACAGGCTGAGAGAGGTGGGGTTGTTCAGCCTGAAGAATAGAAGGCTCCAGGGAGACCTCATAGTGGCCTTCCAGTATCTGAAGGGGGCCTACAGGAAAGCTGAGGAGGGTTTTTTTATAAGGGCATTTAGCAATAAGACAAGGGATAATGGATTAAAACTGCAAGAGAGTAGATTTAGGTTAGTCATTAGGAAAAAATGCTGTAGAGTTGTCCTGGTTTGAGCCAGGATGAAGCCAGTTTTTCTTTTGCTGATCCTTTTTTTTTATTTCAGTGAGCTTTCTTCAACTAGCAACTGCGTGTTCTGCTAGGTTGATAAGACACTGGAATGTTTTTGTAATTGCTGGGCTCTCAAGGTCGTGCCTTTGCTCTGCCGGCTCAGACACTACGGGGGGATTTGTGGCCCCCCATGGGAGGCTGGGTTAGACGAACAGCAAAACTGGCCAGAGATATTCCATTCCATATATCTACGAAGGTTCGGGGGAAGGTCGGAGATGACAGAAGAAAACTTCCTTCCTTCCTGCTTCGCTCTCTCGCCGCTTCGCTTCGCCTCTCTGTCTGCCTTCCTTCTTCTCTCTTTTTCTCTTTCTTTCGTTCGTGGCCGGCGTCTGGGAAAATACCATCTGCCCATCATCGTCGACCCATCGACCTCAAGCCCTCCTGACCCTCGTAACTCTCTGCCTTTCTCCAGGAGCAGCTTCGGGATTCCTTGGAATTGTCTCATCTGAGGGAAGTGCTGTGGGAGTTGCTGGGGGTGGGGGGAGGCGAGAGGCTTCTACCCACACCTTTATATAATCACTATATATATATATATATATACACTCTTATATCACGTATTAGTATTACAAATAAAGTTGCACGATTCAGTTTTCAATCCAGCCAAGTCTCTCTCCCTTTTTTTCTTTCTCTCCTTCCCTACCTGGGTGGGAGGGGGAGGGGATCGAGAGCATTGTTGTCAAACTGAGTCAAACGTTGACAAGAGTGAAGGTGGTGAAGCACTGGAACAGGTTGTCCAGAGGGGCAGTGTATGCCTCATTCCTGGTAGTGTTCAAGGCCGGGCAGGATGGGGCTTTGAGCAATTTGATCTAACGGGAAGTTTCCCTGCCCATGGCAGGGGGATTGAAACTAGATAATATTTAAGGTCCTTTCTAGCCAAAACCATTCTTGATTCTATGAAATGTAACTAAGCTACTGAGCAGTTTGGGAATACAGAAAGCTGGAAGTAAAATAATGGCATTTGTGTTTAATCCTATTTAGTAATTACACTAAATACACACTAGCTAGCTTATCTGTTTCAGTTAGTCTTTCTGTACTGGTTCTCTACTACTACAAATTTATACTAGAACTTATGGCAACATGCCCTAGGCAAAGTTGGCCTTTGAATATCAAGAGATAAAAATAATTAATAATAATGAGAAAATCTTTGGTTTTATTCAATAGTTCTTCATGGTTAAGTGGGGTTTTGTTTGTTTTATTTTTAAATATAGCTTTGTGTTAATAATTTTAACACAATTATAGACATAAGAAACTACCTCTAACAATTTATCTGGTATTTTATACTTCCATAAAACACTCCAGGGTGCCCATTACTGTATGATAGCATCATGCATGCTAAACTCAGTGTAGGTGAGCTGTATTAATATTATGCTTCAACAGCACACCCTGGAGTGTCTTATTGCTTAAACGATGGAAAGGTCAGACATTTACAGCATGCTATCATGTTTCACAGAACAATCCTACATTATTAATCTTTGTTACCTCATCCTTTTGGGTTGCTAGGAAAAATAACAAACACAATTCAATGAAAACAAGTTTGTTAAAGTGCTATTATGCAGCATAATATTGTAGTTATCTTTGGGAGAGAGTAAGGTCGTATCCTTTGTATACAGTGTTAGCATAAATTCTGTACTAGTAGGAGATATGGTAAAATGTCCAATCAAAAATCTATCTAGATATTAATATTTTAAAATAAAATTACAGGATGGAATCTTGTAGAAGCTGATATGTTTACTGCAGGATATATTATGCTTAACAAAAAACAGAGCTACACTGGCTGAGGGGGATTAGTATTTTAGGTCAACATCAGTGTCTCACTACACAAACTTTATCGTGAGAACCTCTCTGGGTAACTGCACACTACGGTGGAACTGAGTAGAAAAACCATATCAGCACCAGTCCAAGTACTGACCCATGAATGGCCTTCTTCAAGGGTCGGTACTGAGACTGGTGTTGTTTAACATGTTTGTCAGCAACATGGACAGTGGAACTGAGCTGTGTAGTTTGGTCGATGTGATGGAGAAAAGGGAGGCCATCCAGAGGGACCCTGACAAGTTTGAAAGATGGGCCCATGACAACCTCATAAAGTTTGATAAGGCCAAGTTGGGGTGATCCCAAGTACGATTACAGGCTGGGTGAAGAATGGATTGAGAACAGCCCTGAGGAAAAGCACTTGGGTGGTGCTAGTTGATGAGAAGCTCAACATGAGCTAGCAATGTGTGCTTGCTGACCAGAAAGCCAACCCTATCCTGGGAGGCATCAAAAGAAGCATGGCCAGCAGGTCCAGAGAAGTGATTCTCCCCCTCTGCTCTCATAAGACCCACCTGGAGTACTATGTCTGGTTCTGGAGGTCCCAACATAAGAACAACATGGACCTGAAGGAGGAATCCAGAGGAGCACCACAAAGATGATCAGAGTGCTGGAGAATCCCTCCTACAGAAGTAGGCTGAGAGAGTTGGGTTTGTTCAGCCTGGAGAAGAGAAAGGTCTGGGGAGACCTCATAGTGGCCTTCCAGTATCTGAAGGTGGCCTACAGGAAAGGTGGGGAGGGACTTTCTACAAGGGTTTGTAGCCTGAAGACAAGGGGTAATGGATTAAAACTGCAAGACGGTAGATTTAGGTTAGACATTAGGAAGAAATTCTGTAGTGTGAGGGTGGTGAAACACTGAAACAGGTTGCCCAGGGATTTCATGGATGCCTCATCCCTGGAAGTGTTCAGGGACAGGTTGGATGGGGCTTTGAACAACATGGTCTAGTGGGAAGTTTCCTTGCCCATGGCAGAGGGGTCAGAACTAAATGACCTTTATGGTCCCTTCCAACCCAAGCTATTATATGATTCTATGAATCTGCAGTCAGGATACATGTGGTCTCATTTTATTGTGAGTACCTATGTGCTTGTGGTATGCAGATCTGTTAGTCTAGTAGTAATCTTTAGTAATAAAAAAACACAAGGAGGATATTTTTCAGTGCTTCCTCTACTCTAACTCTACTTTTGATTAATTCAACTGTCTTCCACACTGCAGATACATATATAGTGGGAATACTGAGGTTGAACAAAATACTGTTTTTCCTGGAAAAGTACTTCATCTTCGGTTCAGGCTCAGAAACATTTGACTGGTCCTACCAGGATCAACCAGGAAAAACTAAACATGGGTTTTGAAAGCAGACTATTTTTGTTCAACATGCTGAAAAAAGCTCTGGTTCTCTCAGCACCCCAGCTCTCATTCAAGAAAAAAAGAGACATTCTCAATGATGAAAATTATGAATCCTTAACCACAGAGCAGAGAACTAAAAAGAACAAAAGGAAGTGCAGGAGAAAGACTATGCTTTGGTTCACCCATTTGCAAAATGTCTAAAGACAACCTTCTCACTCCATGACTAGGATTCCTACATGATATTGATAACTACCATTGACAATGAAGAAGCAACTACCTATGGCCAACACTCGTGAAATGCAACATTAGAAGAACCTGTTTAATATATTTACCAACAACCTGCAGAAACAGTCTGCCATCAAGTTGGCAACAACACTGAATTAGAGGGACCAGTCAATACACTAAATGCCATGCAGAGGGACCAAAACATGCTAGAGAAATTTACCAACAGGTAAATCTCATTAAGTTCACCAACAAATGCCAAATGCTGCTCCTTGGCAGGAAGATCTGGTGCAAGGGCCTGACCAGGAGCAGCTTGGAGGGAAGGGACCTGGAGGCCTTGGCAGACACAAGCTGAGCATGAGACAGCTGTGTGCCCTGGCTGCAGAGATGGCCACCAGCAGCCTAGAAAGTATTCATGTGGGCACAGGCAGGACACCAAGAGGAAAGATTACCCACCTCCATTCAGCAGTTGTGAGAGCACATTTGGATACTTTGTTCAGTTTTTGGCTTGACAGCACAGGAAAGACTGACCAATAGGAATGAGTTCAGCAGCAGGTTCCCAAGCAGATCAAAGCTGGAGCACTTGCCATTAAGAAGAGGCTGATGCTCTGGGGCTTAAAATTTAGCTTGGCTTAGGGGAAATTATGAACAACTTTCAATATCTAGAGGAAGTTGCTGAGAAGACCCAGTCAGGGTTTTTCAAAAGGGCATAAGTAACGGAACTATATAAATAGTAGGGAAATACACAAAAATTAATAATACATTTTCTTGGAAGCTTCATATTCCCCTAGATTATATTTCTAAAAAAGCAAAACTTCAAAAACTATAATCTGAAATATTAGCATGCATTTTTGCATGCACATTGTTGCTTTTTTTTTTCTTCTTAAGAAAATATTTTCCCAAATTATTTTTTTTTTTTCCACAGACTCAACAGTGATACTGGCAGACAGAAGGAAGATATAATGCAAGAAAACGTTCCACAGTAATTCAAGAACCAGAAACAGGCAGTTGTCCTCCTGATGTTCCACCAAGCAATCAATAGTGCTTTTCAGATTTTCTTACTTCCAAATCTCTTTGTTAACTTTATGCTTGATTTTTTCTAGATGCTGGTATTGCTTTCCTCCTCAATTTATCTGCCTTGTCCTTTACTCTCATAAAGTCTTTTATTCTACCATATCAAATCAACTGATGGTTCTGATGCAGCAACCTGTTTTCTCCCTCTATTTCACAGATTATATTGAGAGGGACGGAAAGGAACTACTGTGATGAAAGGACAGAAGAGGCATTCAGCTGTCTTAATTTTCTACCAAACCTTTTTTTTTTTTTTTTTCACCTGGAGATCAAGTGGTTAATTTCAGAAACAGATTTTTTTATTCCAATAGTCTATTTCTCAAAGAGAGTCAGTTACCATCTACATTGTTTCATGAGGGTTAAAGCTCAAAACATTGTTTATTAGTGTTCTTTTCTCTCTTGGTTATTTCAAAACATTAATTTAAATAATGAATTAATACCTTAATGTGAAAGGTTTCTTTAAAAGCATCCTCAGCAATTTTTTTTATTTCTTAATAGAAATAGAGTAGCTTGTGGCTATTATACAGAGGAACACAGAAAGGTCAAAGAAAACCAAAATACTTGCGGAAAGCAGATATTAGCATTTTTGTTATAAATTTCACCAAAAAAATTATATTCAACTCACCTTTTAAGTGAACTACATGTTTTCTGGTAGGAACAGAAGTCAACTGAAGCTAGATATTTTAGGAGGGCAGGCTTCAGAATTGACAATGAGACATTAACATGGGTAGTGTCAAATTCTCAGCTCAAAATAATTACATACTTCAATATTTTAAAGCTAGATTTTTAATTAAGTTTGAGATACCTTTGCAAAAAATGCAGTTAAACTGTGAAGAAATATTTCTTCTTGTTTTAGCATGTAATATTTTTTTTTTCTCCCTGTCCAACAATATTTCACCATATTCTTGGGGGGGGGGAGGATTCCATGGCAGTCACCCATTGATTCCTAAGAGGTTTTTCTAGAAAAATTTAAATTTTACTTAAATATAGTGTAAAAAATATTTACACATAAATGATGCAGTTTTTAACCATGAGAAAAACACAATGACTTTATAAGTGGCTCAAGAGCTCTCCACAGAATTCAGTTTCTCAAGAATCTTTGCGAATACACCAACATTTAATTTATAGCACTCATAAGACATGTTGAAAAGTATTATACTTTCTCTACTAGCATATCCAGAAAATGTTTTGTCACAGTTACTTCTGTCAGTCAACATGAAGCATTAACACTTACTTAAAAAGACAGTGCTCAGAAAATAGTATGAGTTCTCAGTAGTGTTAATAACAGATTAAACCCAGGAGTATTTCATGCACACACTGTATACCAATGAGGAGGCAGAACATAAAAAAATCTTTTTGATCCAGCAGAATTTGATGCTGAACTAATGAACAAAACAGACTGGGGAATTTTTAAAAGAGTTTTCTGTTCATTCATTAAACTCTTGACACCGAACAAAATAATATTAGACTAAGGAAGCCTTAAGTACAGACCTGATTTGAACCTAAATTACTGACACATAGTATCAGACAAATGACTGCTAGTGAAGATAAGATTTCTGTGTTCCCTGTGCTCTTGCATATTCTCCCTCTCATCATCTCCCTTCTCTCTTCCTCATCCTCTCTCCTGTTAATGTGTTTCAGTACCTTTATCATTCTACATCACACATCACTCTGTGAAGCTCTGAAACTCCTGTGTTCAAAGTATGTTAAGAGCCAGTGTGAGCAACATTCCTCATGAGTGAGGGAAGGCAGGACAGATATGTCCTGGAGTAGCCACTACACAGGGAGCAGCACTGTGGAACTGAGCCTGGGGAAGCATGGGGAGGAGGTAGTTGTGGTTTTATTTGTATTTCTCACTATGCTGCTGTGTTATGAATTGCTACTAAATTAATAAATTCATTTCCCCAAGTCAAGTCTGTTCCTTCCGTGACAGTAATTCGTAAGTTCAAGCAGTCAGGGACCAGTTTAGGACAGCTAAAACCCAGGTAGAATTAAATCTGGCCAGGGACATCAAGGGTAACAAAGAAAATTTCTACAGGTATGTCAGCGATAAAAGGAAGGCTAGGGAAAATGTGGGACTTCTCCAGATAGAAAAAGGAGACCTGGTCACTGAACCACAGAAGCAATCACAAAATTAATTAGGTTGGAAAAGACCTTCAAGATCGAGTCCAACCATTAACCCTACTCTACCAAGTCCAGCATTAAGCCATGTCCCAACGTGCCACATTTAGATGACTTTTAAATGCATCCAGGGATGGTGACTCAACCACCTCCCTGGGCAGCCTGTTCCAATCTCTGACAACCCTTTCAGTGAAAAAGTTCTGCCCAATGTCTAGGCTGAACGTTCCCTGGCACGGCTGGAGTGCATTTCCTCTTGTTTTATCACCAGTTACTTGTGAGAAGAGACCAGTGCCTACCTCTTTACAACTTCCTTTGAGGTAGTTGCAGAGGGTGATGAGGTCTTCCCTCAGCCTCCTTTTCTTCAGACTAAACAGCCCAGTTACCTCAGCCTCTCCTTACAAGACTTGTTCTCAAGCCCTTTACCAACTTCATTGACCTTCTTTGGACACGCTCCAGCACCTCGATGTCTGAGGATGCTTGAGAGAGGTCCCCAGAGGTTACAGGCGACTGCTGGCAGAGTGGTTACCTGATGAGATAAGGAGAGTCTGTCCACTGAAAGGGGCCTAGTGGTTAAGGGGTTTATAATTTTAGGGAACCTATTGATTAAGGGATTTTTAATATTAGAGGTCTATGGATTAAGGGTTAACATTGTCTATTGATTAAGGGTTAACATTTTAAGATTAATATAATGTTAGAGAATATAATCTACCAATGTTAATGTTTAATAGAGACATCGCGCAGGAGTAGGATGTGTTTTGTCTGAGAGCCCATGAAACAGGATCCAGATGAGGCTGTGCTTGTCCGTGCCTATCCACGCCTGCTTCATCAGTCCATATGCCAGAACGATGGACTCAACCTGCCAGAGTGATGGACGATATGGCCTAAGGTGAAAAGTGCACAGAGAGGAAGACTGTGAGCCTTCCTCCAAGAGACCTCTGCCCACGACCACCAAGAGACATTGCACGTGGGAACGGGTGTTACTTTATGTTCATAATTGCAGGGAAACAATCTAAATATTTAATGAATTTTTTGAACTAATTTGTTTAATCCTGCCTATTTCTTTGTTAGGCAATGCATATGTATATTTTGAAGTAAATAAATATGTACTGTCTTTGTCTGCTGGTGTGCGTGTCTGGAGGAGCAATCCCCCACACACCCAGGGCTGCAATGAAGAACCTGCTTTGTAGCTTCACAGGGCTGCAGTCTATTTCTTCACTTCAACTGCTGCACAGGAAAAGAAAGCAATACTGTAATATTAATAAAGATAACATACTTGGTCACTGTCGTCTTTTTGTGGGAAGTACCCTGGTTGTCTAAGTGTGCATATCCTATGTATATCCAAAGTTTAAGAAGAACTGAAATAGGACTCAAGGGAATAACATATTTATGTTTAAGAACAGAGAAATATGTAAATAGGCTTAAGAACTCGCCTTCCAGTTTGGAGATGAGGGGCTGCAAAAAGCATCTAAATATTCATAAAGCCCTGAGAAGCCCAGAAACATGTCCTTGAAGAATGAAAAAAAAATCATGTAGTTGAATAGTCATTTGGTTTACTAAACTGTCTAGAAAAACTAAATTTTTAAAAATTATTATTTATGTAAGAAGGAATTTATTTGAGATTGTAGTCTTAAAATTTAATATATTACATTTTACTAGTTCCAAACAAAGAACTAAAGCTCTAAATTTCTAAAAGAGTTCACGAAATTATCCACCAGTATCTACTAATTTTCAGGTTATTCACATGCATGTTGTCGTTTGCTTGTTTTTTTTTTTTCATATCCTGATTTGCCTGTTATTTAAAAATTACTTATACTAATCCAGAGATTAAGATCACCTTCTCATCTTCAAGCCTATGACAGATGTGAGAGGTGTTCCCATTCTGGGTGACTGGGAACATGCACTTGCTTACAAGCTAAAATAAAAACAGGAAATTGGCTTTTTACATGTAATAAAGACTGGTATCCTCAATACGAATATTTATACAGTACTGCTCCACTCCCTATTTAAGTTTTTGTGCAGTAGAAAAAAATTGAAAACACGCGGTAGCTCACACAAACCAAGCACAGAAAAATTGAAGTTTGCAACATATTTTAAAATCTGAGTTCAAAAGTTCTATGCACTGACACCTTTTAAATAGTAGATTACACAGGATTTAGAGCTCTTTATTGTACTAACTTGGATTGGCCTTTAAAACCAAAGCATCACCACTGTTATTTTCAGTACATAAAATGACAACAAATATCCTTCAAATTTCTTATTAAATAAACAGTAACATTTCTGAGATTCCATAGTAGTGCTGTGGTTTTGTCATTCAACTCTTAACAGATACATTGCCTCCCTAAAAAAAGTCTATAAAACATTGCTAGACCTACTATAAGAAAAAAGTGAAACTTCTAGCAATTGCTTACTTAAGCATGATTTCCTATTAAACTGTATAGTACCTATTCTGGCCCAATATATTCTATACAGTGGTATTATCACTCCCTTTCCAGTACTAAGCAAGTCTTACTAATCTGCCTGACTGTAATTTAAATATAAGACAGTCAGGAATTTAAAAAAAAACCAAACAGCTAAAGTGTAGGGACATAACTGCAAGTTATCACAACCAAAAAGGATTGAGATAGATTTATAAACACAAGCTAGTGTATCACAATTTCTATACATGTAAACAAGGTACCTCTTCACCGCTAAGTTTTATGTAGATATATAAATTGCCAGATTACTCAAACTGTTTACTCAAATTAACATAATTCAAACTCAAATGTTATAATTACATGTGTTTTTTTCCATAGATTTTGGTATTTTCCCACTAGCCTTAAAGAAGAAACTTATAAAATTAATTCTCATGTTGATGGAACAGAAGGACAGCAAGACCTAATCCAGACTTCTTTTTTTGGTCTAGACTTTCACAGACAGCTAGATAATTACAAACAGCTTACAATTTTCTTCTTTTTTACCATGGCTGTTACAATCACATTGGAGAGTACAGAAGCATAACCTTTATTTTTATGAAGTTAATTTAAAATGAAAGAACATAACAGTGAACAAGAAGTCCACATGATACAGAAAACTGAGTTTCTCAAAGGGATCTGCAGTAAATCTGAATATTGGATGATAATTCCAAGGCAGTTTTGAAGACCACAACTGCATAAAACCTCTGCAAGTTTAGAAACCACCAAAAGCTTTTCCCTCCAAGAAGGTTTCTAGTTTTACAGGGTAAGTTGTACATAGAAGAGAAAGATAGGCAACAGTTCCCTCTGCAGCTACAAATGAAAAAACCTAACAGATAAAAAATAAGCAGTAAAGATTTTTCAACCACATCTGTTTTTGAGAAAAAATATAATGTATTTCATATTAAAAAGATAGGTGTATTTTCAAAGGTACAAACAGAAACTACACCAGATACTCTGTCTGCCTTCTAATAAACTGTAGTTTCTCTGAACATATTTTCAGCCACCTACCAAGGGTCTCACAAGTAAGCTAGTAAAATTCTAGACAATCATTTTTGTCTTGCATCATTAAAATGAGTGGTATAAAACTGAGACTGAGCTTTGATGCTGTCTGTTCTGGAGTAAAAAAATCATATAACTGAAGAATTTATTAAAGAGTCACACTAAACACGGGGAAGGATGAAATAATACTAGGCATTCAATTTGAGAGATGTGTCTGTGAATAAATAATCAGTTTTCATTCAGTTTTCTAATGGGTAACAACCCTGAAGAGTAACACTATTCAAACTCTATAGTGGAGGATCTCAACAACCAATAACCAAGATTCTTAAAACAGAATAACTATTTTCATATTTATTACTGATTAGAAAAAAAAAATATAAAAAAAAATTACAAAGGACCATAGTTTGACTTCTTTTCCCCACAAACTTCCCTTATTCAACGCGGAGAGTAAAGAGCTTGCCATTGCTCCAGTAGCCACTAGATGTCAGGAGAGTCCAACAAGTTAACACATTTTGCTTTATATTTCAAACAAGATGCAAGGACATAAATTTGAATGTATATTTGTGGCACGTGTTTGTATTGATATATGCTTAAGCAAATATATACTACTTGGCTCCAAACAAAATCCAATCCAGTCCAGAATCCAATCAACTTAATGTACTGGAAGATTAGTAATAACCCCCTGCCACTACCCATAACCTCTTCCAAGCTGACACATGCACATGTAACTAATCATGTTGCAAACATAAGTATCATCTAAGCTACCAGCAGGTGTCAAAATAAGCTGCTCTTCCTTGCCAGTATGAAAAATGAACCACACCAAATGCTTGCATTTGACTGTGAAATGGCTAGAATAATTCTTCCTTTTCCTACTTTAATATATTTTATGCAATAAAAGCCAGTGAGAAGAGTTCTGGCAGATTTGCCATGACCTACATAACATATGTAAATGGGACACTGTGACTTTCCATGCTTTCTTTCTTGAGCGCCTAACTTCTTTATGACCCATTTGTGTCTTGCTAGAGTACCTTTGTCTTCTCAGTTGAGAGACAGAGCTGAACCTTATTTTTACTTCTGTGGTAGTAATGGAAGCTGGAATGAAGAGACAGAGAATTTTCTTTATGAGGAAAAAAAAAAAAGGCTGAGTACTCCTTCACTCTAACAGGAAATAGGAGGCTCAAACTTACGTTGCCAAAAACAAGAAAATGAATGACTTTTTATCTTTGAAGTTCACTGCCTTAAATACCAAGACGAGAAACAGTGTGACAACCAGGACCAAGGAGTTGATCCTGCCCTCATACATGGCCTTGCTGAGGCTGCACCTTGAGTACTGTGTGCAGTTTTGGGCACCACAGTATAGGAAGAACACTGAGGTGCTGGAGAGGGTGCAGAGAAGGACAACCAGGCTGATTAGGGGTCTTGAGAACCAGCCCTGTGAGGAGAGGCTGAGAGAGCTGGGACTGTTCAGCCTGGAGAAGAGGAGGCTGAGGGGAGACCTCATTGCTCTCTACAATTGCCTAAAAGGAGGTTGTAGTGAAGTGAGTGTTGGCCTCTTCTCCCTAGTGACTAGTTATAGGAAAAGAGGAAATGGGGTCAAGTTGCATGAGGAGAGGTTCATATTGGATATTATCAAAAATTTCTTCACAGAAGGAGTGGTGAGGCATTGGAACAGGCTGTCCAGGGAGGTGGTAGAGGAATCGTCCATGGTAGTTTTCAAAAAACAGGTGGACATGGTGTTTCGGGAGCTGGTTTAGTAGCTAGGGGTTGTAGGGTGGAGAGCTGGACTTGATGATCTTGAAGGTCTTTCAACAACCTTGATGATTCTGTGATTTTATGATGACAGCCTCTCTCTCACAATTGCACCAATTTAAGTGATGACAAACCACTTCAGATATAGTTGATGTCAACAGATGCCTCAATTGTCAACCAAAATAAGGAGAGCAGAAAAAACAGCCAGTACATGTCCTAGTTTGAATCTCCTCCACATTTTGATGACTTTTTTTCAAAGCATTCAGTTTCTGAGCAAAACTATTCCTTCCTATAGCAGATCAAGTTCCAGATAGGAAAACGTGCAACTCTTTGATTTATAGTACTACTATTACTGCCACTTTTTACTGTGCAATTGCTAGATGAGAAACCTGGAAGAATTTTGTAATACTTCTAAAATGAGCATTATCGCTCTAGTAGTCAACCAAGTATTCATAACACAGCTGTTTCAAAGAAAAGCCGATTACAAATTCTGGGATCCAAATTGTCTAAATGCTATTCATTTTCTTCAAAAGAGCTGTAATATATTATACTTTTTTGTAATTGTTAAAGCTTTACACATGCTTTCCATTTACTATCAAATAGCTCAGTCCTCAAAAAATGTGTTGTTTTTTTTTCTCCATATGTAAATAAAGTCAACTAGGAATGACAGGGTGCATAAATAAAAGGGCATATGTAACTTTCAAACAATCAGTGAAAATTTGAGCCCTGAATTTCTTTCCTTCTGGAATTTTGAACAGTCAGATACAGTATCTTATTAGGTGCACACAACACACTTCAGAAGAAACTCCTTCGTTGCTTCTTTCTGTTACAACAACTGTTCAAATTTTTATAATATACTTGGAGCAGCAACACATTCAAGCATAGAAGAAATATCACAACTCTACTTCAAATATCAGGAAAAAAAATCCACCATAATCTAGAAAAGACCAAACAAACAATAAATAATTTCTTCAAATCTACTGGGCTATCAATTTGTTGCCTTCTTTGCTAATAATTATTGGTGAAATTTGAATCCAGGTAAGTTCCTTTAACTACAAAGGGGAAAAAAAGGACTGATGACAAAGCAGAATATAAGGAAAGATTCAAGGATCTTGCTTTTGCTCTCTGAACTTCTTGAATAACATTTTCAGCTTAGATTTTGAATGTAAAGTTAACCTTGTACAATATATTTTCTCCTCCTCTCTTACTTTTAATAAGCATTTCTAAGGGCCACTAATCTATTCTGGCTTTTAAAACATTGCATTTGCTCCAAGAAGCTCAACAGAATTAATTTATCTGATGCTATAATGAGCATTAGAAGAGGGACAGCCATATTGGCTCTCCTCTCTTGTGCTGTTCTGAGCCCACACAAGTGGGTCTTTTGCTCTTTAGGCCACTTCAGCTGTGCTAAATTAAAAATAAACAAACAACACTCTTCCCCCTCTTAAAATCAAGTTATTTGGAGAGGCATGTGTCCTGGTTTAAATATTAAAAGTGAATCCGAAAAAACAGAGAAGAGAATTGCTCTGTATTATCCCCCTCCCCCTCTGCCCTCCCAAGGAAAGATAGAAGGGGAATAAGGAAGAGAGACTTAAACTTTGGAAATTGAAACTAGAAACAAATCTACAATAAGACAAGGAAAAAGGGTAAAATGTGGGGGAAGAAGAGATAAAGTATTTATATACAAAATTGATCTTGATGATCACAGGGGTATAGGAAAAGCAGGGCCTCTCCAGGGGAGAGGTCCATGGGTCCTCACAGCACCCGATGCAATTGGATTCTGGAGCAAGCACGTGGGAAGCTGAAAGAACCAGCAGCACCACCACCAAACAAAAAAGAGCAGGAAAGGAGAAGGGTCGGCTTCTGGCTCTCCTGGCTTTTATAGCTTGTGACAGGAAATGGGCGGGAATACTGACCCCTTCCAGTCTTTCAGGGTCTTAAGGACCCTCTCTCTCTCTACATAGGTGTGCAACACTGTGCCAGGGTCTCCCAAACCATAACAACATGCTACTGGATGCTTTGATATAAGATCCGAAGACACTTCTATGCAAAATTATTTCAAATTAATGGCGGTTACCGGATTTTGAAAGCTTGAACTAAAATTTCAGTAGTTTAGTAACAATGCGCCCTTTAAACAGCTGAAATAAATTTGTGGTGCTTTAGTGTTTTTCCAATTAAAACTGAAGTTATTAAAAAACTCACCCAAAAACCCCCAAACCACAAAACAACAAACAAAAACCAGGCAATAAAAAACCCCCACACCAATAACAAAAAAGTAACATAAACTAAAATAGCTCCAGGAGAAAGGAATGTAGGATTCCTCAATGTACTGAATTTATTTTAGCATCCTTGAAGGTGAAGGTTTTGACAAGCAATATCTAAGCAACCGTTCCAAATATACATTGATTCCAGAAGAGTTAAAACTGGTAATTATAGCACGAGATTAACTTCCCTAAGACAAAACTGGAAAATAGGGAGGGGAAAAAAAAAAAAGAAAAAGAAAAAAAAAGAAAAAGAAACAGAAAAAGAAACATCCCAGCAAGCCTCTGAAAACAATGCAAAGAATTGCAAAGGTATTTAAGTATCCAGAAGATGATGATAGGAATTGGAAGAAGGGGAAAGGAAGCAGTGGTTATTGCAGCAAATGGTCTTTGCCAAAGACTACAGAAGATTTATCCCTTTAATGAAAGTCTGACAAATACGGAGGGTTATCATCAGCATCTCCTACCTGCTGGTATTTGCTCTCCTATGCCAGACGTCTTGATCTTGACAAATGGAAGGGTAAAGCTGTTATTAGTGTAGATACTGCTTCAGAGGCAGCCACACCACCCAGAAGACAAGGACACTTGTTTTGAATTAAAATCCAGTCCCTCTTTTTTAACTCTTCTGCAGTAACACAGTTGGTCAGAGCCCAGAAAGCAAGATCCCTTGGAATGTAAACATACATGCATATATTTGCTGATGAAACCAAGCTGTGTGGTGTGGTTGACACCCTAGAGGGAAGGGATGCCATCCAGAGGGACCTTGACAGGCTGCAGAGGTGGGCCAGTGCCAACCTCATGAAGTTCAATAAGGACAAGCACAAGTTTCTGCACCTGGGCTGGCACAACCCCATGCACAAATACAGGCTGGGGGAAGAATGGCTGGAGAGCAGTCCTGAGGAGGGCTTGGAGGTGGTAGTTGATGAAAAGCTCAACATGAGCCACCAGCGTGTGCTCACAGCCCAGAAAGCCAATCTCATCCTGGGCTGCATCAAAAGAAGTGTGGCCAGCAGTGCCAGAGAGGTGATTCTGCCCCTCTACTTGACTCTTGTGAGACCCCACCTGGAATACTGTGTACAGTTCTGGTGCCCTTAACACAAGAAGGATACAGACCTGTTAGAAAGGGTCCAGAGAAGGGCCACCAAGATGATCAAAGGCCTGGAGCACCTCTGCTATGAAGACAGGCTGAGAGAGTTAGGACTGTTCAGCCTAGAGAGGAGAAGGCTCCAGGGAGACCTTATAGTGGCCTTCCAGTACTTGAAGGGGGCCTGCAGGAAGGCTGGGGAGGGGCTTTTCACCAGAGAAGATAGTGATAGGACAAGGGGTAATGGTTTCAAACTGAGAGAGGTGAGATTTACATTAGATATTAGGAAGAACTTCTTGACCATGAGGGCAGTGAGGAACTGGAATGGGCTGCCTAGGGAGGTTGTTGACGCCCCATCCCTGGAGGTTTTTAAGGCCAGGTTGGACGAGGTTTTGTGCAATCTGGTCTAGTGGTAGGGTTCCCTGCTCATGGCATGGGGGTTGCAACTTGAAGAACTTTGAGGTCCCTTCCAACCTTAATGATTCAATAATTGTATGATTTTTGTACATATCTTTATTGATGGTTTTGGGTTTTTTCCAGTAACACATCTCCCTACAGCAAAGGCCTTGCATGGTGTTGCTAAACTTCCCCCCAAGGCATTATTTCCATCTTCAAACAGTCACAAACTAAATAATCGTTCTGTTATTAGTGTTTACACACAAGGGAAAAAACAGAGTGGATTAAAAATTCCCTCCCATACCCGTAAGAATAGGCAGAGCTATATAAATACTATCTCTTGTTTCACTGTCTTTCTTTAAATCATTAGACTGTATGTGATTTTGCACTTGCCACGTATCATTTCTGAATGACCAAGACTGGCAGAATAAATTCCATTTTTATATGTAGACCATAATTTTATGGATTAATATATGCATATAAGTCAAACCATGAAGTATTCAGGACAAAGACACCATTATTTTAAATAAATAGTAAAAGACTAATTTTACAGTTATGTAAAAGTGCTAGAATTCTCAAAGAGCTGTATAGCATTGTATAATCCATGGCAATTAGTTTCATGAGGCAATAAACCTTGCATCAGCGAGATGGTACCCAGTAAATTACACCAGGAATGCAACTTTGGAGAATAACAAGTTGGCATATACAGTGTGAAAAAAAGAAGTGCATAGATATATCTGGTACAAAGCCAAACGGACTTAATAAAAGTCAAGAAATTTATTACAGT
The DNA here is from genome assembly GCF_020740795.1 of Apus apus. NCBI lineage: Eukaryota > Metazoa > Chordata > Aves > Apodiformes > Apodidae > Apus > Apus apus. Next base: position 76,494,755 of record NC_067283.1, read on the forward strand.
CTATCTGAGAACCATTCCATGTAAATGAGATTATGAAGTGAATCTTTTAACATGCACGGTGTCTATAAATATACTGTACCTTTATATAATGTGGTGGATATTAAGAACTAATATAACTGTGAATGTTTTTCTTTTCTTTTTTTCCTCTGCTTTTTTCCCCTCCATTGTGCTAGTGGTCCCAGTGCACATGAACTACAAAGTGTTGCAAACGCAATGTGGAAGGTACTAAAAAAAACCGCTCCTTCTTTGCTCTCCACTTCTCACAATTAATAAACAGGTTTCAAACAGGTCTAGACAACCTCCTAAGAAGAAAACTTTTGACATCTTAGTACACGCCACGTCGAAAGGTAATGCAGATAAAAATCCATCTGTCATAAGAAGCTGTCTGCACTAACATAAGGTCTCATAGAACTTCTTCATGAACAAATTACAGTCCTTACAACATAGATAAAATTCCTCTTTTCAAATTACTCCTCTTCTCAAACTGCTAGGTTTTGGGCTGATATTTTTCATTGTAAGACTGCCTGGAAAATATCTTATAAAATTGTACAACCTCTGTACTTTAATATGTCTCTTTATGAAACAGTTAAATGGACAAGTGAACTCGGTATCTAACAAAAGAAATAAAATAGATCCAAAATTCCAATATGTCCAGTGCCAGCAGGATAAAACCATACAATCAAATTTCTTTTGCTTTTCCTACCATAAAAATCTTAGAAACATCATACACAAAAAGGAAACAGAAGGATTCCATAGTCATTACACTCCATGAATTATATTTGTAGTTTTAAAAGAAGATCAGCTTGTGCTTCACCCCCTTCTTTTTCTTCAAGACACCAGAAAAATAAGATTTCAGATGAGTGGCCAGAAAGACTAGACATCAAAAGGCTAGAGTTGTATCAGCGTCTCTAGCTCATTACTTAATCTGTCACTGGCAGAAGAAACAAGAAGCACAGAAAAGAATCTGCCCCATTTCACTTGCCCATTTTTACATTTATAAAGAACAATATGACAAAGCGCAACCAGAATTAGTTGTGTATTCTGCTACATAACACTGAATATGTATAAGGAATTCACTATTATGACAGAAAAGGATTCAGGTGTTTGCAACCAACAATACTAGGTTTTAGAATTTCTTCTAAGGGCACAAAACAAAACAATCAATTTTAAATGGGTCTGGAAGAAACTTCATTTAAGGTCACTGTTGTTCATAATGAACTCCTTTTTTTTTCTTTTTTCTTTTTTCTTTTCTTTTTTTTTTTTTTTTTTTTTTTCTGTGAAATAACGGGTATCAACCACCTTTAAATGGAGAAGAAAAGCCTAGATTGTTACTGGTGTCGTCTGTGGCTTACGTGACCTCATTATGCATAAAGTCAGCAAGGATTTTTTCTGAAACCAATAAAATACAGATTATTTTTTTCTTGCTTGAATTTTGGATGATAAGTTTGAGATTCCCCAGCTTAGAAGTATCTATGACAACTGTGAAATTGACATAAAAGTATTCAAGAAAATGAAATGCACAAAATTTGAAAGGCATAGGATTTGGGGCTACCGTTTAAGAACTCTGCTGTGTTTACTTACAACATCTTCAGTTACTGCTGCATGTTTAAAGACCAATGTTTAGCACACTTCCATGAAAGATTCTTAACAAAAGTCAGTGTCTGTGCTGTGTCAGTTATTGAAAGGATTTACAATGCAGAAAAATGTGGGTTAGAACACCGACAATCTGAAATTTTTGACTGTCAGTCAGAAGATAATTATATACATCTCTATGCTACTAAATATTAATAACCATAAAACCAAGTTACAGGAAAGCTATTAATCAAGTAATATCAAAATAATTATGAATGCAAATAGGTATAGCTTAGCTTATCTCAGGGGAATGATATCAATTATTTTTCCTTGAGAATCTGTCTTCAATTATAGGAACTTAAAGATGTTAGAAAATGGTTGTGAATATAAGTAAAATCTCAACTGACTCCTTAGTTCCTAAAGTCTAAGACTGACTCCTTAGTTAGTTGCTTAGATATAAACTTCTATTATAAATTGATGGAATCCCTTGTCATTTCACCTTGTTTTAAGTCTGTTTTGGATCATTTGTGCCAGTCTATGCTTAAGGAAGATGAAGAAATCTCTGAAAAAAAATAAATTTATTGTTACTTTTTAGAATTTCATACTTTTGATACAAAAGTCAACATAAACCAAAGCCACATTCTAACAATAACAAAGAGATGGGAAGGGAAGGGAAGGGGAAGGAAAGGAAGTGACTTCCATTTGAAGTCTACTTCTAAGTTTTATTTCCTTGGAATATTTGTTTGACACAGTCATTCCCAGTCATGGCATTCCACTTAGTACTTAAAAAAAACAACAAAAAACCAAAACAATCTTAAAAAAATTAATAGTAAATTAAGCTTATTTAAGCTTCCAACTGTCAGAATTCCTTTACAATTCTGAGTTTTCAACAAGCATGCATCAGTTCTCCTTCATTTTTTTAAAACAAAATTTTTAAATTGCTATATTTTCAGAACATGCATATATACTGATTTGCACATATTAAAGTATACTTCTTGACTTGTTGAACTAATATTTTCAATCTCAGTGTAAGCAATTACTTTGCAGACATTAAAACCCAGAATAATAGAGTCTGTTAGTATTATCTGTATTTTTCATTCTTACAGTTACGCAAAATGAAAAACTGATCATATTACTGAACTTTCTCAGCAATAAAACTGTTCTGCATTTAAGCTTTCTGTGGAACTTTGGTTCAGTTTTTATGTTTGCCATACTCACAATTATTGGTAGAAGTATTGATATATTTTGTTATCTGTATTTCCTTCCATCTGAAAGGACTATGTTAATATAAAGAATCTGGAACAGAAGAAAACCCTATTATCCCTCAATAAAGTGTCAGATATGCTTAATTCTCGATTTGTTGAGGTCATATAGGAATACTAGCAACAATCAGGTGGAAAGCTTATGGGTAAGAATTAGAGACTGAGGCAAAAAAGGGATCCTTGTGCTTGTTGTCTACCACAGGCTGCCCAGTGAAGGGGAGCCTATTGACAAAGCTGTCTTATTCCAGCTGTAGGTGGCATCACATTTACAGGCTCTTGTCTTGCTGAGAGTCTTCAACCAACCTTACATCTGCTGGAAAACTAGAACAGCAGTGCAGGAGACTCCTGGAGTGCATCTAGGATAACTTCTTAAACCAGGCAACACAGGGGATGCAATATTGGACCTGATGGTCACCAACACATGTGAGCTGAAGGCAGACTGGGCTACAGTCATCACACACTGGTGGAGTTTAAAGTCCTGAGGGACATGGCTCAAACAAAGAATAAAGGCTGGACCTTGAATTTTAGGAAAACACACAGCTCTTCAAGGAGACAGTCTGTAAGACCCCCTGGGAAACTGTCTATGGGGACAAGGAGAAGAAGAGAGTTGGCAGATCTTTAAGGATGTTCTTGATCAAGTGTAAGAGCTCTTGATCCCCAACTATTGGAAATCAGGCAAGGAAGGCAAGAGATCAGCATGCCTAAGTTGAGACCTTCTGGTCAGACTAAACTGCAAGAAGGAAATTGTCTTGGTTTGAGCCAGGATTAAGCCAATTTTTCTTTTCACTTATTTTTTTTTCCTTCAGTAAGCTTTCTTTTAACTAGCAACTGTGTGTTCTGCTAGGCTGATAAGACAGTGGAATGTTTTTCTAACTACTGAGGCTTCAAGGTTACACCTTCACTCCGCCGGCTCAGACACTATGGGGAGATCTCTGACCCCCCCGTGGGAGGCTGAGTTAGACAGACAGCAAAATTGGCCAAAGATATTCCATTCCATATATCTACGTAAGCTCAAAGGAAGGTCAGAGATCATAGAAGACTGCTTCCTTCTCTTCTCGCCTTCTCTTCCGTCCATGGCCGGCGTCCGGGGAGGACTCTGCTCATCCATCACCGCCGACCCTTAGGCTCCAGCCCTCCTGACCCTCATAACTCTCCGCTTTCTCCAGCAGCGGCTCCGGGATTTCTCGGGACTCTTGCCAGTTCAGGGGAGTGCTGTGGGAGTTGCTGGGGGTGGGGGGAGGCGAGAGGCTTTTGCCCATATCTGAATATATCTGTATATAATTGTATATATTTTCTTGTGTGATTCATTAGTGTTTTAATTAAAGCTGTGTAGTTTAGTTTTCAATCCAGCCAAGTCTCTCTCTTTTTCTCTCTCTCCTTCCCTACCTGGGTGGGGGGGGGGAGGGGATCGAGAGCATTGTTGTCGGACCTGAGTCAAACGGTGACAGAAATGCACATGCAGTGGAAGCAGAGACAGGCATCCTGAGAAGAGTACAGGGATGTTTCCCAGATGGGGTCAGGAATGCCAAGGTGCAGTTGGAACTGAACTGACAAGGGATGCAAAGAATAATAAGAAAATCCATAGGTATGTCAGCCAGAAAAGGAAGGTCAAATAAAGTGTAACCCCCTGATGAACACAACTGGCAAACCAGTAACAACAGAGAAGGCTGAAGTACTCAGCATTTTTGCTTCAGTCTTCACTGGCAACATCTCTTCCCATACCTTTTGAGTGGATGGACTGCAAGGCAAGGACTGTGGGAGAAGTCTGTCCTACTGTAAGAGAAAATAAGGTTCAAGACTACCTGGACAACCTGAACATATATAAATCTATGGGTTCTGGTGAGATACCCTCCAGAGGCCTGAGGCAACTGGCTGATGTAGTTGTCAAGCCACTCTCCATGATATTTGAAAAGTCATGGCAGTGACATGAAGTCCTCAATGGCTGGAAAAAGAGGAAAACTGCAGTCATTTTTAAAAAGGGTAGAAAGGAGGACCCTGTGAACTACTGACCTGTCAGCCTCATCTCTGTGCCTGGGAAGATCAATGAACAGATCCTTCTAGAAACTATGATAAGGCACATGGAGGACAGGGATGGAATTTGAGATAGGCAGCATGTGTTCATCAAGGACAAGGCTTGCCTGACCAACCTAGTGGCCTTCTATGATGGAGTGATGTCTTGGTTTGGGCCCAATACAACAACAAAGAAACAGCCACATGGCTGCTCACTCAACTCCCCACACACACACACACTGGGATGAGGAGGACAAAGCTCATGGGTTGAGACAAAGGACAAGGAGGGATCTTCACCAGCTAATGTCCTGGGCAAAACAGACTCAACCTGGGGAAAAAATAATTCAGTTTCACACTAATCAAACACACACAGGACAAAGACAACACACAGAGCAGGGCTTGCATATGTTACCCCACCCCTCCCTTCTTCCTGGGCCCAAATCACTTTGTTTCCGGTTTCTCTCCCTCCTTCCCCCCAGCGGCACAGGGGGACAGGGGATGGGGTTTAGAGTCAGTTCACAGGCTGGTGGTTCTTGCCTCTCCTTCCTCCTCAGGAGGAAGGATTCCTTACAGTCCTTCCCGCTTCCCACCTCCCATGGGAGTCCTCCACAAACCTCTCCTTCATGAGTCCTTCCCTCCATCAGCAAGTTCACAATGACACCAAGTGCATGGTGTGGCTGACACTCCTGAGGGACAGGATGCCATCCAGAGGGACAGGATGCCATCCAGAGGGACCTGAATGAGCTTAAGATGTAGGTCCATGTGAACCTCATGAGGTTCACCAAGGCCAAGTGTAAGGTACTTGAGTCAGGGCAACCCTGAGTATCAGTACAGGCTGGAGGATGAGGAGATTGAGCAGCCTTGTGGAGAAGGACCTGGCCATACTGGTGGATGAAAATCTGGAGCATGACATGGCAACGTGTGCTGGCAGCCCAGAAGGCCAACCATATCTTGGGCTTCATGAAAAGCATGGTCAGCAAGTCAAGAGAGGTGATTCTGCCCCTCTACTCTGCCCTGGTGAGACCCCACCTGGAGTACTATGTCCAGTTCTGGAGCCCTCAAGAAAAGAAGGACATGGAGATGTTGGAGTGAATCCTAAGGAGGGCCACAAAGATGATCAGAGGGCTGGAGCATCTCTCCTGGGAAGATGGGCTGAAAGAGTAGAGTTTCTCCGACCTGGAGAAGGTTGCAGGGAGACCTTATTGTGGCCTTTCAATACTTAAAGGGGGACTAAAGAAAAGATGGGGACAAACACTCTAGAAAAGCCTGTAGCAACAGGACAAAGAGTAATGGTTTTAAAATAAAAGAAGATTTAAACTAGATGTAAGGAAGAATTTTTATATTATGAGGGTAGAAAAAAACTAGAATAAGTTGCTGAGACAAGTGAAAGAAGTCCCAATCCTTAAGCCACTCAGGGTCAGGTTGGATGGGACTTTGAGCAACCAGATCCAGTTGAACATGTCCTGGCTCGTGGCAGGGGGCGTTGAACTAGATTATCTTAAGGTCCCTTTCAACCCAAACCATTATATGACTCTACGATTTTATTATTTTATATTAAGCTCACTGGAATCAGTGATTCATTTTCCAAACTGAATATATTTTATAGTTTTATATTTGTGAATCCATACCCAGAATATTTCAAGCTAGGGAGCAGATTTATTTCTCAGAAAGGACAAAAATTTTCAAATATGTACTCACTGCTCTAACACCTATTAGCCTTGGAGAGGCCTATCTTTCAGAGCATAACCTGACTACAGTGATTAAATAAAATGAACACAGTTATTAGAGCTGATTAGGAACATGAACCACACTCATATGCATCTTTATTCCTTTTTCCATTTTATTTTAAGAACCCATCACTGCTGAGATAAAATGAAACAAACTTATTAAAAATGTTCAATATTATAAGTAAAGTGAGTAAGTGGGAACACATCCGATGTACCCCATGCTGCACATTTAAAGTACCAAAATTAATTAATATCTCTCTTCTATGTACTCTGAATAAGTATAGTTGATAAGAATTTTTTTTTTTTTGCACACCTCTAGCAATTAAATGGCTGAAAATTGTGAAGTAAAAATGAAATGTCACATACTACTTTAAATATGAATATTCACAAATACCACCTTTTTATCAGAGTAACGCCTGCAATGAGTGCTCTGGGTGTCACTAGCCGATGCCAGAGAGGCTACCGGCTGTCAGGCGTTTCCACGACTTCCCCCCCCAATTTGGAGGGGTTTTTGAATAAGGCCGAGGCCTCACGTGTGGTGCTTACCTCTCACAGAGGAACTGCCGCTGCAGGACCAAATTTTAGAGTGGAGGTTAGAATACCACCCTCACCATGCTCATGAATTGCTACTGAGACAAATGTTTATTTTACAAATTATCCGGTTTATTAAGGGTTAACACAAACTGAGGGATGAGGTTTAGGAAAAAAATGTAAAAATGGCAAATGGCTACCAGGGATATATCAGGGAAGTAACGCGAAAGTACTGTGCCCTTAAGATGTTTTCTCCGAGAGAGGGTTGTGGATCAAAGGAGAGGGAGGGAAGAGGACAAGCCTGCTACAGTCCTCCTTAAAGCAGTTGCGATGTGTGTGCAAGAATAGGGAAAGGAAGAAAGGGTTGTATGGAGTTGTTATCCTCCCACAGTGGGGCAGTTCTCCCGTGGTTGGTTTGTTTGGCATTAGAGGTTCCAGGCAAACGTGTCACAAGCTGATGCCAGGGGTGCTGTCGCTGCGCAGTGAGGGTGACAGAGCACTGGAACAGGCTGCCCAGAGCGGTTGTGGAGTCTTCTTCTCTGGAGACATTCAAAACCTTCCTGGACATGTTCCTGTGTGAACTACTCTAGGGCATTGTGCTCTGGCATGGGTGTTGGACTAGATGATCTGTTGAGGTCCCTTCCAACACCTAACATTCTGTGATTCTGTGAAGCTGTGTTAAAATTTGTGGACGTTAAAGCACATTTCAGTTTACACATTCAATAATCTAGAAACTGTATGCTCCTTGTGTATTTGGCTTTTCCTGTTTTTTTCCTCTAGAATCAAAAGAATCACACAGAAATATAAATTCATATAAGGACATTATTAATTAATATTTATTTAACAAATTTTTGTTCTTTTAAAAGTTGCATTTAAATTGTTCTTCCTCTATTGAAACATCACAATTAAGTGACACATCAAAATGAATCGAGAAGGTATTTCAAGTAAACCACCAATTCTCTGATTATCTGGGTTTACTGAACTTCATCCTAGGGTAGTGAAAGAGCTGGTTTGTGAGATGTCAGAATATAGATGTCCCAAAAATATCATATAGCAAACAGCAGTGCAGGAAATATGGAAGGTTCACACAGAGAAAAAAAAAAAAGAGAGCGCTTTCTGGAGGATCTGCTACTCTGTGACACATCCATAGTAGACATCAGTTTCTTGGAGTACAGCTCAATTTCTTGACATATCAGTTACAGTTGTCCATGTTATCCTAATCCTTTTTGAAGAAAAATATCTTGACATAAGTCTCCTTTACTTAACTTTGCCAAATGCATTATCAATCAGCATAAGGCTATCTGCTCCTCGTCTTTGCTGTAGCCAAGACTTATATCACATTTGATGATTTATTTTTTTTTTGATCCTCATAAAAACCATTACCATCTTTTGCTTTTTTAGATCTTTGTTCTTGCTCCTGTCGCCTTGTTCCTGTCACCTCTAATACCAATTCAAAAGTGCTCGTGCAGCATTGGCATGATGAATATTGCTACTTAACATTTTTTTTAAGAGATTACTCAAGAAAACCACAGAAATTCAGCAGCAGCAACACCCAAGGTGGTGTCTGAGCTGGATCGGAGCAGGTAATCTCAAGCAACCCAAGTGTTAGATGCATCTGAACAGAAATCTAGTTATAACTTTTGAACGACAGCATGCTGTTGAACAAGTCCTTGCTAGGAAAACTGAAATATGTGCAATGCAAGGCAAGAAGTAGTTGAATAAATAAGTCCAACATGGAGAAATTGTTGTACTACTACTTAAACTGCCTATTTATACAACAACATACCCGTGTTATTAGTACTAATGAACCATTAAACACAAACAAACAAACAATGAACACATTGTTGGGTAATTCCTTAAATACTGTTATTTGTTTTGTAAAGTACCTTGAGAATACCCTTTCTTGAATTCTGTTGAATTGTTTTTGCCAGTTGGACTTTCCATGGGACACTTTAAGATATTCTTTATCATGGAGTCTTTATTTTAGTTGTATTTACATGCATTTTTGAAGATTTGAGAGTGCCAAAGAACACTCTTAAACTGTGGAAGCAAAAGAATAGCTAAGAGTAGAGACTAGGTAGGCCAAGTGATGAGAAAATAGTAAAAAGCATTTAGAAATTTAGCATGCAATCAAAAAGCTTCTGGACAAACATTTCTTTATTTGAGATGTATGAGAAAATTGGGACAAAACTGATTGCTGGTACAAATGATACAAATACAGTTTCTCTGCTTAAATATTGCAGTACTTTCTGAAGAACACTGGGATCTAAGATACATCCACTCTAAATAAAGCCTACACCTTGAACAAGTTCCCTCTTCTCCCAAGGGGCATTTAAAACTGAAGTGAAAGCATTTAGAGCACAATTCCTTATTTCCACAACAGGCTTAAATTAGTATGGAAATATACCTTATTTTTCCCATAAAAGATCAAGAAAGAGGTAATTTGAAGGACAAAAACGCAGGAAAAAACCCAAACCTGTAGTAATTGTGATATATAAATACAATCAGAAAACAAGTGAACTAGCAAAAGGCATGTTTGCACTTTGAGTATGCATTTACATAAATGAAATGGCCCAAACATAAATTTCAAAAAAAATATACATACTAGGTGAAAGCTATTTAAGCAGCAATTTTGTTACAATGCATGGATTTTTGGAGTCAAAAGAGAAATAACCCTCCCCTCAAAACACTGCAGAAAAATCTGGCTGAATAATTTAATTTCATGTTTAGATGACGGCAAAAGCTTCAAAAGCACCCCATCATACTGATTTGCATAGCCTGTGCTGTGCTAGAACTGCTGAGAACATTCAGTCCAAGATACAAGATCAGAGCAGACATCTACATTCGCAGTAATTCAAAAGGACATTTTTTAACAATTTAACATTCTTGCAGTATACAGTATATTTGATTTCAATGCAAAAAGTAGAGATCCTGCCTTCTATATTAATTCACATTTTTTTCCTTTGTGTAAGCATCACAAAAAATCATTTATCATACAGATAGGTCTGCAGTTATGTGGAATCTTAGAGAGACGCTATTACTTTTTTTAGCTCTTTTCTCTCACCAAGACTTTGTTATCCAAATGATATCAAAGAAAGACAATTCTTAAGTAGGATCTGAATTCATAAGTTGATCAAGTGGTTAAAATTACATTAAACACCACCATTCTTGGAGGTGTCATGCTTAGGAACATGGTTTAAGCACTGGACTTGCTAAAGTTAATGTTTGGTAAAGTTAAAGGTTGAACTAGTTGATCTTAAAGGTCTTTTCCAACCAGAATGATTCTGTGTCCTTGTTAAATTTTAAAACTAGCTATTGCTCAATACAATATTAAGATTAATTTAAAATAATAATAATTTAGAATATAATAACTAGACAAGATAGTCAGCTTTTTTTGTCTACCACATACGCAACTCCAGAAGGGAATTGATCAGATCATTAAAACACACATAGGAAAAGTAATCTGTGCAGATAAGAATTATTTTCATTTAAGTAATCACGTAAATGACAGACACTGAAGTGTCTTTGTACACATCAGGAATTACCACAGACATTTGATCATGCTCTTCTGTTCATACTGAACAATATACCTATTTTTATATGAACCAGTAAGATCTATGGTTTGCATTTCATATTAATTTTAAAAGATACTAAAAAAGAGCCAATTGTACATAAGAAAAAGTGATAGTTTAGGGAGAAAATGTGAGGCAGCAAGAGAAGGCTTTTGCTAAACAGAACGTGATAAGAAAATACTTCAACAATAAATGAGACATCAATTTGTCAAAACTAAATTATAAGAGCTGCTGAACTGGAACCTAATACATGACTGATCGCAAATGTGACGACATTCAGGAAAATAGTGTCTTCTATTAAACTGTTAGAGATATGTCAGAAATTTCATCGCATTTCAACATTATTGGATGAGTGCAGATAAGGTAAATAAATTGCAGATTTTCCAGAGTTTCCTAAGATTACTTACTTATCTCTGCTTCAGTTTTTTATTCCAACTCAGCTTAATCTTAGTAAACTTTTGACCAATTGGACTATTTCAACCAGATTTGACAGAGCAATAAAGACCCCAAATGAGAAAAAGACTTCCACAGTGTTTGTAAAGACTAAGCAAGTCCCTGCAGTGGGAAATTCAAGAAGAATGCATCCATCACACATGATTTGGTAACAGACATTGGCCATAAGAACACAATGATACACAGGAGCAAAATCACTCTTGCCCTTTGTCCAGTTGCAGAAGTTCCAAGCTTGAAGAACAACTTGGATTCAATGGATAGAATGGGCAGGAAGAACCCTAGAAAAACAGGATGTTGTTAGTTCAACTGCTTTTGAAACAATGGTCTGTCTGCTAGCATATGAATAGACTAGAACAGACTTGAGAACAAATGCTTTGGGGCAGCAGAAGGCGTGGCATCCAAGTGAAAGGATATCCCATGAAAGTTTCATATATCCTGAAGCAACACAAAATACCAGATATAAACAAGTACATTGTTTACTGCTTCCAGCAATGGAGGAAGAAGAACACATAAAGAGACAAAAAGAGAAATAAAACCTCAGATAAAATAACATTGCTATTTCATTTGCACTTTCCATTTGCAGTTATTTGCTCTGATCCTCTAAAACTAGAAGTTTCAATTGAAGACTAAGCCTAAGATAAAAAGCCAATTTAAAAAGAGCAAGGGAAAATCACATGCAGGCTAGTAAAAAACAAATTCTGTGTACAGGAAAACCATTCATTTACAGAGAAAAATCTTACACTGTAAACTACTTTCAGTTCAAAACTTGCTTTTATATAAAGCTGAGAATGTAAACGTTTAGCTCTTCAGCATTATAATCACAGATTAATTATTTTTCACCAAGTTAAGTCTGTTTTGTCAGTGATAGTAACTGGTAAACTATGTCCCTGGCTTTATCTTGACATAAGACCTTTTTTTGTCCTGTTTTCTCTCCTTGTCCTGTCGAGGAGGGGGAGTGAGTAACTGGGTAGGGTCTTATAGATAGCCAAGGTCAACCCACCACATCAACAAATTTGACTGCAGTGGTAGAAGGCAGCAATGTTTTCACATGCAAAACAAAGCGCTGCAGTCCATTCTCATCATCTGGGCTACCAAAGTAACCACAACACAAATGATATAAAGCTAAGTAATTTGAACTCTGACCATTTTTCTCTCTGATCTTGAGAAAAGTTTTAGGATTTGCAATAATTCAAAGATTACATTCAATATAGCTCATTGAAGTAATGCATAAGGAAATATCACTAATGGCTATAAAAGACTGAAAACTTTCAAGTATTCTTGGCATTAGCAAGCAATTTAGAGGAGACTGTTTCTAGGGAATTTAATTACAATAACAGAAACCACTTTGATTTTAAGAAATAATTTATTCAGGTGAAAAACCCAGCAGCAACAAAACCTGAAGAAAGAGTAGGATAAGCTGGTGAACAAGCAAAGGGAATGGAAACCCTTTATCATCTGTGACACTGTAAGATTTAGAGAATCACCAGAGAAGTAACCTTCCCTCCTTCTGGAAATAAAAATTAGAAGCAAAGCTATGCAGCAAGTGAATGTCTAAAGATATAGTGGGGGAAGAGTAGTGGGGGCAGGAAATTACCCTATTATGACAAATGGACGCATAGAGCAGTTGAAATACATCTGTAAAATACAACTTGCCTACTTCCTCAATAATGAAGGACTGAAATGCTAGGAAATGTTATAGCTTTTCAATGAGTTTGGAATTTTTACAAGATTTTTTAATCTGAACTTCACACTGGACTTTATTACATGCACTTTTCCAAAAGGATTTTTAACATTTCTATCAGAGAATTGAATTACTTGATTAAGTCCGTCTCTAGTTTGTAAACATTACATTTGGCTGGAGTTTTAAACACAGCTTGTCACACTTCCATAGAGTTCCATAAGGGGTCAATTGATTTAAATTTTTCTAATTAGCTCTTACTAAGGACAAAAGTAATCATAGTTTTACTCACTGTCTTAAAAATAATTTAATGCTATTAATTATGATAGTTCCATCCTTAAGAAGAAGAGGGGGAAATATATGTCTGTGTTCATTCTTTCATAGCCCTTTTCCCTTTATGTGCCTTGCCAGTACTTTGTTACTATTTAAAGAAATGCATGTGCCACAATAAGAAAAAATAACTTAATTATATAACTAAAATTAACAGCATTCGTGTGAGAAAATGAGACACTGAACATGAAGAAATAGATACTTTTTCCCCCTTAAAAACAAACAAACAAACAAACAAAACCCCCCCAAAAACAGCTACACCCTAGAGTGTTGGATAGCTTACAATGTTTGTAGGAAACAGTCTATTAATTTTCTGCATGTTACTGCTTAGCAAAATCCGGTTGCCCTACCACTGGTACCAGAGCAATGATTTCAAAAGAGAACATAAATCAGATATATTGGTAGTTGAGAAGTTGAAAAAGAACTATCACAAAGATCGTTGCTAGTGACTTGGGAACCAAATGATGATTTTAGAGGATTTGTAAACACTTGGAAGAGTAAAATAAAAGAGGTTTTGAAAACTGCTGATGGGAGTTTCTCAAAATGAGTTCACAAGTTATATAAACCACATCTATTCCCTCTGATTTGATAACACCACAAGGAAGGGACTTAGGAAAATAATTCATCTTTAAAAGAGGAAGAAAATACTGATGGCAGCATGGATGGGGCTCTGTAAGGCATTTTCAGCTTTTAGTATCACATAGGCATGGGAGATAATTTAGCACAGAACAACTTACTATTCATTGAAACGTTTCATTTAGAAATATACTCAAATCCAAAACAAAATCAAACATACCAAGTCTACAAACAGTCCCTAGTTTTGCAATGGACTATCTCTAATTTTGTACTCAGTTGAAACAAATGTAGTAATTATAAAGTGTGTGGTTTTTAGCTGCTAAGATATAGTCCAGCACTAATATCTGCACCAGTCTCTAGAGGAAGAAAGCTGGTATTTTCTTCTGATATTGAACAAGTCAATGAATTATTTTGCAGTTTTAATTAAACAGATACATTTGATTTTTATCTTGAAAAGTATGTTAGGATTAATTGATACAAAATACTTAAGTATTTATTTTAAGATACACAAAAAATGATGACATGATAGTAGAGATCAAAATACCTATGGAATCAAATAGTAATCTCTTAAAGTGAGAAAGTATAATCTACATTAAGTTTCTGAATAAGACTAGACAGACTAGCATTATTTTAAGTTACCTAATCTTACCAGCCTAGATGAAGACTTCTAGTAACTCTAGCCTTCAGTTTCTCATATAATTTCTTCTCCCCACCCCCTAAAAAAAGTAGGATCAGAAAAAGGACTTTGTTTATCTCCATGAACATTTAGAATTAATCAGGGAAAATTAAAAACAGTGTCTTGGCAAGGTAAACAAATTTATTTATTTTATTTCCCCTCAGTCACTATAGTTGAACAAATTAAGTACTTAGCATTTCTAACCTTTCCCTTTGTCACTGTTTGACTCAGGATCAGCAATTGAACCAGTGACAGCAATGCTCTTGATTCCCTCCCCCTCCCCAAGGTAGGTAAAGGAGAGAGATAATAGAGACTTTCTGGATTTAAAACTAGACAGCTTTAATTAAATACTAATAAATAAAAAAATAATAAAAATAAATAAAAGAAAAAGAAAATATGTACAATTATATAGAAATGTGTGCAGGAATGTGCAAAACCCTATTGCCTCCCCCTACCACCAGCAACTCCTGTGGCACTCTCCTGATCTGTGAACAGTTCTGAAATGTCCCAGGGCGCTGCCAGAGAGAGTGGCAGAGCAGGCAGGAGCTGAGGGAAGAGTTACGAGGGTCAGGAATGCACAAGCCTAGGGATCAACATGATGGATAGATGGAGTCCTCCTCCCCATATTCCAGCCATGGATGGAAGAGAAGGGAAGAAGAAGCAGGAAGAAAGTTGACTTCTGTGATCCCTGACCTTACACCAAGCTTACATAGATATATGGAATGGAATATTTTGGTCAATTTTGCTGTTCGTCTAGTCCACCCCTCCCTACAGGAGGGTTCCAGATACAGCTCTTCTGCTCCCATTATCATCTGAGGCAGCACAGCAAAGCGACCTTGAAGTCCCGGCAGCAGCATAAATATTCCATTGTTATCAGTCCACTAGCTGGAAAAGTTGCTGCTAGTTAAAAGAGAGCCTACTGAAGGAAAAAAAAAAAATAAAATCAGTAAAAGGAAAATTGGCTTAATCCTGGTTAATCCTGAGGTTAAACCTCAGATATATTCTATGTGACTTAATTTAGTACTCTTAAAGGATGTACAAGCTCCAGTGAGACTGAATTGTCTTCTTGCTAATGTTTTACTACACAGTACATTTGCAAAGGTAGTTCAATGAAAAAGCACACTGTGGTAGTTTCACTACAGAATATACACTGAACGTTTTAAGAGTGAATGGGCTTCTTGCAGTACCATAGGAACTTTTTCTATAAGTGTCAAAGTCCTCAAACCTTTAATGTGTTGCATGAGTTACCAACAATGACAGTACCAGCGCAATTGTGGAAAAAAATAATAATTTATTAAAAATAATCATGGTAAGATGCTAATAGATAAGCCTTAAAGGAAGCTACTTCAGTTTTATTTTTGTCCCCTCAAACTGACTTCTGCATGTGAGATAAAAATTCATAGTCTTATCAATGGAACTAGTTTACAAAAAATACTTTTTTTAAAAAAAAAAGAACCTCTTCAGTATACTCTTTTGACAGATTTAAGGAAATAGCTGAGGTGCTTCAGTCACACCCTTTGTTGCTAACTGCTCCTTGAAGGAATGAGGTTTCATGCTCAAGTCACAAAGTGAGATTTACTAGGATAAAGCACCTATTAAGTAGATAGTAATTACACCATCCTGTGAGTTGGGAGTCATCTGCTTCTATTCCAAATTCCTTATAATCTACCAAGTAATTATCACTCAGTTGCTAGGAAAACATCCTTACCTGGTATCCCAAATGAGGGGAAATCACCAAGGCATGGACCAGCCATTCCTCAGGAGCGCTTGTGAGCAACCAGCTCTCAGGACCCATACTTGCTGGAATTGGTATTGAAACCCCATTGTAACCCTTCTTGTTTTCATCCTGAAAGGCCTGCCTGAGAGGATAGAGACAACAATGACAGCCTGCATATGGCCTGTGACCTGCAGGTACAGCGACTGAGATAAGGATGGAGGAGTGGAGAGCTCCACTCCAGCTGCTTGTTCTTATGACTCAATCACACTTGTCCATCCTTGTGAAACAAGGAAACTAGGCCTATAAAACAGGGGGCTGTAATGAGGCTTTGGGAGCCTCAGTGACACCAACTCTTCCCCACTGGCTGGCCTGACTCTGGATCCAGGACTGGTGATTTTCTATAATCTATGTCTCTAAACTTTTCTTCTACTCTCGCTTCCTTCCCAAAATCATTAAGTAGCACAAGGCCTAACCACTAATTTTTTCTCAGGGTGTACAGCTTAAACATATGTGTATTGTACTCTTGTGATCAAAATGTCAGCCTTTATGATTGTGCAGCCTGAGATAATGTTGAAGTATCCCTATTCCTTCTATAGTTTTAATTAAACCTAATCCAAATACAGACCTTGAGTGTCATTTCACTGTAATCTGATCAAGGGGTATTGAACGGTTGAGCATTTTCTCGGGCTGTGACATTTTAATCACTACCTGGAAGGGCCAGGTGTGAGACAAAGGTTGGATCCACCCACACCTGGGCTCCTCTCTGAGAAGGAGTTCTGACAGAAAGGGGCTCCAATCTGAATCTCCCAGGGTTGCCCTACCCAGGCTGTGACAGTGCTCAAATTGGGCTCTCAGGGAGTTATCTGTATACCCTCCCACAGAGGTTTCTGTGGTCACTGTCCAGCAATGTCCTTTTGCTTTTGCTGGTCTTGTAGTTGCTAGGCAAACTAGGGCTGAGCACAACAGAAAGTCAGATGCCCAAATAAAGCACTGCCACTTGGTCTGGATCATCTCCCCATATGAGTTAAGCTCCCAAATAGTGACAAGGCAGAGTCAGAATCTGATGTCTATTTAGGCTTCTAACTCTATAAATTATTTCAAAGGTGTTGTCCTACATGCCCATCCATATCTTGAGTTTCCTAAAGGAAAGAAGATAATGATATCTGAAATTCTGATTTGGAACCTCTTCTACCATTGTAACTAACTGCATGAATACAGTTTGTACTTTCCCCTGTTCTCAGTCCTGGATAGCAAACAAGTTTTTTGTTTTCTATTACAAGGAAACTGCAAAGAACCTTTCATGTCAAGCAGATGAGAAAGAACTGGAAGCAAACCAGTGGTAGATCTATCTGACATTATCAAAGGCCTAGCACAAAGAAATGAAATACTATAATTTGTGATACCTATCACATTTACAAAATGCCCTACTTATCTGTTGACACCCTACTGAATTAATTACATTGATATAAGCAATTCTGTTCCACTTCTCTAAAAAGAATAAGCAGCAAGATACTTACATATCTGCTGAGGAAAAGAAGCTCCAAGCCTGCCTTACCTTTTCAAACAGAAAAACAACTTAGAAAATTTTAGTTGTGTTGTAAAAAAAATATATTTAAAAATCAACATATACAATGTTGAGGAAAAATACCAGCATCACCATATCTTTAAGGTGTTTTAAATAGACAGCTAGTCTTCTTATTGTTTTAGTGGGTTTTCAAAATTTGAAATTTACATCTGATTTTGTATGGAGAAATTGATCGTGTTCTAAACAGTTTTAAATATGTCTAAAATCAGGTTGAAATGATTTAACACAAATACTTGAGTAATAAAATTATTTCTTAACAAATTTTCATCAAATAATTAAATAATTTTGGCAAATGTTATGTGGGTCTTTGGTTATTTCGAAGTCTCAGGCTACTAAATATATTTTTGAGAGCTTTATTGTTTCATTGAATAAGATTTGGTTTTCTACTTTTCAGATTTATATAAGGTCTATTACCAAGTTCTATCTCCAAAAGTCTCTTAATTTAAAATAAGGAAAAATTTTCTATGGGAAATTGGGAAACTTGTAGAAGCACTAAAATCAGTGTGGGTTTCATTTAAATCAGCTTTATCTGATCTCACCAAAACACCTACAAAAAACCACCTGCAATTATCTTTTATGAGGTAACAATGAGGATTATTAATCACTACAACTAAGAAATGACATTTTTTGCAAGCACTGAAATATTCAAAACATTAGTCATAAAGAAGCAGCCTTCAACACAACAGTGAAGCCATCTATCAGCAGCAATTTCTCCCTGAAACAACTTATACTGCCTCTAGGTGTCAGCTAGTCAGACACAGCTTCCAGCAAAGCTCATCCTAGCTGGATTAGCTGGCCCCTCTTTGAGCAGCAGGTCCTGTCATTCACTGCAGTGGTACCATAAATGCTTCAGAGGCAGTTCAGATTGAAAGGCTCATTCAGTCCCACTGCTTTTCCTCATGAAGTCTCAGGAAACTCAAAACCTGAGTTAGCTCAAAAAGTCCTCATTTTGTTTGAAATCTTCAGGAAAAAAAAAAAAAAGGGGGGGGGGGGTGTTTTTGTTTTTGTTTTGTTTTGTTTTTATTATTATTTGTTTGTTTGTTTTTTCAGTAGGTATAGGAGAGCTTGTATGATTACACAGACATCTCCAGCACCTAACCACAACTGAACTCCCCTCCCTGGTAGAGGAGCCCAGAACTGCCCCTTCCTCTAGGCAACAGCTTCCAAGTACGGCACAGAAGGGTTTTTTGGCTCCTGGGCTTCCACTGACAGAGAGTGGAGCTTATATAGGCCAGGACTATCACAGAAGTTGTGCAACAATATTCAAAAGGGAATATTTTTTTAATAATTGTCAAGGAGATAGGAAGATAAGTAAAAATGCTAGGACTGAAGGGGTTTTATTTGTTGAGAAGCCAACAGTCAGTTGTAAACATGCCAGACACACTAAAACTATGAAAAAAATATGCTATTAAGAAAATGGATGCAAAAAAATAACATCTTTAATACTAAAACTGACAATAAAATCTATGGAATGATTTGACGCTATTGTGCAACCTTAACAAAAAAAATTAGAGACCAATAATGGCTGCTGCAGAATACAGCTATAGAAAGTACTGGATCCTGCTTGGCCTCCCTCTGCAGAGTTAAGAAGTGTTATCAATTTCCAGAAATTTCTTGTCTGAAGACAGTCAGCAACTCACCAGTATGATATTCTCTGTTGATAAATGCTTATTAGCCTTGACCTAGAATTCCAAATAAACTGCATCTTGCTCTCTGATGTCATATTTGATAAGTGAGTTTTGAGGATGGATGTCTCAGATGATGGCTGTATACTGAAAAAGGAGAGCAAAGATTAATGAGAACATTCAATTGCACACAACAGAGTATAAATTCATGTGAAGAGTGACTAGATAATGCAAAATAATCTGCCCGTTAAGGGTTGTTTTTCTTTTGGCATTCCAGTTCTATCCCTTTATCTACCAGTCCATTTCTGAAAATCCCCCAACACAAGAAAAAATAATTTAAAATTTTGAGATTACACTACATCTTTTTTTCCTGAAAATAGAACTTAAGTTCTCACTTGAACATTTCTGGTAGCAGACTATCTCAAAGCAATGCTTTCTTTGCCCTCAGAGTTCTCCTTCAGAGTTAAATTTGACATTGACACCAAATATGACAGAAAGAGTTTGCTTGTGTAAAATTGAAACACACCGTAAGAAACTTCTGAAAGAACCCCAAAAAACTAAGCATTTTCCCTTTTGAAAGACAGGATTTCTATTCACTCAGATGATCTCTTTTTCTTTTAAATTACATTCTCTTTACCAAGGTCATGAATTACAATAGGTGGAAATATAAATCCATGTATTTAGCATCCGAGTCAAAGTCCATGTAGCCCACATCAGCAGATTGTGTGCTTCCATCTTACAGAAAGTATGACTTTGAGTAAGTTAATGACATACTGACACAATTCACTTACCCAAAGCTTTGATGCCCAAGCAGACACACCACAGAAAGAGCACTGTCTGTTCATACTGATGTATTGGGAGAACTCATCAGCTTTGGAAAAAACAGATCCTCTGACCATAGTGAATTTAGTTAGCCAATCCCCAAGAAATTAGAGGTCACCTTTGGATATTAAGAGATCAAGATGTGTGGAACAGGAGATGAAACAGTTTTATAATACTGGCTTAATGAAATACTCCTCCAAATATTATCTATCACTCTTACACCAGCTTCCTTATCAAGTTGATACCCCCAAAACCAGCATTAGCCACCTTCTTCCATGCCACCTCCCTTGGGCCATAGACAGAAATTATAGTATTGCATTATTCATCCTATGTTGCCATTTCTGTGGGAATAATTTTTTTAATTAAGAGGTCTCATCCTATCAGTCCTGTTAAGCTAAATGTTTAATGTTGAATGCTACAATGTGAAATTACCAAGGTGAAAAACTCAGAATTTGCAACCATCTCTCGCTTAAGAAATATGCATAGAGATCATCAAAGAAATGAATACATTAAAATGCGGCTTCCTAATGCTTGAAAACAACAATAATTTTCTTATTTAGAATAAGTTGTGATTGTAAATAATGATAAATCCCAAATCAAAGCACACAAATCTTTTTGCAGTGATTGAGACCTCACCTGGAGTACTGCCTCCAGCTCTGGAGCCACCAACACAAGAAGGAAGTGGACCTGTTGGAGCGTGTCCAGAGGAGGGCTACAAAAATGATCAGAGGGCTGGAGCACCTCTCTTATGAAGACAGGCTGAGAAAGTTTGTGTTATTCAGCCTGAAGAAAAGACTCTGGGAGGACCTTACAGTGACCTTCCAATATCTGAAAGGGGCCTATAAGAAGGCTGGGGAAGACCTGTTCACAAGGGCATGTAGGGATAGGGCAAGGGGTAATATTTTTTATTTAAAAATGCATATATATTTCCCAGTCTTCCCTCAACTCCCAAATGATTAAATTAGAGCATATTTTGCAGCCTTTTCATGCAAAGGCATTTTTATTTTTATTTTTTTCACTTGAGTTCTTTCTGACAACTCCCCAAATTCCAGATTTCATTTCAGAAAAGGGTACCTGGGAGACTAGGTTATATAGCAAAATACATCTAAGCAGGTTTTTTTGAAAGCACAGTAGAAAGTAAGCTGAGTCTGTGCCACGGAATTTTAGAAAACCTCAGGGGCTCAGTTCTCAGCACAGGCTCAGCAAAGTTTTTTACTTTTTTATTATTCTCTTCTAATGTGAAGATTGCAAGCAAAAATCAGGGAAAGGGAAAGTCTGTGTACTATGACTGTGATACAAAAAGTGCTTTTTGTTTTTCTATTTGTTTCATCCATGACCTATACCATTTAACCTGTAAGAATAGAATGGTAGATTATTTTATTCAGCAGAATTGTAATCACCAAGGATAGCCATGAAGCAGAGTACCCATACTGAGAAAGACCAGTGAAGTCACACTAGATTAATAATAAGAATAATAGAATAATTTCATAACTAAACTTAATGAAAAAATTATTCTACTTTAGTAACCTTTGTATTATGTTCCAAGGGAAATAAATCTTACCTGTATAGCATTTCAAAATTATAAACTGCTACAAATTGTAATACATACTTTCTTTTCAATAGGTAGGTAAAACAGCGTAAAAACCCTAAAACTCACTTCCATTCAAGTATTCAACTGCCTTTCTTTTTTATTTTTCAGAAGTTCAATTATATATACAATGGTTGCTTTTATGTGTGTGTGTGTCTTAGAAGGCATATAGGAGCAGCTTCAAACACTTTCTCAAATGGCCTGTTCAGTTCAGAGCTCACTGTTTGGCCACATATTTAGGTGCCTTAATAACAGGAATTTATCAGTCAAAGTATTTGGAGAAGAAGAGAGAGAGAAGTGTACAATTTAAATTAAATTGGCCAACAAGAAACACTAAAAAAGAGGTTCTTTCTGAAATAAATCCATTATTCTGGATATGGGTGCAAACTGAATTAAGTGGCTTCTTGAGTATAGGAACTGGAGCCTGAATCTCTTCCTCAATTTGACTCCTAAATTGTTCTATGGTGTACTTAATCTGTCTGATTGGTCCCTTTCCTTCAAAACAGAAAAGTTCCATGTCTAGGAACAGGTTGATTCAGCTTCCCCATTTTCAAAAGCCTGAGTATCAAAAATCATATTTTGGATATAATATCCAAACAACTGTCCATCTTTGAAACTGTGAAAAGGGGTGCAAGATGCACAGAATAAAAAATAAAAAGTGTGATAATATCCCAGTGTGTGACACCTTATATTTTATCTGATAACATTTTCTGATAGTTCTTTAATGCAAAGCATGCTATCAGTCCAAGGCCTAGAGAGAAACCAAAGTTCTTCTTCTTTGACCATTTTGCCATCTGAGAGAATGATGTACTGAAACTAGTGCAATGTAGAATGAATGCAAAGTAGTTCATGCAGTTTGCTCCCTAAGACGTACGTTTCTTAAAGGGGTCACCAGAAACTTCATATTAAATGTAGGGAGAGTGACTTCCTCATTAGCTTTCCACTCAATAATGAAGTTACTACTGGTATTGATATATAAAGTAGTCAGAGAGGGAATAGTAATATAGTATCAGAAGAAGGGCTGTATTTCTTGCAATGAGGCACTGCAGTAAGTACAATCACTCCACATTTGTCAGGTAACTTTAAAAATTCTTTTAAATAACAGGACAAAACTCAAGTATATCCTTATAGAAATCACTGTATTTTTAACCCTTTTAATTTTACTTCACACTATGAAATTTTTCTCACATATCTAGAATAGGAAAAATAGAAGCTGACAACATGACTCAAGACTGTGAGGAGAAGATGACCATATATACAAGATGGCTTCTGATTTTCTGTCAACTTTGAGCAACACGAGGAATCTGCAATGTTATGTTCCTTAAAGATAAGCGGTGAAGAGGAAGAAGGATTTCTTTCATTCCCACATCAGATTAATCATAATTTCTTAAAATGTCACAGATTTTTTAAAAAGCCTTTCCCTTTAAATTCTGCCTATATGATGGTGTTGCAGTGTAAATTGAATTATAACATTTTAAACTTTTACCTGTTATCACATCGTAATGTCATGGTTGAAATTGTGGGTAATATAGAATTCATTTTTATTTTGAGGAATTAGGATAGCAGCAATCATAGTGTTATTATACTCTAACTTTGAATTCAAATTCAAATTAAATAGCCATCAGAAGTCTGGTAAGGTCTTCATGCTTTGCTTGAAAGCCACAGGGCAGAGAAGCTCTGTCTCAGTTTCAACATCATTTTTTCTTGGAAGAGTTGTTTTCTCATTTTCCCAGCACATACATAATGAAATCTGATATTTCATGTCAGGCTTCATCAGTATGAACTCACACAGCTGATGCTAACAGATCCTCAATAGCTTTTCTTGTGGGGGGAAAAAAAAAACCAACATTTTTAACAGTCCCTTTTCATGCTTCTGTCTGAATTGTAGCTCATTCTTCTTCAAAATTATTAAGGTTACACAATTTTCTGCTTAAAGCCGTACACAACCCTACAATTGCTATAGTTACCTCAAAGAATCTGACATCTAGAAAAGCTCATTGGATTGTTTCAGGAAAAACAAAACAAAACAAAACACCAAAAAAAAACCCACAAAAAACCCCAGTGCTTACCCAAACTCTGAAAAAATCTTCCTCTACTTGAAATCTGGGGCTTCTTTGCATAGATATTTTGTGCTTATACTTGTCACTGCTACATCACAGCTTTAACTCCTTAATTACTACTGATGTTGATGCACAAGAGTAGAACAGACTTTCTATTCCAGTATCTAAACCAAGAGAACCACCACATTCTATAGTTGGTTTTCAAACACTGGTTTGTACTGGTTAATAGGAACACAACTTCTTCAGTTATTTTCAGGAGGTAAAAAAGATCAAGTAAACAACAAGCTTAGTAGACTAACAAAGGAAGCAATCCAGACACAGTCTGTCATGCATGGTACTGGTAGCCTTCAAGTATGCATGTTTTGGCTCTTACTGAAGGATAAATTCCACAAAAAAAATCTTAAAAATTTAGAAAGGAACACAAACAAGCATTATAGAGATGCAAGTATGGTAAATATATCCCAAAGCACCCTCTACCTCTGTATACCCCGAAGGCCATAAATAATTTTCTTCCAAAATAATTATACTTTTAATAACATTAGATAATTTCAAAGTTTTTATTAATATAGGAAGAGAGAAAGATAAAAATATTCTCCCCTCTGGATGCTAAACACCTCTTCAGATGCTATTCTAAGATTTTAAGACAGTGGTGCCTGATTTGAGTCTTCATGTAGTACAAATAGTAACTCTACGTAGGAAGCCAGGCATTTGGCCAGCCATAGCCACATGCAAATACTTGATCTGCAATTGCAATCAAGACATTTTCACACATGTAGTTACATGCATACACCTGTCAGTGAAAATAATTCATTTTACCTTAGACTGAAGTATTATCAGGTATCTCAAATCAGGCTCACTGACATCTGGTCTTTTAAGTAGATGATCTGACAGAAACTCAGCAGAGCTAAGTGATTTAAGAGATTTCTACTCTGTGGGGTCTACAGTAGGATAAAATCCCCGTTAAGAATCAAAAGGCACTATGCCACAAGTGATGATGCTTCTCAAATGAGATTTAAATGCAAGCCTTATAAATCCTTTTGTTGCTGAAACCTCCACCTCATCACTTTCAGAAGTTATATAGCTTTGGTTCCCTGCACAAACTACCTCTATTCCATTAATTTACATTTGTTTAATTTTTTCTCTGCTTTTCAATTATGTGTAACACTCAATGGCTTTCTTAGAAGCCTGTTTAAAGTTGAAGTCAGATATTGCACTCCTCCATTGTCAGAGACAGCTGTCCTTCAGAGGTAGACGAAATGGTATTTGTCTGTAACAGAATTAGATCATTTGGGAGGCAAAGTATTAAAATGTATTGCTACCCTCCTCAGAATTTATAAGACACATTGTCACGTTTACACTACTCCAAATCATATTCCCTACTCATTTAACATTGTAAACCTAACTTGCATACTTAGAAGTGAAAAATATGTAGTGCACAATAGAACATTCAGTAAATTCAATATAGGAAAATAATTAGCATTTCTCATTAGTTTTCAGAATTCAGTTCATTACACAACAATAAAACATTGTCTCTGGAAAAACTGTTTTTCTCCATGTTTAGTAAAAACTTCTGGATTATTTTTTTGAGCTGTTTAAATTCAATCTTTTCTACTCAGGCATGATTCATGGGGAAGGAAGAACTAATTTAGAATAAGAGAAAGGAGTAATGATTATTTCTAATAATCCCTTTGGAGGTGAAGAAATGTATCACGTGAGTATGTGGATAATCTTATGGCTGAGGTAAATTAGTGGCACATCCTAGCTGAGGAGGATATGTAAGTGACAATCCTCCAATTGCACTGGATTCCAGTATCAGCTGGAATTTCCATCTGATATGGAGGTACTCTCATGAACTTCTGGGGGCTAGCGGGAAAACTAGGCCAGTTGCATGTCCTGCTTCTACATATTTAGTGCAAAATTATCTGAGAAAAGTGGAAGACAATTTAGATATCGTGAATGAGACTTATCTGGGTTGCTCTCTGACTTAATTGATCATGTAACACTTGGTCAATAAATTAGCCTGTGGAAAGAAGCCTTTCTTCCTTGATTGTAAATACGTGTAGGATGGCTGACATCATACTGCTGCCCTTTCCCTTCCTTGCCTTGCTGCATAGGAAAGCTGTCTGGATAAAAGTTTTATCATCTTTATACTACATATTAGGGGCAGGATTCAGCTTTTCTATGTCTGCAGTACAGACAGTTACGTAAGAACTCATCTCTTCAGACTTATGGAGAAAAATCATTGCTGCTAAAATCAGAAGGATCATTCCACGGTACTATTTGTCTCCAAAGACTCCAAAAGGAGCTGCTAGTGATCAGCTCAGATGTAGACAACTAACATTTCATCTGACAATTCCCAACAAAGCAATCAAAACATATTATCTTGTTTATTTAAGTAATGATTTCTCTCTTCTCCTTCCAGTTTCTGATTATCAGAGAACTGGATCCATTAAAAAAGGAGTGCTTAATTTTGACACACTTGTGTTTGGCTTGTAGATCATGCTATTTACAGCACTCCCAGGGCAACAGCAACTCTGTTCTTAACACAGTTCAAAAATACACATATATGTATTCCCTTGATGGAGCTATGTGTCTTGTTTTCCCTAAATACCTCAAGAACCAAATATTTTTGGTAGGTAATCATGAGTACTCTCAAGGCAATATTCTTATAGTTCCCGGTCTTGATAATTTTTTGGATACAAGACAGTTTGCATACTTTTCTTGAGGGTGTAGTCCTGTAGAGAATTCTCCTGTTGAGAAGAAAGTGCAGAGGTCTGTCCTAAATTTCTTTTAATCTCCCTTCCCCAGCAAAATTCCAATACATGTATAACCATTTATATTGCAACTATTGCATGTAGCTATTTCTTTGAGGCTAAAATCCTGTATTAAGCCATCACATGTTTTCAAAAAAACTTCCTTAAAAGAAAATGTCACATTTGTTTCATTCTCAGCTATAAACAACTACATGAACTGATGGTTCTCCTGTGGCCACAATACAGAATGCTATGCTATGCATAAGACTATCAACACTTCTGAGTAATTTTCTTTCTTGTAACAAATAGGTAAACAGCAAAATTATGCCAGAAAACTTTAATTCTCAAGTATGGGGAGAGGAACTAACTGGAATGTCTATGATGGATCACACTCATGGGTGCCATTCCTCAGGTGGACATAAATCTTAGTCAACAACTCATTTACCTCTACACTGACTTTTTGACAAAGTGGACCAAACTACTTGGATGGGTCATTTATCTTTATATTCTTCAAAATCTCCAAATTAATTCTTACTGTGAGTCTGTTAGTCCAAATAAAATAAAACAAAACAAAATATTTAAAACATAAAATATAAAATATTAGATATAAAATACATAATAGAAAATAGAATAGAATAAAGTAAAATAAAATATTAATCTGATTCCGTAGCCATTCTCTTTGGAGTAACTGACAAATCCTTTCAAATTACAAAGATTTCCAGGACATCCATAAGACACAATTCCTTCACCAGAAATAAGTCAAAACCACAATATTGTCCTCCATATCCAGTTGTGTGATCATATTAACTGTTGTTGCAGAGGCACTGAGAGTTGTGTAGCTACAAAACCGTAACTGCACCACTCAGTCAGGTAAATTTCAGGTTTTATTTACTATGCAGGATGAGTATAGTTCTGTTCTACAACACATACACACTCTCTATACACATCACATTCACCAAAAGCAGGGCCACATCAAAACAAAAGTACCCAGCAGGTCAAGTGAGGTGATTTTCCCCCTCTGCTCTGCTCTCATGAGACCCCACCTGGAGTACTGTGTCCAGTACTGGAGCTCCCAACATAAGAAGGACATAGAGTTCCTGGAGTGAGTCCAGAGGAGGGCCAATAAAATGATAAGAGAGCTAGAGCACCTCTCCTGTGAAGACAGGCTGAGACAGTTGAGCTTGTAAAGTCTGGAGAAGAGAAGGCTCCTGGAAGACCTCATACAACTCAAGTACCTGAAGGATTCTACAGGGAAGATGGGGAAGGACTTTGTACAAGAGTATGTATGTAGCAAGAGGACAAATAATAATGGCTTAAAACTGGAAGAGAGGAGATTTAGATTAGAAAGTAGAAGGAAATTCTTCACTATGAGGGTGATGAGATGCTGGAACTGGTTGTCCAGGGAAGTTGTGGATGCCTCATCTCTGAAAGTGTTCAAGGCCAGGTTGGATGGGACATTGAGCAATATGGTCTGGTGGGAGGTGTCCCTGCCAATAAGGGGGCGTTGGAGGTAGATGATATTTAAGGTTCCTTGCAACCCTAACCATTCTGTGTTGATGGTGGTGATTATTTTTCATTAGTATCATGGTCTCAGGGAAAAGAGACAGTCACTCCAGCTGGTCAAGTTGTCCAAGTCTTGGGTGGTGACCTGACCTTTACATTTAGCAGGCCTTTGGCTCATCCTTCTGCACAGTGTTAGATATGTAGATGTGCTTCTCCCCAAAGGGCTACTATTTTCAGTGTTTCAGTTTTCTAACTCAGATTGTCACCAATGGCCTCATTAGTCCTGTCACTCCAAGCCCATCTCTTTGATTTCTGCTAGCTAACTTGTTATCTGGGTTACTATCACTTTCTGTCATCCCACTTCAAATGGACTACATAGATGTAAAGCTAGGAGTTCATCTATACATTTTAGTTACTTTTCCATGCATACCTAAACCATTACAGGAAGGTAAATTTAGTCTAGATGCTTTGGGTAAGCTTCACACCTCACCCCCCCAACAATTATCTGCACTTGGTTCATTACCATAACACATACCAATCATCTAATGAGTTAGAATTTGATAGATGTAACCAAGCCCTTTCTTGCCTGAGTGGTGCTTTCAGGTAGATTTTATCCCATGACACTTGTTCATGTGTTCCTGAAAAAAGAGAGTAATTAAAATAAATAATTAAGAACACAGGAGTGCTGAACTGTATTACCAAATAAGTGTCTCTGTAATAAGTATGTGTTCAAATGTCACTATTTAGAGGTGTATCATATCTAAGATATGTATTTCTCTATACCAGTCCAATATTTCAGACAAGCAATTCACTAAACAGGAAAACCTCAATTATTCATGTTTTTATCAGGGCCACTATTGTAATTCTATTTATTATATTTATTTTTTTTCCCCCGTCACTATCTTTACTGAAAAGAAAAAAATCGTGTAAAATTAGCAACTTTGAAACTCTCTTTGGAGATGAGAGACACACCACTGCACTTCCTGTGTTTGAAGGTAGCTGTTACTTAATTTTTTAGTTGGATATGGAGAAATTTACCACTTTGTACTGTGAAATAAATTGAAATAAATTGATCTTAAAATCAGCTGCTGCATAAAAATAACCATGTTTTTTTTGCTAGTAATTTTGCTTTGATTCTTAGATGCTCCCATTCAAAATTAACAAGAGACCTTGAAGATACGTGAGCTGTGTGGGAACTTCATGAATGACCCCCTTTCCCTTTCAGTGCTCTCAGACCCGGGAAAATACTAATGAGACAGCAAGTTATGCCTAAAAATACATTAAATAAGACTGTATCAAAGGAAGGTTAAAGAAAGAATGAATAAAATGTCTTTGAGCTTAATACCCTTATAGTGCCTCCTGAAGCAAC
This sequence comes from Apus apus, assembly GCF_020740795.1. Lineage (NCBI taxonomy): Eukaryota > Metazoa > Chordata > Aves > Apodiformes > Apodidae > Apus > Apus apus. The sequence continues at coordinate 76,524,164 of NC_067283.1, forward strand.
CATAGACAAATACATTTACACCTGTGCATTATTAACCAACCACCTCCTGGGAGCCATGGAGTGTTCATGTTCTGTGCAGGATGCCATTACACATCAACTGCCTTATATGGCATTTGGTCTTTATATCTTGTAACTTTAAAACATAATTGGCTGTATATGAAAAGCTATTTCTGTAATGCCAAGACATTCGTATTCCAATGCAAAGTGCCAGTTCAGTACAAAAAGGGCATGTATACCATTATGCACCAGCTGCCTCACCTAGCTCTTTGAAATTGCAAAATATAATAAAGCTTTTTATCAGACAGGCAAAAATTATATTTGAATCTGGACAGTTTTATGCTTAAAAGAGTCCTTCTTGTAGCTGCAGAGAAGCCATGTACTTATAAACATTCCTATCCAGAGCACTGAATGGAAAGGTCATTTTTAGAAGTCTCTGCTTGTTTTCAAACTTAAATGCTCATTATGCTGGGGTCTGTATTAGATATTGAGTGTGTCCAGGGAAACAAAATATTCAGAGAGAAACACCAGGAGAGAAGGAAGATAGAACGGCAAGAAAAGACTATGGTACCTATCCCTCCCACCTAAGACTTACCCTCCCTTTTTAGATAGATAGATAGATAGATAGATAGATAGATAGATAGATAGATAGATAGATAGATAGATAAAAAGTCCAAACCCCAAATATTTTCTTTGCTGAATTTTAGGGGGATACACACACAGACCGACATACAATTAGGGTGGGGAGAATAAGTAGAATGGATGTATGGATATTCAAAATAGGTAGGAAGGAACTAAATGTCATAGAATTCTAAATTATGAAGACATTATATTAAAACTGTTTATACTACCCTTACACCAAATTTTAGGTCTTACTCAACCATATGGTGTCATAAGGTTTCATCAACTAGTCATTCCTCACTTTATTACAGGAATTAATTATGTAATCCATAAGACACAAATTTAAAAGTATTTGATGACGATATGTGAAGCCTAAACAAATGTTGTGGATCTATTTAGAATATAGAAACAAACATTATTTTGGAAGACTGCTGGGTTTCTGGAGGTTTAACTGTTGCAGATTTATAAATGAGCACTTACCATTTTACTATCAGCTGCTTTTCCTTTTGGATGCTGACTGATGATACTAAACATGTTTCAGTAATCCAAGAAATTTTAAGCTTGGAAAGTATAACATGCTCTGGAAAAGAAAGGTCTGTTAAGTAAAATAGATTAAATTTTGTAACAAAAGTTATGCATTGCTTTGCCTCTTGTTGAATTAAACAAGTTAATGTACCATTATAGGTTTTTATTTTTTAAGAAACTAAGAAACAAGTGTAATATGTTGGCTAGAGTAACTGATAAAGAAATATTTATGACTGCTTCTATAATTAGGATTGTTCCCTGCAGTTACTTGAAGAAGATGGGAAAAGCACAGAAAGCAACAAGAAGCAATAAAAAAAAGCAGATGTGTATATGTGTGTATATATACATGTCATTAGGTGACCAGGATGAAGAAGCAAGCAGATAAACAGAACTTCTACAGAAATAACTGCTACACAATAGCCCTTTTAGAACCACTGTATAGTTTACAAAAATGTATCTATTACTTCACTAGAAAAAAAGTAAATACGACCCAAAATTTTTTTGGCCATTATTTCCAAATTTGGAAACTGTATTTTTCACATGGTACTTCTTTTTGGACAAAACTGTTAATTGATTCCAATAATACTAATTTCAAGAGGTATAGCTCCTGGAGATTAATTATGTTAGTTACTCTTTGTGATTATTACATTTAAACTTCATTTAAGATATGGAAAAAAATAATAATTACTCAAGCAGTGTGCTATTTGTAGCTTAAATTAAATCTCAAAAGTGCTGGATGGTCAAACTTAAAGAGTAGTGACCAATGGCTCAATGTCCAGATGGAGACCAGTGATGTGGAGCGTTCCTCAGTGGTCTTTACTTGGACTGGTGCTGTTTAACATCTTTGTCAGTGAAACAGACAATAGGATCAAGTGCACCCTCAGCAAGTTTGCTGACCACTCCAAACTGTGTTGTGTGGTTGACATGCTGGAGGGAAGGGATGTCATCCAGAGTGACCTTGACCTTGACAGACTTGAGAGATGGGCCCATACCAACCTCATGAAGTTCAACAAGGCCAAGTGCAAGATCCTGCACATGGGTTGGGGCAATCCCAAGCACCACTACAGATTGGGTGAAGAATGGGTTGAGAACAGCCTTGAGGAGAAGAACCTGGGGCTGTTGGTCAATGAAATGCTCAATTTGACCTGCAATGTGCACTTGCATCCCAAAAAGCCTACTGCATCCTGGGCTACATCAAAAGAAGCATAGCCAGTAGGACGAGTGAGGTGTTTCTGCTCCTCTACTCCACATTCATGAGACCCCACCTGGAGTACTTAACACGAAAAGGACAGAGAGCTCTTGGAGCAAGTCCAGGGCCATGAAGATGATGAGAGGGGTGGAGCACCTCTCCTATGAAGACAGACTGAGAGAGTTGGGCTTGTTCAGTCTGGAGAAGAGAAGGCTCCAAGGAAACCTTATAGCAGCTTCCAGTACCTGAAGTGAGCCTACAGGAAAGCTAGGGAGACACTTTTTAACAAGGTATGTAGTAATAGGACAAGTCATAATGGTTTTATGCTGGAAGAGGGGAGATTTGGGTTAGACATTAGGAAGAAATTCTTTACTGTGAGGGTGGTGAGGCACCGGGGACAGGTTGCCCTGAGAGGTTGTGGATGTGCTATCCCTGGAAGTGTTTAAGGCCAGGCTGGATGGTGCTTCAAGCAACATGGTCCAGTGGATGGTGTCCTTGCCCATGTGGGGGTGTTGGAACTAGATGATCTTCAAGGGCCTTTCCAACCTAAACCATTCCATGATTTTATGAGTCTATGATTAACTATTAATATAAATAAATATTCTTTAAACAACAAAGTGGTGGTTTTTACTCCAGAAACCCTGAAGATATTTTTAGCAAATATATAGACAAATACAAATAGCCAAATAACCAAAACAGCCAAAACAACAGAAGCTGAAACTACTGTGCCTTTCTCAAATCAGAACAGCATTTCATCTTTCTCTCATTAATTCAGTATTTCAAAGCATTTCTCAATTGCCATGCAAATATCAGCTCTACCCTCAGCTGTCCTGTGATATCACCCCACATTTTATGCAAGATCTAATTTCAAAGCACCTTTTTCATTACTGCTTGTGTGGTGCCTTCTTATTTTGGAAGAGTTCCTTCTTATACATTGACTCAGCTAACTCGTTATCCACTCTATCATCTATTCTCTGACGCTAGTAGAAATTTTGGCAACAATTAGGCTGCTGAAATGTTTATCCTACTGTTTCTGATGATGACTAATACTATCAGAGAGCCCCTTTATCCTCTCCCATTGAAATATATCTTGTGTTCTATGTCGTAATGCATCACAGCTGCAGGTTCTCCAGAGCTCTTGTTCAGTGTGAAAGGCACCACTCAATTGCATTCTGGTTGTCAATGATGTTTCCTGAGGCTCTGACTAAGGCACATAGATAAGAGTATCTTCATTCCTGTGCTGTGAGAGAGCAAGCCTTTCCTACATTTTCTCCTCCTCTCTTCAACTGCCTGCCACCTTCCTCTCTCAAGATTTGCAGTCAGTTCCACCTTCTTCCTCCCTAACTGCTTATCACATCTTTAATTTCATATTGGTTCAGAAACATACTTGAAAACTTGACTGGAGGCAGGTAGACAGGAAACAACAGGGGAGCTGTTAACTGGAAAAAAGCCTTTGGTCTTGTGAACTTTAGAAAAACAGAAAAATCAAGCTGCTAAACTGAGATTTATCAGGTTTATGAGGCTTTATTAACTGAAGCTAATAAAAATAATAAAATTTCGTGAACTCCATGTGCAGTTTCTTCTGAAATATTGCACAACCACCACCAGAAAACTGCATTATTGCCTTCAGAGCTTTGATGCAAGCAGAAATCCCTGCAAGAACTATTAGCTTTGTGTTGGCTATCAGGCTACACTGAGATTAACAAAGATGAATAATAATGATTTTTTCCCTCTAGGCTTAGTTCAAATCAGTCATGCCAACTGATAACTAGAAAATTATTTGTTTCAGCAGAAATCAAAATACAAAAATTAGTATTTTAAATTTCTGTAATTATGGAAGTACTGCTATGAAGGCCAACCTTTCTAAAACAAAGACTGGCAGAGAAATTATTTGGAAAATGGGCATGAAAAGGAAGCCATCTTTGTGAAGCCTTTTTTAAACAAATAATCATATTTACTCAATAGTTTTATATGTATTCTCTAACATATTTGAAGTACCTTAGTCTGCTAACTAAAACATCTCTGTCCATCTCTGTTCCATATTTATGGTATTAAGACAAGAATTATCTGAAAAAAAAATTGGATTATTTATTTTAATGGAAATAGCCCATCATAAAAGTCTTACCAGCTCTAAGCACCCTTCTATGCACATCTAATTATCTCATCACTGAATCTCCTGCTTTCCATCAATTAACAGAAACCAAATCCTGTCTTCTGTGTTAACGACAAATCTTTCCAGACTTTGCTAAATTTAAATAATTCTTACAAAGTACCTAAAGTACACGCTTGAGTTATTACACAGCATTTGGGGCCATTCTCTTTGAATGGACCAACTCTCTCTTCAAAACATGGTAAGAATTACAGGTTCCAAAAAAGCACTCTGTAAAGATTTTTTCTCATGCTGGAGTGCTTTTGTTCCTGAATAAAATAAGGAACACAAAAGAAAACAGCAGAAGGGTACAATGAAATTTTTTCACTGCCAGTATTTGATGCTGGATATCTACCACCCACAAAGAACCACGAAGAATGAGACAGCATGAAATTACCCAAGTAAAATATTTTTCAGGTAATTTATGAAAGCTCAGTTTCCAAAATTTAATATGAATGTTATCAGAAAATACGAATGGAAGCTTTATACTTCAGGATTCCAATCCACTCCTCTTACCCATTATAAATGTCTGGGTAATTACCCTGAAAAATCTGAGTAAAGCTTCAATAGCCATCATTGAAAGCAACAGGAAAAAATTATCATTAAACAAGGACTTAATAACAAAACAGCTGGATGCAGAATAGGGACAAGAAGGCTGGTCTATTGTAAAAGATACTTTGCTGACGCAAGATCATTGGCCCACAGTTTGGAAAATTTCTCACACACAAAGGAATAAACACAAATTCCATTGAGTCTGTGTAGGCTCATAATAATCTAGCAAAAAACCCAGTCATGTTACAGGCTTCTGCAGACACTAGGGTTTTGATAACACAACATAGATCGAAACCCAAGCTGGCTAAACAGCAACTCCAAATACATCATGGGGGAATTTGGGCTGGCACATATGCACAGTATTCTATGCATCTTGGCTGCATACATTCAGAGCCATCTGTGAAGCAGGCAGAGAGCCTTACTGCAGCTCAGTATGCCAGTGTCACAGGGTCTCCAGAGCCAAGCTACAATAACTTTAGATAGGCAATCTGCATGGTTCAGTTAAGTGCTGTGTATTGTGCATAAAAAAAACCCACAACAAACTCTCTTTTGTCTCTGCTACTCTCTATAAAGCAAATATGAGATTTAAGATGTGCATTTTGATACGCAGGATGTGTATCATAGAATCATATAATCATAGAATCATAAAGGTTGGAAAAGACCTTCAAAGTCATCAAGTCCAACTGTCCATCCTACAACCCCTAACCACTAAACTGTCTCCTGAAACACCATGATGAATATATGAATATGAATTGGAACGGAATGGTATGGACTGAATGGTATACAGACTGAATGGCATCCCAATATACAGGGAGTGTGTATATGGTATATTTGAGCACACACTTGCAAAGTACATGTATTTGTATATTCAAGGAAAATTTTTCACTTCTAAGGTCACTTTAGCATCTATGAAAATCCACATTCTAATTATCATGCAGAATATTAGTATACATGCCAGAAATATAAAAAATTGCATAGCCTATGTGTATATCTCTACTCTGTAAAAAAGTTCTTAATGAAAATGGGTGTATCTGATCTTGCGAGAAAGGTATCTGAAAATCTCACCTCTTCAAGTGCTGCCAGAAGTTTCCCTTCCTGAATAGTTTTGCACTATGGTTGGCAGAATGCAAATACATTATACAAAAAATCATTAATCATATAGTTTTAACTACGTCTGTGAGAAATCATTAAGTAGGCCAAATTTATATCGGATTTTGGTAAGAACTTACTGTCTTCTTGTATGTATATACTACTTGGAGAATATGGTTTATAAATTTGTTTTAACTACACTATTCAACAAAATATTCAGGGTTATTAAAGAAACTCCTTGCAAGTATCTGCATTCAGTTAAGGCACAATTAGCATGAGAATGTCTTTTTTTCATGATCTCTCATACTTAAGAGACTATCACTTTTTTCTTGGCTATAGTTCTATATAGTTTCATTTAAATATATTTCTTAGATATAATTTCATAACTTTTCGGTTTGGATTTTTTAAAACAAATGTTGATCAGGTTTGCATCACATCTGACACTCCTACAGAGAAATAATTTTCATGAGTTTATTTGAGTTTTCCTTCAGCAACATTGATAGGAAAGAAGTGAGTAAATAGTTATGATAGCTACCTGATGCTTTTGTTGGCTGTTAGAAGCCACACAGGATGAAAAACAGTTTTATCAACCAGCAAGCCTATATGAATATGGATAATTGTATAGCTAATATAACTCCTCTTAATGACCTTGGTTCTTATTACCTGTCCAAAGACAAAGGAGCAGTTCTACAGGTGTTCTGTGAGAACAGGTCTGCTGGCAGAGTGCACAATATCTGTCTCTTTACACTGTCCAGGGCAGATGATCTCAAACTGCCTTTCTTGATTGTTCCAGTCATACTTATTTTTGTAAGCTGATTAAATAGTACATAACCCATATTTTTGACTGTGGTATTGTGGGAAAGCTAAATTCGGATAACAGGAAGGTAATAAGCACTTTGACAGTGGAGGTAGCAAAGCAAAAAAAAGCGAAAACAGAATCTTTAAACAGTGCATTCATTTTTCAGGGGTATTGCTGGAGGCTTAAGTTAAGAGGCAAAAATCACTGTGAGACAAAGACTGAATATGAAGCTGCGGCTGAGGTTCAGAGTAGCAACAGCAGCAACCTGCCAGGAGAATGTAAGTTGGCTAACCAGTCGACATTTATTTTACAGTTTAGTTGTATAGTTTAGGTAAGGGAGAAATTAAGCAAAAAAGCCAGCTGTGAGCACACAGATTTGCTGACTAGAGGCTCTAAAAGAGGCAAAGGAAAGAGAAAGCTTCTTCTGGAATCGGGAAATATTGCAATGAAAACAAAGAAAAATCTAGTATCTTTATGCTATTTCCAGTATGACGCACAGTTAACTTAAACTAAAATATCTCCAGGTGAACTTTAGCTTTTAAAATGATAGCTTGGTTGATTGTCTTCTAGTAAAAAATCTGTTTTCACATCTAATTTTGGTCTTTGCTTTTTTCATTTCTAACTAAAAAGCTCCAATGAAATAGTATTAGATATGGATAGAATAAAGTCTTGGCCTGGAAAATATGACAAATTTTATGCAGTAAGCAGCAGTATACTTAATGACAAAATCTTTCTGCTCTGTGTGTGGCCTTTATCAATAATAGTGTCAGTAATGCTGGGTCAATGGTACCAGTAAAATATCTACATTATTTCTGCTGCTCTTGATAAATAATGACAAGCTGTATTTATCTAAAACATTACATGCTTAAGTAGCCTAATCAGGTACTGCAGATTACTTCACTGCTCCTCACTGTTATAAATGGTAGTGCACAAAGTTGTAATACTTTCTGCCTTGATCATGCAAGGATATATAAGCTGAATACAACATGTGATGTTCAGGGCCAGATAATGTTAGAAGACAGACTAGTTGCAACCCTGGATCTATCTAGATCTGATTTTCTATGGATTTGTGTCACATGGTTACTGATTTTGTTGTCACAGAAAGGCCTTAGCTATGAATGAAGGTTTTCTTCAGGTTACGTGTCTGCAAAAGGGGATGCTGTTCATTTTTGTGGATTCTCTCTTATCTATTAATATTGTGCCCTCCTTAAGTTGCAACCTTTACTCAGCTGTCCAATTTAACAAAATGTTAAAGAGAGTAATTTCCAAGATCTTGGAACTCCTGAAAAATGTTTAATTTATCCAGTGAGATCAAAATGTAGAGAAAGAGCTTCCAAAGCTTACTTTAAAATGTACAGGTACATTGTCCTTGTATTTAGAGTGACAAAAGCTAAGCATACACACGTGTTCTGAATGAAAAGCTACCCTCAAAATCCCACACCCCCTAAAATTTATACTTGTAGTAATATTTGGATGGAATAACTGAAACACAACATTTTAAAGTTTAAAACCAGCTGCAGGCAATATCTTTATATTTAATTGTTAATAATAAAAGTACTGTAGAAGCAAAATGCTTCTGGGAAAACAATAACGTGATTTTTTTTTTCCTTTTCATGGCTATTTAAATATTGAAGTGATATTTTGTTTTCAGTAAGCTTGAAAAACCTGCCTCCTACTTTGCACATTCCCTGTCAGCCTGAGACTTTTCAGTGTCACCACCCAGTAAGACATTGCTTTACGACTTGTCTTTTCACAGCTGGGTGTTCTTAAAATAAACCTTGCATATAATTAGCCTTTCAGACTATAGCAATCAGGTCAGCCTTGTTGGAGGCAGTTGCTGGGAGGGTGACACCACCAGCAGCACCAGTAATTGGAGCCAAGGACCATGGAAAGTCTCTGATGGGCTTGCAAAGCTGCTACGTGGCAGAAACGGCCCAGCACATGGGATGCTTGAGAACAAGCAATGTCAAAAACACAGGCCAGTGGAGGTAGTGCTGTTTGCAGTGGGGCTTTGGGAGCATGGTGACAAGGTGCTGGTCAACAGGCAGGACTAGGCAGAGTGTTTTGGAGGCTGCTAGTACTGCTGTCTGTGGTTGCTGGTCTCAGCTTGTGTAGTAAATGAGGTCTCTGCTGCCAGTTCTCTGGGGCTTTGCATGCAGGCTGCTGCTGGAAAGCTCTGTCTGCCAAACTGGAATGCTTAAGCTGAAGGACAGTGGATAGACATAGCCACTGTCATAGCAGTTAGTGAAAAGAGACACACAAGGCCTGCCATTGTTGCTCAGGGCTGAGCAGGACTGTATGGTGACAGTGCAGTGATGGTCTCAGCGTGCTGCAATGCACATGTCCCAATGGCCTTGGCACAGCAGAGACTCCAAGCACTGCCAGAATTTGCTGCTGCAAAGATGGCCTGGGGTCTCTTCTATGGGAGATGGGTTCTGGTCAAGGCACTGAGATGCCAAACAAAAAATGGCAGAAGGTGCTGAGAGACTGCACAGTATTGAGAAGGTTGTAGAGTAGGGATGATGGTTGGACTTGGTGATCCCAAGAGTCTTTTCCACTGGAATGGTTCTGTGATTCTGTGTTTTGTGAAGAGGATATTGGCAGGTTCATTCCAGAAAAGCTGCGGAAGTAAGACCCTGAGCCACACAAGGCAAGAGCAACAGCAGCTGGTGACCATGGTCAAACAGGTGGAGGAGGAAGGCTGTAAAGGCAGAGAAGGCTGTGACTTTTGGCAACAGAAGAAAAGCTCCTGCTCCACCTGCAGGTGTGCAATTTGAGCATATGTATATACATATATTGTGCTCTGGGCACCCATTGAAGGGGGTTCATCAGAGCAAGCTGTGCCTGAACCAAGGTAAAAAAGCATGTTCTAGTTATATAAGACTCCTTCCTTTTGGGGGATGATGGCAACTTTCTGCCAACTTCATCTGCTTTTTCAGGAGGTTTCTTGCCTACCAGTGGCTCAGATCCAAGAAAAACACTGAAGTTTGTCTGGCCTTTAAATTATTACCCCCTGCTGCTTTTTCATGTGAACATCCACATTGCTATCAAGGGTAACCCAAAGTGCATCTAAAGTGCTTCAGAGCTCAAGGGATGAGGTGAACAGTATGGGGGTCAGGCAATGTCTCTGTCAGACAGCAGAAGCGGACTTAGTAGATCAGCACGTCTGATATTGCAAGCAGGTCTTTGGCTTCTATGGACAGAAGACCCTCTCTTAGCAACAAACACTACTGTATAGGCATGGGATATCTGTCAGTGGGACAGCAGTGCCTTTGCAAAGAAACTTGCTAATCTAAGGAGGAGTACTTTGAACTATGTAGCATTGCCATAACCTGAAGGGTGCAAGGGGAAAAACAGACGTGTTTTGGCAGCAGCATTACAGGGGATGCTCTTACACTTGGAGAGACATAGGGAACGACTTAGGGTGCATGCCAAATGCCTATACACACATGTATGTAGTATGGAGAGCAAGCAGGAGGCATCGGAAGCCCAAACAAAGCTGCAGAGCTATAATGTTACTGTGTTTATAGAGACATGGATAATTCTCTAAACTGAACTGGAAGTCCTGCAGTGGATGAATAGAGGTGGGTAGGCAAGGAGCTGGTTGTGCTTTATGTCAATGAGTTGCTCAAATGTGAAAAACTTTTCCTTGAAGCCATAGTCAAATCAGAAGAGAACTAGTGAGTACAAGTTATGGATAGACTAGAGCAGGGGATGTAACAGGCATCCTCTAGAGATCACCTGATCAGGAAGAGGAGGTGGATGAATCGTTCTTTGGACAGCTGGAGGAAACCACAGACACAGGTTCTAGTACTCATGGGAGGCTTTAATCATCCCAATACCTGCTGGAAAGGCATTGCAGCTGGTGCAAGACAAACAGCAGAATTACAGCCCTGGAGATCAGAAGAGCAGAACTCCATCTCTTCAGAAACCTATTTGGTACGATGCCTTCAGAACTTGTCCTGAAGGGAAAGAAGTTAGGAGAGCTGCTTGATTTTCTAGGAGAGCATCCCCAAAAATTATTTTACATAACTGAAGCAATGGACTTAGGTCCAAATATGTTACATGAAATTCAATGGATGCTGTTTTATTAGCAACTCTATTCAGAACGGGATATTAAGAATAATTTATTTACAGAATATCTGGGCTAGAGTGCCATCTTTCTGTGTATATGAGATGAAAATTAATGGAGGATGCAATTATTTATCTTTTCAAAACTGTGCTAATGTGCTAAGAAAAACCTCAATCTCTTTCATTCCATCCTGGGCAAGCAGAGCATATTTTTATGTTTTACTTCAATCTCCACGGACAAAGAGCAATTGTTATGGGGAATTGCAATGCTGTCCTTCCACTACACCAGGTTGCAATCAAAATAACAATGTACGAAAAATAAAGGGTTCATTTTGTGCAAGTATGGAAATGCCTTTAATGTCAATGATGTTGTTCTCAGTCTCCTGAGGAGTTATCAAAATCAGATGAATGACAAGGCTATTCTTGGAATGGAAAGCCTGGGGCATTTGTAAAGGTAACTATGTTAGTATTTTATTTAAATGACTAAATAAAACTATTTAAACAGTGATTCAACCGCTGGTTATTATTAGGAATAGATTATTAAACTCATTTTAACAAAACCCAGTTTGTAACTTTACTTCTTTTCCAAATGACTCTCTCTACAAAAGAAATAGCAGTTGATTGAAGAAAAAAACCAAAACAACAAGCCAGACAAACAACCAACAAAACTTAACAAACCCAAACAAAAAAAACCTGCAAAAAAAACCACAACACCAAAAAACAACAAATGCAAAAAATCACTGAAACCACAAAACCCCCTAAGGCTGTATTTTGTTACAATAGATATTTCCTGCTAGAATATAAATTTGAAAAAATAATTTATCAGAAATATAGAATAATTTTTACTAGAAGACACATTGATGCATGAAAAGTATAAGAAACTAAAGAAACTTAAACATTTTTCTTTATAAACATTTAAAAAAGGCTATTTCATGTTTTCCATTTTCAGACCAAACTGAAAAGTTTGTTTGAAGAATGGGTCAGTAATACTATATCTTATAAATATTGCAGATAATTTACATTAAAGATTTTGTTACCGTTTGCTGAAAACTAAATTTAGACCTTAGGGATGAATTTTCAGTCTATCTAGAATAGACTTCTAGAAACTAATCAATTAAATGCTATATGAGAAAAGGTAAAGGTAATATATAGGCGGTGCACGCTACAGCTATAAAATTGTTCTTTGCAACAAGGATCTGACATTGGGGGCAGATTAGCTTGTTAGAAGAACCATCTTACCATCCCTGTGAAAATCCATGTGCATTCTGTTAGCGTATTATCCCTTCATGCTCAGCAGATACTTTTCAGAGCTTAACACAGAAAACTGCTGAAGCACACGGGACATCCTTAATAGAGACACTGAGCTGAAAGGACAGCATGGCAACTCCCCATAACAATTGTCCTTTGTCTGTGGAGAATGAAGTAAAACATAAAAATAATCTCTAAATAATTCCCTTTAATAAGGGAATTGCCTGCATCCAGGAAGCAATGTCAGACTGTGGAAAGATAAGAGTTAATTAGGACACAGAAAGAATTATACAGACGTCTGAACAGAAGAATCTACTTTTATTTTAGGTGCTATGAGGTGGTGTTGTCCAGCTGCTCTTGATGTTCAGCTACTATTTCAGAAGAGAGTATCTCCCATAGATTTTGTATTGTACTTGCTAGTCGCATGCAGACATGTTAGATACTGCAGAATGTCTATAAGAATATTTTTAGACACCTGAAACTCTACCAGAATCTGATAAAAACAGAAAGGAGAAGAATGTTGAAGAAATTCTAGAAGTGGGAGGAAAGGCACACAAATAAAACTGTAGCCAGTTATTTCAGAGTGTGCTAAGAACAGAAGGGTGAAATGAGATATTGGACAAAGGACAGAAGGCTACTGGTATAGAATAAAAGAAAAATATCTAAAGAAAATATGGGGAAGAAGAAAAGAAGTGCCAGATTTCAGCAAGATTCTGGGGAAAAAATATAGAGATTAAGAGCATTTGGGGGTGAGGGGGGTAAGAGAAATACAATAATTGAGAACATGCTGAACAGTGTGCAAAAGAGAAAGAAGTTAAAGAGCCTGAGGTTAACAAGATAGATAAGATATGAAAAGTCAAAGGTCTGAACTAAGGGCAAATTTGGGAGTCAGGCAGCAATATGGAAGGGAGTTTTGCAGAGAAATTTGTAAACAGGGGGAAAGGGAATGACAATGCAACTTCTGCATTGCAAGATGTGAATGGAAGAAAGAGAAATTTAAGAGAATATGAAGTGTCAAGCTTATAGTAGCTATGCAGAAAGATCTGAGATACGCAGATATGCTTTCCCCTGAGACCTGGAAAGGAGCACATGTGCTCTTTACAACACTTTCCTGCTGTGAAATTATACTTCTGAAACGAGAAATAAAATCTAATCTAATTTTTGTGCATGTAATTACCTTTCACTACTTGCCACTCTTGAGTGGCAAGTTTCATTTTTATTGCTAGTGATATCAAAGAACAAGAAAAGAGCAGACTGGTCCAGATGACATTCCAACATTTTGGAAAAGGCAAGGATGGTGCAACAGAGGTGCAGTGAGTGCTAAATGCTAACCTTTTGTCAGTGGGGGGAGAAGTGATGCATGAGGAAAAATGACGAGGAGATAGATTTAAATTGAAGTACAGCATGTGTCCTGCAAGACAAGTCGGTTTGTTACTGTACTTTAAAAATATTTGTTCAGCACATGGCAGTTCAGGAATTAGAGATTTTAGACGTGTTACAGTTTCTAATGAGTGGATACAAGGATGTATTCAAAAGACATGCCTAAACAGAACATTTGCCCTTGTTGTATTTGCTTATTATTATCATCAGAATATGCTGCCACTATGGACACGGTCATATGCAAAATATGCTGTATCATCAAAGTAATTTGTAACTTTCTCTAGCTGTCATTGCTTATTCCAAATAGTTACACTGTTAGAGCTAATCTTTAATACCTCAATTACTCCAATATATTAAATAAAACAACAACAACAGCAACAAACAAACCTGAACAGAACTTTAAAAATGTGCAATTGGAAAATAAAAAATTCAAAGTATTTTTTCAATACATTTCATATCTTACAAGCAGGTCTATCAAAAAAAATGACTTGTGTATATATGTCTGAAAGAAAACTGCCCAAGAAACTTTAATACTGCTCCCTTACGATAACTTCAAAATTATGATATATCCTTTAGTTTTATTTTATTGTATACTATTTATTGTTGTACATAATATTTACATGTAGACAGTGCAAACAAAATTTCCACAGTAGCATTAATTCCAGCATTTCCTCATTTTTTAATTTATGCCTTTGCAATAACTATAATTTTCTTTGTATTCAGAAGTGAGTGTATGTGCTTGTATATATTTGTGCATGTATGTGCATTATTTCCTAAGTCTGGTAGGAGGAAGAAAACAAAAACCCTTAGGTTCACACAAACCATCTGCAAATATGAAGCCCATACCATCCAAGCTAAGCAGATAATAGCTTTCAGAATTTTTCATTCCCTATGTGGAGCAGAACTGGAAAAGTGACAGTGCTCATTGTTTCCTCAGCTGTTTTGTTGTGGTTTGTTTTTTTTTCACAAGAGGTGAGATTGAAATGTTTGGAAATTGGCTTTGGACAAGGATGGATGCACATCCAATCCGTTTTAGGCCGGTCTAAACTGGTCTAAACCGGTTCAGTCCGGTCTAATCCAGTTCAGTCCAGTCTAAACCGGTTTGGTCCAGTCTAATCCAGCCTAAACCAGTCTAAACCAGTCCAATCCCGTTCAGGCCGGTCTAATCTGGTAGATGCTCATAACACCAGCTGCTCTCTGGTGCTGAAGAACACAGAGCCCATCCCAGCCACAACCAGGCCTGAAAGGGAGATAAAGAGCGAACAGATAAACAAAAGATTTTGCTTGGTGGGAAAAAGGCCTTCATGTTTTTTTCTAGTGTTTTCCTTTTACTCTCCAATGAGATATTTTGGAGGTATGACTAAGTCATTAAATGACAGCAGTCAATCCACTTTATTCTATAAAAGCCTGGTGCCATCTTTGATCTGGGGGAATTCCAGTGCACTTTCCCAGGAGGTTGCTGGACCTTCTCTTCTCCAGTGGGGACACCTGCCAGAAAGACTAATTATCGAGAATTACGATCCACCCAGGGACATCCAGCTGAGGACATGCAAGGGTGAGAGATATTAACTCCTTCATTGTCTTTATTAGCAAACTTAACATTAAGTTATTTTAATCATCAAGTTTAAAGATTTTAGAATCCTTTAAGATTGATAATTAATATTCTAGGCCTAGTATAAAACTTGATAACAAGTAAGTTACTAGCATTTAAATGGTTAACCTTTATTGTTCAATCTAACTACAAGTAGTAAAATTCATTGTTAAGATCCCTTTTGCATTCAAACTTCAACTTCTGTTCTGATCTCCCAATTTCCTTACAATTTGGCTGTACTTGTGCCTTCTACTTTAAGAAGTCGAGACCCCAACATTATATGCAATAAATCTTTATCTGTGCATATACATCTCATCTGCTATCTCATCCCATTAGTGACAGTGTTCTTTCTGGATAAGTGTAACCAACACCTACACTACCGTGCTAATATTAATTTCATTGTTATATTGCCTGTAGACACGCATACTGGTTCATAAAACAAATGCAGCCAGAAAATGCTTGCTATTTCTCTATTGCAAAAAAAACCCACTTTCATGCTTTTCCTACATGGCTGATCTATTTTCCTCTCCCAAGACTGTTCTGTTTTAAAACTAACTAAAAGCTAATAACTTTCTCTGGTTCCTTGCTTCCTGTCTTTTTAGCTTTTACTGATTAGACACCATAATGCTGATCTTGTCTATCCTTACTAATTTGTTAGCATGCTTGTTATTTAAAACCTATTCCAAATTACTCAGTTTATGTTGTGAACATAAACTTTCTTCTTATTCATGGGCTGTGAAAAAAGAAGAATTCAGAAAGAAATGGCAAAAATTCCACTGGAGGAAATAAGGACAATTACATATGTGATTTTCAGAAATAAACTGTATTTTTGTGTACTTGTTTGTTACTCAGAATTGGTTGGGAATATTTTATATAAAAAATTATATTTACTATGCATAGGATCCATACAGACAGAAGATGATCTCTCTAAGCAATAACGAGAAAAAGACAGAGAAAGATTATAAAAAGGTTAATTTTCTTCTTATTTATGCCATGTCCAAAGTCCTTTGAGTTTGGAAGGGATTTACATTTCCGTGTGTATAGATCAGAAGTATTCTTACCCAAAAAAATACATACACAAAATTGTATCAGTTGTACCTGACATGCAGAACACTTTGATTAAAAAAACCTGCAATATGGCCACAAAGATATAGCAACTGAAATCACTTAGCATGTTATGGCTTAAATTGTTAAGAGTGTATGTGAAGAGTGAGAATGGCCCAGAAAATCCTACCTAAAAATCCATGGACAGACATAACTTCCACAGATGTGGGAAATCTCTGCTGGTACAAACAGGAAAAAAAAAATAAATAAAAAAATCCAAAAACAAAACAACAACAACAACAAAACAAAGCGAACCAAAATAAAACAAAACCAGGCCTCCATAGGCCAGTAAGAGTAATTAATAAGAAACAGTGAAGTTTTGAGTTTGAAGATAGTAAACCCTCATAAACACTGAGAAAACTTTATTGAGTGCACCTTCAATGAAAGGTCACTGTGCCCACAATGACAAGCTAGCACGATTCGACAGAAATACCAAGTTAAGGGAAATGAGTAGGATGATCATTCAGTGGAAAAACACCGGATCCGCTCCTCACGCCCTTCCCCACTACCAAAAAACCCACCAAACCAAACCAGAACAGTCTTGTATTTCCTGATTTCTCGACAGCGGAAACGAACTATCAGGTAGATAACTGAGATGTTTGTTCACTTTTTGGATGGTGTTATACTTGTAGAAAGTGACAGGCATATTGTTTTTGTAAAGCTGATTTTGAATCTTAAGATGTAAAGGAGAAAGATAGTTGGCTTTTTTGATGGACAACATCCATTCATTTTTTAATTTCACGGTTTTCAGGTTGGGCTTATTTGTATGTGCTTTACCTAAGAATGACAACCTGAGAACCTCTGTCATAAGAGACTAAAAGCATAACAGAAAGACAATGGCTTTGCATCAGCTGTAGAGCACACATCAGATTTTAATTGAAATTTTGTGACTTTTCCCATTATGCTTTTGTTTTCTGTCTGGATTAAATTGCTAATGTTACACCTTCATTTCACTTTTTCTGGAGAAATGCATATGTTTGCAATTGTAGGTAGTTCAGAATTTTTCAAGTGCATTGCTGTTTGAACAGGTTAGTTTTTCTGTGTGCTTTTCATGGTGTCGTTTGACATCTCGAGAAACACTATTAGCTCCTTTGGTATGAAGTTTTGACATCTAAGCTTGAGAGCTTATGAAAGGTGAGAGACATTTGTGCAATTAAGGTCATTAGTAAAGGCAGGGAAGTAAAAATTTTCCATTTAGCAAGTTGAGTTCTCTGATTTATAGTATTGACCTAGGTGAAGGGTCTGTGGGGGCATAATTTAATTCACACAATTAGATTCAGTCTGTTGTGGAAGCTGGGCTGTGTAAACCAGTGATGGGGAGAGCTACCACTTATAAGCAGAAACCATGAGTCAAGTGGAATTGTAGAGAGTAAAGATCAATGTCAGCCTGCTTGGAGTATGGGTGTGCTTCGGTAGCATTTTTTGGTGAAACCCTGGGAAATAAAACTTCAAGCTCTTCCACCAAATATATCCACAAGTGAAGAACAATGCTTTATAGCTTTAACTACTTTTGAATAAAGTGTAATCTCTTGAGTATAAAATCGGCTCAAACTGTTCGAAGAACTTCATTACACAAACAATAGTGAGTGAAGCACAGATAATTTACTGGGGATTAATAGGCAGTGAGAGAAGCTGAAGGTATGAACTACAGTCAAGGCCCATTAAATCCAGTCAGTCATTGAACTCCTGGAAATACCCTATACTTCAGTCAGTATTTGAGAAAAAGAACAAAATCAGGTTCTGCTTTATTCTGGCATATATGCTAGTTCATTCTATAGACTTTGAATTTACTTCAGATTGTCAGATAGCAGAAATAGAGTTTCTTCATTGTAAGATTCAACTATTTATCGTGCCATTTGTCTTTGCATTCAATGAGTAAGTCATCGAGGTCTATTTTTTTATAGCATATTGGAGGAAATAATATGAAATAAACTGATATTCACAATTACTTCTATAAAATACTAACATTTTAAAGGGTTCACACTCTCTCAAAAACATTTTCTTTTCCGTTTTTCCTTGGAAACATACCTAAGACAATAAAAAAATGTTACTGCTTGATCTAAGAAAGCCGTTGAACTATATGGAAAATTTATGACAGAACTTAAGTGTTATGTGTAATTAGCATTTAATTAATTCATGTGTGATCATTCACCTGTGGTTTCATCATTGAATGTACTGTTGTCAGCTCTGAACTTCTGTTTTCTGTTGAGATGCACCTCTTAATCCAGTAGTGTGCTTTGTTACTTCATTGTGACAGTAGGCCAGAAATTGTTGCCTATCAACACAAGAATGACAAATCTAATTGAAGACCTAGCTGTTGTTTCAGAAATGGGCTTAAATATCAGTAGACTGCTGAAGTGGTCTATAAATATAAATGCCATATATTTCTACTTTTTCCCTCTTCCTCAACCACATTTTATATAAAAAATGACTTGGTAGAGTTGAGAAAAATAGAACCTTATATTTTAATTAGGATTTCAAAGAAGTAATTTACAATACTGTAATACAGCAGAAGTGAGCTTCGTGTCTTTTAAATATGCCTCTCTGTTAGGGTGACAAGGCAAATTCTCTGTTTTGTGGAGGCTTTCAAAAGTGTATCATTCCTGGATTATATGTTAACATAGAGAAAAATGGGAAGGTCTGAGCAATTTTAATTATTTTTCCACAAGATTTGTACAAGCAAAAACAAAAAAACAAACAAACCAAAAAAAAGGCCAACCTAGAAAACAGGAAATTTTATACTCAAAGTTTCACATTTCTTTATTTAGCTTGGATCAATAAGGTCTCAGCCTCCTTTCACCCAGAACAACCCCAGTTCATAGAAACATAGAATCACAGAGTCACTTAGGTTGGAAAAGACCTTCAAGATCATCGAGTCCAACCATTAATCCTACTCTGCCAAGTCCAGCACTAAGCCATATGCCCAAGCACCACATCTAGATGACTTTTAAACACATCCAGGGATGGTGACTCAACCACCTCCCTGGGCAGCATGTTCCAATAAGTTCCCTCAGACTCTCCTCATAAGACTTGTTCTTTAGACCCTTCACCAACCTCGTTGCTCTTATTTGGACAGGCTTAGGCTCCAGAACCTCAGGGTCCTTCATGTAGTGAGGTGCCCAAAACTGAGCACAATGGTCAAGATGCAGCCTCATCTGTGCTGAGGACAGGGTGATAATCAGTTCCCCAGTCCTGCTGGCCACACTATTTCTGACACTAACTAGGATGCTGTTGGCCATCTTGGCCACTTGGGCACACTGCTGGCTCATATTCAGCCCTATGTGGAAATGAGCAATAAGTTTCCCTATGCCAGAGCCCATAAAAAGTTGTCAAGAGCATTATTTTTGCTGGTTTAATTTCCGATTCTGATTGAAACCGTAACAATAATAATCTGCCTCAACAGCTATTGTCCTGCTTTTATTGATTTCTAAACTATGGAGGGTCACCAAGATTTGTTGTGCTATTTTAATACAACTTAATTAGCATTTTTGCTGTACATTCTCATCTACTTGCTATACACTGATTTATGAATGAACCAATTAATATTTTTAAACTAGGGCCTAAATGATATTCTAAAGAACAGACCATAGGTATATGAAATGAGCTGTAAAGACTGCTGAAGAATATTCTTAATGGAGTGGCTGTCAAGCTATTTCTAATTAAAATAAATAAATGAAGTAAAATATTCCCATATATCCAAAATCAAATGTGCAATATAGAAGACTGATCCACAGTGTTAATTGTCTCATTATTTCAGGGCCCAGCAGCTAAACATAATGAGATGAAACCAAGTATGTAAAAATTTTTGCTAGATGTTATTTAAAAACTTGCTAATGTTAAGGTCAAACTACTTCCAAGGTGATTCCTTAAGATTAGGTGACATTTGTAACTATTCCATAGATAATAGTCATGCAACAGTAAAGACCCAAATCTAGTCTTTTCAGCCCAATAGTTTTTCTTCATCTCTCCTCTCTGAAATAGCTGTGAATTTGCTAGCAAGAGAAACCAAAGTACCGATAAGCTGTATTAAAATAAATTATGTTGCCCACAGATAAAGTTATTTTTTGTACAATAAATCTTTCTAAGGCAAACAAACAGTCTTTTGAGAATTTATTTATACAGCAAAAGCTCTTCTGGGTATTAAACCAGATGATGAGATTTTCAGTATGTAAAAACACATTGCCAGGTAAAGATTTCTGGCTGATTAAATGGTTTCTTATAAATTAAATTCACATTCCAAAAGCTTTGTTTGCTTTATTTCCTTCTACAAAATGTAAACTTCTTTACAGTGAGGGTGACAGAGCACTGGAACAGGCTGCCCAAGGGAGATTGTGGAGTCCCCTTCTCTGGAGACATTCAAGACTCATCTGGATGCAGTGCTGTGTAATGGGCGCTAGGTGACCTTGCTTCAGCAGGGGAGTTGAACTAGATGATCTCTAGAGGTCCCTTCCAAATCTGACAATTCTGTGATTCTGTAATTTGCAGCTGATTTTATTTGCTATTGTTAAATTTTTGCTGAAGCTTAATCTAAAATGAGATAATCATGCTATCAAAGGACAAATTAATGATATGCAGTATAAGTGTGGCACTATAGAGAACAGAAAACTTACTGTCAAATCATTAAAGACTTCTAAAACAATAGCCAAGAAAACATGATCTGAGCTAGTGCTGTGTTTTCTAGTCTTTACCAAGGCTTCTACATAAAACAGCCAAAAACATTATTTAGGTATTAAGAAAAAATGTTACCGTGAATAATAATAAATTGTGTCTGACATCTATGTTTTACATAAATATAAATGAGAAATAATCTGTGGTTCAAGAAAAAAATATAATATTTAATTGGAAAACATTGAGACTTTTTAAAGAGTAAAAATGGGATATCATAGACATTTATACTCAAGAATATATTGGTATCACAAAAAAAAAGATGTATGGATTAAATAAGCGAAGTTCACAGAACATAAAGCTTCTGATGTGAATAATAACAGGTAAAAATTCTACTTATAGCAGTAATAAATAAAAAAATGAAATTACAGGAAATCTCAATATTTTTTATGGTAAAAGAGTTACAGCCCAATATTCTGATATTTTTTAAATCCACAGAGCTCTTTACATAAATGTTAAAAGGCTTCTGTCTTATCACTTTAGTTAAAGCTGAAAAGCACAACATGAAAACTACTGTTCAGGGAAATACTAAAACTAGCCACAACTAATATGCCATGGATATTTAACTCTTTCCCCTCAGCCCTTCCCATATCTCTCAATTTGGAGCCTGTTTTTTTATCCATAGTAATAGTACTTACAGAGGACAAAAATCTTACATTGCTAAATTCACCTATATGGTTTCTTGCTAAATCATTTAGGTTTTGTAGGTCAAAACCAACACAGACTGCAGAAGAGTAGTCTGATAAGCTTGCAGCCACACATGCCACTTACTAAGTGGCCTTGACCCAGAACCATGGTACATAATTATTTTTTTTCCAGATATATCCTATACTTCCATACAGATATTTGTATAAACTGGACTCTTTGTTTATATGTTGTAGCATGGAGCTGCATGTATGCCATTAATTCCCGTACTTCTCAGAACTTAGCATTGCTTTATACAGTATTTCCAGGCACCATGGATACAAAGGAAAGAACAGGCAAAGAGAGCAAAAAGAAGTGGGATTCGATGACAAGTTAACAAGTCTAGAGAGTGCTTCTTCAAGTCAACAAAAGAGGTCAATTTGACCAGAAAATCTATAATGTCCTGAACCTGTCAGCTGGTCCAAGTCACTCATCCAAAGACAACGTCACGCCCCACTTCCTGCCAGCCTGCCTTATAACCATGGCTATGAAAGCAAATGCACACCAGGGTATTACATTTAGCCCACTATTAGTGAACTCATGGATTTGCTGTCCTTTTGATCTCAATAATTGTACTACTGAAAGTACCTCGATAATTGTACTAATAACTTGTATTTCTTACTGCGTTGTTATTTAGAGATAATTTTTTTTATTCCTAAATCTGACAGATTGACGTCTGTTACAATATCCAAAACCTCTAGCTTGGCAGAAATACATTAAGCCCTTACTTCTCCTCAGGACCTCCTAGGAAAAGCACAAAAATTCTAATCACCTGAATTACAATTTCTAGAGATTAATTATGAAATTATATGGTGCCACTGTTTATGGTAAGCTATGCTTCCAACTTTCCTTCTGAACTCCCCAAAAAACTCATCATCATATATATTTTATTAAGAGAGAATACACAGCACAATGTATAAAATTTAATTGAATAAAAGTACAGGTTTGGTTATCCATCTAGAAACAGGACATATAGACAAGATCTAAAGCATAAGTAATATAAATGTGACTTCAAAAAGGTGAGGGTTGTAGGTATTCATAAATAATGTAACAGGGCTTCTCAGTAACATGTTCTGGTCAAGGAAGCTCAAATTTTCCATATTGCTAGGTAAATAAGTGTAGTCTTGGAAAAATCTTACAATGATAAAGCAAGAATCAGGAGAAAGAGTATTCAATTTACACATTAGGTATGTAAATATGGAAGGACCGTCACCAATTTCATTCAGATTTCAAAAGGGTGTTAAATTATTTAGACAGGTTTAGAAAAGAGAAAAAATTATTTGAAGTGTGGAGAAAAAAATCCAAACATTGTACACTGAAACTTTTAACATTCAATACATTGATTTTCTACAAGAGAAGGAAAATCTATAGACAGGAATCTATTGGAAACATTTCAGATGCTAAAAAGCCCTAAATATTTTGCAAAAAATCGAGTAACAAGATCCTGTGACAGAGTAGACGCAGCTAGAAAAAACTACGTGCTTACATTTTCTCTTACTAAAAATGAAAACAAAGAACACCTTGTATCTTTCTTAGCCTTATCTTTTTCCTTGCTTGAAACAACTGAATTTTGTCTCTTTTTAAAAAATGCTTTTCACCCACATTAGATACAATGTAAACATCCTTAAGTTTAGTTCTATAATTTGATTTATACATTAAAAAAATTAGACAATTTTTCATTATTTCTTCTGTATTTATTTTGCAAACAAATTTTGTTATAGAAAGTTATTGAAATGGGAATAAAAACCAGAGCAGCCAGTTCAAACATGAAGGAAAACATTTTTTTTCCCCAGTGATAGAGGTTCAGATGAAAGCTTTTAAATGAGTCTCAAAAGGGCACCTAAACACTAGATAACAAATGTGACATTTAAAAAAAACCTAACACCATAATCCAGATGTTACCTGAAACACATGACAGAGACAGAGAAAAAATCCTGGTTTTTTCCATGAGATATAGTATTGAAAAGTATTTTGACATTATCTCATGATTTGAAAGTGATACCTTTCCCTGCTTCCACCCTCTGAAGACTTTCTTTTTTTCATCTGAGATTGTCCAGGAGTTCTTTGTTAATCCATTCAGGTCTCCTGGTATTCTCACCTGCATTCCACTTTGTTGGGATGCACTGCTCCTGGGCTTGGAGGAGGTGATCCTTGAATACTGACCAGTACTCTTGGGCTCCTCTCCCATCCAGGATTTTATCCCACGATACCCTATCAAGCAGCTCCCTGAAGAGGATGAAGTCTGCTCTCCTTAAGTCTATGGTAGTGAGCTTTCTGTGGACTTTCCTGGTTGCCCTATGGATCCTGAATTCTACCACATCAGGGTCACTGCAGCCAAGGCTGCCCTTAAGCTTCACATTGTCTACCAGGCCATCCTTGTTGGTGAGAACAAGGTCCAGTACACCACCTTTTCTAATTGGCTCCTTTACCACTTGGAAAAGGAAGTTGACATCAATGCATTCCAGGAAGTGCCTGCTCCTTTGGAATGTTTTATTTCTTTGTTTGTGGTGGTTTTTTTGGTTTTTTGGTGGTGGTGGTTGGTTTTGGTTTTTTATGGTTTTTTGTGGTTTTTTGGTTTGGTTTGGTTTTTTGCATGTGTGTTGCTTTTTTTTTCTTAGTTTTGAAACAATAGAAAGCCAGAAGGTAAAATACCCAATGCATTATTTTAAAATATTGGATATGAATAACAGTAACTGCCACTCCGATTTTATTGGATCATGGATCCACTGCTACAGACATGAAGTTGCAATTACCCTGGGAAGGTAAATATGAATGACTCAAAGAAGCAGATGTGTAGCTCAAACTCTCATTTCTAGTTGCTAGTATGTTTCAGCCACAAATATGGCCTGTTGGTGCTTCCTAAGTAGAAAACTCTTTACAACATGTTCAATACTCTGCTACAAGATACACAGGAACCCTGTAAAATATTTTAAGTTTCAGTTTTGAATGGAAATCTATCATTTATTTCAAGATGTATGCATGTAGAGGTGTACTGTGAATATTAGCTGTTATTTCATGCATTACAGGCATTGAATCTACAACCTGTAGAAATTGAAATAAATTATGTGGAAAAAGAATATCTGTAGAATCTGGTTTGATAAAAAAGCTGTCAAAATATTCACATCCTAAATTGCCAAAGACTAAATACTTCTGTCATCTCCTGACAGCACTCACAGAGCTCTGTAAAATCATAATTGTACCAGATGTAAAGCAGATGAAATGTGTATTTTCATCAATTTAACAAAATAGAGAATAAAAATGTAATAGCTTCTACTCATTTTGTTTTCTAGCATTGATCAAAGCCAGCAACTGCTAGCCAAAAAAGAGAGCAAGACAGATGACTTTGTTAATCTTATGTATTTTTTTTCATGTTAAGGAATATTTCTGCATGTCTTCTTATTTTCAAGGGTTTAAGTCAAGGTCCATTTTTTTAGGTAATTTCATAGCTAGTTTTTTGTGTTTTCATTTCTATACAAACAATATTGAATGGTATGCGGCCTATCTTCTGCCCCTAGGATGCCATTATTATTAGTTGTTCTTAAATTACTTCATTCTGAAACTTGTTTTGGTGCTGAAAGGAAAAAAAAAAAGGCAGAGATTTCAGTGGAAGGAGTGCTACAGAGTTAAATCTTACAGCCTCATAGAAAAACATTCTCAAAGCAGTATAAGATCCAGTTAGGTCTGGCAATTACCTCCACTATTCTCCATAATTCCTGCTGTTGACTGAATCTAAAACTAATTGCCTATGGACGTTCATCATACACATGGATCTGTATATATGGATCTTGTGATCTCTCTTTTTTGAACAGACTGTTCAAAATAAAACATGATGCAAGGAAATTATTAAGAGAAATACAGCAGCCTGTGAAGCTGTAAGAGTCAATCAGAAGATCAGTATTGTGTCAACATTGTCATCAGTGACTGGACCCCAAGAACTGGACTAACATCTTGACATGAGTTGGCAGTGGTTTGCTGCAGATGCAGAAACCATGGAGAACAGACTGAGGTAGGCAAAGTGCTGGTACCTGGTATGGGTCTATCCTACTGAAGCAGCAAAGTGAAGAACTGCTGTCAAGGAAGATGGATCACGCTTGCTGTGCCAACACTGAGGAAGCCTCAGTTGAACTTTCCTCATTATAATGTTATTATAATACCAAAACACACCTCCTGGTAAGAAGCTACCCACCTCCAAAGCTGGTCATGCCTCAGACACTCCTCTCTGGGCATGCGTGGAAGCCTCACCCCAGACAGGTGGGGATTGGCACATTTCCACAAGGCAAAAATGGAGTGGAGATGGGTCCAAGGAGGAGCAACTTTATTTCACAAATTATTGGACAGAACGTGACAATAATATTAAAGTGTTCTATGGCAATACAATGTCAAACTTCAAAGCAGGTACTAGGGAACATATGTACTACATGGAAATAGCTTGGGAAAACAAAAGACTTTAGGAGCTCAGAACTATAATCCTTGTGCTAGCACATGGAATCTATGCTAAATAAAATCAGTTTTCGGGGAGTTTGGCGATCAAATGCAGTGGGATACCAAGTAACAGGTCACCATGGTGTGGGGGTGGAGGTGTGGGGTGGCAATCCCAAAACAAAATCAGAATGCCAACCCAACAAACTAAGGATGAGTGAGATGACAGATACGATACTTCAAAAATGCCAATAATTAATTATTTCTGTCAACTCAACTTTTACTTGTGGTTTGAAAATGTTGTCATGATTTGTTTTAACTCAGAATGCATATGAAAGAGGTTAGGTAGTAAAAAGGTAAAATGAACAGTAGCATATTAAAAGGAATTCTTAAGGAATTCAAAGAAAAGACTAGTGGAGGAAATAGGAGTGATCTGCAACTTCCAGCTATGGTATGCACATTTAATTAATAAAGCCATCTAAGTATGCAGGAACTGAAGAATGGAAAACAATGTGGAAATTGTTTTAAAGGGCCATCTGTGAAATCACACACCACTAAGATATACTTGTAAGTCAAATTAGCAGAAACTGTAGGAAAAATAGTAGTTAGTGGACTCCTGTATAAATGTGACATGTTGAGGAATAGTCAACCGGATTTCTTTAGTGGAGTCACAGGCTGAACGGACCTCAGTTGGTCTCTAGTCCAGCCTGTTGCTCAGAGAAGGATAAGCTGTGAGGGCAAACCAGGGAACTCAATCAGAGAGTACATGCACAAGGAAGGGTAATTTGATATGATCTTTGATTTTATAGAGGCACTTTAGAAGTTCATTCATCACTTATCTAAGGAAACAGCCATGAGATGCAAGATCCTTCAGTAATTGGTTAAGAGATTGATACGGCTAGTAGGAACAGATGGTCAATTTTCATAATGAAGGGCTTAAGATACAGCCAATGCTTGTATTAAACTTTTTTATTAATCACCTGGAAAGGAAGACATGTAATGAGGTGATGCTTATTCTATGAAATTATTCAGTTTAGTAAATATGAGAGCTAAGATTGAGTAAGTGCAGTCAGACTTTAAGAGGAACCTTCTTCTTAAAGGCTGGTGCCTGCTAGACTGAAAATATAGGAGGTAATGAAGAGGTGTCTCCACTTTCAGAACCCGTTCTTAATTCTTTTTTATGAAATTATGCTGGAGAAGTGACAAAAAAAAGAACAGTAGCTTCTTACTCCTAGTTTTGCTGAGCATAAGTTAAGATGGGCAAGGTAAAGACAAGGATCAAAAATTCCTAACTTAGCTGGAGGAGAGTAACCTTAATGGCAACAAAAACAAGCTTCTGCTCTCCAAAGCATAAATAAATCTCTCCACCACTGTCACTGAATGAGCTATAATGAAGCTCTATGAGGTATTTCTTCTGCAACATATTTCAAGGTTAATGACCTTTATGATCTGAGTTAGGAAGAGAAGGTAAGATGTTCATTACTGCTGGCTTGTTGAAGGGCACTTCTGAAGGCACATCAAGAATAGGCCAGTATCTTTTCTCTGATGCCCTCTAATAGGGGAAACGGCACCAAGCTACAACACAGGAAGTTCCACCTCAACATGAAGAAATACTTCTTTACTATGAGGGTGAGCACTGGAACAGGCTGCCCAGTGAGAATGAGGAGTCTGCTTCTTTGGAGACTATCAAGATCCATCTGGACTCAATAAACTCTGCTCAAGAATTAGACACAGAAATTTTGTATTGGCAGAGAACAAGTGATGTCTAGTGATAGGACAAGGGGCAACGGGTGCAAACTGGAACATAGGAGGTTCCATGTAAACATCAGACAAAACTTCTTTACTGTGAGAGTGACAGAGCACTGGAACAGGCTGCCCAGAGAGGTTGTGGAGTCTCCTTCACTGGAGACATTCAAAACCCGCCTGGACTCGTTCCTGTGTGATGTGCTCTAGGTGATCCTGCTCTGGCAGAGGGGTTGGATTAGATGATCTTTTGAGGTCCTTTCCAACTCCTAAGATTCTGTGATCGCACATCATATATGGAACTCCTGGCCACAAATCCTGATGAAGTTTTACGCATTAATTGGAAGTGCAGGTAAAAATGTATATAATGTACTTCTTAGTAATATATAAAAGTCCATTGAGGTGAAAGCCATGAATGTATGTGTCCTGGTTTGAGCCAGGATGAACCCAACTTTTCCTTTACAGATATTTTTGTCTTCAGTGAGCTTTCCTTTAAGCACACAAGTTTTCCATCTAGTGGACTGAAAACACAGGAATATTTATAGATACTGGCAATACACCAACAACAATTTGGTCTGCTTCGGTTTTGGATGCTAAAGGAGAAGAGTTGTATCTGCAACCCTCCCATAGAGAGGAACAGACAGCAAATTTGACCAGAGATATTCCATACATATCTACACACGTAAGACTCGATATAAAGTCAGGGATCACAGAAGTAGAGTCTCTTCCTTCCTGTTTCTTCCTCCCTTCTCTTCTGCCCATGGCTGGCATCTGGGGATGACTCCGTGTATCCATCACCACTGATCCCTAGGGCCCTCATAATTCTCCCCTCAGCTCCTGTCTGCTCTGCTGTTGAACACATTTGTATATAACTGTACATATTTTCTTCTGTCATTAGTATTTAATTAAAGCTCTCTAGTTTAGTTTTCAATCCAGGAACTCTCCTTATCTCTCTCCTTTCCCTACCTGGGTGGGAGGGGATCAAGAGCATTATTGTCACTGGTTTTATCGCTAATCCTGAGCCAAACAGTGGCTCTAAGAAGTACTGAGACTGTATCTTTGTAGTACAGAATTCTGAAATAAAAATCTCTTGTCTCGATCCCTGAGCCAGGCAACTCTTGTTTCAAATAGACTAGCTGTCAAATTTCAAAGAATTAGCAGAAGCAGAGCTGGGATTAAAACTCAGGCAATCTCTTTGAAAATGCACAGTCATAGCTATCAACTACAAGGCTTTTTCAGCTTTCACATAATCAACTTTTGTGCTTAGCCATCTTGTTCCAATCCTACTAAAGCCATTCTGCCAACAAGAACCTGAAAATCCTGATACCCCTGATTGTAATTTTATCTCAAACAGCTTTACAACCTTCAGGAACTCTGCATTTATTTACCAACTGGAAGCTGCTTCACACAAATTCAAAGCCCCTCAGTGTTTTGTTGGGTATTTTTTTGTGTGTTGTTTTTTTTTTTCCTTTGTTTTGGTTTTGGTTTGGTTTGGGTTTATTTGATTGGTTGGTTGTGTTGGTTTGTTGTTATTTTTACCAAGGATCTTTCACACTTGTTTTTTCTTTTCTTGACTTCTTCCATACCCCCAAGATCATTACCAGCCTGAGCACATAAAGACCACCCATGTCTCCCTGTGCTCCTGCTGGTCCTTCCTCCTAAGTCCTGCTCGCCGTATGAAAATATAGGAGCTCTAACTGTGTAGTCCTTTGGTATTGCAAAAACCAAGGGCAGATGTATTTACTGTCCACATACTTGTGTCATCTCTGTGGTCATCTCAAAATTGTTAGTATCCTAGATAATGTGACTGTCGAAAATCAAGTGGATAATCTCATTCCCATTTTTTGCTGAAGGTTAGTCTGGCTAACAGCCTCCAAATCCCAGGCAGGAGTTCAGAGGTACTGGGAGCTTCTTGAGCAGAACAGGAAGACTCGTTGGTGCAGAGGTTTCAAGCCTTACATCTCCATATCATGCCAACAAACAAGGAGAATGAAAACAAGCCAATAAGGCTCCAGTAACATTTAAAAGCTAAAAGTCAAGTAAAATAATTTCCTGCCCATCACTCTCCAATTTGTTATTTGTTGTTTTTTAACTCCCTGTCCTATCTACTCTAGGGGCTTTGTTGTGTAACTCCAATAAAGTCTGGTGTGCACGTGGCATCTGACCTTGTTTGCATCTTATTTTCACTGTTTGAGATCACCTTTAAAGCTTTTCACAGGTTGTCATGCCGGACAACTAAGGGAGCAGCTGCCGTGTGGCTCATACCAGGATAGGGAAGGCAGAGTCCAGCTGCACCAGCCTCCCACTGCAGTGAGGAGTGTTAGCAAGCAGGGGGGTTCTGCCCCATCTCTCGTAAGACCACACACCAGCCCCAGTGCCTGTTTGTGCACCTGATATTGTGTTGTCTTTGTTTTGTCCTGGCAAGATCATAAAAAATTGCCATGTATCTGAGTATCAGATCAGGACAGCTGCATAGTAGTAATATGTATGTTACAGACATATCAGAAGTTATCACCTTACTATGGAAACAGCCAGTTTCTGTTCTTTGGGCATAATTATGGAACACATAAGATGAACTCTTAATTCCTTCTGTCTTTAGTTCTCTGAATTTCTAGTAAATCCTTTCTGCATTCAAACATTATCTAAGAAAGACAAATGTAATTTGTCAAGAGAAAACAAAAGAATATCTTAATCATCATCTTAGCACTTTTTTATTTCAAGTATATAATTCTGCTGTATTTTTATTTTTTTAATCACCCTGCTTCCACTTTTGGGGAGGAAAGATGCTGTGGAAATTCAGATGTATGACACTTGATTTCCTATGGCTGTGACATTAATTATTCATTTCTGTGAAAAAACAATTAGTATTAGATGATCTCCAGAGGTACCTTCCAACTTCAGCAGTTCTGTTAAATCAAACAGAAAACAATTTCTCAGGCAGTGATCATAAAGTCCCTAGAAACTAAAGGTCATGATGAACTTTATTTCTTCTTTTTCCGTGTATTTTTTCCTAATCTAATACAAGCATGTGGTAATATATCTACATACACATATAAATATGATGCAAACACTAAAAAGCAAGATAAGTAGAACAGATGTGAATAATATATTTTAGTATAGTGGAACATGATCAGACATTTTGGTGATAAGTGTGGTATAAAAAAATCTACCTAAAACAGAGTTTAATCCCTTTTCTCAATGTGACATAATTGTCTAATTTATTTTTTAAAGACTAGGATGAAGAAATTACTCTTTACAGTCGTTATTATATTTATTATTTTAAAAGTCATCTCAGTTTGCTCGTCTCTAAAAAAATGGGGTGTGACAATACATAGACTAAGGATCCCAAATGAAACCATCCACTTCGAAGTCTTGACAGGAATAGTGCTTTTACTGATGAGTATTTGATAAGAAAAGTTGGTCTCTTCAAAGCAATGCTCCCAGAAGAAAAAAGCAATTTCCTTTAATTTGCATTGAAAGACATACATTGAATGCTTTCACATCCTGAGTTGTGTATCCAAGTTTAAAAATCAGTCAAAACAAAGCTGCTCTAGTAAAAAACGCTATTTGCTGTTTCAAGAAATGTTTTTCTGAGAATAATGCAGAGCTCACTTCTAAAAGGAAAGCACTGTAGGATGCATCAACATCTTCATTTACTGTGTGTTTGCTCACTGTTACCTTCACTGTTACGAAGGTAAACAAGGGAAGATGGCAGATAGGCAAAGTGTGCCCTTCTGTATGATACTACGCAATTTCATGAGTTTAACTATAAACGTATTCATACATTTCTAGGGGTTCCTGGGCATATAGATGAAGCAAATGATAAAGAGGGAACTATGCAAAAGATCTGTAAAGCTATATTTATGGACATTTTTATGACTTATTTGGAATGAAACAGAGGTCAAATTCTATATAAACACCAAACCTGAAAGAAATTTTAAACTTTTTTTTCTCCCCTAAGAGAGAGAAAAAGGAAGATGGAGAAGAGAGTTAGCAGCAGGTAAACAAAGCTGCTATAACATGAAAAATAAAGTCCTTGCTATGTAATTCCTAAAAACAGAATTTAAAGGTCAGTGTACATGGCTTTAATGGAAAACAGATCTTGATATTTAATCTTTAGGCTATGGGATTTTATTGCATTATTTCATAAATATGTTCTTTTAAATATTTACCTGAACAGTCAAGTTCAGAAGATACTCCAGGAAAAGGCTTTTTAAAGAAAGCATACAACTTCTACTTTTTATTTCAGTGATCATCCAATGGTATCTTACAAGGAAGCACTTCCCCGTATTTTATTCACAGGGGCTGAATGCAGGACATGTGGGGGTAGCTGGAAGGAAAATATAATTATGCTTCTCCAAACTCGGCACACAAAACATCCTTCATTTGATTGCAACGGGAAACAAACAAAAAAAAAATAGTAAAAAAAAAAAAAAAAGTGCTACTCTTTTAATTGTTCAAAGGTTCAAAGTGTTATCAGACGTATAAAGAAAAATAAACAAAAAAACTACAAGGCGACACTGAAATTTCTCTTTCAATTCCAGGCAGTTCCAAAGCCTTTGTTCTTCCTGCTGGTGCTGAAATGAATCTGAGCACTGCAATATTCTGATATATATTTTGATGAGACTATTTGTGCTTCCTTCATATAATGCATGTTAATCCAAGTTTTCTTAGCTAGGTCTCACAGCTTTGCATGTGTTTTGCTCAGAGCATTACCCTCTTATCCATTCAACCTTTATTAAAGCTGTCATAAAGAAAGACCTAGCAACCTGTCAGAGAAAAATAAGATGGGCTTGCTTTTTTCCTTATTTATCCCATGTCTGAGATACTGAATAGGACATTTTTAGTCCTTGGATTGAAATAGACAAGTTATAACATCTCTATTGCAGACTGGTTGTGGGTGCTCAGGCATGCCCAGTTCTCTTGGCAAACATCAATAAATACATTTTTGCTCCTGTAAATGCCTCCTGTTGCAATAATATCACTTGAAAATTGACACTTCTTCATGCTGAAATAAGAATTATTTTTTTTTTGACTAAGCTAACACAATTGCAGTTTTCCTCCTTTTCATAAATAGCATGTACAGAAAAAGGCTGTACCCTACAACCTCGGATCTTATCACTTGACCTCTTCATTCCTATGTTTCTTATTTTTATTATCATGCCATAACTTCAGATAGTATGTGAGCTAATAATGTTAAAGACTTCGATGCTCATCTAGTCTAATCAACATTCTATAAACACTTCAGAGAAATTATATTTAAATCTATCAAAACATATGTAAGTAATGTACAAAGTTTAGGGAGATAGCATTTTGTTATCTAGTATTTCTATATAGTAGATACGACAAAACAAAGTTTTTTCAAACATGAAGAAATACAGCATATTAAATATCTGGATTTGCACTTAATTTTCATTTCTGATTAGTATTCATTGTGGAAAGGAGCCAAAGTTGAACCAGTTCCTAACTCTCATTAAGACTTATTGTGGAATAAAGCCAAGGAAAAAAAGGAAAACTAAGTAGCAAGCCTGAAGCCTAGACTAATTTATTAACTATGTAGGTCCAAGGCAATGAAACTAGAAGGATTAAAGCAGTCTGTTGGTCCTATCTGGAAACAGAAAAGCAATTAAAAATTGCAATTCATTATACCATGTTTTTTTTATTTCACTGTATTTCAAATTAATTAACATTTATGTCTGAAAAAACCTTGAAAAAGTAAATTTTTCTACACATACTTTGATATATAAAATAAGATAAAAAAATACATCTGGCTATAAAAACAATAAACAATTAGGAAAATGGTTTAGGTCTTGAGGTATCATTGACTAGTATTTTTTCATCTACTTCTTAGGGTAATCAACAAGAGGAATTATGATCCCATTGGAAAACAATCAACTGCTTGTATATGCTGATTATAAAGAAAATTACCTCCTAGTTTTGCTGACAGACTATAAGCCTCTGACTTGGCTCTTGCTGTTCTAGTACCAGTCTGGCATCTAAGAGGACATGATCCTATGTATGGGCAGGCTAATATGCTTTAGCCATCTCCTGTCTTGCATTTAAGATGACATGGCTGTTACCAAGCAGTTCATGCTCCCCTGTGTACCCCGGCTGCTCCCTTTACTCTCATGCCACTGCCCAGCTTGTGCTCCCAAAATCATTTTTGTGGCAGCCTGGGGAGCTACTCAGGGGTTGATCTGGCTTGAAAAATCCAACCAACTTCTGTTCTCTGCATTGTTCAGTTCCTTCATCTTCCTGATATGGTCAACAAAATGCCTGCATTCGCAATATTAAAAGAAATGGAAAATGGGCAGGAAGGAGTGACAGGGGACAGAGTCAGCCAGAAACTGATGTTTTGGCAGAGTGCTGTGTGAACACAAGTCAGATGGCATTTTTGAGAGTAGTTCCTATGGAAACAGAAGAAGTATTACTTTCCTGAAGTTTTATCACTGGGAGTTATGCATTTATAGCTCCATTAATATCTCCCTCCTCATCTTTGTGGAGTAAAGCAAGCACCATTAAAAACAGATTTACTGAATGCAGCAGTGAACCAATCTGAAAGTAGCTGTTTGCACAGAGTTTCCACCCAGAGACAGATTGTAAATTATTTCTCTGAAGAATACATTAGTGTTCTGTGATTAATGGCCTGTTTAAATTTGTACTTGTACCGGAGGAGCCAGAGCAACAAATTCTCGTGCATAATGTACCTAGTTGTAGACATAACCAGATTTCTATCTGTACCAACAGATCAACTCCTGTTCAAGCCATATACTACTCATCCTTAGTTCTGCTGACAGAACATCACGGTCCACGGTTTCCCTGGGCCACACTAAGCATGTTGGGGCTCAGGGCCACCCATCAACATGAGTCTGGGGCCAAGTGGCACTGATGTCCCAAGAGGGAAGTGATACTCCTCTCCCCCAGGGTGAACCAGGCCTGTGCAGTACACGGGGTGGCATGGGCTGTGCTGACAAAATGTGATTAAATACACAAGCAAGTCCAAGGCTGAGGAGGCAGAAACTGCCACCAGCAGCAAAAGGCCTCAGAGTGCTGCTACCTTGGTGTAGCCAGAAGTCCAGAGTTGTAGTCCAAGTTCAGAGCTGGCAACATAGGACCAGAGGAGTGTTGTGAGGGTTTGCATCCTGCCAGGGGGGAGAGGTAACAGCTGAAGGGTGGGCATCCTCAAGAGAGAAATGACAATATGAACTCTGTTGCTAGTAAAACCAGAGAATCATATGAACATTTAGGTTGGAAAAGACCTCTAAGATCATAGAATCCGACTGTAAAATCATGAAGTCCAACCATGAATTAGTCTTTTCATTTTTGTTAGAGAGCTTGGACTAATAGGTTGTTACTGGATTGGTTGGACCATCAGAGTTCTTAGCACTGTCTCTACATTTATAGGTACACAAAAGCATGTATTAATGATAAACAGGTGGTGTTTGTTTTTTTCCTTTTCCCATGTTAAGACTTCAGTTCAACAGGGCTTCTGGCTCAGGGATGGATTTTCATTTTACACCCAGAAGACCCTGTGGCAGAGCACTCATGCTTCCCTTGGTTAGGAAGTCCTTGGTTAGGTTTTCCCTTGGAGCAGTAGGTCTCAGAGAGAGCCTACCCCCTAGTTCAGGATACCACCCAGGAAGACTTCTCAAGATTGAGTAACTTCATCTTTGGTAAGTAATCACACTTATAGAGATATCTTTGACTGAGCCTTGCCCATGTTGTGCAAGTGATTCCAGGCACCTGAGAGGGAGGCTTCCCTTTGAGTGAATGTGCACATTTGGGTTTATTATTACCCATGATAGGCCTAGTAAAAAAAAAGCTTAGGAATTCTTAAGTAGTTGTACTATAGTGTAATAACCATTGAATATTTGTTCTGTAGTGCATTCACAACCGACATAAAGACCTGTGATATTATTTTTCTTTTATCAGAATGCTAAATAGTGCTGATTGGAAAAAATATTTTTTCCTAGTAATGCTTGTGTGTTTGTGGGTGCCTCAGTTCCAGCCACATACAGACCCTGCTCATGGCACTGTTCTGAGGAGAGGGCTCAAGATGCACAAGAAGAAAAACAAAAAAATTGCCAATAACTTTTTTTTTTTTTTTTTAAGTTGATGTAGTCACAGTGAAGAATAGTAGCAGTCCATGTGAATGGAGACCAGTACAGATTAGGGATTGTCCTGCTGGGAAGCAGCTCCATGGAGAAAGACCTTGGAGTCCTAGTGGACAATAAGTTATCCATGGGACAACAAGGTACCCTTGTGGCCAAGAAGGCCAATGGTGTCTTGGGGTGCACTAGGAGGAGTGTGTCCAGCAATCAAGAGAGGTTGTCCTCCCCCTCTGCTCTGCCCTGGTAAGACCATACTGGGAATACTATACCCAGTTTTGGGCAACCCAGTTCAAGAGAGGTAGGGATCTACTGGAGAGAGTCCAACGGAGCTCTATGAGGATGATTAAGGGACTGAACATCTCTTCTATGAAGAATGGCTGAGAGAATTGTGGCTGTTTATTCTTGAGAAGAGAAGGATGAGGGGGATTTTGTTCATGCATTTAAATATCTGAGGGGTGGGTGTCAAGAGGAAAGGGCCAGTCTCTTTTCCATGGTGCCCAGTAATAGGACCAGGAAGAATGGATATAAGCTAGAACATAGGAAGTTGCACCTCAACATGAGGAGAAACTTCTTTACTGTGAGGTTGATGGAACACTGGAACAGGCTGCCCAGAAAGCTTGTGAAGTCTCCTTCTCTGGAGATTTTTAAAACCCACTTGGATGCATTTCTCTGTGACCTGCCCTCAGTGATCCTGCTTCGGCAGAGGGGTTTGGACTAGATGATCTCTACAGGTCCCTTCCAACCCCTGCCATTCTGTCATTCTGTCATTCTGTGACATGGCAAGAAATAATAAAAATTATCTACACAAAAGATTTTTTAAAAATCCCATTTATTTAGGCTCTCAATAAATTTCAGTCATTGTGATTTCTTAGGCTTCAGGTTGACAATGTTTATATATATAAACTGGCTTATCTTGTTGATTTAAGCATATATCTTACCTGCATCCTAATCCTATGTGGAAGCAGGCATTTCATAGGTACTAGTCTTTTCTCGCTCACCACATGTTCAATTCCATAGGAGTAAAACCTTGATGACTGTGCCTTGAGAGCCATGACAACTTCTTAGCATCTGTATGATGCAGATAATAAAATTCTGCAGTGTGCTGAAGTATGCTTTCTCAGGTCAGTCTAAACACTTGTAAACCTAACAAAATAGGTATTGTCTCTGAGAGATGTACAGTTTCATATTATTAGAAAATACTCTGTCCTTCTAAACACTTTCAAATGTATTCAAAGGAAATCTTGTAACAGTTCTGTAAATCGAGTTGGACTTGAACACAGATTTTTTTTCTACTTGTTTTTTTTGCAACAGGAATGAGAGGCAACTTAACTGTTTTGCCGCTTTATTTTGGAGTAAGGATGCACTCATGTATCATACATTAATCATAAATTTGATCAATCTGAAATAATTTTCTTACTTGGCAAAACATCTGTCTTCTATTAAGCTCTGGCTGTATATTCACAAGTACAGAAATAAATACAAGAATTATCAAAATCAAGTATATTAAGGTACACCTGATAGAAGTTTAGACCATGTGGTCTCTTCTGTATAAAATTAAGAGAACTCTGGTTTTATGAGACTGCACAAAGAAGACTGTAATTGCAAGATATTCCATGTTTGAATTGTACAAATTTGCCTCCCTTTAAAAAAAAATAATGTCAACAGCAGGCACCATATTAAAGTGAAAAAAATTCCTTAAGTGGAAAAGCACAGCTGGTCTTTGAAAATGTGATCTGGATTTTTAAGTCTACAGTTTTAATCCTCCAAAGTTGTCTTTAAGCCATGTGTTTAATTAACACTCTGTAGTCATGGAAACTTCAAGTGGGTTTTTTTGTGTAAACTCGTTTAATAGCCTAGAAATAGCATGTCATGATCTTTACATTCAAATCTGCTTTGAATTTCATCACTATTCTTCATCACTGATGTCGGTGTCCCCCTGGCTCCTTTGCCCTGCAGCCCACAACCTGTGAAACTGGGGTTCAGAATGACAGCTGCTGCAGGCTTCCTTGCAGCAGGCCCCTGCCAATACTAACTTCTGATTCCACAGCAAGTACTCTCCATAGAATCATAGAATCATAGAATCCTAGGGGTTGGAAGGGACCTCGAAAGATCATCTAGTCCAACCCCCCCGCCAGAGCAGGGTCACCTAGAGTACATCACACAGGAAGGCGTCCAGGCGGGTTTTGAATGTCTCCAGCGAAGGAGACTCCACAACCTCTCTGGGCAGCCTGTTCCAGTGCTCTGTCACTCTTACAGTAAAAAAATTTTTCCTGATATTCATCTTAAACCTCCTATGCTCCAACTTGTATCCATTACTCCTTGTCCTATCACTGGTCTTCACTGAAAAAAGCTTAACTCCATCGCCTTGACACTCACCCTTTACATATTTGTAAACATTGATGAGGTCCCCCCTCAGTCTCCTTTTCTCCAAACTAAAGAGACCCAGCTCCCTCAGCCTTTCCTCATAAGGGAGATGTTCCACTCCCTTAATCATCCTTGTGGCTCTGCGCTGGACTCTTTCAAGCACTTCCCTGTCCTTCTTGAACTGAGGGGCCCAGAACTGGACACAATATTCCAGATGTGGCCTCACCAATGCAGAATAGAGGGGGAGGAGAACCTCTCTTGACCTACTAACCACACCCTTTCTAATACACCCCAGGATGCCATTGGCCTTCTTAGCCACAAGGGCACACTGCTGACTCATGGTCATCCTCCTGTCTACCATGACCTCACAGGCTTCTTGCTTTCCTTTTTCATTCATCACCTGTGGCATCAAAGCCCCAGAGACGACTTCCCTTTCTTTCTTACCTGGTGTTTTGAAATTCTAAACATTTGCTGTAATTTAGCAATGATATACAGTACACTGATTGTCACAGGACACCAAAAGCTGCTTTATTGTTTAAATAGCAAAGGATCTTAATGTGTATCTTTAAGCAGCAAAGGAACAGAAGTGTTCAGACTTTCAGAATTTCGCTTGTGACAATCCAGGGAGAAAAATGCGTGGAGTCCCAGACATTTAGTTAAATATGAGAGCTGGGCTGACAGACAATTCCATCAAGAGCACAAGGCACAAGCTGCAAAGTATTTTTACAGATATATGCAGTGATAATTTTCAGGATGAGACTCTTACAAAGTAAGATTTTCTATTAAAAGCAACTCCAGCTGGCATTAAGTTAGAGGGAATTTTCTTCTAGCTTGGTTCTATTACACAAAGCTGCTCTGAGCAATGCTGAGAAAGCAGTTAATGAAAGGAATTTGTGCTGGTACATAAACACTGAGAATCCAATTAATATCACAGAATCATAGAATGCTCAGGATTGGAATGGACCTTTGGAGATCATTTAGGCCAACACCTTTGCTAAAGCAAGTTCACCTAGAGCAGTTTGCACAGAATCACGTCCAGGCAGGTTTTAGTATCTCCAGAGAAGGAGGCTCCACAACCCCTCTGGGCAGCCTGTTCTGGCACTCTGTCACCCTAACAGGAAAGGTTTTCCTCATGTTCAGATGGACTTTTCTGTGTTCCAATTTATGCCCATTTCCACTTATCTTGTCACTGTGCACACTGAAGATTCTGGCCCCATCCTCTTGAGACCTGCCCTTCTGATAGTTATAAGCATTGAGAAGATCCCACCTGAGTCTTCACTAGGCTGAACAGACCCAGTTCTCTCAGCATTTCCTCATAAGAGAGATGTTCTAGTCCCCTAATCATCTTTGTAGCCCTCTGCTGGACACATCCCAGTAGCTCCTTGTCTTTTGCTGGGGAGCCCAGAACTTGACACAGTACTCCAGATGTGGTCCCACTAGGGCAGAGTAGTGAGGGAGGATGACCACACTCTTCTTAATGCAGCCCATGATGTCATTTGTCCCCTTGGCAACAAGGGCATTTTGTTGGCTCATGGTTAACTTGTTGACCACCAGGACCCCCAGGTCCTTTGCAGAGCTGCTTCCAGCAGGTCAGCCCCTAACCTGTACTGATGCATGTAGGAACTCCCTAGGTGCAGAACCTTACACTTGCCTTTGTTGAACTTCATTAGGTGCCTATGTCCAGCTCTTCAGCCTGTCCCTAGGTCTCACTGAATAGCAGGACAGCCCTCTGCTGTATCAGCTGTTCCTCCCAGTTTTGTATCATCAGCAAACTTGCTGAGGTTGCACTCTGTCCCTTCATCCAGGTCACTGATGAACATGTTGAACAAGACTGGACTCAGTACTGACCCCTGTAGAACACTGCCAGCTACAAGCCTCCAACTAGACTCTTTGCTGCTGATGACAACCCTCTGAGCTCTGCCATTCAGCCAGTTCTCAATCCAACTCACTGTCCACTAATCTAATGCACACTTCCTAAGCTTGCCTATGAGGGGAGAGAGACAGTGTCAAAAGCCTGGCTAAAGTCAAGTTAAACAACATTCACTGCTCTCCCCTCATATATCCAGCAAAGCCGTGCCTTCATAGAAGGCTATCAAATTGGTCAAGCATGATTTCCCCTTGGTGAACCCCTGTTGATTACTCCTCATAACCTTGTCTGCCATGTGCTGAGAGATGACATACAGAATGAGGGATCCCATCACCTTTCCAGGGACAGAGGTGAGGCTGTCTGGTCTGTAGTTTTATGGGTCCTCCTTCTTGCCCTTTTTGAAGACCAGAGTGACACTGGATTTCTTCCAGTACACAGACACCTCTTCTGTCTACCATGACATTTCTAGGATGATTAAGAGTGGCTTAGCAATAACATTTGCCAGCTGCCTCACCACTCATGGGTGTATCCATTCGGGGACCATGGATTTGTGGCTGTCCAGTTTGCCTAAATGATCTGTAACCTGATCCTTCATGACCACAGGAAAGTTTCTTCAGACTTTTTCCCTTACTTTCTGGGTCTGTGATTCCTGAGGGCCAGCCTTAGCAGTAAAGACTAAAGTAAAGAAGGCATATATTAATTCCACCTTACCTGTATCTTCTGTCATCAGGGCACCCACCTCATTCAGCAGCAGCACCGCATTTTCCCTAGTCTTCCTTTTGCTATTGTTGTACTTGAAGAAGTCTGTCCTGTCATCCTTTACAGATTTAATTCCAAGTGGGCTTCCTCATGCATCCCTATATACTCTGATAACCTTCCCATATTTGTCCCAAGTGACCAGTCCCTTTTTCCACATTCTGAAAACTTTCTTCTTCCATTTGAGTTCTTCCAGAAACTCCTTGCTCATCCATGCAGTTCTCCTGCCGCCTTTGTTTGATTTCTTACTCACAGGATTGCACTTATTATAAGGTTGGAGGAAGTGGTGCTTGAATATTAACCAGCTCTCTTGCCCCCACCCCCCACACCATCTAAAGACCTAACCCATGGTATTCCTCCAGGTAGGCCTCTGAAGAGAGCAAAGTTAGTTATCCTGAAGTCCAGGAAGTAATCCTACTTATTGTCCTGCTTCTTCCATGCATGATCCTGAACTCTACCATCTCGTGGTCACTGAATCAAGGCTGCCCTCAACGAAACCATCTTTGCTTGTTAGTACAAGGTCGATTCAGATCTCTTATTCTTCCTTTGTATGTCCCATGCTGAATGTGTTGGTGCACAGGCATCTCAGGAAATCAAGCATGCAGTTTTCCCTGGAGGAGTGCAAGAGGATATACCATAGCCATACACATCCTTGACAAGGCTGGCCTTCTGGTTCTAATCTTGGGAGGTAAGGAATGTCTGTCAGTGCTGTGATTGGCCTGGCTTATTTCTTAGTTGAACATGATGGAGTGAGCATTGCCATTTTGAAACCCGACCTCCAAAACCTTCAGTTTAAAGCCTGCCTCACCAAGTCAGCCAGCCTGCTGCCAAAGATTTTCTTGCCTCTTCTAGACAGGTGGATTCCATCCCTCCCTAACAAGTTACAGTCATGAAAGAATGTCCAATTGTCATAAAAGCCAAAACCTTCACAACTGCACCAGTCACACAGGGAGAAGTTGATATGCATTATACGTCTATTTCTGGCTGTCTCCTTTGGGCAACTGGTAAATTGGAATGTACTGGTTTGGTTCTGGCAAGGTTTCAGTAGCAGGGGAGGGGGCCCAAGGGTGTGTCCTGTAAGAAGCTACTAAAAGTTCCCCTGGCTCAGGTGGCCAAGGCTAAGCCACAGGAGAGAAAATAGATGCACCTCTGCAGTTAACATATGAAAGAACTGATATAAGACATGAGAGCAGAGAGACCAAAGTAGAAGAGCTGACCTGAAGAGTAGGTGAGAGTAGTGCCTGAGTGGAGATCCCAAGGTTGGTGAGGAAGAAGGGGATAGAGTTGCCCTAGCAGAAGTTCCCCTGCAGCCCATGGCTAGATGGCAGGCTGTCCCCCTGCCCTCCTAGAGGAACACGGTGGAGCACACCCTGAAGATGCCAGGAGGGTTTAATGTGGACCTGCAGCCTGTGAACTTGTCTCTGCAGCCATGGAGGACCCCGTGCCAAGGGAGGTGAGTGTTCCCAAAGCAACCTGTGACTGTCTGAGAAGCCCATGCTGGAGCAGCCTGCTCCTGAGGCACTGCACTTCATGGGAAGGACTCATGTCAGACAGGTTTGGGAAGGACTCTCTCCGATGGGAAGGACCCCATGAGGAAACAGAGGAAGACTGTTAGGAATCTTTCTTCCTGAGGAGGAGAGAGTGGCAGGAACCACCAGCCTGTGAACTGACTCTAAACCTCATCCCCTGTCCCCCTGTGCCGCTGGGGGGAAGGAAGGAGAGAAATCAGGAACAAAGTAATTTGGCCCCAGGAAGAATGGAGAGGTGTGGGTAAGATATTTAAGCACTGCTCTTTGTTTATCTGTGTCCTGTGTACATTTGATTAGTGGTAAATTAAATTATTGCTTTTCCCCAGTTGAGTCTGTTTTGCCCATGACCATAAATGGTGAGTGAAGCCCTTCTTGTCCTTTATCTCAACCTATGAGATTCTAGTTGACCTTTGTCCTCCCATCCCACAGTGTTTGTGCATGTGTGTGTGTGTGGGAGGGATGAGTTAGTGGCCACATGGCTGGTTCTGTGTTGATTAGGCCCAGACCACCACATAGAGGAAAATATAACTTGGGCACCTATTTTTTTTTCCTGCACCTGCAGGGTTTTATATACTTTCTTGACTCTGCCCAGGTTCTGTCTTGTTTTGTCATTTATGTCCATATGAAAGTCACAGTGGATAGTAGTCTGTGCTATTGGCACGTATTTCTGTACCTTTACTCGACTGTGTAGATTGCTCTCAAGAGATCTTTGGAATTCAGTTTTAGAACTCAATCTCTTTCCATGGGGGAGGAAAAAACTAGTCCCTTTGTTTTTTAA
Source organism: Apus apus (assembly GCF_020740795.1). Lineage (NCBI taxonomy): Eukaryota > Metazoa > Chordata > Aves > Apodiformes > Apodidae > Apus > Apus apus. The sequence goes on from NC_067283.1 coordinate 76,567,395, forward strand.
ATGTATGATCTCAATAAATGACTTGAGAAGATTATCTGTTACAGAAGACTTATATTTTCCTCTCTTCATACCTCCTTACCTATAGGCTTTTTTACAAGTATCCTGCTTGGTTTGATAAGCATTATCTGCCTTGTATCACAAGTCACACGTTATTCTCATTTTCCTGCATGGTTGTTTTTCTTAAGAGAAAACATGCTGTAAATTTTGTGTAAGGAACAGTTGTTAAATTATTATTCCTTCCTGCTGAACTTCTAATCTCATAAAAGCAATGCAATTCTCTACAATGAATTAATAAAAATGCAAGAGAAGGCATCTAAGTTCCATTTAAAATAAAGGGTGAACCTATTAAAATGTAAGAAGGCATTAAAAATAACTTCAGTCTTATCTGTCAAAAGAGATGGGTGAATTACATTGTAGAAAAGGTACCAGCTTTTTACTAAGCTGTACACCCTTAAGATTTCTATGAATGCCTTAAGGCAACATAGTTCAGCACTGCTACTGGAGGGAGGGGAAGCACCACGCACTCTATAGAGGAACTAATCCACAGATGAGTTTTAGACATGTCACACAGGTTTACTGTACTTGGATGCTTGACATGATGCAGACTAGCATGGACTAATTACATGCACAAAAGAACATCATTCCTTTCAGTTGATGCTTTTTCATGCTTATAAAACTGTTAGAAATGTGATCCTGAAACTAACATCTTAATATTTATATTTCAATCAAGGCTACATTCTCTAAATTCTGTAACCTTCTGAAAAAACATGATTTCATGCTCTAAAGAAGCTTATCTTCCCACAAGGGTTCAGTAATGTTTTGTAGAGGTACAGTCCTTGATGTTTTTCCTATGAAACTATTAACTTCCTAATAGCAAACTCAGAACATGAGTAGCAGGATCACTGGCATGTTCATAGGTGTGGAAGAAATATTATTATCATGGACTGACTTTTAGAGATCATGTTGGAATAATGAACTGCATCTCTTATAGAAACTTAAAAAATGTTTTTTTCAATTTATGAGGTACTGCAGTTGTACTACTGATTTGGGACCAGTACATAAAAAGAGCAAGGCATAGCCATATTTTTAATAACGGAACACAAGCTGAAATAACAATGGGAGCACATCAACAACAGGAAAGAAATTCTCCCATCCACATTGCTGCTACAGCTGATATATAATGGTCAGATTGTTATGACTCTCATGTTACATTTAATGTAGGTAATGTGAAGCCCTAACAGCTTCTGTTAGGGCCTAACAGCTTCTGTATAAAAATCAGCTTCTGATTTACCTCATTGTGACACCAATCTAAGTCAGCTGTAATGATTCTTATGGAATTTCTCCAGATTCAGTACACCAAAACCAGAAGAAAGTTAGGTCTTCACATAAAAATTAAGACTATGCTGATTATTCATCGAGATTTTCATTTTACTAGCTTTTTATTTGAAAAACTGTAATTTGGTATTTATTAAACATAAACCAACCTTCTACACTGGTTTGCTCTGAGATTCTGAACATGGCTCAGATGTAAAAAATGTAATTAGGAAATGTCAACTAGTCTAAAAATAGTTCTAAAGATGACCTGTGAAGGATTAGGCAACTCCCCCGTTAAGTCAATATGCTTTGAGATTAGTGGGTCATAAATAAACTATTAAATTATTTTTCCAAAGCATTATTTACCCTTTTTCATATAGATATATGTGTTGGTGATCACAGGTGGAAGTATCTGAGAAAAACAGCCTATGTAGGACTCAGTCACAGGTTTGTGTGGATCAAGAGCTACTTCCCAAGAGAATCACACAGTGTACTACAATTCCTGTTCCAGGAGAAAGCACAGTCTGGCTAATGAGCACCTGAGACTTATGTCCTTGGAAGACACTCACTAGTTACTTACCTTTCCTGCCCTTGAGGCCAATTCTTGTTCATCACTTCAGCCCATTTTCACTGGCCAAGAGCTCAAAGGTCCTTGCATGTCACGTTTTACTAAACAAAAATGCATTCCCAGTTAAAAAAACAAAACAAAACAAAACAAAACAAAACAGAACAAAACAAAACAAAAAAAAAACAAAAACAAACAAAAAAAACCACCACAGCTCATATTCAGCCTCCCACGATGTCATATTCAATAGGGGACAGTTATAATCTAGCTGAACCTAATGATGTTACTCCCTTGAAAGGGGGAGTCTTTCTTTAAAAATCTAGGCAATGGATGCAGAGCAGAACATCTCTATCTGACTATGAGTGTATATACAATAATGCTTCTTTAAAAATACAGCTCTGTACAAAGGCAGTCCAGTTCATTTAAGCCTATGTAAGAGTTTTTTTCACTGGAGACTTTCTACTTAGCCTCAGCAGATTTCCTGACATAAATAAAGTTTTGAGTAACATTGTATTTAAAGGCCTGCAATCAGGTGAGGAAATTTTACTGGGCTGGAGGAAAAAGATTTTACCTATAAAGTAGGAAACAGCAGCACTATCATGGAAGTAAATGGTACAGCTGTGTTATGTAAAGTATTAATACAGAGTTTTGCTGAGCACTATCATACAGCAACTCAAGCCTGCTAAAGGGAAAGCTTTTGGAGTGCAAGTTACAGAAGGCAAGGTGAGAGGCTGAGTGTAGATGGCAGAATCTTGTGATAAACAAGAATGGGAATAAATGTATGGGCAAATATTAAAGGTAGCAGAAAAGAGAATGACCCCTACAGCAGCAAGGAACTGTTTGTTTTAACCTCAGATGCTAGGCTTGCTGGACAAAAAGACCAAAGACTGCAGAACATAATGCACTATAAATGAACAATAGAAGGATAGAAGTTTACTGTCAGGGCTTTCATTTAATGTGTCTCACCCAAGTGATTTTGAGTTTTCTCTAACATAACTATCTTCTCCTGGGTTGCTATTTCTGTTTTCATATTAAGTATGGCCTTGGAGATTGATAACCTTTGCTTTGTCCCTTAAACAGCTGGAAAGGTTTCCTTTGCTCTCTCACTAGTTCTACCTGTAGTCTAAAATGCAGTTAAGGGACAGTATGGTGCTTTCCCAGTTCTGACATTGTTATTCACTATCATTGCCCAAAGTCTAGGTGTTTTCAAACTTTAAGTTTCAATATAGCAACCTAAATGGGCTTGAAAATTAAAGAAGTAAGAAATGCTCTACTGGTCCAACCTTGGGTGGGTTTCTCACAGTGGAACTAGCACACAGTATTAAGGAAGAGCTTGAAAGCCTTTCTGCTTTCTAGAATCCATTGTCTTCATCCTACCCAGCAACCATGTGTGTGGGTTTAAAGATGTTAGAGTATACCTGCCTTCCTGTTCTCTTCAGTATGTTTTATAGACCTGTTGTATATGTACTTGTTTTACCCTTTCTGAACTTGTTAATCCTGCGTCTCTCTACCACCTCCCATGGCAAAAAATGCCAAATTATTACTTATAATGATTTTTTTTTTCCATCTGTTTTAAACCTAGCTTCATTAAATACATCTAGTTCAATTATTTGGTAAAAAAACCCCAAAATTCTGCATTTGACTTTTCCACTCCTCCATGATTTTGTAAACTATAGTCACATGGTCTCACAACTTCAACCTTTCCAAGAAGGTCTGTAGCTTTTTTAATTCCTCTTTGAAAGGCAATTGCCCCATCACCATCATTTCAGTTTATCTGATGCATTCATCTATATCCTTTGTGCTGTGGTATGGAAACCAGAACTTCACAGTGCAGTCAAGATGTGGATGTACCAAGGTAACGTATACTGGCAAATTACTCCTTCTTTCTTGCTTTCAATATCTTTTTTGACAACAAGGGTCTTACTGGCTAGCTTGGGCTGCTGCTGCTGCGTATTCAGAGAATGACTGCAAGTCATTGTACATTAAACCCTCTTTCTGGTGTTGTAAATAATTCCAAATTTAGCATTAAAGTGAACTGATTTTTAATGTGCTGATTCTGATTATAATGTTTAAAAGTGCTTGCCCACTGCTTGACATTAACATGACTGTAAACAGAACAGAGTTGCTATGTTTCAATGATGCAATCTCTTCCATTTGTGCCTTTTCATTTTCCCATGCTAGTCTTGAGATGGCTGGAGATGGTGAGAAATTTGTTGTGTTTCAGCCAAGAGAAGATTCTGCTTCCTACTGCCCAGGAGTTTTGTTGGTGCAGAGTCATCAGATGAAGAAACAGATAAATTATGTGGACAAAAAAATCTAGTCAAAGACAAAAAAACATTTCCTACTTAAATGCATTATCATAAAGGAATATGCTTCTGTGTATCTTTAAGTGAGAGAACTTGAGGGACATAGTGGCTTAACTTAAAAATGACTAAGGTAAACATAGGACATGGCTGGAAATAAGATAATGTTTTTGCTTGAGAGGTAAATGCAACCACAAAAGAAGAAAAAAACTGTAGAATTTGTATCTGGTTTTAATTGCAGATTTTGATACAGAAGTTTCCTGAGAAGTCTTTATAATTCCCAGTTAAAAGGCAATGGTTACCTAGGTACCCAGCAGATACATAAGAACATGGAAGTTTTAAAAGCCCTCAAGCATTCTTTCCAGATTTTGAAACACTTACTTTATATCTGAGGTCTATTGTATTTTTTATTTTGCAGTAAATGATAGAATTGTGAACATACAGTATTCTAAATTTGTTTTGGTTTTTTGTTTGTTTTATTTTTTTTCCTGGAAAACAGTGCTCCCAGTCACTAATAATTTCTGTAAATGAAAGGAGATTTACTCAGTGTCTGTCATGACCTGGGTAAGGCAACGCAGGGAGATTCAGATTGGAGTCCCTTTCTGTCAGAACTCCTTCTCAGAGAGAAGCCCAGGTGTGGCTGGATCCAACCTTAGTCTCAGACCTGGCCCTTCCAGGTAGGGTGATTAAAATGTCACAGACCAAGGAAATGTTCAACTGTCCGATACCTCTTGATCGGATTAAGGTGAAACAATACTAAAGGTCTGTATTTGAATATTGGGTTTAATTAAAACTATAGAAGGAATACAGATACTTCACTATCTTAGGTTACATGATCATAAAGGCTGATTACTTGGATTACAAAAGTTACAATAGGTACATGTTCAAGCTGCACAACATGAAAATAATAGTGGTTAGGCCATGTGTTACTTAGAGATTTCAGGAAGGGAGAGAGAGAGAGGGAATAGGAGAAGAAATTAGAGAGATATATAACAGAAAATCACCAGTCCTGGATACAGTGTTGGGCCAGACAACAGGGGAGAGTTGGTGTCAGTGACACTCCCAAGGCCCACCATTGCAGCCCCCTGTTTTATAGGCTTACCTCCCCCTTTGCTGGTTGTCAGCATCTCAATCATTGTACATGCAGGCCACAGGCCATATGCAAGCCATCATTGTTGCCTCCACCCTTTCAGGCAGGCCTTTTGGGATGCATATGAAACTTTGTTTGAGGGGTTACAATAGGGTTTCAACATTACTTCCCACAAGTGCAGGTCCTGAGGGCTGGTCCCTCACAGTGTCCCATTTATACAAGCACATACATGAAAGAAACATGATAGGAAAGATAAGGATGCAACAATCTTATATGATATAGGAGCAGGGAAATTGACTGTACAAGATATTCCAAAGTTATCTGAATAGAACATCCTTGCACAGAACTTTATCAATTACCTTGAGGACAGGACAGTGTCTTCTCAGCAAGTTTGCTGATGACATGAAGCTGGTAAGATTGTCTGATTCACCAGAAGGCTGTGTAGCCATTCAGCAAAATTTGGACATTCTGGAGAGCTGGGCAAACAGGATCCTAATGAAGTGCAACAAGAGCAAATGCAGAGTCCTGCACCTGGGAAGGAACAACAAAATGCACCAGTACCTGCTAGGAGGTGACCTGCTAGAGAGCAGCTCCATGGAGAAGGACCTTGGAGTCCTGGTAGACAACAAGTTATCCATGGGACAACAATGCACTATTGTGGCCAAGAAGACCAATGGTATCCTGGGGTGCATTAGGAGGAGTGTGTCCAGCAGATCAAGGGAGGTTCTCCTCCTCCTCTAGTCAGCCCTGGTGAGACCTCACTTGGAGTATTGTGTCCAGTTCTGGGCTCCCCCATTCAAGAGGGCCAGGGATCTACTTGAGAGAGTCCAACAGAAGGCTATGAGGATGATTAAGGGACTGGAACACCTGCCTTACAAGGAAAGGCTGAGACACCTGGGGCTTTTCAGTCTAGAGAGACGCTGATTGAGAGGGGATCTAATTAATGTCTATAAATACATGAGAGCTGGGCATCAAGAAGGCAGGTCTTTTCACTTGTGCCCTGTGATAAGATGAGGGGCAATGGATTCAAACTCAAACACAGGAAGGTCAACCTCAACATGAGGAAGAACTTCTTTACTGTGAGGGTACAGAGCACTGGAACAGGCTCCCCAGAGAGACTGTGTTTCCTTCTCTGGAGACTTTCAAGACCTGTCTGCCTTTCTGAGTGATCTGCACTAGTTTTTGGTCCTTCTGTGGAAGTGGGGTGGGACTCAATGATCTTCCAAGGTTCCTTCCAACCCTTAACATCACGTGTTTCTGTGAATAAACACATGAAAAGACTTAGTGTTTCTTGAAAAGTGACCATGAGTATTAGAATAAATCAGGCCACATTTTCAGATGAGAAAAAAATGTATCATCTGTAGGGAGAAAATCACACCTGCTCAGAGAAGGTTTAACACAAAGAGAAACAGCAGGACCATGTGCTGGAGTGAACTGTACTTCATGTAATTTAACTGCATAGATAATCAGCTATTACTACAGTAGTATCAATTCAAGTTATGTAGACTAACTTCTGGCAAAGCTTTATAACTGATGATGTGTCACAGTTGAAACAATATGCCATAATGCTGTCTGCTATTTTAGGACTGGGTGTATTTGATTCCTGTATTTAACTTTTGAATCCCAGCTGTGCACAGCAAGTCTTTATATTACCAAATGAAAAGATTTTGACAAGTTCTGTCTCTGCAATAATACCACAGAATGATCACAGACTGATGCAACCAGACTTGTGCTTGTTATTGTATTGGTTCTGACCTAGATAGCCCACAGAGAGTTTGAAGGGTACAGAGAAACAAGATTTGAAAAATGTTTGCATTCCAGGTTGTTACATTTATAAGGGATCAAAGGCTAATCTCCCTTTAGCTGTTCAGAATAAAACCAAAATACAAATGTCAAATGTCTTTACAGGGTAACAGTATGTCTTTCACATTTGCAAAAATTGTAGCATGTATCTTCACTTATTTAAGCCATATTTCTTTTGAGTAGCAATTCTTGATAACAAAAACCCTGTGGTGAAACTTTCAAGTTTAAATGAAGCCCATTAATGCCTGTTTGGCTTGACGGGATGAAACATGTACTGTGCAAGATTGCTTTCCTACATTTTAAGCTTTGTCACATACTGTGACTCTAAGCAGTTACATTATTTGCTATGGCACTAAATTTAAAAAAAATATGTTAAGGAAAGCTGTCAACTGGGAAAACAAATAAAAATAAATAAAATTTTAAAAGCACCAAAACATTATTTATTGTTTCATGTGGAAGGAAAGGAGTTTGATGATTTATTTTATACTCTGAACATACTTGGTATAATTCCTCAGTAAGAGAAATCACTCTTCTCTTTTTTTTTTATGTTTACCACACCCCTCCCCCTGAAAAAAAACCACAACCCACAAACAAACAAAAACACAACACAGAACAAAATAAACAAACAAAAAAACAACAACCAAAAGAACTTGTGAAGATAAGAGAAATTAAACCTATTTTAATTCAATTGTATTTTCAGCAGTGATTCCCATACTAAGGATGGTATATGACATCCATTCCTTTCTAGCAAATAATTGTATCTTGCTGGTGTGAGAAAAGGCATGTTGACATGACAGTAGAACTGCATGGCTTGAATGGTACAGAATTATAAAAATCAGCATATATAAAAAATAGTTAAACATGCATACAAAGACAGTTTTATTTTCATCAGTAATTACCTCTCCAATGTATTATGTGCTTACAACAAGTCTGTGATCTTACCTGATTTATTACAAACTAATGATCTTTATCCTGAACATAAAATAATAATAAATAAATCATCTTCCAAATATATTGAAATCAGAGATGAATGTCAGACACATAAGCTTGCTCACATTTCTGTTCTGAGTCTAGTAAAATATTTAATGTAATTGAGGATCACAAAAAATTGTGTGTCACTTTAGACTATATTTGGAAAAGAAAGTGCAGAATATTTTCATAAATTAAGTAATCAATAAAAACCAGATTTAGTGATATTTAGCCCTATTTTCAATCCTTTTTCCATTTTCTTGTGGAAAAGAATTTATTGAGAAAATAATTATGCTTCTTTTTTGCGATCTTCATATTGAGGATTCTGGGTGCAAAACAGAATTTAAATGATTCAGTTACTGGCTTTCAAATAAGCTTGCAGGACTGGTAGAAAAGAAATAGTGCTCCAACATATGTGTGCATCCCTTAGAAATGCCCACAAAGATAATATGATATTACCTACTAGAAAGTATCTTCCACAGTGATCTATGACACCAGGTCATAGCACATAGATCCATAAATACCTTGGCATCTCTGAGACTGGCCATGAGCTTGACAGTGGGAAAAGATCACAGTTTGGCTTCCAGGACTTAGTAAGTCCCATATGTAGCAGTACCAGTCAATAAGTGGCAGCATTGTTCTTCACCTGACAGTAGTAATTTAAGTTGGACATCAGGAGGAAATGAATTAGTATCAGTTTTCCTAAATGAACAGTACAAGTGGCTTCCAGCTTTTGTTTGCTTAGCAGGTGCTTTTTTCCCTCTGCAGTCAGGGAGAGGCTGGATAATCCTAAACCTTGTAGTATGCGTCCATTCTGTTCTTTACTAAGAAAAGCAATGAAAAGATAGCTTGCTACCTTTTTCTGCCTTGACATCACTCTCTTCTTTACTACCTTTGCTATGAGAGATCCAGTAACAGAATAATTTATCCAGGCACTGTTCCTTTTACATGATCAAGACACTAATTCCACAAATTTGGCTTTTGCACTTGGAAAGGGCTAGTGGAATTGTGATTTAGAGAAAAGCTTGGGAACTGCAGGTTAAAGTGTTGCTTTTTCTTCCTGCTCTCAACTACTTTAATCATCTTCATCTGTGCAGAATGAGTAAGAAGTGTTACTGCTCTGACTACATGCTCTCCCCATACAAGTAAAACAAGTCATTGAATGAGTAGGAATAGATTAGATCTCAATCCACTTCTCAGTTGGTTAGGAGTCTTTTCTTTCTCCTAGGTCTAGAAGTATCTACCATGCTCATCATTGCTAAAAGTGAAACATGCTGACCCCTTACATTTCTGTCAAAATAATGTCAGATATTTCAGGTGCAGTAGCAAGAAGCATGAAAAATTATGGGGTATATTGGATGTACTGTTTATTATGCTTAACGTCTAAGTATGTTGAGATTTGTTGATTGAACTTCAGTGAGTGACCAGATGCTAAAAAGCACATGCATTAAGAGAAGATAAAGCTAAAATCAAAATTAGTAGAAACAAAGAGGTACCTTAGCCCGAGTGAGCCTTGTAAGAAAATAAAGGATCATATTGAAAATGGGTAGCCAGCTCTCTGGTCCACTGACTATGTGCCATCTTCTGTGAATTATCATAGAATCACAGTCATAGAATGACTTGGTTTGGAAGGGACCTGAAAGATTATCTAGTTCAAACATGCCTGCATGGGCAGGGACACCTCCCACTAGATCAGGTTGCTCAGGGTCTCTTCCAACCTGGCCTTGAACACTTCCAGGGATGGGGCTTCCACTATTTCCCTGGGCAACCCATTCCAATGTCTTATCATCATTATACTGAAGAATTTCTTTCTAATGTCTAACCTAAATCTCCCCTATTATAACTAAAATGATTGGATCTTTTCTGGAGGATAACTTTGAAGATGTAGATCACTCTTCATGTGAAATGGAATACAGAGTACGATGCAGCATTTTCTGCCGTTTTAGGAACATGAGGTTCAAGCTTTTTTAAAAACCTGGTGACAGTTATTTTTCTTTCTAAATCTAATTTAATAACATTTTGTGATGTACCTAGCATCAGTAAAACCTTCACAGTTTATTATGATCCATCTTTAATTGAATGTTAAGGTTTGCCAGCTGTCATCCACCATTTGACTTCCAACACAGAGCATGCACAGACACTGACACAGAACTTAGTTTTTTGTATATTGAGTATATTGACAAAACAAAACATTTCTGAGGTTTGTCATGCTTCCAAGTAATGCAAAGTGTTCTGTGATTTGATCCCCTCCCTGTTTCCAGAGGAGCACATAGTCAGTGTAGAGTGACATAAACTGCACTGGTAAATAGGCTTTTAAAAGATGTAGGTGCCTATAACAGTTGCTTTTAAAAGCATGGGTAATGTCATTCCTTATAAAAATTTCTCTCCTTAATATTGTGTTGGGGTTTTTTTCCCCACACTTGTTTTCTGGGAATAAACTTTCAGTTAAAGAAAGGATCTCTTCCTTATTTCTTTTCCTCTCTGGTATAATTTTAAGCAACATTGCATTGTATGACAGATTCCTCTGAAGAATTTATCTTCAATCTTCCACTCTCTATTATAGGAAGGCCACACTCTGCAGTGCTGTCTCAACTGCATTGTTATTACTCTTTCATGCCATTTCAGCTCTTTGAATTCCTCACAAGAGTGAAGAAAAGAGTTAAGTTTTTCTTAAATCCTCTGACCATGTAGCTAAGAAACAGCTGTATGGATCAGAAAAGGAAAAATTATAACAACTATTTTCCCTATATCAATGATGTCATAATAAACTAGTAAAAGATAAACAGCTGTGAAAACAATGAGAATTCATCAGTAAAGTAGCTGACAGAAGGAAACAGTCTTTTTACTACCTGAGTAATAGCTTTCCTCACAGTGATTTTTCCAATGACTAAAGCTATTAAGTCACTCATTGGCTCAATATTTTCTTGTATGTGTCATTTTTATTTATGAGAAGTTAAAATTTTCCTCACTCCTATGGCCAAATCCCTTATCTCAAAAATTATGTCTTAAATTTCTTTTATTCCTATCCCAAATTATATACAAGAGTATTCAAAACTGAATTTTGAAACATTAAGTTTTATCTGATATCCTGCATTTACATAATGTGTTCTGGTTTGGGTTTTTTTATGAGATGTTATATGATTATTTTTTTTATTATGTTACATGCCTCTTGCTTTATCACTCTAAAAGCATTAATTTTATTGCAGCTGTTCCCATACAAGAGAAAGAAGACTTGAGCATTATACAGTTTCTAAACAGTCATCACTTTGATTTCTAATCATGTGTTTACAGACTATATAATCAGTTCTGTGATAGTATCTAGTGTCTAAGAAATCAGATGTCAGTAATATATACCACATTATAATTCTTGAATCTGCTACAGTTTGTTTTCAAAGTCAAAGCAGAAAACCACATGATTTTTTGTAGGAAAGTTTGAAATTAGTTGGTTTGTATTTGTGAGTCTATGTAATTTCTACTCTACTGTAAATGCTTATAGTAAACTAACCCATGTATTTTAGTTGTAATGAAATGTACATCATCAAAGCTCCTAGGTGATTTAGAAATGTTAAGCTAGATTCCAATTTTATATAAACAAAGAAATTTCCTTATGACTATTCACAACAGCCTCACTATTCTGTTTTCTATAGCAAAGCACTGCATATTTAAATTTAAAAACATTACTTAGAAAGATCGTTTGAAAAATATTGCTTTGAGAATATTCCAGTGTCACATCAAATCAAGTAGGATATATTAGCTTGAAATATCAACAAAATAATTATTTGTGTTTTTCATAATTATAAATTTGATTTAAACAATTTTCTTTTCTTAAAAGTATGAAAATAATATAATGAATGTACACAAATAAATTTAAGGCAAACTTAGTTAAACTTATCTGTTTTAGTTCTTCAGAGATCTTCTATACCATTGTACTCAATTTTTAAAGTCCTCAAACCCCTTTCCCCCTCACAAAAAAAAAAAAAAGAAAAAAAAATCTTTTGACCCCAGAAGTTAGGTATTTAAAATGCTGAATAATGTCTAAACATAGTGAAGCTCAGACATTTAACTACTTGTCCAGTTGTTTACAAGAAAGACACATTAATTTTGCATGTTTAAAATTATTATTTTTTTTCTGTAACAGTTAATGAAGACAAGTCTACAGACATAATTTACTTAGACACTGAGTAAACTGATTAAGGATAAGCCTTTGGAAATCCATTATTTTTCTTAATTTCCAGGAAAATCTTAAATGGCTATCATGAAAACACAATATCAGACTTGAACACAGTGAAAAATTAAAAAAGACACATCTCTATTATAATCTAACAATTTATTCCTATGCTCTATAGCATGATAAAAACTATGATAAAATGTATTCTTTCTAAATGTTAGTTGATTCTACTGAAAACTGGTTTTAAATGTCAAAATATTTAAAACCAATCTACATCTCACAACAGATGACACTTTTATTTCATGTCTGTGTTTGAATAATTACATTTTACAGCTTTTTATTCAGCATCTGTTTCATATTTTTGCTCTGCAGTTAAGCTATCAATTTTTGGCAGTGTAACAACCCTGTTGAGTCAATAGGGCTTGTTTGCTATGACATTATTGATCTGGCAATGAGTTCCTTGTTTAGCTTGTTTTTGCAGCACATGCACTTCATATACATTATCATTTTTAGCTGATAGACAATTTTAATAAAAGATGTACCTCACTCACTCTACTAGAGGACTGGCCAGTGTCACTCATGTAGTGGAGACCCTATGAAAAGCTTTTTATAACATAACTAGAGATCACTTTAAAGTATGCCAAGTACTGTTGCTGTATCTTCTAACATACCTGCAGCTTGAATACCTCTTTGAACTAAGTCAGGTGCTACTTGTCCTGTTTCAAGGACTGTAATAAACTTCTTTTTAGTGTTCTTTAGCCATAGCCTCTGCAGACTTCAGTGCCCTAAAATCCGAGAACCTTGAGTTGGAAAGGGCATTCACAAGTTTTCTGGGCAACCAGTTCCAGTGTCTCACCACCCGCACTATAAAAAATTACTTCTAATCTACATCTATCTTCTTTCAGTTTAAAATCGTTATCTCTTGTCCTATCACTACCAGCACTGGTAAAAAATCCCTGCTCATCTTTCCTGTGGACCCTCTTTAAGTATTGGAAGGACACCATATGGAGCCTTTTCTTCTCCAGGTTAACCAATCCCAACTCCCTCAGCCTTTCTTCATAGGGAAGGGATTCTAGCCCTCTGATTGTTTTAATGACCCTCTTCTGGCTCCACTCTAACCATTTCATGTCCTTCATGTGCTGGGGTCCCTAGAGCTGGATGTAGCACACCAGGCCGAAGTCTCGTGAGAACTGAGTAGAGGGGGAGAATCGCATCCCTAGACTTGTTGGACCTGTTTCTTTTTATGCAGCCCAGGGCACAGGTGGCTTTCTGGGCTGCAAATGCACATTGCCAGGTCATGTCCTGCTTTTTATCCACCAGTACCTCCAAGTCCTTCTCCGCAGGGCTGTTCTCAATCCATTCATCACTCAGTCTTTATAGGTATCGAGATTGCCCTGACCCAGGTGCAGAACCTTGCACTTGACCATGTTGAACTTCGTGAGATTCACACAGGCCCACTCCTCAAGACTGTCCAGGTTCCTCTGGATGGCATCCCTTCCCTCAAGTGAATCAGCTGCACCACTCAGCTTGATGTCATCTGCAAACTTTCTCAGGTTACACCCAGTCCCACGGTCTATGAAATTAATAAAGATATTGAATGGTATTGGACCCAAAATGGACCCTTGAGTGATACCGTTTGTTACTGAAATCCATTAAGCTGTTGCCTGCAATTTTTTGGATATGGCTATGCAGACAATTCCTTATCAATCTAATAGTCCATCCATCAAGCCACTGTCTCTGCAATTTATTGACAAGGATGTTGTGGAAGACTGTGAGAAAGGCTTTATGGAAGTCAACAGAGATTACAACAGCTGTTATTCACTTATCCACTGATGCAGTCATTCTATTGTAGAAGGCCCTCAGATTAGTCAGGCAGGACTTAGCCTTGGTAAAGCCATGTTGACTTGTCTTATATCACCTTCCTGTCATTCACATGCCCTGACATAACTTATAGGAGGATCTATGCCTTGATTTTACAGGGCACAGACGTGAGGTTGGTAGTTCCCAGGGTCTTCCTTTCTATTTTTCATCTGAAAGCAGTATGAGAGTGATATTCTTTAAGTGGCTTTGCGTTTCATGCCTTTGTGTGTAGTGATTTCTCATTGCTATTACTCCTCATTGAGCAATGTACATTGAGCTAATGAAATACCTACAATGCAAGGAGTATCTTACTGCAAGAATTTTATCAGACATACCAAGTTTGTCTTCAACAGGTCAAAAGTAAAGGTCATTTGTCTGAATTGTAGGAAAATCTGTGCAAGTGAGATGCGTATCAGAGGCTAACATGTTGAGCAGTGTCATTTCAATTATTTGGAGAGAAGACAAGCAAAAATAAAAATACTTTCTTCAATTTCAGTTCAGTTGGTTTTGGAACAGTAACTTGTTTAGTTCCTGCATATTGAATAACAAGCACCATTCTTTAGAACTACTTTTTAGTAACCTAATTAATTTAGGGTACTAAATCAATGTATTAATTTAGTGATTTAGTTATATTTATTTAATTTAAATTAATAGAGATTCCTGTGCAAGAATAATTGAAAACTCCACTGATATTTTAACAGAAATGCATCAAAACCAGAACTGTCAGCTGCAAGAAAAAAAATGTAGAAATGTACGATATATGAAAAAATTTTTTTTTGCCTCAAATAAGTGTTTATAGTTACTGAAACATAGACAGACAACAGGAAGGAGGAAAATGTTGTTACTGTGCTAACTTTGATATATTTTGAACACTTTCTGCCCTTTCTTAGGTAGAGAAGCAAAGGAAAAAGAGAACAGGCATGCAGTGTTTACTCCCCTGCATATCTAGGTTAAGTTCTTGTTGCCTCGGCTCCCAAGTGTTTCGAAAGCTGTTACAGCACCATTAATTTCACTAATCATACCAAAGATAAATGGGTCAGACACAGGTGGCCCACAGGCCCTAACCAGCTGTCCACAGACAGCACTGGGGATAACAGGTGCTTCAACTCTTGCTCAGTTTGTACTTCCACAGCATGTATGGGAAGACATCCTATTCATCGCCTTCTGTGCAGACAGAGTCCCTCAAGGATTTGACTCCATCTTTCCTCAGCATACAATTACAGTAGAATAGTTTGGCCACATGGCTAGAAGCTCAAAACAAATTAACACTGATCTGAGTTACACTAACACATAAATGACTATGTATTTTTGCATATGGTATCTGACTCCTAGATACCAAAGAAAACAATAATGCAGCCTACACTGTTAAGGGGCACTGATTAAAGAAAAGCTTTTGATATTTAAGTCTTTTTCTTATTTGCAGTTGTATATTAACAGAAGTGCAGTACTGTAAATATTTTCTGCTGAGAAATTCTTCTGAAAATTCTGTACCAAACTAGAAAATGTGGTCAATAAACACATTACAGATCAGTGTCTCTGATTCAGATATGCAATTTTTTAATAAGACAAGCAGCGATGTCAATGCTATTAATACAAAGAAAATCTTACGCTTGTTTAGACAACTAGAAAATGAATTGCCAGCCTTTCCTGTAGCTAGCAAACTAGTATCTCTCTCCAATTCAGTTTTAGCTTTCCACAAAGCTAGTAGAAACTAAACTATTTCAGGCATCCATTTCTATCAAACTTGGTAGGAATTACTATGTGATTCAAAAATCTTTGGGGGTGACAGAGGAGGCTGGGTGAGACTAAGTGACACCTGCAGTAAGTAAACCAATTTAAGAAACGTTAAATACAAGTCTCAGAACCCGTCAGTAGACACATTTTACAGAAGCAGGTTATTAAACACAAATCACTTCTCAGGAGGTTTATTTTAGAAATAAATATTGATATTGGCTTTAAAATCTCAGTTAAATCTAATTAGATCTAGTTCCTTATTAAGGAGACTGCAATTTAAATGCAATTATTTGTAGTGGATTTAATACAGTTTTGTATTGAATGATCACATTTTAATGCATAAAGCAAAAAAAAAAAAAAAAAAAGTGGTTTAGGTTAATTTACATTTAATGAGAAATCTAAGGCTTGTCAAAGCCTGAAACTGATGGATCACATGTCCCAAAATATAAATAATGTGGCAAAGAAGAACGTTCTGGTGTGAAATCTACAACAGTTAGGGTTTTCCTCCATAGCAAAAGAGAAAGGTTAGCATAGCATTTGCCACATCTGTTTAGCTTAGAATTAATCAGATAAGCAAAGTTATGAAATTTTTCTTTGATTTTTCAATGAAATGCAAAATTTATCATGAGCACAGGTTTCTGAGTCCAAGCATTCCTATCATGATAAATTATTTTATAAAAAAATAAATAAAAATCTGTTTGCATTTGAAATTAAAGGAATGTTGAAGTGCTGGTCACATTCACTTTCAACACTGACACAGGAAAGTGCTTGCTGTTAACAGAACTAAATTTGTATTTCTCATACTCTCTCAATCCCTTTCTCCCATTTACATGAATTTTGAATTGGATAATCAGTTTCTGTGCAAAATATACCAAACACCTTGTCTATGTGACTGCTTCAAAGGTATGCACAGGTGCAAAAAAATTTTTTCCAGTCAAGAGAACTTGTAATTAGAGCATATTTCTTAATGTCTGTATTTTAAAACTGTTCTACTAATGCACAAAGTGTTATTATTATGCTACTCTGCATATATTTTTCTGTTTTAATTTTGTGTGATTGTCTTCAAACATCTCTTTATCCTTTTCTTACACTCACTCTTTTAATGAGCTCTTGCATACTAGCTTGGATTTTATGATTTTATGATGAACATTGCTAGCTTATGGGAAAATAAAATGCTGCTTCTTATTTATTACTCTCAAAAAAATCCCAAGGATAAAATTCAGATCCCTGATTCTGCAGAATATATATACCCTTAATCTACCTTTTATGGTGTCATCGTCACTGTTATCAGCACCCGACTGAGTATCATTATAAAGAAAATACTTAAAAATTAAAAATCCCTACTTTAATATCTAACTTGCTGCAAAAGAACCTGCAGAATTTTTAAAATTGTATGTATTTCAAATTGGTTTCCAGTATTGACAAAACACATTGCACAGTTCTTATATTTTATTGTGCCTTGCATTTCTTTACATTCCTGAGTGCTAGACTATTCTGTTATCAGATTTCAAATCAAGATGGCAAGACAATTTTCAGAAACCACATCAAAATCCAATTGCATTGTCTGTTCCTTTGGTACATAAAAAAGTCCAAATATCTCTGCTTTTCTGGTGTTCAAAAGTAATATATTTATTGTAGTTCATATATGTGTAACCAGTTTCCCTTCTGGTTAATACACTCATTAATTAGTTCACATCATCAATATTTGATTTGCCATGATTATCAAGCAGTAGTATATTTCTCTCAATTTATTTTTGTGCAATTCATTAACCATAAGTTAGCCCATACAATAAGAATATATATACCTTTAGAATGATTAAAGTCATTGCACTTCTGCTTCATAGATACATAGACTGTGAAGGTTACTATCAATTCAACAGCTGTTTTTATATTCACGTTGTTTGCAGATTATTTAAATCAAGAAGTATTCCAAGCAGACCAATTTTGAAATGAAAGTGTATTATATAAGTAGCTGACAAGATCAGACCTAAGTATTTCTTCTGGTCACAAATTTTAAAACAATACACATACAGTCCATGGGTTCATCTCAGCTGATAGCTGGCTTAGAGAAGTTGTTACATTTATAACAATTTTGGGCAAAAGTTTGGAAACAATAGCACCTACCATAGTCACCAGTCTTTTAGAATGAGTGTTTCTCTTTTGATACTGGAAAGCAAAATAAAACCATATTAGTGATATCATCATTTTGTCTGAAAGAGCTGACGGCTTGTTCATTACATGTACGTTCCCTCTTGAGCTTTCATAACAGAAGAGTTTTTTGCTATTGGAAACCTCAGCTCATCTTGCTGCTGTTAACTGGCTGCACGAGAAAAGACTAGACTAACTAACGTGGACTGTAGCATGAGGTTCTTGTTGAGCAATGAGATTTTTGCTATAATGTCATAGTCCTAATGAAAATAACTACTTGAAGGATGAAGACAAGATTAATTACTTAAAGATTTAACAAAACTTCCCTACAATGTGTCTTAAAATATTGCCACAGGTGTCCATAACAAACATAGATATGCTAACATAACTGTTTTCACTTTCTTCACCAGTGAAAAAAAAATACAGAGGGTTCTTCAAGCATCTCTGTGGCAAAGAGGCAACATTTTCTTTTGCTGACTGGCAAGAAAATTGAATTAAAAGGAAATATTTTTTGAAAGTAAAGAAATACTGAACTACCCTCAAAGAATCCAGAGAAAACATTGCTTTATCCATAAGAGAAATAAAGGTTGAATCAGTCCCATTGTTCATTCCTCTCAGGGACCTGAGTCATGTTTCCATTGTTAGCATGCTTAAGAAATCCTCACACCTCCATAAGTTTCTTAGTGGTCACTCTTCATAAACTTCACATTGTAAAAAGTAATCTAATGAGTCCTTTCATAAAAGCGGGTATCCAGATATGTACAAAGGGTTCTAATCTTGTCAAACAGGAAAAGTTCCACTTTAAAAATGGGACTACAGAGTAAAAATTGCTTTCCAAATTTAGACCATATGGAAACAACAGAATGAGCAGCAGATTCAGCTCACTTTTCCACTGCTTCTCTCTCTTTCTCTGCTTACTCAGTCCTGACTGAACATCCTTTTCATGGCTTTTAGAAGCTGTGGAGTTTTCCACCATCACATATCAGAAAAGGCTGTGTGAAAGCTGTAGCAGTCAGCTTTGAGTAGCAGTCTGAAAGATTTCGGGGAAAATAATTCATGAAGGCAGAAGGAGAGCTAAGAAAAAGAAGCCTGAATTTCTTGGAGCTAATCTATTACTTGAAAGTGTCAGCAGTAGAAAAAACGTTATCTGCTGTTTGCAGCAGGACTGTGGATACATGTCATGCCTGGATTCCTACTTTACTTACCCTTGGAGTCATCTTAAGGGATGGGAACCATTTTACTTTATTACTGTGACTAAATGACTGTACTTTAAAGGACTTTGAGCTTTCGTTTTTGACCACTGTAGTCAGAATTGGTCCTATGCCCTCAACAGACTAGAAAAAAACTGAATTTTGCTGTCTGAAGGAGAAAAGCAATATGAATTTTGGAAGAATGACAACTGACAAATCTTGTTCATTTGTGCCCTCCAAAGGGACAAGGCTTTTTTTGTTTTTTTCCCTTGGAAGGAAATCATCACGGCCGTGCCAACAATAGTCTTCAGGGCTGAGACATTCAAAACCCATTATAGTCCTACTAATTCCAGAGAAAAGATGCTGCTGTGCTCAGTGTACTAGAAGTATGTTGCTATTCTGAGGAACTCCAAACTTTTTTCAAAAAATTTGTGCAAAGTTAAGGGCACTGGCAGCAAGACTGACAGGACTGACTGTTAATGAGGGTGTTTTCTTACTCTCAGTAATGTGCCTGGGATAGGTAGTTGTCTGTTGTAATAATGCCAGTCTAGCTTCAGTCAAAAGGAACAGGACTTCTCTGCTAATCAATCAGAACATTATATAATAAATATCAGAATATTTATGTCAGTCTTTAAAATAAGTTTGAACATGTTAATGCATTTACTGGAAGACAAGGAGTGATTCTGTGAAGAAGTATATTACTAGGTGGGCTTAATTAATTACATCTTTCTTTTTACTCAGTTTCTTCTTGAGGTAAAACGGGTTCTATTTATGGGTAATCAGTTCTTAAATGTATTAATTGAATTTTTTTGTCAATGACATTTTATTGCAACAACCTCATTCAAAGCACTTGAAACAAAAGTTTAAAAAGCCATAGCTCAATTATAGGTCTAAAAATAACGCGGAAGACTAGGCATGATTCAGCTGGAGGTTAAGACGTAAGTTTCCGTTTCTACAAGCTGGAGTGCTTGTGCATGCAAGATCTCTAAACTCATCCTGTGGCTGGGACCAATTCAGCTTTTTAAATATACCCACCTGCTGAGATGTCATAGTTTATCTTAGACATCTCCAGGATATGGATGATACAGATCATACAGGAGGTATACAGCTTCCTGCAACAGTAAACAGCAGCCAGACAAGCTACAGTGCAAGCGCTGAAATGGCAGTAGCTGTTCATGTGAGGAAGTGCAGTAGAGCTCCTGATGGCTAATCAGCTGAATTTCTTCCCTGTGACTGTAATGGCTGCCATTACAGTAATTGACAGCTGTCTTAAGAAAGCTGAATTAAAGACTTGGAAACATTGTGCAATGGACATTTGACTAAATAAATGGTCATGAGTTTCAGAATGCACTTCTTTCATGTATAAAAGGAAAAAAATATTTGCTGACTGGGTGAAATGTTCCTTCTACAAGTTGGTGGATGATGATAAATTGGAAAAAATGCACAACTAGGAGACAATTACCTGTTAGAACATTGTGGAGAGAGAGATGTGTCCCTGCCCATGGCAGGAAGCTTGGAATCTGATGATCTTTAAGGTCTTTTCCAACCTTAACCATTCTATGATTCTATGATTCTATTACTATTGTCCTCCTGGACCAAAAAAAAAAAAAAAAAAAAAAGGTGATGGGGCTTTTGAAATAAAAGGCAAATAAAGAGTTTGAGGCAGGCAGAATATTGCATGCTGTCAAAGGCATGTGAAAAAAGAGTTGCTTTTATCCAACTGAAACTGAAACAAAAAAATGTTGAGCAATTTTCAGTGTTAGTAAGTCTGTTTTAGGAGATGAGAAAGGCAAAGCCTGTAGCCACACATTATATTTCCACAGCCTTTCTCCACTGAATATAAATTACATTTAATGGCTTTATTTCACATATACTTCAATTGACTTAGGGGCATTGCCTGCAAACAAATTGGCAGTACTGGCTTTATAGCCTTGCATTTCATGCTTGTCTTAGCCACTAGAATTCATTTTAATCATCTCACCTCATTGTCCTAGAGAAATATTATCAGATATGTAAAAGATTGCTCCAAAAGATGGCTCTAAATTTCAGATCAATATTCATCACAGTATGCAGAACGCTAAGACTATATTAAAGAGAAAACTTCAGCACTTCAAATTAATCTTGCAATGAGCTTTTACACACAGGGCAGAATTATTGTTGGCTTCCCTAAGTCAGAGTTTTGAAGCCAGAAAATACATTTGCCAAGACGTCTTGCTTCTACATCTCCTGCATGCAATTGTCAGACTAAGAAAGGACATAATTTCTTAAGTGGAATTTATGCATAACACCTCTGGCATGTTAAAAATCTTAAAAGCAGTAATTATGTGGGAAAAACAAACAAATAAACAAGAAAAATTAAAAATACTGATTAGTTTAAAGAAAATTAAAATACTGCTGCTGGAGGAGATGATATTCTGGTCACTTTAATTTAAATAATTTAATTTCACCTGTTAGATAATGCAAACGTAAAAAAATAATATGTATGACGGGAAAAAAATGAAACATTCTCAATAAAATACCTTTCTAGTTGAAGTTGCAGTAAATTTTATTTATGAAACTATTTTGCTGCCTCTGGACTATTACGTAGTAACTGAGCTCCTCTAACAAACTTTCCTTCAGCCACAAAGGTCTATAGAACACATTCACAAATTGAAGAAAAAATAAATTACTTAACAAACAAAAAATTAACCTAAATTCAGCTCCCTCCAACATGTTTTAATTTAATTTAATTGTGAATGAAAATCTGTTTGCTCAGTCATAAGCAGAAAGCTATCGTTTGACAATAATTTTGTGCTTCGTTCTGACTTTATTCTCAGTAAGAGTTCCAGAATTTGAGTAAGAACAAAATGTAAGAAAACTCAAAGCAAAACCTTATAAAAAAGAATTTTTGTTTTAAACAAAAATGTGTTCAGTCATTCATAATAATTCCCTTATGTATTTGATTCACTTTTTCGTACTAACACCAAGAAGTGTATATCCAATTATTTAAGTCAGCATAACTTGTCATGACATAGCAGGCAAGATTGCCAGCTATCAAGGAATCTCTTAAGTTCTTCTTGACAGGTTACAATGAATTAATTTTTGGCTAAAATATTTTATAGTTCTTATGAGTCAACACCTGATACGGTCTGATCTTTCATTCCTTACATAACTTCCTATAGATCACATATAATTTTGCTGCCCATTGCCTTATTTTCTGTATCTTATGGCTAAGGTTTGTTTTCCCATTGAAATTAAAAGAAGAGGAATCACACATGACAGGTTGCCATCCATCTGTTATAAAAGTGTAGGTCTTCTATTGAAGAGTATTTGTACTGTAGTCTTGTAGCAAACACACCTGCTTCAGTGCTTATCAACTTTTTATTGTCAGTTCTGTCCTGTTTCTAAATATATACCTTATTTTTTTCTCTGTTGTTTATTTTTCTGGTACTTAAACACTCATGCATTCTCATTCGTACTTCCCTCATGACAGCATTTTACACATCTCTATAGAGGGTACCTGGTCTCTGCAGAGTCTTTCAAACAAGCACAGGTGTAAGGGGCAAAAATGATAGCATAATGAGAAACGTGGTCAGATATACTTAGATATATTGACATGAGTGTGTTCTACACAGGAAGTTTTTTTAAAACAGTTGAGTGGATGACATCTTAACCAGAGAGCTGTTGTCTCAGATAATACTATCTCATGTCTTATAAATCTGTCATACTTCTTAATGTTTTGAATATTATCAAATCGTGGCAAAAGGAGGTCCACCTTTTAGTTTTAGCCTCCTAAAATCATAGAAATGTAGAACTGGAGAAGACTAATACAGTATTCTGCTTTGATGTGTCTAAGTTCTTAAAATTTGTGTCTCTCCTAGTGCCTGTCTGTTCCAGTTTTAGTTTCCTAGTACTTCTGTCTTCCTTGTTGCAGATTCTGCTTTTTTTTTTCCCTTGTGCAATAGTGAGAACCAGTTGATACTGCTCTCTGTAGTTGTGGCACATTTCTGTTCACTGTTGGCTCACTTTTGGGAACTTCCACTAAGAAAGAAATCGAGGTAACTCTCCTTAGAACCTCTAATAAACACAGAGCAGTTCTTCTACCATCATTTGAGGATTTGGGAAGATATCCTCAGTATCTCACAGTATTTTCAATTTTCTCATTCTGCTGTGCTTTTTGTCTCCTCAGATATTCTTTATTTGCTTTTTATAAAACCATAAAATCATGGAATGATTTGGGTTGGAAGGGACCTTAAAGATCATCTAATTCTGACCCCCCTGCATGGGATGTATTGCTATACACGGGGGGAAATATTCTAGCTGTGATGTTAATAAAACTGATAAGAGGAGAATAATTTCATTGCTTACAAGGTGAAGTAAATCCAAGAAATGAGCTTTGTACTTTCCATTTTATTTTTCTTTACTTTATTACAATATTGTATCTTTGATTTGATTTGCAGTCGATTAAAGCTTCTAAATCTATTTTTACAATAGTACTATGAGACAGCTATTCTCTGTTTTTATATCTCTGAATTTGATTTTTCCTTCTGCTTCTTATTATATTGCTTTCCTCATTTGTTAACTTCATCTTACTGAATTTGAGTCAGAAACTACTTTGACAAGCTGATTCAGATTGGTCTTAGGAAGCATTTACTCTTTTCCTGGTTTGGTGGCATCTGCAAATTCTCAAAGAACAGATCGTATCCTATAGGATGCACAATACATAAAAAACCCTAATAATAAACTGGGTCCATCTCAAGCGTTTGAAAGACTCTCACATCATACGTTCCTGTAGCCTGAGTGAATTTCAAATATGTATGTGACTTTCAACCTGCTGTGCACTCATCTTACATTGTTTTTTAACTAGGCTGTTGAGCTTTATTTGTTTGTTTGTTTTATAGGAAAATACTGGAAAGCAACATGATTTTAGAGAGGAAAGAGATGTTGAGTGGTCATCCTTTTTTAGAGGGACTGGACATCATGTTTTGTTTTACTATTCTTTTTTCAGTGCTAGCAATTATGTACCCCTATCCTGTATCTTTTGTTCATGTCTTTTACTGGTTTACTATATGCATGCACTGGGTGAGACCTTCTGACATTTCTTTTCCTTTCCTGCTCCAGTAATTTTTATTTTAGTTTGCCAAGTTCTGGAAGTTGTAAAAACCAGTCAAAGATATCTTCTACCCAACAGTTATCTACAGAATTCTCAGCAAAACTTGCTCATATAAACAATGGTTGAATTATAGTACTTTTGTTTCTCCAAGACCCCTTTCCAGTGCTGACCTTCCCTTGGTAACCCAAGTTACTAAGTGTAGCAGGACGCTCCATCTCTCAATGTGCCTGCCTCAGTTTCCCTCTATGGTTCAATTGCTTTTTGTCTCTCAATTTTAAAGGCCCAAGCCCAGAGTGGAAAGATTCCCATGAGAAAGGAGAGGGCCAAGCAAGCTCTGAGCTGGTAACAACCTTGAAAGGTATAAACAGAGGGCCAAGTCGATGTTTGTAACACCAGCTGCTCTCTAGTGCTGAAGAACACAGAGCCCAGCCCAGCCACAACTAGGCCCAAAACAGAGATAAAATAAGAATGAACAGATTAAAGAATTTGCTTAGTGAGAAAAGAGCCTTCTTTTACTTTCCCATTGCTTTCCCTCTATTCTCCAATGAGAGATTTTGGAGGTATGGCTAAACAGTTAAATGATAGCAGTCAATACACTTAATTCTATAAAAGCCTGGTCCCATCTTTGATCAGGGAGACTCCTATACACCTTTCCATGAGGTGTGCTGGACCTTCTCCTCTCCAGTGAGGATACCTGCCAGAGAAGTCAATTCTCTAGAATTGACGACTGGGACAAAGGGACATTTTGTCTGTGCAAGGGTGGGAGATATTAACTCCCTGTATGTCTTCATTGGTTAACTAGACATTAAGCAATCATTCATTGTTAAGTTTTAAATTTTAAGATATTCTAGATCTTGTATAAGGCCTGCTAACAAGTAAGTTCCTGGCACTTAAATGATTAATCTTTATTGACTGACTTCATTATTAGTAGTACATTTTACTGTTGAGATACCTTGCATTATGGCTTCAACGTTCTGTTCTAATATCCCAGTTTCCCCACAAGCCGGTTGTGCTTGTGCTTGTTTATTTTACTAACAATCAAGATCTCGGTGCTGTTTGCGATAAATCTTGTTCTGTGCATATAGACCTTGTCTGCTATCTCGTCCAGTTCAGGACACTAAGGTTAGCCTAAAACTAATGGACAGTCATGAGGTTCATATATACATGTAGACATATGTACATAAATACATACACATACATGCATAACTATACATATACATATTAGATGTATGGCTAAATGTTCTCTTTTCCTAATCAGATTTCTAACTATGATATTTGTTGTTGGCACATCTAGGCCTGTTATTAACAGCATAACTCGATTTCAAAGTAGAAGACCAAGGAATCAAAAGGGTCTTAAGACAGGGAAGAATTTCAGTTTTGTTAGGTAACAGGAAAACCAGACTTGTGTGAAGTATTAGCTTTCAGTACTCCTGTAATAGGGGTGGAATCTCACTTTCTACCATGTCTGACATCTGTAATTATCCTCATGTCCTGATTCCATGTTTCCTCCCTCTTTCTCCTGGCTGCCTGTAGTGTCATGACCCCATGATCCCAAACTCTGTTCAAGAGAACACTAATTAGTGTCTTTACTTCTTATGAAATGAACTGTGATTGACTTAAGTAACTGTGACTTTACATTAAGAGAGTATATTAACCTAACAGGTTCCTTTGTTTGTTTTATGCCATAGGTCATGGCTTGCTAAATTCTGCCCTGTCGGATCATTGGTCAAAATTGTTATAATTGCTTGCTGCAATCCTAATTCATATCATGGACAGGGCTGTTGTAGCATAAGGGTTAGATCATTTTTTACCTAAGTTTTTCAATTACTACAAAATAATTACAAAACTTTTACAGTCCAATGGCACTACATTTGGTCAGTTTGGTAATCTGATGTGAGCCAGTCGCGGGGAATGGTCCATCTTCTCTCCCCCCACATAAGACTAAACAAAAAGCCTTTCAAGCCAGCAAAACAAGAGTGGCATCTTTTTGCTGATTTAGCCAAGGACAGACTGGAACAGGCCCCTTGCTCTACCAGATACGTCCACAGCAAGAAAACAGCATAAGGGTCATGACAACTGGCAGAAAAATGGACAACAGGTAAAAGATGCCTCTGACAGAGCACGTACCTGGCCAGTGCTAATTGGCTAATTTGAACAGTGGTACTTTACTTGAACAGTGATTTCTGATCTATAAAAGAGGGCAAGATCTGCAGGCCCGGGGCTCTCTGTCTGCCCGGGAGGAGATCTTGCTGCAGTACCTGAACCTGCCTGGAACCCAGCCCCGCTGCCCGGAGGAGCCCAGAGGGCAGGGGGGCTGCCCCGCAGCCGCTGCCCGGAGAAGCCGAAGTGGGGGGCACCCGTACCCGTTCCGTGGGGACCCAGCCCTCTCCCGAGGGATCCTTGCCCGCCGGAGCCTGCCCGGCTGGAGCTGCCCCAGCCTAACAGGGGAGCCGAAGCCAAACCGGACCGGAGCCCGCAGCTGCCTGCCCGGTCCGCCTGCCGCTCTGCCCCGGGCGACTCACGGAGGAGCCGCGTCCGCTGCTGCTGCTGCTGCTGCTGCTGGGGGGTCACCCCTGTCACCGGGAAGCCGAACCCCCTACGGACCTGCTGCCGAGCCCTGCCAGCCACATCCCAGGAACCACACGCTGCGGAAAGGTAAACGCACACACACTCCAACTCCTGCCGGGCTCAGCTCCTACCCTTTCACTCCATTGATTCCACACCTCTCCCTCAGAGTGTGCATCTAATAAGACCATAGTGCCTTTGAATTATTTTCCTGATATATACCTAGTCTACTTCTCCTGAACCTTCGTCCCTCAGTTTGTATTAACCCTTAATAAACCTGTTAATTCATAAACTAAACACTGGTCTCAGCAGCAATTTGTAGGAGCGGTGGGGGTGCATTCTAACCTCCACTCTAAAACACGGTCCAGCAGCAGCCACTCCTCTGTGAGAGGCAGCGCCACGCGTGACCCTCGGTCTCAGTCACAAACCTCTCCACATTGTGGGGGGAGTCACAGAAGCACCTGACAGCCGGTAGCCCGCTGGCATCGGCTCCTGACACCAGTATCATGGAGTTTTTCAGTGTCCTGAAGTATCTGTACATTGCATGTGTCTGTGGAGGAAATTTCTCTTTTGGGTTATCATTCTGAAGTTACATAAATGCTTGGCCACTGGATGCACCACAGGTGATCACAGTTCTCTTTTATTACATGAAATTTAGCCCTTCAAATTGTGACTTGTGATCCTGCTACTGATACAGCAAGTTCAGACAATTTTACCTCATTCTGGCTGGTTCTTGTTGCTCATCTTGGCTGAGGTTAAACAAGACTTACCTTGTTTAACAATACAAATATTTGGCTATCATTACTTATATTTTAAAATTGCATGTTATTCTCCTTGTAATTACAAGTAAAATGTCTTTTTTAAACCACAATGTATCTTCAGTTCAGCTTAAGTTCAAAACCTGCAATAAGGAAACACCATCACTGAAACCAGAGGACATAAACAGGAAACCATTTAGTGACTGAGCTTATGAAGGCCTATGCCTCATTTTTGCTTTTATACTGTGTTGTGTAGTAATGTCATCTCTTATGTTAGCATGTATTACACATCCTCAATATTATTTAAACCTTTTGTTCAGACTGGGCCTGTGTATTTCTGGCTTCCCTATGAGGTCTCATGTGGCACTGTGCAAAAAGCTATCTTAAAGTAGAAGCAATCTCAACTTCTATCTCCTTCTTGTCCATTACACTAAAAGTTACTATGTCAAGGAAGGAAATTAAATTGTTTTGACATGATTTACTCTTGAGAAAGCCATGTTGGTGGGGTTTTATCGCCTTTTTATTTTCCTGTAGAGTGCTTATAAATTGGCTGTTTAATAACTTCGCTCAGTATCTTTCCTCACACCAGAAATACTGTGGCTGGTCAGTGATTTCACAAGTTTTCCTTTTCCTAGGGGAATGTTGTGGTTTTTCCTTCTTCAGTCTCCTAAAACTATTCTCTGCTATGAGAACTCAAAGGTAATTACTTGTGATTCAGATACTACTCCAGCTATCTCATTAAGTGCTCAATTTTTTTGTTCCTTTTCTACACTCCTACTCTGGCCCACCTGGTTGCATCAAATATATTTAAATACCTTCTACTATGTAATTTCATTATGAGTTTCAATATTAGAATTAACTACATTTGTTGTCTGGTCACATGGAGAAAGATAATATGCCAATGAAACCTATATCCTTCTTGAAATGTTTCTGTTATAATATCTTTTCTCATTTAAAAAAATCTACACTTCTCTTTTGTGTTTTCAAGCTTATGATGTATTTATAGAACTTTTGTCTCCTTATGTTCATAATCTATTTTGTATTTTAATCTTCCAGCTTTTATCCCTAGATGCCTGTACAGATTTTGCAGAATCCGACTAAATTTTGTAATTTTGCTTTCATGTTCTGTATGACATCCTTTCTTAATTTTGATTTTTGCCCCACCCAAAGCCTAACAGAAATCCCTATTTACGTATATTGCATTTTTTAATGCAGTTTTCTGTTATTCCTCTAATTCTGGAAATCTCTGTTCTCAATAACTGCAACATTTATTTATTTGTTTGTTTGTTTGTTTGTTTTCCCCATGGAAAGTAAATTTTACAATGTTATTCATCTGATCCAAATATATCTTAATAAAAAAATAATTATACTATTATTATTATTATGTCAACCCCCTTCTTCCTTTCTTTTACTTTGAATCATGAACCTGATTCTCCAGTGAGCATCCCCTGTACCTTTCACCTTCTAATCCACCTTCTAATCCACCTCCTAATCCACCTCCTGTCAGTTGGAATCAAGACTGCAGACAGCTGTTTCCTAAAATAACTCCGGTTTCACAGTCTCCCCAGAGCATTCTGTTCGGTGCCTGTGTTGCTTTCTAACCAGTATTGGACAATTACTTTTTCCATTTATCACCACCTCTCACAATTTCTGTTGCCAAAAATATCTGTTTCCTACCTTTGGTAAAACAGTTTAAAAGACACTGTCATCACAAGTCTTTGAGTTTGTTTTGGTTTGGTTTTGTTGGGGTTTTTTTGTTTGGTTTGGTTTTTTTATATTCATCCAGAAACAAAATTTAGTCTCTTCAACGCTACATTTTTAGAACACATATATATTCTTGAGGTTTAATACTTCCTCCCTTTTTGGTTCTGTATTTGTCCTCCTAAATTCCAATCTCGTGACTTGTCATGAATGTTTGTGGTGACAGTGAGATTGTAGCTTTGTCCCAATATTAGGACTTCAAGATCTGCATGTGATTTGTAATCTGATGTTTAGACACTATCGTTCGTTTTTCTTCCTTTGCCTTCTTCCATTAGTAGAATTCAGCAATCAATACTCAGCTCCTTTAGATAGATAAGAATTGTGTTTTACTTAGTGCAGGGCTTTTATCACCGGCTCCCATCAAATATCTAAAGCTCCTTTCTCTAGTTTATTCAGTTGATGATCTCCTTTATTGTATGGTGGTTCTTTGATGAAAAGGTTTTGTAATTTGTTAAAATTTGTGTTAGGCAAACCTGCTAAAATGAAGCTTACATGATAAATATATGGAAGAGTGATTTACCCTTAACATAGCTAGCGTCTGATTTTTGCTACTAATGAATATAGTGTCATCGGCCACTGTTTTGTACTGTTATAGCTGAAATCTGTACCCATCATGAGTCCCAGTAGTGACTGTGTACTAGGAAGAAATATCTCTCATCTAGAAAGCTTGCAGTAGGCATTTAAATGGCCAGACAGGGCATATCACTCCTGTGACACTGTACAACTTTGTCTCACTATCCCTACAATGGCATCTTGTATCAGAGCACAAAACAGATAGTGCACTTGACGTACTTGTGTAGACCAAATCAGCACAAATAGATTCCTAGTCATAGATGGCACAAGTGGGAATTAGTATCCTTCCATGTCTCAGCAGAGTTCCTCAGTCTGCTGTACAACTGTTGTCAGGGTAGCCAAGGTATGGCTAACATATCAGGGAAGTTGGATGTTTGTCTAGGAGTGGGCAAAGTGTAATTTTTGCAAGATAAGTTTGGAATACAGCAAGGAAAGAGTAAGGCTTGGTGCACGAGGGTACCTGCTGCTCTGAATCCTCATTTCTCTGTTTTTTTCTTGAGGATGTTAGTTGTGTGTCAGACAGAGGAGACATAGAACTCTAGATATCAAAATGGCAGTCACTACAGTGAACATGGCTACATGTATACTGGCAATGAGCCACCTGGCTCACTGGCAGAAGGAAGGTTGAACCTTATCTCATTGTGGCTCCTCCTGTGTCTGTAAACATAGCTGCTGATCTGGAAGTGGTGTTGGTGAAAGGTGGAGAGTACCTCTGGGAGCTGCTGAGTCTCACTGGCTCATGGGACCACCGAAGTAACTCCATAGTTCTTCTAACTGCCTAACAGTTGAACCATAGGCACTGGAGCAAACACTGTGGAAGTCAGGCAATGGATCTGGGCTGCTGGGATAAGGCCATAACAACCCTGTGGCTTTCATTGGCTTAAAAAAAAAAAAAAAAAAAAAAAAAGCCTATGTAGCCATTCAGCCTGTCTGAGAAGTCAGGGGTCCAAGGTAAAGTATGCCTTGCACTGGGAAACAGCAGGTAACAGCCTGTTACGTGAAGGAGTTATTAATGGAGTTACATAGAACATTGCAGGCTCAGAAGGTTAGTAAAGGGAGAGAAGGCAAAAGGTCCTGGGGAAGGGCCACAATTTCATAAATGAATGCCTAGTGATGTAGATGTTGTCCTGTGGGAACCAGGTACAGAAAGCAGCAAAGGTCACAAGTACTAGGCTCCATCAAGGTTGGTGGAGAGGTAGGGAAGCGTATGTTCTACAAACCATAAAATACATTGATCTGTATACTAGAAGTAAATTGTACAAATCTACAAATGGATTAACTGTGTATGGCTTTATAAGAATAAGAAGAGTATAAACCTGGAGAAAAAAGCAGAATTTAACATAGAACATTTACATGAAGCCTGTTTAGTACAGAAGGCATATACTGAGCCAGACTAAAGGTCTAGTCAGGATTCCTGCACATAGCTGTCTGATAGTAAAATGCTTATGGAAAAATACAAGTTTATATATGTTTCCTCCTGGGGTTTAGTGCTTTGGGGATTTCCTGAGCCACATTATTGAATGTAATATACACTGTTGTTGAATTTGATTGTGGGGTATCTTTTGATCTTATATATATATATATATAATCAGATTTACTTGTTTGCTAAGAACCTGCTGTGGCGGTGAAAGTAATTATATTTTTTATTAAAAATATTTATTTTTATCTTAACAATTCTATTAGAAAATTATTCTGTAGAACAGCCATTTTCAAAGGCTAGTAAGTCATACTTAAATTTATATATTGTAATTTTAAATTACATCATTGTCATTTTAGTATCAATGCTGCAGATATGTATCTCAGAAAATACTAAAGATGGAATTTCAGGAGTTGTCTGCTTACACTGAAGTTCATGGGCAGTTTATTTTTCAGCTGAAGCACATTAAATTCTATATTTGGACATAAAGGTGTAAATTTTCTTGCTTTCCATTAGCACATGCTTTAGTCTATTTAATCTCACTTGGACTTGGTGATCTTAAAGGTCTTTTCCAACCTAAATGATTGTGCAACCCTATGATTCTGTTCCAAGTCCAGGAGCTGAATCGAATGCACAGTGAATCTGCATTAAGTCTGTTGCTGTTAAGGATGAGCCAGATGTACTACATGTGTGTGACCTCACTGCATCATTCTGGCACACACAATTGTGCCACAGTCAGGAGCTCAGCCTACTAAAAGGGAACAAGATAATCAGGTAAAATGGTTTGCAGATGTTCTCTCATACTCAGTCAGCTCAGATAATCTGCAATAATCTACACAGTCATGTACAGATACACTCTTTTAAGTGCTGTAGATCATGCTACTTATTTTTGTTCACATTAAAATAATTAGATTATTAGTACTGGGAAAGTATTAAAGCTTGGGCTTCATATGGACCCTAACATTTTTTCTGCAAAACACTCTGGATTTACTGTTGAAAAGCTGCAATACGAACATCCTATGCTGGACTTGCAAACTGATTTTCACTATTTAGCAAGTATACTTCAGTAATTTGATTCCCCTTTCCAATTAAGACTGCTTTCCAGCACCATAAATTATTGGATTCATTCTCTAAAAACTGTCTTTTGAGTCATTAAGCAAAGCTTTCTTTTTCATATCAGAAATCAGAATGCCTGCTTTACCATCTACTTTTCTACACACCTATATATGGAAGTATGACATAGAAAAAAAATTCCAAAAAAATTATAATTAGGGTTTCTCTGTGATGTGCATAAATTCCTCTAATTTTTTTATTGAAATAATATGGCAAATTCTTCATCCTGTCTGCAGTTGCAAGCAGACTAAAACAACGTATGCTAGCCTTTAAGAGCACAGAACTGCGATTGCCAAGTAATCAAAAGATCTGATGCATTATTTCAGATATCTGATTGTTTTATTTGCATGGGTATTCCAGGAGGTTTTACCAGATACAGTGTCACTAAACTAGTTGCTAATTGCTTCTAATGTTAAACTGAGGCAACTGAATCATACAGATATATCTCAACTATGTCTTGATTATTTAAAAAAAAACAACAAACAAACATCTGAATAAAATATTTTTACGTAAAGCACAGAAAAAACATAAAGAAAATCTGGATCATATTTTTCATCAATATATTTATGTATATGATGATTTAAAGAATATGGTAATATTTATAAAGTTAATTGAGCTGTGATGTTAATTTTAAATAATTTATTACTTACTGCAGCCTTTTTAGTTAACAACTTGTTAACATTTTAGGCAGTCAAAAATCAGAAAGAAAACTACAGATTGGTTTGGTCCTGCTACATCTAACAGTTGCAATGTAATTACGCAGTGTATGACAAAGGTTCATTTATAAAATGACATGCATGTTGCCAGGAAGGACCCCAGAGGAACTTACTAAATTTAAGCAGTTGGATAGGACCATAGATTTTTTTATTTTTTTTTTTTTTTAACCAGGAACACAGAGAAATAATGTAACAGAAGAGAAACATTTGAAAAACAGGAATATGCTTCTGGGTCCTAAATCAATTGCAAACACTAAAGAACAGACTTGGTTTTTATTTCTGAGCAGTTCTGCTGGAGTGTCTACTTAGCATGCAGCTCTGATATCTCAAAGCCTAAAATGGACAGAAACATATAGCTAGACTTTTTTTGGCCAAAATTCTGGGCAACAAGAGCGGATTTTAGGAGAGGAAGCAGAGTTGGGGAGAACAGACTCAGGTGGTGTTTGCCCTTCTTCTACAACATAGAAAGGAGGAATAGTGACTAAAGTGTCTGTGGAACTTGTGATTTCAGACAGTTACGAAGTGTGTGGTAGGAGATCTGTCTGTGCATAGGCTCATCATTTAAAAAAGCATTTTGATAAAATGTTTTCTAGCTGACACTGATAATATGTGCTAATATTCTGTGTTTAGCATATTACTTATGCTTCCCCTTTTTTTCAAAATACATTAACTAAAAGTGAAACTAGTAACTAACTTGCATATGAAGTTACATTAAGTAAGAACGTTGAAGTATTTTAGCATAGGAACATTTTTTCACAATACTCTGGTGGTGTTCATTATTCTACTGTAAAGCTTCACAGTCTCTAATTTAGAACTAGACTGAAATTAGGAAGTCATGTGACCAGTCCTAAGGAATTACTAGAAGGTAAAATCCCTGGTCCACTTAATGTCTGTCCTGCCACATGATTTACAATGTATCAGACACTGGAGAGATCTGATATTAGACAAGTATCTTGGGTATTTCAATATCCTGACTGTCCAGGACAGCATCAGAAATTGAAAAGATACCGAAAGTTCCTTTGTCTGAATGACTGAGACTTTTTTCTTTTAATTTCTCTGTGAAAAATCTTTCTGGGGTGTGTGATGTGGAGTGTGATGTTGTGTGTGGACCAAGTTGTACTCTAAGGTATGGTTTGTCTTCCTTTTTGCAACTATTTATGCATTGATGGCTTTCTAATTTGAGAGGAGGAATTTTCTGTAGCATTTGTGCTACTAAATCTACACTTTAAAGTATATGTCTACGTAGGGGTTATATATTATCATTTTTAAAAAAGCAACATATTTTTCTCAATAAAAGAGAGCAGAAATAGATACCAAAAAAATCAGGAAACCTAAAAATATAAGAACCTAATAAATATCTCCATATAGATATATATGAAATATGCTGAGAGAATATTACAGTATTTTTAAGCATCTACCTCAAATCTACAATATAAGTCTCCGTACATAGCTTTGGAAGTATAGAAAATGAGCAGATTCAATTGAGCTGTGTAGAAACTTGTGTTTTGTTTTACAAAGTTTGTCACAGTGCGACAGTGGTGCTCTATAAGGAAGAACGTTATTACAAGATGTCTTAAATTAAATTTAAAAAAAAAGGATTGTGCTTACATGTAGGATATCTAGGAGAGCAGACTTGATAATAGGTGCTAGAACTTTAGCAGCAATTCTGGACTATTCAACATAGAGGTGGGTGTACAGCAGAAGAGCAATCTGTCTATAAAATGGGTGCATTGAAATGAACTCAGTTTTCAATCTACTTGGCCACCAGCCTTGAGCTGTGATTACTTTTAAAGGCTTCCAGTAAAAGTGGGTAAACGAAGTATAGAAAAATGACTCAAAAATCAATAAGAAATTTATCCAGGCCATTGGTGTTAACTGCAGACTTTCTCACCACAGTCAGTAATTTTTGCACCATTAAGTCCTATGTCAAAAATCCTTTTCCATGCTGACCTTCATCAGAAGATTTGCTAGGCTGTTCTTCCACCAAGGAAGACTGCTCCTTTTGAAAAATAATTTCAAAGTACCATTAGTGTATATATTTAATATAAAAATTAATTAAATTAATTAAAGCAGCAGACTGTCAAGGCATTTTTGTGCCTAAAGCTGACCAGTTTCAAAAGCAGTTTAGTATCTTCCTAAAACTGTTCCCCAGGTACCTGAAAACTTCAAGTAAATGGGAAGCTTATCACAATACAAGTACTTTGAAAAACTGACCCCCTGATCTACTTGGGTAGCAAAACCTACCAATAAAATAAACACATAGTGTAGGTTATCCTCACGCGACAGTGTATCAAAGTAATATGTAAAGAAGTCTGAAACAGATCTTTGCTCCAAGAGAGTTAAAATACTCTGAATACCTGAACTAGCTTGCTAGATATTAATCTCAAAAATTACCTTGCAGCCTGCAAAGCTGAAGCCTCAGAGAGAATAAGAGATGTTGATCGTCCAACATTGTGAACTAAATTGTGCATTTTCTAGATCTGTTTATCCTATTTTAAAACAGTATCTTGGAAGTTCTCACCTATTATGAAATTGAATAAAATCAAATTAATCAAATTAATAAAATAAAGCACCTATCTGAAAACAGAAATAAAATTAACTAAATTACATAGATTTTACTGATAACTGTTGCTCTGTTCATGACTAAGACAAATATTATGCATGTTAAACTACTGGTAATTTGCTTGATATTTGCTTGAAGATCTGATACCATCTAGTCCCACAGCAAAACACTGATTTTCTGTTATGGTATCATGCAAATACAGTGCCATTCCTATGCATATTTAACAGAAAAAAAATACGGGAATAGTTTTGGAGTTTTTTTATCAACCATTGCTGTCATACAAATACCACATATTGAAATGCAAACCTCATGAATTCCGTAGGAAGTCACTGTTCCTAAACAAAGCCATGGCATAATGCATGTATATCTGTTTTATTCCTTCACATCAAGCACGAACACTGTCGCGAGCCGATGCAAGGGGGGCTAAGGCTGTCAGGTGCTTCCGCGACTCCCCCCACGATGTGAGGGGCTGTTGAATGAGCCCGAGGGTCACACGTGGCGCTGCCTCTCACAGAGGAGCAGCCGCTGCGGGCCCGTGTTTTAGGGTGGAAGTCAGAATGCACCCCCAGCACGCTCACAAATTGTTCTGAGACCAATGTTTAGTTTACGAATGAACTGGTTTATTGAGGGTTAACACAAACTGAGGGATGAGGTTTAGGGAAAGTGTAGGGTTGACAAATGGCTACCAGGGATGTATATATGCAGTAGTAATGTGTCCTTTAGGGAGGTAACGCAAAAAGTGTTGTGCCCTTAAGGCGTTCTCTCCGAGAGAGGGTTGTGGATCAAAGCAGAGGGAGGAGTTGAGCTCAGCAGGACAGTTAGAGTGTGTCTCTGTGTGTGCATGTGTGTCTACCCTTCCGTAGCGTGCGGCTCCTGGGATGCGGCTTTTTTTTCCAGCCGGCAGGGCTCGGCAGCGTGTCCGTAGGGAGCGGCTTCCCGGTAACAGGGGCGACCCGGGGCAGAGCGGCAGGCGGACCGGGCAGGCAGCTCCGGCAGGATCTCGAAATCCGTGGTTTCGGGGGTTCAGCCCCTCACGGCGGCAGCGGTTTGGTTTTCCCGGCACCCGGCAGCAAAACTGGGGGGGCTCCGGCCCCGACGGCTGCGGGAACGACCCGGTCCTCCAGGGTCAGAACCCCGGCACGCAGGGCTCAGAATCCCCGCACGCTCACCGTCAGGGCTTAGGCTCGATCCCCGGGCAGGCAGGCGGGGAGGCAGGCAGGGCAGAGAGGGCAGGCAGGGCAGGCGGGGTCGGCAGAGCCCCAGTGCCAGGGTCCGCAGCAGGGAGGTGTCCCACGCAGAAGCGTCCGAGGAGGCCTCGGTCCCACCTGCTGAACTCGCTGGTTTTTATACCCCCGTGACCCACCTGTCCAGCCAGTGTCACTGTCCAGAGCCAACTGGCATCCATGAGCCCCAAGTTAGGGCAATGACTAGTAGGGGCAATGCATAACTTGTTGCGCATCCTTCCTGCCTTGTATCACACCTGTTGTTTTGCTTTCATTTGTCCTTGAGCTGCAGGCCTGGTTTAGACTTGTGTGGGGAAGAAAAAGAACCGTTTCCCACAAGCATAAATAGGAATTATTGTATAGCTGAACTGTGGCTGAAACTAGCAGTGTACTGAGATCACAGGGCTTTAATCACGGATACTGTCTCTTGGCATGAAAAACAGCACAATGTGAAGCTATCTCATTACAGCATGGTAGAAACCCCAACAATAAAGATGCAAGAAGGAACTAACATCATGTTCTTTTATATCACTGGTGTAATAAGCAAAAGTTGGTTTAATATAAGGGTGTATTAGATATTAAAAAGACATTGCTTTTGTAGGCCAAATTGGGCTTCTAGCAAAAGGCTGTATTGATGGTGATGGGGTGATACTTGTTGAGATAAACAAAGTACACTATTAAATCATCCCTTGGAAAGTATAGCACAAATATGTGCTTGTAGCCAGCAGTAATTCCTCTGTTACAGACTGTCCTTCCTTCTACTCTGAAAATCAATTACTAAAGTGTCTGCATGATACAATAGTGGAAATGACATTGCATATAATTGGACTAAAAGCTTTTGAATGCATACAAGAAGAGGAATGTTATTGTCTTTACCATCAGATTGAGCCCTGCAACTATAGCCACTTCATCTGTCATGTCTGATCTGCTTAAAATACATGCCTCATCTTTCAAGCTTTAATTTGCCTGGGGATTGCAAGGTGAATATTTGGTACCACACGTGTGCATGGAGATTACTCTTCAGCCATCTTACACTGACACACTAACAATAATGTGGCTGCAAGTACCATGACTGGTCCTTGGATACTCTTGCTTCCTCAAAAGGCCTAATTATTTTTCCTTTATTACTCTAGAGGCCCTCAACCAGGAATTACATTGAGGTAACTCCAGCTGGAGGTGGCAGTGCTTGATACATTCCTATTCCTGCTTCTTCCCAGACTTGTTAGTTATAGAGTCCCACAGTGTCTCTGATGTCAGATTAGCCTTCACAGCCTTAAGAATAGGGAAAACCCTTCCCCACCCACCTACATACACCATGATCATCACTAGACTAGCAGAACAGAACTTATTTCAAAGTTTTATAGTTTTATTATTTTTCAATAGAACAGTGACATTTTATTGCATGTCTTTTTTGTAATTCATTTGTTAATTGGCTTTCAAATGCCTGTTGTCAGATAAATATTCTGCTTTTCCAGAACTGTTGATTTGAGTTCAATCTAAGGTCAGTGCCTTGCCGTGCTGTACTTATGAGCTTGTTTTCCATAACTCTTCTTTCCCCCAGTCTCCTAGCAAAGCCCTTGGATTTGTAGATGCACTTACTCCTTCAGACATGTTATGATAGCTCTAATTAAAACCCATTTTTAACATTCTGCAATTTTCTGCAATTATCTGTTTTAGTTTTAGCAGTTATTAAATTCCCTCTATGAAAGTGCACTTTCAACAGAGACTAGCAGTAAAGGTAAGCCTGAGAACAGCAAACATGCACAGTGACAAGGTGTATTAATTAGAGCAGTGGAATTAAGAATGTATAATTAAGATAAAATTATCTGGTTCATGGACTGAGAGAATATGACAGTTTATATGGCTCCTAAAATGCATCACTCAGCTATTCTGTAATTCTTCTAATTTTGTAACACATTAGTTGGCTCAGTAAATATCACCAGCGAAATTTTTTACCTGAAAAAAATTATTTATAAAAGTTAAAATATTTCTGTTACGGTATTTAGGTTCCCTATAAATAGTCTCCTTGAAATTACTTGCTAATGCCAAGGATGCTCAGAAGGTTTCAGTCTTTTATCGCCATTAGTGATCATTAAATAGTTTGGGTTGGAAAGGACCTTTAAAGGTCACCTAGCCCAAGACCCCTGCAGTGAGAACGGACATCTTCAGCTAAATCAGGCTGTTCAGAGACTCATCCAACCTTGCATGCAAAGTTTCCAGTGATGGGGCATCTACCACCTCTCTAGGTAACCTGTGCCAGTGTTTCACCACCCTCATTGTAAAAATTTTCCTCCCAGAAGCTAGCCTGAATCTAACCTCATTTAGTTTATAACCAGTACCCCTTTAAGTACTGACAGGCCACATTAAGATTTCCTTGGAGCGTTCTTTTCTCCAGGCTGAATAACGTCAAGTCTCTCAATCTTTGTTTATAGCAGAGGTGTTCCAGCCATATGACCATTTTTGTGACCCTCCTCCAGACCTCATCCCAAAGTTATGTCTGTTCTGTGCTAAGGACTCCAGAGCTGGACACAGTACTTCAGATGGGGTCTCAGCAGCACAGAGGGACAGAATAATCTACCTCAACCTGCTGGTCATACTTCTCTGGATGCAGCCCAGGATATGGTTGGCCTTCTGGGCTGTGGGCGCACATTGCAGCTCATGTCCAGGTTTTTGTCCACCAACACTCCAAAGTCCTTCTGTACAGGGCTGCTCCCAATCACTTCATCCTCCAGTCTGTATTGATATGGGGGGATGCCCTGACGCAGGTGCGCTTGGCTTTGTTGAACTTCATGAGGTATCCTGTTCATATTGGGGCACACTAAACGTGTTTTTACACATGGTTCTTGTACCTTTCAAGCATTCAAGTACAACATGATTTAAGCAATCACTACTTAACACACATACCCCTGCATTGCAAAGCAACTATAATTCTATGACATCATCACCCATCTGCTGCTTTCTTGATCTAGATGTCCTGGGACACAGTACTTACCTATAATGATTCTGTGTTGCCATTCAGTGACACCTAGACAAGCTGAAGACTTGGGCAGTGGGAAATTAAATTAAATACAACAAGGGCAAGTGCAGAGTCTTGCATCTGGGGAAGAACAACCCATATATCAGTACAGGTTGGGCACTGACTTGTTGATGAGCAGTGAAAGGGGGGCCTGGGGTCCTGGTGGACAGGAGGATGACCATGAGCCAGCAATGTGGCCCTTGTGGCTAAGAAGGCCAATGGCATCCTGGGGTGTATTAGAAAGGGTGTGATTAGTAGGTCAAGAGAGGTTCTCCTCCTCCTCTACTCTGTCCTGGTGAGGCCGCATCTGGAGTATTGTTTCAGTTCTGGGCCCCACAGTTCAAGAAGGACAGGGAACTGCTTGAAAGAGTCCAGCACAGAGCCACAAAGATGATAAAGGGAGTGGAACATCTCCCTTATGAGGAAAGGTTGAGGGAGCTGGGTCTCTTTAGCCTGGAGAAAAGGAGACTGAGGGGTGACCTCATCCACGTTTACAAATATGGAAAGGATAAGTGTCAAGAGGATGGAGCCAGGCTCTTCTCAGTGATGCCCAATGACAGGACAAGGGGCAAGAGGTGCAAACTGGAGCATAGGTTCCATGTAAATATAAGGACAAAATTCTTTACTGTGAGAGCGACAGAATGCTGGAACAGGCTGCCCAGAGAAGCTCTGGAGTCTTCTTCTCTGGAGATGTTCAAAACCTGCCTGGATGCATTCCTGTGTGAGATACTCTAGGCTATCCTGCTCTGGCAGGAGGTTTGGACTAGATGATCTTTTGAAGTCCCTTCCAACCCCTAACATTCTGTGATTTTGTGATGATGTCAGATAATATGAAGTATTCATAGAGGTGTTTGACAGGCTAGGGTGCTGACATTATCACAGTAGTCCAGATGGAGCCTTTATTCTTCAGAGTGGGAGCTGTCCTTCTCCTTGCAAGGAGCTGGGTTTCTTTAATCATCCTTGCTAATGCATAATTATGCAGTATACAACACAAGAGAGTTGTGAACCTGTTGGAACATGTCCAGAGGAGGGCCATGAAAATGATCTGAGGGCTGGAGGACAGCTGAAGACACGCTGAGGGATTTGGGGTT
Source organism: Apus apus (assembly GCF_020740795.1). Lineage (NCBI taxonomy): Eukaryota > Metazoa > Chordata > Aves > Apodiformes > Apodidae > Apus > Apus apus. The sequence goes on from NC_067283.1 coordinate 76,608,427, forward strand.
GTTCAGCCTGAAGAAAAGGCTCTGGGGTGACCTTATAGTAGCCTTCCAGTACCTGTAGGGGACCTATAGGAAAGCTGAGGAGGGCCTTTTTGCAAGAGCTTGTAGTGAAAGGACAAGAGGTAATGGTTTCAAACTGAAAGAGGAGAGATTTAGGTTAGAGATTAGGAGGAAGTTCTTTAGTGTTAGGGTAGTGAGACACTGGAACAGGCTGCCCAGAGAATTGTGGGGGGAGGAGTGAACTCCTGAAGGAGTTCAAGGCCAGGTTGGATGGGGCTTTGAGCAACCTTGTCTAATGGGAGGTGTCCCTGCCCATGCAGGGGAGTTGGAACTCAATGATCTTTAAGGTCCCTTCCAACTATAACCATTCTATGATTCTATTTTATATATATATATATATATATATATATATATATATATATATATATATATTCAGGGAGTTAATACAATTTCATACTATAAAGACTAATTGGTACAACGGTTAAGGAATGAGATGTTCGAACCTAACAGATGATGAGAAAAAAAACAAACAATAAAACACCTTCTGCCTACCCCTGCTTTTCTTCCCAGGCTCACCCTCACCCCTTCACTCCTGACTCCTCTACCTCCACCTCCAATGGGGCACACAGGGGGCTAAAGTCAGTCTATAACAGCTCCTCTGCCACTCCTTCCTCCTCACACTTTCCCTTCCCCCAGCCTGGGGCATTTCCCTGGGCTGCAGGGAAACACCTACTCCAGTGGGGTCTCTGCGGGGCCACAATGGGAAACTCTTTTTTTTGTGTCATACAAGGATCATACTTGGCTACATTCCCTAGAATGGTCTGTAACTTTTCTGTATGAAAATTGCTAATTAAAACTACAGAGGCCCGAACTGAGTTTTTTAAAAAGTCTCAGTGGATGGTTATACATTTTGTATTTGTATCTTTCCTGATGGACTGCAAAAATTAGTGAACCTGACAGGTGTTTAAAGCATCTGTAGTAAACTAAGGCAAAAGAGAGACCTCTCCTTCTGCTGGTATCTGCATCAGTTTAAAGATTCAGAAGTTATCCATGGACAAACTTGTTTCCCTTCTGTATGCACTAATAATGTGTTAGTTTAGCATTTAAGGATAATAGGTGTAATTGACTTTTTGGTGTTGCAACCATTTCCCACCCAATACATCTTTTTTTTTTTTAGGAAAAAAATACCCAATTACAAAAAAATCTTTAGCACCATGTTTGCCTTTTCTTAAACAATCAAATGATAATCAGATAATGTTTAAGCTTTACCGAGTGATTTTCCCCGAGTAAGCTTTCAGTGCTCATCAGCAATAAATTGCTTTATGGGGAGAAAGATATTTGGATTGATAGTGTTTTAAATCCTTATTCTGTAAGCCAAATTACTTTTTTTGTACTCTTGCACTAAGCAATATATTAAAAATGCAAAATAAAATCTCTATAATTTATACAGTTAATGGCTTTCTCAACTCTACTCCATATGACTTTCTGTGGAAAATAGCATAACTTAAATTTGACATGTGCTTGATGTTGACTTATCTTGCATATAGCCTGCTTATTAATCTGAATTTGTTGAAGATTTGTTTGTGGGAATACAGATTTCCTTGTTCATTCAAGCCAGTTAGTGTGTTTATCTTGTACCTGCCTTGAACAAGAGTGCAGGCTAATTTAGTGTGCTTATCTTTTACCTGAAAATGAGTAGGGGTGGAGGGGTGAGCAACTTTCTTGTCTGGCCAAGACAAAGCACAGATGTTTGAAGTTTTATGACCTGACAATTAATGGCACTGAAAGATTTATGTTCAGTGATTAGCTCGACTGCTGGAATGAAGCAGAAGTCTCATGGCCCAAGGTTGCATTAACAAGGCTGGAGGCAAGACCTCATTGCTAGAGGCTGTATCAACAAAACCAGTGGAGGAGTTTGCATCTGTAGCAAATGCTGGCTCTTTCCCTTCTCTCTTTAATTATTAAGCCTCCTTAATCATTAGCCTGCTAATAATCAAACAGCACACTACTTATGACCTAGTCCCACCTCGTCAATAGATATAAAATTATCCTTTAGAATCCTCCATATTGGGGGGAAAAACAATTCTTACTATTCAGGTAGTCTGACAGGCCTGAATCCCTCTTCATCTCCTCACACCCAAAACAGGGACACCTATTTAGTAAGATTTATGTCTCCAACTCTGCTATCATAATCTTTATCTGTAACTGTTAAGTAGAAACAAATAAATAAACCTGAAAATGGTTGGCACAACCTGAATTGTAGGCAAGATAAACAACAACAGGTGTCCTTGCATTTGGATTTATATTTGGACTTCAAGTGTGTTCTAAAAATTTTGGTTGTTGTTTTTTTGTTTGTTGGTGTTTTGTTTTTTTTTTTCCTGCGAAGTCCATATTTATAAATGACTGTGTATCCTGAAACTCAATAGACCAGGTATATTTTCAGCTCCTCCCAAGTCTGAAAGACTTATGTAACTGAATCCTGGTCTCACTGAACTTCCACACTTTTTGGAAAGTGTAACTTGATATTCTATCCATTTTAAAGTTCTCCTTTCTGAAAACGTTAGTTTCATGCACTTTGAAATATGTATGATTTCTTCAACTATATTTGTGCTGCTGCAAGTGTGATAAGACACATCTGCTTCTTCAAATTGGCAGAACACTAAACAACTGATTGCTTTTCTGAAGAATACTGGCTAGTTTACTTCAGTGCACAGGGTCATTTTAGTCTAATGAATTGTATTCTTGCTTTTCTTTGGCTATATTTTTATGGTAGTTATTTTTAGCTAGTCATCTACTTTTATATCACTTCAGAGAAACACTGCTCTTGTCATAAAATTCAGTTGTGTTCTTCAAATCTCTGTAGTGTGCGGCTTGATTTCCTTTAACTAAAGAAATTAATGACCTTTTCAAATCTTGATTTCGTAATTATTACAAAGCTTTGTCATTTTGTCCTAACTTTTAGAATGCCCATATATAAATCTCTTTCTAAACCAACCCTACCCTGCTTTCAGAGAAGTTGAGACCTTGTTCTTTTGGCCATGCTCTGAACAAAGGCTGAGGCAGCCACTGACATCATCCAGACCCCTTTGGCACCCCAGGCAACACGGATAATATCATTGGGTCTTAGAGCCTGCACATGGCTGTATCACAGTTTTAGCCAATAACCAGGTGACAGATGCTCTCTTATCTCCCCAGGGGAAGATGAAAGGGGAATAAGGTAAAGAGACTTTAAGGTTGGAAAAACAGAATAGGTTTAATGAAATAGGTTTAATGAAACAATGGTGAATTGCATACAAATATATACAAATATGCAAAGATATTCAAATAGATAAATGAACATGCAAATACAGAACCCACACTCGTTTGTTGGTAATTACTTCCTGACCAGAAAAGTCCCATGCTGGACTCAGAAACATGCATGCATGCCTGAGTCCAGCGTCCTGGTAAGGTTCCAGAATAACCCATGGAGTGGCCAAGCTGATCCTACTCGGTGAAGCAGGAGAAGGTGACTTGCCTCAATGAACAGTGATCTCCTCCAGCAAGAAAACAAGACACAGGAATACCAGCAGCACAGGGAGGGATGACAAACAAGCAAACCCCAGTCCAGCCAGCACACCAACCAGGGCACCATGGGAAGGAATACTGTGATTAGTCCATTTGGGTCAATTGACCCATCCTCTCCTCCTCACCTCCCCATAGCCACAGCTGCTTCCCACCGTTGTGACTACCACATGCACAGGCTGGCAGCAGCTGGGCGGGTCCTGGGTGATCTCAGGTCAGTATAACTACAGAAAATTCTTGTCCTAGTACTCTCAAATCAGGACAGGCTGGTAGTTTATTAAATGAACAGCCTGGATTGTGAAGTGTATTCTTCAACCATGGTTCCTAAGTGACTATTCAGAGTTTGGTAACCTTATGTTATGATTAAACAGAAAACTTTGGCAGTGACCTGAGTGTTGTGGCCAGCATTATTGACATGGAGATACCCATATTACAAATGCCAGCAATTGTTCTTCACTGTTCAGTGTTAGAAAATGGCTATCAGATTTCTCATTAAATAGACTGGGACAAAGGAGAAGATGTGATGGTTAAAAGTAACACTTCTAAGGATGGACTGTTCCTAACTGTTGTGTAGGTACAGCATAATGGAGTTTCTGGGGTTTTGCTTTATCTATTTATTTATTTATTTAAATGGGACAGGGTAGAGTTTTTATTCATTCCTTGGGCTTGATTCTGCCTTACATTCTGTACCTGGGGCAATTTATTTGGATGGAGCTAACTGGCATAAAGATGGAAAAAATAAATCTTGTATGAGCAGTTTGTTGTGTGTTTTTTTTTCTTCTGGTTCACTTAGGTACTATTTTTTCCAGAGATGAAGAAAATCATACATTTACATTCTACATATATCACTTAGAAGTTGTTGTTACTGATTCATTTTAGAGTAAAACACTAGTCCATACCCAAAACTAAATTTATTTGGAACAATGTGTGCTTTTTTTAGTATAACAAGAAATGTAGCTGAAGCTTGGCAAGAAAGCACTTAAAATATAGAATTGTCCATGTGTTTTATATAAATATGTATCTATATATCTCACTTGGACTTAAAAAAAAACCTCAACAATATATTGATAAAACCTTATATTAAATGTGAGAGAGGTCTTACTTATAAAAGAGTATTTTTATACCAGCCTAAGTTTCTTGTGTGACACACTGAAGTCTTGGGTAATTTTTCTAGGCAAGTTAAAATCTCTTGAAAATATTTTAACAGTCAAAATGCTGAGTTAATCTTAACCATAGCAGTGTGATCAGAAGTAGTCCTAATATAAAAATGAAAAAAAACCAAAACCCAACCTAGATCTCAACAAAACAGAAAAAACATTGAAAAGCATTTATGTGTATTTGCATTCCCTGAAGGGAGAGCTAAGTTGTAGGGTGATGCCAAAGCACATTATCTTTCTGGAGATGTAGTCTGCATAAACAAAGCTGAAGCTGTCTTTGTGTTTTCAGCAATTTGATACGATTGCTACTTACAGTGGAGCACATAGCTTGTGAAGAAAAATCATCCCATATGTTTCCAACATTCTTTTATGAGCTTCTGCTAATCAATATATACCATCAAGATAGACCATAATTATGTAATCATGTGTCTATATGTGTCTGCATCTGTACTACACACTTACGTTCTTGAGTTTGTCTGAGACTTCTGATTTTATGAGTAGTATAGAAATTAAAAAATAATCTGGGCTTCTCTCCTGCTCCCACCCCACAAAAATGTTACATTGTTAACACACAGCAGTCTGCGGTGGTTTGTTTAAAATTTACTTCCTGTTCTCAAGATTCATTTTTCTGCAATGTATCTTGTTTCTTCTGATTAAGGAAGACAAGACAAAGGTGGATTATTTTAGAATTACTTTTTCTAAGTAGTTTATTTTGTTTTCTCTTATATTCTTAGTTTTTTCTGTTTTGAGCTGAAAGAATTCTCCCTTGCATTCTGACATAAGATTGTGTTATCTTGATAGTGTTTCTCCTTTTACTCTGATGTCTGTCTCATTATTCCTTTGTTGATATTTGTGGAGCATATGGCAGAGTAAGTATCAGTGAGTAGGTATTTACTAAATATTCCCGTGCCATGAGACAAGAAAGAAAATTAGGAAAAAAAAAAAAAGACAGGAAGAGTAATTAAATTGTAGAGTATTATCTGACGATAGATGTTAATTAGAATGCAAAATAATTAGCACTGCAGTGAAAAGCAGCCTTATACTCTAAGTCTGTTAGCCTACCTTGCTTGAATTTGAGTCAATAGTAATCCTGAAGACTCAGCCTGAGTTGAGTGTTCAGGTTGTTGAAATATTATCATGTCTTCTTTCTAATGTCTGGCTATCAAATCATTAGTTAATATTAGTAGAAGAAAAATTTATATCAAACAAATAATGATTTTTTTTTTTTCCTTCATGACAATACACTTTCCAGAGGAACTTGGCAGGAAAATGTATTAGAGGTATGTAAGAAATGTACAAAGAAAAACACCATGACAAGTTATGATATGCAGAAGTAACAGCTGATGACCACTATTCATAAAACGAACTGTGAAGCAATAAGTAAAGGAATCACCAAATTACCTGAATAATAAAGCCTCTATTGCTAGGTTTCTTTTTTTTTTTCCTTTTTTTTTTTTTCCTAAACATTATGTTTCAAAGTCTAACCTGAATCTTCCTTCTTGACTGGCCATACATGAAGTCACCAGTCACAGGAGACTGGTGAAAGGAACACACTCCATCATTGGCACACTAAAATACAAAATGCATAAGAAATTCACAGTAAGCCCTGTTGGTGATAAATTAGTACTGTAAGTTAAAGACAGCTGGAATAAAGTAAAAAAAATTTAAACATCCCAGCAAGTAATGCAGAATCTGTATGGAGCGAAGTCTTCAGACAGTCATTGTATGCTGAGACAGACAAAAAGGTAGCAAGGGAGTGAAGTTAAAGTGCAATGGGAGACTCTGTTTTCTTCCCCTCTCTCTTCGTCTGCCATGTGTATGGGCCAAATACAATGTCAGGATATGATGCAGTTGAAAGTTTTATGTGTGGTAAGTGATTATTTATTTCATGGAGCTGCTGCATGGGGAATCCACAAAAGGAAGTGCAGTCTGTGATTTGGTGCCACACAGTGTTCAGGGTCTGGCTAAAGATTTTATTGTTGAGGAGTAACTTTTTAACAACAACGACTGTAATTATAGATATAGATTGTAAGTATAGACAGTATCTTCACAGGATTTGCAAAAGCCTGTAAGTCCACTGAAAATGAACCTATGTAAAAATGAAGGAACTCCTTAGAAACAAGCTAAAAAGCCAAGCTAGGGGAATTAAATCCTTACAGGTTTTATGGCCATGACTGAAGGGCCCCTTCCAAAAAGTACAGCACTAATGAATACAAGAAAGCTCATTTAGCTAAGCAAAAGGTAAAGAACATCATTAGACATAAGAAACCATCTCTATATGCTGAAGTCAGTTTTGTTTTTTTTCAGAATGGAAGTAGAAAATACGGAGAATTCTGGCAGACCAAAATTTAAGACAACTAAAGCAAAAGGTTTTGAAGAGCAATTGGTGTAGGAATCAAAATGAACAGTATAAGTTTCTTCAGGCAGGAAAATCAAGAAACCCTTTAGAGGGTCTTTTGAGCTAGTTGTTGATCAGGTTGTTGAAAGAGCATGCAAAGAGGGCAAGGCCTTTACAGAGAAACTAAAATTATTCTTCTCATGATGTTACACTATGAAAGAATGGTAGCAATTCAAATGCTATACCCTATTTTTGATGATGGCTCAGCAGAGGATAAGTCTAAAATTGAAGAGGATGTAGAACAAGTTGATAGCATGAACACACAAATGAGCATTTTTCTTTATAAAAGTGCTCAGGAAAAAATACTAATAGTATTTTTAACCAAGAGTTTATCAATTTGCTTGCTACCAAAGTAAGGTAGAAAAGATAGCACTGGCTTTAAAAATAAAATAGGGAGCTTGGGTATCCTTAAGATGCATATTCTTTGTGTTGGAAATTACTTTTCAGAAGTGTTTCCTGTCACTTATTTGCGCCACTACACTAACTCAAGGGAAAATATGAATGCTAAATTGTATACTTACTACGTGTTTTTTATAAAAAAAACCAAAAGCCCCCAAAACCAAAAACACAGCTTTGAGCACAAATTGAAAAATAAATGCCTTTTGTTTTAGCTACATGATTAACTAAATTTGCAATGTGGAGGATTTAAGTCACCTCAACAGGTGAAAGTATGCTGGTGGAGCCAAAACCAGAAAAATTTAATGAGATTGCACATACTGTTGATAAATGCTAACAGCATTTTTTCTCATGAAGACAAGTCTTTCGCTAGATTTTTGAAAAGTACTTTAGCAAAAATTAAAGTACCTCATTATATCAGAATAATTAGAGATTCCAGCTGTTAGTAAATCAAGAGAGCATTCCACCAATTTACAGTGCAACAGTTGACATTTCTTTTATTTTCAATTACAGAATGTTCATTATTGCATACAGATGTTCAGCCTTCACAACTTTCTTTTTCTAAGACAATAAATATATTAGTTTAGTCCACTTCAGATAAAGGGACACTGTTAGTTTTGTCACAAAGTGTAATGCATATTGCACTGTAGAGACTATCCATATTTGTTTGTTTTTCCTGTTACATGGTGTTGATCCCAAAATCTCTTGGCTTCTATAGTCTGTCAGATTTTATGCTAGGTGGATATTAAGAAAACATTTTACTTTGCTAGTCTTTATATCATCAATTCTTTTATTCTGTTATGCCTTAGGACTTCTTCAACTAAGAAGAAAAGGAGGGTAATTGTAGTAGGTGACTCTTTTCTGAGGGGAAAAGAAGGGCCCATTTGTCAACTGGACACATCCCACAGGACAGCTGCTGCCTTCCTGGAGCTCCCTACCACTAGAACAGGCTGCACAAAACCTCATCCAACGTGGCTTTAAAAGCCTCCAGGCATGGGGCATCAACAACCTCCCTGGGCAACCCATTCCAGTTCCTCACCACCCTTACAGTGAAGAATTTCTTCCTAATATCTGAATTAAATCTCCCCTCTCTCAGTTTAAAACCATTACCCCTGGTCCCATCACTATCTTCTCTGATGAAAAGCCCCTCCCCAGCTTTCCTGTAGGCCCCCTTCAGGTACTGGAAGGCCACTATAAGGTCTCCCTGGAGCCTTCTCTTCTCCAGGCTGAACAGCCCCAACTCTCTCAGCCTGTCTTCATAGCAGAGGTGCTCCAGGCCTTTGATCGTCTTGGTGGCCTTTCTCTGGACCCTTTCCAACAGGTCTATAACTTTCTTGTGCTGAGGGCTCCAGAACTGTAAACAGTATTCCAGGTGGCATCTGACCAGAGCAGAGTAGAGGGGCAGAATCCCCTCCCTGGCCCTGCTGGCCACACTTCTTTTGATGCAGCCCAGGATGCAGTTGGCTCTCTGGGCTGCGTGCGCAGTTTCCAAAAGGGGCAAGAAGGATGATCCAGAAAACTACAGACCAGTCAGCCTCACCTCCATCCCTGGTAAAGTGATGGAGCAGCTCATTCTAGAGGTCATCTCTAAGCACATGGCAGAGAAGAAGGTTATGAGGAGTAGCCAGCATGGATTCAGCAAGGAAAAATCATGTTCAACTAATCTAGTAGTGTTCTATGATGCTATGACTGAATGGATAGATGCAGGGAGAGCAGTGGATGTAGTCTATCTTGACCTTAGCAAGGCTTTTGATACTGTCTCCCAGAACATCCTTGTGAGAAAGATCAGGAAGTATGGGGTAGAAGACTGGACAGTGAGATGGATTAAGAACTGGCTAAACAATAGAGTGCAGAGGGTGGCGATCAATGGTGCAGAGTCCAGCTGGAAACCTCTAAGTAGTGAAGTTCCCCAGGGATCAGTTCTGGGTCCGGTCCTGTTCAACATCTTTATCAATGTCCTTGACAACTGGACAGAGTGTCTTCTCAGCAAGTTTGCTGATGACACAAAGCTGGTAGGATTGTCTGATTCACCAGAAGGCTGTGTAGGCATTCAGTGAGATTTGGACAGGCTGGAGAGCTGGGCAAACAGGATCCTAATGGGTTCAATAAGAGCAAATACAGAGTCCTGCACCTGGGAAGGAACAACAAAATGCACCAGTACCTGCTAGGAGGTGACCTGCTAGAGAGCAGCTCCATGGAGAAGGACCTTGGAGTCCTGGTGGACAACAAGTTATCCATGGGACAGCAATGCACTGTTGTGGCCAAGAAGACCAATGGTATCCTGGGGTGCATTAGGAGGAGTGTGTCCAGCAGATCAAGGGAGGTTCTCCTCCCCCTCTACTCGGCCCTGGTGAGACCTCACTTGGAGTATTGTGTCCAGTTCTGGGCTCCCCCATTCAAGAGGGACAGGGACCTACTTGAGAGAGTCCAACAGAGGGCTATGAGGATGATTAAGGGACTGGAACACCTGCCTTACAAGGAAAGGTTGAGAGACCTGGGGCTTTTCAGTCTAGAGAGGAGAAGACTGAGGGGGCATCTAATTAATGTCTATAAATATATGAAGGCTGGGCATCTAGAAGGCAGGGACAACCTCTTTTCACTTGTGCCCTGTGATACAGGATGAGGGGCAATGGATTCAAACTCGAGCACAATAAGGTCAACCTCAACATGAGGAAGAACTTCTTTACTGTGAGGGTTACAGAGCACTGGAACAGGCTCCCCAGAGAGATTGTGGAGTCTCCTTCTCTGGAGACTTTCAGGACCTGTCTGGATGCCTTTCTAAGTGATCTGCACTAGTTTTTTGTCTTCTCTGGCAGGAGGGTTGGACTCGATGATCTTCGGAGGCTCCTTCCAACCCCTAACATTCTGTGATTCTGTGATATTCTGCCTTATCACACTTCACAGCAGTACTGTAAATTCATGTTTGCTAACTCACTGCGTTATGAAAATTGTAGATAGCAGACAGTAACATTACAGGCATCAGCTACTGTAGCTATTTTCAGGTGGTGTGCTCTTTCTCAGACATCTGTTAAGCCTGGCTGAAAAAGGATTTGAAGTGACAGATAAAATATGCTTCTATTATGAGCTTTGTATTGAGTGACAGACACAGTGTGCTTCTGTTACGAACTCTGTCTTGAGGAAGTGTCCTGTCATAGGATGAATTGTATAAGAGTCATCAACTTCTGTCAGTGCTGTTATAATTTTATAAATATTTAGTGTTAGCATTTTAAAACTATGTTCTATTATTTAAAAAATAAGCAATGACAAACACAGGCAGTACAAATATTTGTTTAATTTACATATTGGAAATCTGCAGATATTGTCAGTGTTTACATCCTTCAGTGGAAATGAGGCTGTATCTCTTGAACATATTTTTTTGAGATGTTTGTACAGATGAGATTGCAATCAATCAAAATTGCTTTTATGCCATAGTTTTATCATCAGACTAAACAACCAGTAATAATACAGAACAAGTAGTTCTGTAAAACTAAGCAGTTGGAAGATAGTTATATGTGCTGAGAGTAACAAAGACACATGCAGCTTTAACTTGTGAGGTAACTTCAGCTTGTCAGGTTCACTGGATCAAATGCTCATTTCTGAACTATGTGTCTGAAGTCCTTTATAACCAGTGGAAATAAGAGATGCTTGAAGTGCATGATTTATCTTATTGTAAAGAAAATACTTGAAATAGATTACAGGGGTCATTTCCTAAAAGCATGAATTTCATCTTATTGACTGAAAAACTTAACTCACTTTCTCAGATGCATACATAGCAGATATTGAAATACTGAGAGAGATTCATCCCATCCAAAGTATCAGACAATCATTTATCTTAAATTCCTTTTTGAGCACAGTGCTTCAACTGCACTTACTGTAAATTAACTATTTCAAAAAATGCTGAGAAATAGTTATTCTCCAATTGTTTTCTATTTTGACAAGAAAAATTATTCTTAAATAGGAGAAAACAATTTGCCCCTCATCATGTGATAACACAAACCTATTGTACAACAGTCCAAATTCAATGAGAATTCTGTCTACTTACTAAAATGTTTGAGTATGACTGCACAACTCCCATTTTTTTCTTAAGCCTTAGGAATACCAGAAGCTGGTAAGACTTTTTTTTTTAAATGAGAGCTGTTACATAAAGGATAACTTACAGCTTCTTGTCAACTGTTGTACTATACAATTACAAGAGTACAACAAAGGAAATGGAACGCAATTAACAAATAAGCTAAATATTTAATCTTTAACACAATGCATTCATTGCTACAAGCTACAACTAAGAAAAAGTTTGTAGTATTAAAGGATTATTCTTTGCATTACTGAGAACACCCTTAGATGACATAAATCCCCTGAGGAAGAGGACATAAAACTCTTCATCTTTCCTAGCAGAATGCAACTGTGTGGTTAGATTTAATTTCCTTTTACGGAATCAAAGAATCACCAAGGCTGGAAAAGACCTGTAAGATCATCAAGTCCAGCCTATAACAAGTTAACCCACCTAGTTGATCAAGGGAAGCCAATGGATGTAATATTTCTGGACTTCAGCAAGGCTTTTTGTACTGTCTCTCACAGTATCCTCCTGGATAATGTCCAGCATGCAGCTGGACAAGAGTCCCATATGATGGGTGAGCAACTGGCTCACAGGTCGAGCACAAAGAGTGACAGTGAATGGGGTAACATCAGGCTGGCAACTGGTCACTAGTGGGATCCCACAGGGCTCCATCCTAGGCCCAGTCCTCTTCAACATCTTCATCAATGACTTAGATGCAGGACTCAAAGGAATTCTAAGCAAGTTTGTTGATGATACTAAACTGGGAGGAGCTGTTGACTCCCTCGGGGGCTGGCAGGTCCTGCAGAGAGACCTTAACAATTAGAGAGATGGGCAGTCACCAACCACATGAAGTTTAACAAGGGCAAGTGCCAGATTCTGCATCTGGGATGGGGCATTCCTGGTGGTAAGTACAGACTAGGGAACAAGTGGCTGGAAAGCAGCATGGCAGAGAGGGACCTGGGGGTCCTGGTTGATGGCAAACTGAATATGAACCAGCAGTGTGTCCTGGCAGCCAGGAGGGCCAACCATGTCTTTTTCCCCTTTTCCCCTCACTTCTTTTCTACTGTTTCAGGTGAGATGAGTTTCATGCTGTTACTTCTTCAAATCTATCTTGAATAGATTCAAAATGATTTGAAAAATCCATATCAAAATCTTTGTTGCTCTGAAATATTTTTAAAAAATAAATAATAAAAATAAAATGTTCCTCCTATGCCTGTTTGCCTCCCATGGATACATGCTTTTGATCTGTAAGGGCTCTCTTTCTAAACCAAAAAGCTAACTTATTCCAATAGCTCTAAAAGGAAATGGAAGTTTTCTGGCGTCATTTATGCACTTATGTGCTCAAGGCTAGCTTATAACCAAAAGATAACGGCCAGACTACCCATGGGAAAGCTTTCTCTGAAAAACGAATTATTGCTCTGCATCACCTTTTACTATGATGCCATTTAACCTTATTTTGACACCCAACTGAGTGAAGAAAGTGAAGAGTCCTCTTTATAGTCAAAGAATCAGTCAGCACTCCTAGGATGCAGTAATCCTTGCACTGAGATGAATGTAAGTGAATCTGCATTACATGAAAGTATCTGTTTCAACAAAAAGATAAATGAAGTAAGTTTTTAAAATGTGCAGCAGTAGGTAATCCTCAACAGATTTTTCTGTATATTGATGAAATGCTTTCAGAAGTGTACTGGTACTGTGTGACACATGACACATTGATGTGGCAACTGTTTAAAAGACAATGCTGATTACTTTGTTTTTTTAAATAGTTCCATTATTTATTTTAGGTATTTTCCCTGAAATTTAAATGTAAAAAGAGTGAGAACACAGTTGATAGCAAGGAACCAATGACACAGAAGTTGATCCAATTTATATAATTCATAAAATTCAATTACTTGTGCCAGTAAGATGACTTAAATTTTGCTCTCTAAGTGAGAATGACATACTTAACCTTTTAAAGAAAAAAGTGGACCTTGTTCTCACCGATGAGGATGGGCTGGAGAACAACATAAAGCTTAAGGGCAGCCATGCTGCTGTGACCTCAAAATGGTGGAATACAAGGTCCTGAGGACAAGAAGAGTGTAAAGCAAGCTTGCTACCCTGGACTTCAACTGGGCAGACTTTGACCTTTTCAGGGATCTGCTTGTTGGAATACCATGGGATAAAGCCCTGGAGGAGAGAGGAGCCCAAGAAAGCTGATCAGTATTCAAGGTTCACCTGCTCTAAGCCCAGAAGCAATGCATCTCAACAAAAAGAACAGCAGACAAGAATGCCAGGAGGCCTGCATGGATGAATAAGGAGCTCCTGGATATACTTAGATGTAAAAAGAAAGTCTACAGGTGGTGGAAGCAAGAATAGGCAGACTGGAAGGAGTACAAAGAAATTTTCCAAGCAGCCAGGGATCAGGTTAGGAAAGCTAAAGACCAGACAGAGTTAAACCTGGCCAGGGACATGAAGGGCAATAAGAAGAGCTTCTACAAGTGTACCAGTGATAAAAGGAAGACTAGGGAAAATGTGGGCCCTCTCCAGAAGGAAACAGGAAACCTCATCATGCAGGCTGAGGTACTAAATTACTTTTTGCCTGAGTCTTCATTGTCAAGGCCTCTGACTACACCATTCAAGTCACAGAAGGCAAAGGCAGAGACTGGCAAAAGGAAGATCCATCCATTGTAGGAGAAGAGCAGGTTTGAGACCATCTAAGGCACCTGAAAGTGTTAAAGTCCATGGGACTTGATGAGATTCATCCACAGCTCCTGACAGAATGGGCTGATAAAGTTGCAAAGCCACTCATATTTGAGAAGTTGAGGCACTGTAGTGAAGTTCCACTGACTGGAAACGTAACACATTTCCGTTTTCAGAAATGGAGTAAAGGAAGACCTGGGGAACTATAGGCCAGTCAGTCTCACCTTTGTGCCCAGGAAGATCATGGAGCAGATCCCCTTGAAGGCTCTGCAAAGGAATATGGAAAATGAGGAGGTGGTTGGTGGCAACCAGCATGGCTTCACCAAGGGCAAATCATATCTGATAAATTTGGTGGCCTTTTATGATGGGGTCACAGCATTACTGGACAAGGGGAGATCAACTGACATCACCTGCCTGGATCTGTGAAAATCATTCAACAATATGTCACAAAACAGCCTTGTCTGTAAAATGGAAGAAATAGGGATTTGATGGATGGACCACTCAGTAGATAATAAATTGGCTGAATAGTCACATTCAAAGAGTAGTGGTCAATGGCTTAAGGTCCAAATGGAGACCAGCTATCCCAAGCACAAATACAGGTTGAGGGGAAAATAGATTGAGAACAACCCTGAGATGAAGAACTTGGGGGTGTTGGTGGAAGTTAAAAACTCAACGTGAGCTAGCAATGTGTTCTCGCAGCCCAGAAGCCTAACCATGTCCTGGGCTGCATCAAAAGAAGAGTGGCCAGCAGGTCCAGGCAGGTGAGTCTCCCCCTCTACTCTGCTCTGGTGAGACCCCACCTGGAGTACTGTGTTCAATTCTGGAGCCCTATCACAAGAAGGACATGTAGGCATTGGAACGAGTCTAGAGGAGGGCCACAAAGGTGATCCAAGGGCTGGAGCACGTCTCCTCTGAAGACAGGCTGAGAGAGTTGGGGTTGTTCAGCCTGGAGAAGAAAAGGCTCCAGGAAGACCTTATGGTGGCCTTCCAGTACCTGAAGGTGGCCTACAAGGGCATGAAGCAATAGAACAAGGGCAAATGGTTTCAAACTGATAGATTTAGGTAGATCTAGGTTTGATATTCAAAAGAAATTATTTTCTGTGATGGTGGTGAGACTCTGGAACAGGTTTCCCAGGGAAGTTATGGAAGCCCTATTCCTGGAAGCGTTCCAAGAAGAGGTTGAATGGAGCTTTGAGCAACCTAATCTAGTGAAAGCTATCCCTGTCCATGCAAGAGTGTTGTAACTAGATGATCTTTAAGGTCTCTTCCAACCCAAACCATTCTATGCTTGTCCTTCATTACAAAAAGTGTTATGTGCAGAAACAAAAAGACTACTAAGTAGGAGTCAGAAGTATTATATAAGCACCTTTAGCTGAGAGATCTGGGGGGATGGAGAGTTGGTAATTATGTCACTGTTGTGAATTATTATTATTATTGATTTTAATTAGTCAGTTAATGCTACCTAGAAAAAAGTTTCTTCCTCACATTTTTGATCTTTTCTGGGAGCAGTGGAGCAAGAACTGGACAGAGTCTTGTGCTCTGACTTCCAGCAGATTTGCTCATGACTTTAAATAGTAACATCTTTCTAAAATGGAGACAATACAGTTGATGTAGGTAGGATAACAAAACTATATGTGAATTACATTTATATGATCCATATGGCATTCAGGATGTATAGTGCTTGTCTTGAACAATCCAAGAGATACGTGATGGACTTTGGCACTCAGGATATCTGTTGTCTGTCTTGTGGCATCTGAGAGTTAACATTTGTTGATGGACTAAAGAGATGTCTCAGCAACCCACCCAACCGTTTTTGCTTCCCCTCCTGTGATGTGTACCTGAGAACTGGGGAGTTTAGTGTGAGACATACTGAGCTTGGAGAAAAAGGAGATCTACAGCTGGCACTGGGAACAGAATATCCAGTGATAACCAGGCCTTGATATGATATCTCATGAAAACCACCAACTTAGCAGGACAAGACAAAGAGTGCCGGTCTCAAGCCACTTCCTAGGACCGAAACTCCACTGCAATAAACTAATCCTGTGGTGCCAGTTGTCTCAGCCTCAACAATTAGCCAAAGACTATCTGCAGGACATAGCCCTGAAGCCATACCTACCCCCCTCCTATCTCGGAGGAGCATGGAGAAGATAGAAGGATTTTTTTTCCCTTATTCAGGAATAAAAGTGGGGGTGCAGTGGGCAAGAACTGCATAAAAATCTGGGACTCTATGGGTGCATTTGAAGCACTTCCCCACCAGGAACCACTTCCCCACCGACGACATCGCTGGACTGTGGTGGTAACTATGCTCTTGTTTGCTGTCCTCTGTATCTCTGCTTTCTCCTTTCTTTTCTCTCTCTGTTTTCCTCCCTGTCCTATCTGCTCTAGGGACTTTGTTGTGTTACCCTAATAAAAGTTTGTTGTTCCCATGACATCTGACCTTGTTTGTGTCTTAATTTCACTGTTTGGGATCACCTTTAAACTTCTTCTCAGGTCCTGCTGGACAACAAAGGGAGCAGCTGCTGTGCGGCTCATACCAGGAGAGGGAAGGCAGAATCCAGCCACACCAGCCTCCCACTGCGGTGAGGAGCATTAGCAAGCAAGGGGGTTCTGCCCCATCTCTCCTAAGACCACACGCCAGCCCCGGTGCCTCTTTGTGCACCCGACGTTGTGTTACCTTTGTTTTGTTCCGGCAAGATCGTAAAAAATTGCCACGTATCTGAATACTGGATTGTGACAATCCATAAGAAAGTTACATTAAAATTCACTGTATTTGATTCTCATTCCAGGAAAGAACAATACCATCATCATCTTTATAGCCAATTGAGGCTCTTTTTCCCTAGCACAGATCAGCATTACTTCAGTAGACAGATGTTCATTTTATGCTACAAATTATGTGGCAGTCAGGATTAGTGATAAATGAACAACTTATACTAGTAAAGAAAATGTTATTTCACTGAGAGCTCACTTGATAATGTACAACTAGCCTATATATAAAGATTTGCAAATAGCACATATTTGTGTGCAGTTAGGGAAAAACAACACAAGTAGATGTTTACTTACATAAAGATACAGTCTTCATATCCAGCGGCTTCCTGTGTATAAAGTCACAAACGCTTTTTGTGTATACTTGATTATTGTACCCAGCACAGTTACAAATATAGCAAGCAAACTCCCCTGAGGCCAGATATACAGAAGAAGATTGTTACTTAAAGATCTCTAAGAATAAAACTACTTCTGAGGGCTTAAGGCCATTGCATAATTCCCTGAGGATAATTTGACATGCATTCAGTAACTAAATCTGCCTCCTCATCTCACTTCTGAGAGAAGTCAGTATGTGCATAGGGTTGTTAAGCAGATGTGCTGTCTTGACCTACTAGGTTGGTCTGACCCCCATCCAGCCAACCTCTCAAGCAAATGTTTTAATGAAGTATTTGTACTAGCCTAAGTTCTATAACGTTGTGGTGGTTTGATCATAGCCAGATGCCAGATCCCCATCCATTCACTCACTTATTACCCCTCCTCAAGAGGACAGGAGTGAAAATAAGATAGAAAGGCTCGTGGGGTGAAATAAAGACAGGGAGATCCCTTACCAGTTACCATTGTAAGCAAAGCAGACTCACTTGGGAGAAAATTAATTTAAGTTATTGCCAGTTAAAAATAGACTTGAAAGTTAAGAAAAATTCAAGAACTGAAACATCTCTCCTCCATACCGCTTCTGCCCAGGCTCACCTTCACCCCTTCACTCCTGACTCCACCTCTGAGGGGTGCAGGAGTGTGGGAAATGGGGGATGTGGTCAGCCCACAAAAGCTCCTCTCTGCCACTCCTTCCTTCTCACACTTCTCCCTGCTCCAGCCCGGGGTCTTCCCAGAGGCTGCAGGGAAACACCTGTCCCACCGTGGTCTCTCCAGGGCTGCAAGGCCATCTCTGCTGGGGCACCCGCAGCCCCTCCTGGCTCCTCCCGCTCTCCCCTGGGGGCTGGCAGGGCTGTTTCTCCCCGTTCCCCTCAGCCCTGGCTGCCAGGCAGTGTTTTGCCCTTTCTGACACAGGTTTCCCCGAGGTGCCCGCCCATGGCTGAGGGGCTCAGCTGTGACCTGCACTGATGTCTAACCTACATCAACAAGCCCGTCCCTGCCTTACTCATTGCCTCTGCTGAGAGCCCAGATGAAAAGCCAGCAGTAACTGTAACTCAAACAACTCTACAAAGAAAAAAAGAAAAGTTAATAAAATCTGGGCTGTTACGTTAAAACATAGCAAGATCATTTTCTGGGATGTCTTATCTTCTGCAGCACAGTGAATCATCAACATAAATATAGGAATACTTGTTAAACATCATTAGCTTGGCATCGGCCCACCTCTCAAGCTTGTCAAGGTCCTTCTGGATGGTATCTCTTCCCTCTAGGGTGTCATATACTTCACACAGCTTGGTATCATCAGAAAATTTGCTGAGGATGCAGTCTCACTGTCCATGTCTCCAACAAAGATGTTAAAGAGCACTGGTCCCAGTACTGATCTCCGAGGAATGCCACTCATCACTTGCCTCCACTTGAACACTGAACCGTTGACCACAACTCTCTGGATGCAGCCATCCAGCCAGTTGTCCAACTTATCCATGAGTGGTCCATCTGTCTCATCCATGAGTGGTCCGTCTGTCAAATCCATGTCTTGTCAGTTTGGAAACTAGGATGTAGTGTGGGACAGTGTCAAATGCCTTGCACAAATCCAGTTAGATGATGTAAATTGCCATTATCTGCCAGCTCTGTGGCCTTGTCATGGAAGGCCACCAAATTGATGCATGTGGAATGAAGGACAAATACTTCATTTGTGCAAGACGGGAAATGATTCATAGTGGCCTTGTAGCCCAAACATCAAAGTACACTTTCATTATGTCAAAAATGGAAGTTCTTTGCCTATTATGCAATTATTATTATTTTTTTTCTCCATCTTACACGATTTCTATTTCTGTCTCTATCAAGCCCACAAAGAGTATTCAAGGGGAGGAAAAAAAATTATCTTGGCACACATAATGGCTGAACAAATGCTTCTATTGCTGTAAGTGAAGAAGGAATGTGAAATGTTTTTTTTGGATATTGTATGAGTTTTGGCTGGGATAGAGTTAAATTTCTTCATAGCAGCTAGTGGCCATGCTTTGGGTTTGTGCTGAAAACATTATTGATAATACAGGAATATTTCCTTTACTGGAAATAAAGTGCTGACAGAGTCAAGGCTTTTTCTGCTTCTCAGACCACCCTGCCAGTGAGTAGGCTGGGGGTGCACAAGAAGCTGGGAGGGGATACAGCTGGGACTGCTGACCCCAACTGACCAAAGGGATATCACCTACCATGTGATATCTTACTTGACAATGAAACTGAGGGCAGTTTAGGGGGGGGCAGCTGCTCAGGGACTGTCTGGGCATCAGTCAGTTGCTGGTGAGCAATTGTTTTCATTTGCATAATTCTTCTTTCTTGGCACTTACCTTCCTCTCTCTTGGTTAATTTTTTTTCTTTTTTTCCATATATATTTTTCAGTTACAGATCACTACAAAAATCAGGTCTGTAATCAACTAAATAATAAAGGAAAAAAAAAAAAAGAGGAAGCAGAAAATAATAAATGTTGAAAGCAACAAGTACCCTCGTGTAAATACAGACTGTCTTTAAACTCTTCAGTTTTGTTTTCACTTTAATCTGTGATCAAGTATTTTTTTTATCCTTGATTTTGCTGTTTTCGTTGCTGTTCTGAATGTAAGACACTTAACTGAAGTTCTTATGTTTTCTGTCAGCTGATCTGTCTGAAGTACAACCTATTATACACATTAGTTGCATCACATTACAAGTGAATCCACATATGTGAAGCAAAAGCTTAATATCCCTGAAAAGAAAAAAAAACTGGTTTTGCCTCACTTTTTAATGATCTGCTAAGTTGAGCCAAAACTCTCCATTTTGTTCTACGCTTGTTAGATATTCTTTTAACTTCAGATCTTTTGCAAACTTTTAGATGTACCATTTCTAATAGTCTACAGAATAGCCAGGAAGTAAAATGTATAAAATTTGCCAACATTAAGACTATTTTACTGAAACCTTTACCACTTTTCAAAGAATATTTTTAAATAAGAAAGGTAAAGCTTTTATCAGGATATGAAAAGCTTTAGGATCATCTCCCACTTGTGATTCTCATGGTTTAAGGCTAGGCAGGGCAATAAATGAATGGCAAATGCTTTCTGTTAACACTTCTCCCTTCCTGGAAAAAACTGAAAGGGAAAGAGACTTATGGGTTGGGGGGAAAAAAATCCAACAAAACAAAACAAAAACCAACAAACCAAAAAAAGATCTTCAGGAAAACAATAATAATGAAAACAAAAGGTATAATAATATTGGTAAGACAATAATTACATATATGCAAGTATATAGAAAACGAATAATTCCCCCCTCTCCTCCTACCCTCCCCAACACTCATGTCACCACTGGCACTGCAAGACAGGCACTAGGAAAATCCTTTATGAACTCAGTGGCAGATGGGAACTGGATTCAGGAATGCACAGATTCAGGAACACACAGATTGGAATGAAAGGTAGAATGAACAGAGTCCTCCCATGATGCCAGGCATAGAAGGAGACTGACCCCTGTGATGCCTCGGCTTTATACTGAATATTACACCTATGGGATGGAATACTTCATTTGGTCAGTTTTGGGTCACCTGCCTGGTCTTCTCCTCCCCACAGGAGGCTAGGAGGTGTGACCCCTTTTCTGCCCTTTCACTTCCAGCATGTAAGAAGTTTAGCAGAATCAAGCAGTGACCTTGGTTCCTATAGGAATAAGTATAAGAAAGAGCCTTTCTGAATACCACTCATGCTGTTACCTCTTCCATAACTATAAACATTGAGCGTTATCACTCACAGGAGCAGACACTGGACATCAGCAGCAAAAGTAATATCAGAGAAAATGTGGACTTTCTGCTAAATGGAGCAGGGGAACTGATGAAAAAGGACATAAAAAAGGCCGAGGTACTCATTGATGCCTTTGTCTTGGCCTTGCTTGATAAGGCTGGCGTTCAGGAATCTTGAGTCCCAGAGGTGAGAAAGTCAAGAGCAAGGAAGTCAGCCTTGGTAAAGAAGGAGAACATTGAAGTTCACTGGACACACAATTCAAGGAGCCTGATGGGGTACACCTGTGAGTGCTGGGGGAGCTGGCTGATATCATTGCAATGACAGCAATTGACAAGCAAATGTCCTCCTGTTTTCAAGAAAGGCAATGAGGAGGATACAGGAAATTACAAGGCCAGTCAGCCTAATGTCAATTTCTCAGAAGCTGATGGAGCAAATAATCCTGGAATCCTATTCCAGACACAGGAAGGCTGAGAAAGTGACTGACAGTGTTCATCATGGATTTACAAAGAGGAGATTGTACTTAAGCAGCCTAGTACCTTTCTAAAGTGAGATTACTGGCTTGGTAGATGAGGGGAGGACAGTGGATGTTATTTTGGATTTAGTTGGGCTTTGACAGTCTCCTATAACATCCTCATAGACAGGCTGATAAAATATGGATCAAATAGTGAGATTAATTGAAAACTGGCTGAACTGCCAGGCTCAGAGGACTGTGATCAGTGGCATAGATTCCAGCTGGAGACCAATCCCTAGTAATGTACTTCAAGTGTGAATACTGGGTCCCATAATGTTTAACCTCTTTATAAGGAACTCTGTGATGGAACCCTGTGCACCCTCAGCAGGTTTGCGTATGATACAGAACTGGGAATGGCTGATACACCAGATGGGTATGCTGCTATTCAGGGTGACTTCAAGAGGCTGGAGATATGGGCCAACAGAAGCTTTCTGGAGTCCAACATCTGGGGAGGAACAACCCTCTGCACCAGAACAGAATAGGAGTTATTCTTACTCTGCTCAATTAGAATTAAATTTACCTAGTACTGCTGTGAATTACAACAATCCTGAAATATTAAAATGCTTTATATTGCAGATCATGTTTTGGTTTGTTTGTTTGTTTTTATGTTACTGTACTATTGGGAAGCTTTACTAATGGATGTTAATTTCCTCAACCTGTATGAACACAGAACAAATACCCAGAATCTTTCTCAGATACATATCTTCCTGAAGACTACAGCCTCATGTAAAAGCTGGGCTCCATGACAGAAACAGAACTGTCTTCCAAAGTTTACACCGCTGCCTTGTGTTTTCTTCCCGCATCTACTACAAACTACTAAGGACTGAGCTTTATTGTAACCCCGTCCTTAGTTGCATTTTCTGGACAGAGTATGAATGCAGGAATAAATTTCCTCAATGATAATCAATTAATATCTGACAAATTACTACTTTCTCGATTGCATAAACAAACTCTTAGCAAAAGGTAGGAAAAATCATAGTGAACTACTTTTCAGAATATTTTATGATGGAAGACAGTGATATAATTTCATATTTGTGTGTTAAGTTAATAATTCCAAATTATCATTTTAGCCTATGATAGATGCAAATGTATTGATTTTTAAAGGATACATCTCTCTAAGCATGAATTCAATTACTTGATACAGTGACTGGTAAAAAAAAAAAAAAAAAAAAAAAAAAAAGCCTCATTTTTTTAAGGGAAATTATTTCTCCTTCTACTTTCTTCACAAAAAAAAAGGTTGTCTTAAAATATCTGACTGTTGTATTCAAACTTCTGTATCATTCAATTTACTTCAGTCATACCAAAATGATTAATAGATCATACAGTGAAGATGTAATTTCATTATTCCCTGAGCCTGTATGAGCATCATACTTCTATTATATAGCTGTATAAACTAACATCAGGTGATGTTAGTTTATACAGCTGTCACTCAGGTGTACATTAGAATGCAGATGAACATCTACAGAACGTGGCAAATAGCACTGGTTAAATAAAAAGTTTTGACTTTAATAAGTGATTAGAACATTATTTCACTGCCAAGGTATATAACTTTCCCAAAGGATTCAACCTGACGGATAAATTTGGTAAGAGACAAAACAGGTGCACTTAATTAGAGAAAATATTTTTGTATGTCAGCTGAACAGTTAGTGACTTTTACTTCTTTCAGAGTATAAATTATTCTGTCACCTGCTTCAAAAGCCCTTAATTATTAGTGGTTGCTGACTCTTGTTTTGTTTAAGTTTTTTTTTTAAATTTTGTTACTTACATTTCATAATCTGAAACCCTGAAAGAGCAGATGGAATAAATCAGGGCCAGATTCTCATGCTCAGGCTGATGAGAACTTTAGCCAAGTTGTGGTTTCATCAGTTTCAGTGGAATGATTCATTGAATAAAGAAATTATGTCATCCGAGTAAGAAGACGAACATCCTGTAATAATTCTGACTGGTTTGTCAACTGTGATCTGTGACATTGCTATGCCCTACAGAAAAACTGGAAAAAAAAAAAAAAAAAATGCTGTCCGTTACTGAAGTGCAGGTTATACCTTAAAATTCTGCTACTAGAATAGAATATGTCCCTCTTAACATTATTCTTTATCAGCAAAAAAAAACCCAGTAGCAGTAAACAGTAATGGACAGAGTGTGCAGAACAAATTAAGTATCAGATATTGATGATTGTGATATATGACACTTTTAGAATATGTACAGAAATACAGTGCCATCTGAAATGTTATGAAATGGGTCTTAGTTTAAATTAGTGTACATTTTTATGCTTACTGACACACTGATCCTTACAGTGCTGTGACAGACAGGAATTAGCAGATGCATGTAACAGGATCTCTGCTGACCAGGTATTTACTCTTGTGGTGCTCTGCTTGATCATGCTTTATTAGAGCCTTCATGGATCTTCATTCCACAAGAATTAAGTTTCCTTTTTCTGCTTCTCTGAAATTGTCCTTAGCAGACCAAGTAGGCTTTAAGCCATAAAGCTTGTTTTGCTATTCAAGGTTAGGAAAATAATAATTGTAATATCAGTTAATGAAATAAGAATGAAGGCAGTTCCAGTTTAGGCAGCTCAGAAGTTACATTGATTCAATGCTATTGAATTGATTGCACACAATTATTGAAAGGTGACTCAGAGAGGAAAATTGGGTCTGTGCTGGGGATTTTCTGCTTTATTATGAAATATAGTCAAGGTCAGAAATGTTTTTACTTGTCTTTAAATAAATGTTGGTTGTGTTCACATTGAAAATTCAATGTGGAACATCTTGCAGACGAGCCAATTAATACCTGTGAGTAGCAGGCAGCTTATTTTCCATGTCAAACATCATGTAACCATGATTAAAACATGTTACCATATAACTGATGAGAGTCATGCATAGGTATGCATGTTGAACAGTTATTACATGATACTTTTGCTAACAAATCTCAACTTTTTCTGTAATTCTTGCTACTTTGGTTGTAGAATGTTGTTAATAAGAGCCTGGCAAGTATATTGAATGTGGCAATGTGGTTGACATTGAATAAGGTGTATTTCATATGTGTCTTAGTTGAGGGTGGTGTGCTAACTCAGTGACTTGATCTATTGGTCAAGTATAGTAATTGTAAGTTGATGTAGTATTTTTAATACCATTAGATTTTTTTGTGTATTACACTATAGTATCTATAGCAGAACTCAAAGTATGTAATAAGCCCGGAAGTTTAAACCTGGTCATGGAAACATAAAATTTAAGTGAGACTTCAAATCCAAACTTCTTGTTTGATCATGCAGCTGAAAACATAATTGAGTTACCAAGGACAAGTTAAAAAACCCAGAGATATGGGTGGATGACCTTCTAGTGTTTGCAGGCAGCTTTGAAACTGGTCCATAACTGGTCTAATAATTTACATGCTTGTTTCTCAGCTAACCTGAAAGCATTTCCAATTGATTTTAGTGTGATGAAATCTGTCTTCACTATTCTCTGTGCTATCAACATCTACAATGTTTGTAGAGCAGGAGCAATAATGGTACCATTGCTATGTTTTATGAGGCAATAATAATGATGCTAGCAGAGCTAAAATGAAAGGATGTAATAAAAGGAAGGATATATGTCCAGGAGTGTAATCATGTCCATTTTTTTTCCTTATCCTGACTGAAGGAATGCCTCTTTGTGGCCAGATAGATTTAGAAACTGCTCTTCTAAAAGAGGAAGGTAAAGAAAAGGGCAGTGTGTAGTAACAAATACTCTGTTAGTCCAAAGGGAACACTGTCAGCTGGATGGAAAATGTGAAGATTACCATGTCATAAATTCTTAAAGACTTTAATTTTCTCCAGTGTTTCCACAAAGCTCTCTCTGTTTATTGAAGAATAAGGAAATAACAAATTAGCTGTAAGCTGTCACCCCAAGCAAGGATGCCAGTTATGGGTTTTGGAACATTTTCTTACCACACCATCTGGATGCTTTTAGCACAAAGTCCAAATATGAAATCACATGAGACCACATTCGTAACAGACATGCTTATTTGAGAAAAGGAAATTTTTGCAATATTTATGGAATGCTTTTATTCCTCCATCCTTAATAATGTACAAATAAATTGTATTTATCATCTTGTGATAGCCCAGTTCTTCACCTGCTGTTTCTTAAACATTTTAAATCGTAAATGGGATGTATAGCACGGAACGCTGCACTGTGGTTTTAACACACATGGTGCAACATTGTGAGAGGAGTTTAGAGAACAAACAGGGATCACTTCCTTGATCTTTCCAGTCTGAAGCCTGTACTCTATACACCACAATCTTACTTCTTGTTCATATTTACACAAATATTAAATATTTAATGTCTAGATGTAAATTGCTTATGTTTTCACGATACTCCCTTTTCTCCTTCTAGAGGTATGTAATGGAAATAAAATGTATTTTCAAAGCTTATACTAATTTCAGTTGGATTTTTTTCATCAAATCTTACCAATTCTTTTCAAAGTGTCAACTATTGCTAATGACAAATAATGATCTCTGGCTTTACAATATTGAAGACTGCAGTCTTCAAAGTAGTTGAATACTGGATGACTGAATCTCCTATCTGTCCATTACAATCACATGTTGTAACAGCAGGTGTTGTGGGGTTTTTTTCACTTGTTGAAATACAATCTTAAAAATATATGAGGATTTTAGGTAAGATATAATTCACTAAGAGGTTCTGGAAATAAAATCACATACAGGCTATCTTAAACCAGAATAAGGCTTTCTGGTAAAGACTTAAAAGTTCTGAGTTGTTTTCTGATCATTAAGTTTTTCTTTTTATATAATCTTAAGTCAGTGTACAGCATGGTGTGTAGTTATTTGTACATACTTGCGTGGTACATGCAGTTGTGGTCTGAACCTACATATATTGGACAGAGTGTGTTCTTTCATCAAGTCCTTAGTTCAAAAAAGATAATGACTCAATCTGTGCATTATCTTAGCAGTAGTTCCTTAGAATTCAATATACTCATATTTATTTAGACCAACTCACTACTCAAGTACTTATACAGTAGGTTAAGTATCAATAAAGCAAAAGGAGGAATTGCTGAACTGCTCGTAGTCTAACCTGATATCATGCGATATGAAGCGATGGTACAATGTATCATATTACTCCTATATAGAAATTTCTGTGTTGAATTCTGGAAAAATGAGATTTGCAGAATTGTGCTTTAATGGCAAAGTAATTTTCTTTTAGAATCATAACCCTGAATTGCTAATGCATCATGCTGTGCAAGCAGAATTTCAGTTTTACTGGAATTGCACTTAAAAAAAAAAAAAATAGAGCTCGGAAGAGTCACATTTGTATGCTTTACATTACTTACGTCTAGAAAAAAGGAGCAGAATATTTATTTATTTATTTTTAATAGCGTTCCTTTCCAGGTATTGAACTTTGAACAGAATCTTTTGTGAAAGTCATGGGAAATGTATTCTTACCTTTTTTCTCCTCTAGCTTCTCCCATTGTCCTTTTCTTGCATTAGATTGCATAGCATCTCAGTTCATTAGAAACAATGGAGAAGCGTATCTTTGCCTCATTGTCATGGTTTAATGCTGGGCCGGCTATTGAATGACAGATTTCTCTCTGTTCACATCCTCCTATAAGGAAAAGGGAATAAGGGAGAGAGACTCTCACGGGTTGGAACATGAAGTACACAGCTTTAATGAAACAACAGTGATGAAAAGGAACATAATGATTTATATACACGTATACACAAAAGCACAGTTGTGCTCCCTGCCCCCATATAATGCCCATGTCACCACTGAGGCTGCAGGACAGGCCCTGGAAGTGTCCCAGACTCAAGTTCTGGAGTCAGTAGCAGATGGGAGCAATATCTTGTGAGAATAAGAGTAATTTACAATGGTATCTTGAACTGACACTTTAGTTACAGGGTTTTCTTAGTTTCATTTGTTCTTACTAATATCTAAGCCTTATCCTCAGCCATAAGCAATGCCTGCTATACCGCATGAAACATTTATTCTTGGACAGGCAAGAAATTGTGTTTTTCCAAATACAACAAGAAAAACAAACAAACAAACAAACAAATAAATAAATAAGAGGAAAGAAACAATCCAAAGGCTTAATTATATTTTCATTTTTTGCTCCCTGTTTCTGTTTATTTCAACAGCTAGTAAGAGTTCAGCTAGCAGCTGGAAGCGAACAGATAAGTTCTTTGGTACTTTCAGTTTTCTCCATCCTTGTACTTATGTAAAATTATGTTCCAAATGTATATGGCAGTTTATGTCAAGTCAGGAAGTTTCTTTAAAAATGGCACTTTCAAAGTATTTATGTTATAGAAGAAAAATAATGACTCGTGGTTTGCAATCCCAACTGAAATGAATGAGTAGGAGAGTGAGATGATAAGTGACTCTGAAAAATCAGTATATTTATCTCTGTATGCATTGAATTCCAGAAGCATAAAACAGGAGTAACACAAACTCCCTACAAGTCAGTGGACTGAGGCATAATTCAGTGTTTCTAAGATATTCAGATAGTATGGTGATTAATACTCATAGGTTCTATGGTAAATAATAGAACTAAGTAGAATTAATTATTTCTTTCCATGATGATTACTTCTCCCTGTTGAAAAGGACTACAAATTAAATTATTTTAAGCAGTGAAATAACTGGTATTTTCCTTCTTGAAAAATGCAATTATACAACATTCAAAAGCTGACTCTAAAGTGTTTGTGACTACGTCAAAAAAAACTTTCAAATTTTTCGTCTTCATTCATATGCAGACAATTTCAATTAATAGTACTGAAAGCTGTGAATTTCAATTAAGTGTACATTAGCAAAATAAATGTGCCCATTATTAATTTTTATTTTTCATTTTAGTTTCCAACTGCTTGTGGCATTAAATGCAGAAGAGCTTTACCTCTGATAAACATCTTAGATATTATGTGTACCATCAAATACAAATCTTCCTGTATTTTCGTGTCCAGGAGAAATTTATAATGTTATTTGGAAGACAGTGTCTCAGCAGCTTCATTTTTCACCCACTCTTTTCATATTTACTTCTTCAGTGAAAATTGTTTCAGAATTAGACCACAGAGGAGTTCCCCTCTCTACTGAAAAAAAGGCAATGAAATAGCACACCACCACTGAATAGCAGTGAAGCAGACTTATAAAAAAGACATGTCTTCAATGTATAGGGCATACCTAAACAGAACACCCAATCTTGGACTAAGCTAGTTAAAACTTGAATGAGAGATGCAGTGCAGACCAGACACACACACACAGGAAGCCACTTGTCCTTCTTCACCTCTTCTATTTCAAATGCCACTCAACATTTTGGACTACTCCAGAAAGCAAGGTGCTTGCTTCCTGCACTTCCCTGTCTCCTCTCTTGAGTATCCTTCATCCTTCCTATTGAGCGTTGTGTAGACATGTTGTCTGAAAGCCTCAGACAAATTAACTTGGCTTACCCGTAACAACACAGATGATTCTGCACTACCTGGAAATGGAATTAATCATATTTCTAGGGCAGTTCCAGTTGACTTTCATACCTTTAGGTTTCTTCTCTCCTCTCAGGGTATGACTGGCTATAAATCATCTTCCCTTTGGGACTAATAAGTTGATATTGAAACAAAAGTAGAGAATCCTCTGGCTGCATAGTCTGGCAACAGTTTCGGTGTGTTAGTGCAAAAGGTCAGATATTCTTCATTTTGGAGTGTGATGCAATTCTATGATGTTACATTTGGCTTCCTTTTTTAATTGTGGCAGATCTTATTGAATTTATAGCACTTCAGGTTGTTTTGTAACTCCATTATCACTAATCATGGAATTTACGTGACAAATTTCTGTGCACAATGAAGGAGCAATGATTTCAGCAAGTATGCTGAAATAGTATAGCAACTATCCTTCTATAAGGGATGTCTGCAAGCCTACATCATTTTAAAACAACTATAATACAAGACAAGACCTTAGATTTTGCTTGTGGAAAAGACATCCAGATTTTTAACTCTGCCCATCATGAAACTTTAATCTTCAGTTGGACGTTTTGTATGTGGATGACATTTCTCTTGTGAGTTTGATTCTGTCCATATCTCAGTAACAGAGATCATTAAATGTTGGGCCACTTGGCATTTGTTTTGGTGGATTGACCTCACCTAATAACCAAACATCCACATAGCCATTTGTTCACTCCCTTCTGTCATGTGCTCGGGAGAAAAAAAAATATCGAAGGCAATAAGATTTGTGGTTTGAGATAAAAACAGTTGAATAGGTGGAACAAAAGATACTTGTGCAAACAAAGCAAAGAAGGAATTATTTACAGCTTCCCGTTTGCAGACAGATGTTTAGACACTTCCTGGAAAACAGGGCCTCAGCATGCATAGCAGCTATGTGGGAAGAAAACACTGTAACTGTCAACATCCCTACTTCTGTCTCATTTCCTGGAGTTTTTATTGCTGGGCACAGCATCATATGGTACAGAATATGCTTTTGATCAGTTGGGGTCAGCTGTCCTGGCTGTGTCCCCAGTCTCTTGCTCACCCCCAGAATACTTGCTGGGGGAACAGAGTGGGAAAAAGAGAAAGCCTTGACTCTGTGAAAACACTGTTCAGCAGCAGCCTAAACGTTGATGTATTAGCAACACTCTTAGAGTCACAAATCCAAAGAACAGCACCATACTGGCTCCTGTGAAGAAAGTTACTTCCATCCAAGACAGATCCAGTAAATCTGGTGATGTGCAGAAGGCTAAAAAAACTCTGATTATTTCTCTTCCCATATGATAGTTCATTTGGTTTGATGCTTGTTGCATTAAAAGGCCAATTGGAGATGTATTTTCACAACACTTTTCTATTTCAGTCCCTGCTGTTCAGAAAGTAATTTTATTTCACCAGGGGGCCTGCAGTATTGTGAATGGCAAGGGAAAAGTGTGCAGATAGTATCTTCAGTAAGTAGTGTGCTCTATGAAATGGTTTGAAAGGACAGTTGCTATAGTATAATGACACTGAACATAAGCAACTTATAAATAATGGCAGACTTTTTTGGTTTTCAGTTCTCTGTGTATCATTAAATATACATACAAACTAGCAACATTCACTAAAGAACACTGGCACTTCCCCCCACTTCTACATTCACGGCTGTGTTTCACAAGCAGGATTAGGAGTGGATGAGGGAGGTTGCTGGGCTGGGCAGGAGGCTCTCAGACCTCAGAGGAGTCAGAGGGGAAATGCTTCTATCACAGCAAGGTGTGTTCTGCTTGCCTGCCCATTAGCTAGTGAGCATGCCTTGTCTACAGAATTACTTACGTCACAATTTGACTCAAGATCAACAATTAAAACAGCAACAATAATGCTCTTGATCAACATAAAAAGTTTTAAATGCACTTCCTCTAGCACAGTGGCTGCTGCAAATTTAAATTAAAAAAAAAAAGAAGAACATGTAGGTGAAAATTAAAATAATAATGTTTATAAAACCTTTTTTTTTTTTTTTATCTGCATTAGGAACTTGACTGTCTAGATATTCTGATAACAAATACAGTCATAACTGCTCATATTTAGGGCTAACTGCAAGACAAATTTCACTGTCACAGATAAAAAGTTTAAAGTTAGATTGGTCCCTAAACAAACTGTTGTTAAGCATTTTCTTTTTACGCCTGTCCTCCTCTGTCTGTCTCACAAAGCCATACCTTATTTTACTTGTCTCAAAAGAATCAACTGCTAACAAGAGCTCTTAGGTTTGTCAGTTAAACTTCCAAGACAGTTTAACAAGCTACTTATTACAAATCTTCTTAGAGAAAATATTGTTTAAAATTACATAGCTTGCATTTGAATTTATAAAGCTGAAGTAATGTTGGTTTACAGTTTTATAAGAATAATAATAAAAAACATAGAAGTAAGCTGTGTAAGGAACATGCTTTCACTTTGAAGAAAAACTGCAATTTAGAGATCAGCTGTTTGCAGAAATACGATTTCTGATCAAACAGCTGGATGAAATCCTGGGTTAAAAGATGTCTTCTGTTAAGCATCTTATAAGAAATATTCATACACTTGCATAGCTAATTCAAATAACCAATCTTCAAAAAGACATGAAAACACATGGGCTGTAACTTGTTAAAATGTCTATAAATCATTATGACTTGAATAATAAACTTAGCTGAATGCATGGCTGTCAGTTCTATAGGATTAGAAAGTTCATTTGAAGGGTTTAATTTAAAGGGTTCATATAAATATCCCTAAAGCCTGGCATTAATGCACAAGTTGCTCTGCAAATCTGCTTTTTAAATTACCAATGACAGGAAAACTAAGATTTATTTTTTTTTTCTCTGACTTCACCCAAATTGCATAAAGCCTACACACAATGAGGAATAAGACTAAAACTAATGAGGAACTTAAGCACCTACAATTTGGGTGTCACAGTGTCTTAATGGTTAGTACTTGCTCAAAAAAAAAAATAAAAAAATGCAGAAACAGGCACTTGGTTTGTTTCAAATAAATAGGGCATTCTGATTCTGCAACATTGTAATTTGAAAACCTAGACGTTCATCAGGCAATTTTAGAGCTGTAGAAAAAAGTATTCTATTAGTTTTTATTCACTCTGAAATCATGGAATCATTGGAAAATTGATCAAACAAGGTTGCTCTGGACTTTATCCAGTTGAGACTTGAAAATGTCCAAGGATGAAGACTTAATTGCCTTTTGTCTGGCAATACCTGTTTTTCATCAGTGTTGTGGTTGGCAGGCAGCTGAAACTACACAGCCCTGTGCTTACTCTGTGGGGATGGGGGAGAGAATTAGAAAAAAAAAAAAAAGGTAAAACTAGTGGGTTGGCATCAAGACAAAGTAATAGGACAGAAAAGGAAAAGCATAATAATAAGAATGTACAAACCAAGTCATCCACAGCACAATTGTTCACCACCTGCTGACTTATGCCCAGATAGTTCCTGAACCACGGCACCTCTGAGCCAACTCTCCCCAGTTTAGATACTGACCATGATGTCATATGATATGGAATATTCCTTTGGCAAGTATGGGTCAGCTGTCCTGGCTGTGCAGCCCCCGCAGCATCTCACTAGCAGGGCATGAGAAGCTGAAAAGTCTTTGACTAATGTAAGCACCTTTTAGAAACAACTAAAACATCAGTGTGATATCAACATTGTTCTCACATTAAATCAAAAAAACAGCACTGTATCAATTACTAGGAAAAAACTCTATTCCAGCCTGGAAAACAAAACAGCTTAATTTAAAAATACAAGTCATTTAATAAACAGATAGAGGCAATATTATAGCTTTCGTATCACCATTTATACAGTGGTACAGGAAAAAGCATATTTAGACCATAACTTCTAAAAATACTTAAAAGTTGCTTATGCTCTGTTGTGTTAAAGCAACCTTTCAGTGCTATAGCAGTTATTAGGAAAAAAAAGAAGAAAAAACAAACAACAAAACAACAACAAAAAAACCAACCACTTTTAATTTGGTCTCTCACTGTGCTTCTGCAGATTGGGAACTTCCACAAAATTAAAAAAATACTGTAGTGTCCCTGATGTTACTATTTTGAAGAAGTAATGCAGCAAAGAAAAACTATTTTTGTTGCCACTCTGCCATTGTTTTCTTAGAAACACTGGTGTTGGTTTGAGTATATGATGGGTTAACAGATAGTCAACAGATTAATGGCAGGACTGTGTGAGTGATCAAGAGCATGAGAATGTAAGATTGTATATTCAAATGTAGAGCATTACATGCTACTCTTTTTATAGTCTCATTAAAGCTGAGAAAAAATAATTATTTTCATGGGCTTCTTTGGATTCACATAACACCAGCTGTTACTTTTCATTAACTCCACACTTTCGTGGATAGCTGTTGCATCTACTTAAACTCATGAACTTGAAATCTGACACTATATATGAACTGAGTTATTTGTTCTTCAATTTTATATTCACACTCTCTTTATCCTGAAGAGCTATTGTGACACTTCTAAATAGTATTTGATTCTTCCTTTTATTCAGTGTAATTTCTGAGATATATTTTCAGTTTCATTAGGTTTTATGAAGATTTTACACTAAGTTTCAAATTAATCCAATGCTTGTATCCTGCATAGGTTTTGCAAGCTCTTGAAATAATTTTTAGTTTAAGTGGTGCTTGGTGATATTTTTAATATGGAGTGTATATCACAGTAGGCATCTTTTACGTTAGTGTATTGTTCTTACCTTCATCAGTATCATAAGGATGGTCAGACAACTGATTTATTTTTCACTTGATACAGGTAGTCAAATATTTAAATGTCCTGTTATATAAGTAATCAGTTATTTTAATTACTTATTGGCATATTTGCATGTACAGTAACCTCCAGGGATATCACAAAATAGTTACATAGCTAACAGAACATAAACACACAGAATGAAGAACGAATCATCCCACTCACTTGAAAGTCAACACAATTTTATACCTAGAAAGAAAAGATAAAAAATATTATTTAGAAGTTTTCCAAATTGAAAATTAAATTAATTTCATAGTGAAAGGGAGTTTTCCAAGCAAAATTAGTTAAATTAGTTTTAAATTTAATTAGTTTTCTTTATAAGGTTTTCAAAATGGAATTTAAGGTTCAACTTGGTAGATCAAATTTTCTCCAGAAGCAGTAACTCATGTAACCATCTACACAGCATTTGGTTATTCCTGCTTAATAACTATTTTTTTCAGGAATTAAAGGATTGTGTGAATGAAGTTTAGCTCACTGCAGCTTTATTAGCCTCACTCTTATGTTAATTAATCTTAAATACTCTCATTCAGATTTTTTTCTACAGTACACTTTTTTCTACAGGCACTTTGAAAGGACAGCTATAAATCTTTGTCTCCCTTCCCTTTTACACAGTAGCAGAATCATTGTGGGATTTCTAGACATGCCTCCCTTGTATGATGAAGAAGGAAATAATTCTTCATTGAATTACACATGACATCCCTGTGAAGGAATAAGTTTTTCTAATTCCATTACCTGTTCTGGACAATTACAGAGGGAAGACAAGCAGATCATCAAAGCTGACAGTATAATGTATTCTAAAAAATAGGTCTCCTTCTATGCACTTCCAGAAGTAACACAGGTAAACTACTTTTTTAGTTCACAGAGAAAAAAACTGGCCATTGTGTTTGTACTTGACATTCAGGTGAAATGAGTATAAATATCACCATAAAAAGTCGTATAGACTGACAGCATTAGGATGAGAAGTAGTTGATACCCATATTTCCCTGCAGGATGCATTCTTCTTCATTTATGATTCCAAGGATTACTTGTTAGTGTAGTTTTTCAGTCAAAAGTCACCCTTTTTACTACAATATTCTCTGTCATCTAAACTAGGCATGTTGCTCTTATTACAGTTGACTTTATAGTTCCTATAGTGTTTGGTTTTATTTGTGTAATATTAAATTAAGCCTTATGTGTCTGTCATGCCAAATCAGTTTCAAAATTTCAAAAATTATTTCTCTGTATGAATGTCTGCATGAAGTGAACATGAGAAAAGCATAGAACTTCTGAAGATATGGAATGTTTTCCACATTTAACAAATGTGTTTGTTTGCTCTGATATTTTGTGTCACAGAAAGAGATACTAATTAAATCTCTTTTTTCCACATGCTGTGTTTCATGCAGACAGCCTATACTCAAACTGCGAATTTTGCATGTTGTGTTGTCATTGCTCAGTCTATTAAATATTCATTTAGCAGGGAAGATGATTTATTGGGGGTACAAATTATCAGAATGCCTGCTGCCAGTGTTTCTTGGAATGTTCAGAAAAATAATTTTAAAAAACTCACACTTCTATATCTGCTAGTATCCCACTTTTCCATTCATGGCATGGTGAACAGCTTATTCCTGATCACTGGGCACCACTGAAAAGAGTCTGACCCCGTCCTCTTGACATCTGCCATTTAGATATTTATAAGCACTGATAAGATCCCTTCAATCTACTCCAGGCTTAACAGACACAGTTCTCTCAGCCTTTCCTCATAAGAAAGATGCTCCAGTCCCCTAATCATCTTCGTAGCTCTCCACTGGACTCTTTCCAGTAGTTCCTTGTCTTTCTTGTACTCAGGAGCCCAGAACTGGACACAGTACTCTAGATGTGGCCTCACTAGGGCAGAGTAGAGAGAGAGTGGAACCTGCTGGCCACACTCTTGTTAATGCACCCCAGGATGCCATTTGTCCTCTTGGCCACAAGGATACATGGCTTGCTCACAGTTATCTTCTTGACCACTAGAACTCCAAGATTCTTCTCCACGCAGCTGCTTTCCATCAGGTCAACCCTACCTGTACTGGTGCATGGGGTAATTCCTCCCTAGGTGCAGAACCTTACACTTGCCTTTGTTGAACTTCATTAGGTAACTCTCTGTCCAGCTCTCCAGCCTGTCCAGGTCTCACTGAGTAGCAGGACAGCCCTCTGATGTATCAGCCACTCCTCCCAGTTTTGTATCATCAGCAAAGTTGCTGAGGTTACACTCTGTCTCTTCATCCAGGTCACTGATGAATATGTTGAACAAGACTGGACCCAGCACTGACCCCTGTAGAGCACTGCCAGCAACTAGACTCTGCGCCAACCAGATTTTGAGATGTGGAGGAAATACCATGATAAGGAATGCATTAAGGATATTAAGGAAATATTGTGCTAAGGAAGATGTGACTATTTTAAGAACTTTCCCCACATTGTACCTGAGTATTATTTTCCCCCTAAATTCAAAAGTAATTTATGACAGAGAACCAACTCTTTTCAATATTTACTAGGTTCCATAGTCTTAACATGTAGAAAACTGTTCATGTTTCTATATTTTGAAATGCCCAGGTTTTTCAGTGCTGCTAATCTACAGATCATATGGATAATGACTCTTAGCTCAGCATTTTGCAAACCAGCTCTCTAGTCTCCTGTTCCTCAGCACCATGTCATTAGTAGTAGGGCTAGTGCTTCCTACATTCTTTTAATCAACTACATCTCCATAAAGGCTTTGCAAATGTCCATGTGGCTTTAGTTAGCCAAATTGCCTCTTTAGAGTGATATTAAACTGCAGAAAACTGAGAATTTTGTAGACACAGTTCCATATTCCTGTGTGCTCACTAGGAATATGCTAGTAAATAGATGTTTTTAAAAGTCTCACTTCAAAAAATATTCAAAATGCTACACGCAAGCTCATTAAAAAGTACATCTCGGCTTCACTCTGAAAACAGCATTTGTGGACAAAGCTGGGATTTGGCATTGTTCTGTCAAATGATCTGCACTGTAGAAGAGAGACAAGAAAGTTATCTGGAGCTGCAGTCTGACAGACAGTATAGACAGCCCTAGCTACCCTGGCATTTTAGTATAATAGTGTGTGCTGACATGACAAAAATGAGAAGAACTGTTAAAAACCTCATAATATAAATTTATTAGCTATTTTAAATCCAGAAATTTAAGTCTGTATACACTTTGGCACACTTAGTTTTATAAGAATTTGCTACGTGAGCATTTATTATGCTCTGAGATCCCACACCAGTCAGAGTGTTGAGGTGGAACTTTGTATTTTTCTTAAAATAAGGACACAAAGAGACATCAGAAAGCTGTTCATATTTAATGATGCTATATTACAACATCATCTATATTGAAATTAATTTTGAATTAAAGAAAATTCAGTTTTGCTACTAGATACAGGTTCTGGAAGTTATTACCTCCCTCTGCCTCAGCCCTGCACGCTGTAATCAGGCAAGTTATCACCTCCAAATTCATGCTCATTTATTGAATGTCAAGGGCATCCTAGTCATCACTGGGTCTTTAGGAGAGTCTGGGTTTTTTTCTTGTCACACCAAAGTCTGACTCATGGCTGTTCTGCTGCTAAGTTAGGGAATTCCTCTCTCTCATGGGCAGTGGTCTTCCTGCCTGTTTGGCATCTGATGTGGTTCACTTGTGTCCAGGAAAGATGCAGTTTCCTTTCACCTCTTTTTAGCTGTACCTTGCCCAGTGTGCAGCAGCAATGACACAATAGTTAGCCATTCTCCCTGGTTTTATTTAAATATAACATGAAGTTAACGATGAGTCAATTGAATTATTGTCTTGATCACAGGAAGCAAGCCCAGAGTCCTGCTAGGTGTACAGGTACCCACCTGCTAGCTCAGGAGAGGAAATTAGGACAGTTCATACAACAGGTTGAACAACAGTCACTCCCCAGCCATGTCTTGGTCAGCCAATGTTATCAGACAATCTAAAGAATTTTCTTTCAGGAAAGTTTTGAAGTTTTTACTGGAATTCATGCTCAATGTTGTAATGATTTGACAAAAAGAGCAGCTTCTCCTACCTAAAGTGCATTCCTAAAAGTTACAATCAGTTGAAACAGTTTAGAAATAAAAGTCTAGGTACATGCACCATCATCTGTTTGCTTCACATACCACCCAAGTAATTCCATCTAAATGTCTGCCTCTGTTACATAAAAAAGGAGGGTAATTGTCACAGACGATTCCCTTCTGAGGGGAGCAAAGGACCTACTACGCTGACCAGACCCATTCTACAGACAACTCTGCTGCCTCCCAGGGCCTGAATTAGAGACATTATTAGAAAATTCCCTGGTCCAGTGCAGCCATCCAAGGATTACCCACTACTGCTTATGCAGGTTGGCAGTGATAAGGTTGTGGAGAGAAGTCCAAAAGTGATCAAAAGGGACTTCAGGGCACTGGAGCAATTGGTTGAAGGATCAGGACCACAGGGAGTGTTTTCATCAATTCCTTCAGTGGCCCAAAAATTACAGTAATTCTCAATTCTGATTTTTGTCCTCAAAACTATCTTCAGAGAATTGCAGAATAGTCACAGTTGAAAAAGACCTCTAAGATCATCTAGTCTAACTGTCCACCCAGGGGAAAAAAAAGAACAACACACCCCACAAAACCAACAACAACACACAACCCTGAAAACCCCACAATGCCCACTAGAGCATGCCCTGAAATGCCCTATCTATAAGTTTCGTTAATACCTCCAGGAATGGTGACTCAACCACCTCTCTGGGCAGCCTGCTCCAGTGCCCAACCACTCTTTTGGTAAAAAAAAAAATTCTTCCTAATACCTAATTTAAACCTCCCCTGGCACAACTTCAGGCCATTTCCTCTAGTCCTATCATTATTCACCAGGGAGATGAGGCCAACACCCGCCTCACTACAACCTCCTTACAGGTCTTTGTACAGACCAATGAAGTCTCCCCTCAGCCTTCTTTTCACTGAACTAAACAATCCCAGTTCACTTAGCCTCTTCTCGTAGGACTTGTTCTCTAGACCCTTCACCAACTTTGTTGTTCTTCTCTGGACATGCTCCAGCAGCTCAACGTCCTTCTTGTTGTGAGGGGTCCAAAACCATAAACAGTACTTCAAATGTGGCCTTATCAGTGCTGAGTAGAGGGACATAATCACCTCTCTGCCCCTGCTGGTCACACTTTTCCTGATGCAGGCCAGGATACTGTTGGCCTTTTTGGCCACCTGGGCACACTGCTGGACCATGTTAAGCTGGCTGTCAACCAGCACCTCCAGGTCCTTTTGTGCTGAGCAGCTCTCCAGCCATTCTTCCCCAAGCCTGTAGTGTTTCCTGGGGTTGTTGTGACCAGAATGTAGGACCCAGCACTTGGCCTTATTGAACCTCATAGAAATGGCCTTGGCCCATCGATCCATTCTGTCCAGGTCCCTCTGCAGAGCCTTCCTACTGTCAAGCAGATCAACATTCCTGCCTGATTTGGTGTCCAAAACACTATTCACTACAACTCTGGCCTAGGCCATCCACCCAGTTTTTCACCCAGCAAAGAGTGCACCTATCTATGTCATGTGCTACTGGCATCTCTAGGAGAATGGGTTGGAGATGGTGTCAAGGGCCTTACTGAAGTCTAAATTGACAACATCCACAGCTCTTCCCTCACCACCAGGTGGATCACCTGGTCATCGAAGGAGATCAGGCTGGTCAAGCAGGACCTGCTCTTCCTGAACCCATGCTGGCTAGGTCTGTTCCCCTGATTGTCTTGCACTTAGCATGTGAGCACACTCAGTATAACCTCTGTACGATTTTCCCAGATACTGAGGTCAGGCTGACAGGCCTGTAGTTCCCAGGATCCTCCTTCGGGCCCTTCTTGCAGGTGGGCACCACAGTGGCAAGCCTCCAGTCATACTTCCTTTATAGTGGGTCTAGCTGAGTCCCGCTACATCGCTTTACTCTGGATATCTACTTTAGCTCTTTAGCTCCAGCAGACAGTACAAGCCAGGCAGAATAATGCTGAAATTTACAATCTGCAAATGTTGGAACACACTGTTGTATATTTTGTAACTGAAACTGTTACTGTGTCCTGTATATCCCACAACCTTTTTGTACATACAGCCATCATTACCCATTTTCTGTAAAATATTATCCACAAAGGTTCAGAAAGTTTCATTAGGGTTGCCATAAAAGTCAGCTAAACCATGTTTTATGTCTTCTCTTAAGTTGAAGTATCTTGCAACTAATAGAAAACACTTTGTAGACCACTTGCTAAATGAGTGTAACAGACAAGCAGTAGAAGTGATTCATTTTTATACGGAGCGATGGTATTAGAAGACTTAGAAGCTAATACATCTTCAGGTAATGATTTTTCCTTTGTTTTTGGCACATGAAACATTACTTCATGCATATTTTCTATCTCTGCAAAGCATCTCAACCTGCATTTGGACTGAGGTTATTTTTATTTAGTAAGCGAAATGCAGTTTCACACAAGTTTTTTAGAGACAATGGAGATGGATTGCAAATAAAAAATTTGTAGATGAGGATCACTTAGCTCACTGATTTTTCCTCCATCCATCAAGTAAAAAGCCTTGCAGGTAGGCTATGGTTTGCAGAGGAGAAAAATAGCACCAAATAATCAAGACTGGTCATTAGATTTTCAGTCCCATGAGAGATAAAGCAGCAAGTTTTTTCTTTCCTGGGGAAAATAGTATGAGTCAATCAGATGTTAGAGGAATCTGGCTCACTTTTCATGACTTAAACTGCAATACAAATTACCTATGAAACGTACCCATGAAGATTTTTCATCACAGGCAGGGCAAAAGCAGTGAGATTTTGATCCTGCTCCAATTTCTGCATTGTGAGCACTGAAACCACTTAAACTTTCTCATTCCCTG
Organism: Apus apus; assembly: GCF_020740795.1. Classification (NCBI taxonomy): domain Eukaryota; kingdom Metazoa; phylum Chordata; class Aves; order Apodiformes; family Apodidae; genus Apus; species Apus apus. The sequence goes on from NC_067283.1 coordinate 76,649,133, forward strand.
CTCTGTGTGATACTCCATTATATATCGTGTTAAATGAAGTACAGCTACTTGGGTGATAAACTGTAAAATCATAGTATTTCTAATTATTTTCCTTTTTCTTTTAGAGCACTAATGAAAGATTTCGTATATGACAGGTAGAAGTGGAAAGGGAAGAAAGAGGAAAATGCACAAAAGAAAAATTTTTAAAAAATTAGGATAAATAGTAGCCCTAGAAAACATCTTGAAATTACAGTTCACAAGTTCACACCATAACATTGACCCCAATATAGTATGATCTCCCCTCAGTCACTATCCTTTGCTATTTCTTTGAAGTCTGTGGCAGCACACTGGCCAGTTTTACAATAAAAAAAATACTGCATGCACTGCTACTTGTTGAAAATCCCATCCTGCTTAGTCAGTAAATGCACTTGTTTATTGTGGAAAGATAAAGTTTGTCATGGTTTAGGCCCAGCCAGTAGCCAGGCATCCACTCACTGAAGCCTTTCCCCCCACACACACCAGGGGATAGAGAGGAAAAAATCCAACTAAAAACTCATAAATCAACACAAGGACAGGGAGGGTTTAACTCACCATTTATGGTCATGACAAAACAGACTCATCTGGGGGAAAAAATAAATTTAATTTATAAGAAAGATAAAACAAAACAAGATCTTAAATACCTTCCCCCACCCCTCTGTTCCTCCCAGGCCAGAACTACTTCACTCCTGATTCCTTTGCCTCCCCCTCAGTGGCAAAGGGTTATGGGGAGTTCGGGTTTACGGTCAGTTCAGCACATGTTATTTTCTGCTGCTCCTTCCTCCTCCAGGGAAGGACTGCTTGCAGCCTTCCCCCAATCCAAAGCTGTGTTCCTGTGGTGGGAGTGAGTCCTTCACAACCTCCCCCCAACATGAATACCCCCCACGAGGTGCAGTCATTTAGCAATAGACTACTCCAGTGCAGGCTTCCTATAAAGTCATGGCCTGCTTTGGGAACAGTCTCTTCCACTGATGCAGTGTCCACCACAACTACAGGTCCACATCTACTCCACCATGGTTCTTCACAGACTGCTTCCCCATGATCCTCCACGGACTGCAGGAGGACAGCTGACATCTCAACATAAGCTGCAGGGGAACCTCTGCTCAGGCGTCTCCTCCCCCTCCTTCCTTACTGACGCTGGTATCACTGCTCAGGTATTGCTCTCACCTCCCTCTCTGCTCTGCCCTGCAGGTCTTATTGCAGTTTAGTTTTCACCTTCTTGAATATGGCAATTGCAGAGGCACATCTACCTTCATTGATGGACTTGGCCTTCATCAGAGACAGGGACAAAATTGGAGCAGAGAATCTTCCAGAAGCTTCCCACAGGAGCCACCCATGTGGCACCCCCCTCCCCACATGCCCACCCCTCACCCTGGCTAACAAAACCCTGTCACACTAACCCAAAACAACATTTGAAATAATATTGAAGAGAAGAAAGGAGTAAATTTCTAAAACTTTTTATTTCACAAATTATACAAAGAGATGTCATCATAGAATCACAGAATGGTTTGGGTTGGAAGGGACCTTAAAGATCATCTACTTCCAACCCCCCTGTATTGGCTGGGACACCTCACACTAGGTCAGATTTCTCAGAGCACCATGCAACCTGGCCTTGAACACTTCTGGGGATGTGGCTTCCACAACCTCCCTGGGCAACTTGTTTCAATGTCTTACCACTCTCATACTAAAGAATTTTCTCCTAATGTCTAACCTAAATCTCCCCTCTTCAAGCTTTAGCCCATTACCACCTGTCCTATTGCTACACACCCTTGTAATAAGCCCCTCCCCAGCTTTCCTGCAGGCCCCATCAAGTACTGGAAGGCTGTTAAAAGGTCTCCTCAGAGCCTTCTCCAGGCTGAACAGCCCCAACTGTCTTGGCCTGTCTTCATAGGAGAGGTGATACAGCATCATCCTTGTGGACCTCCTCCAGGCTCTCTCCAGGAGCTCCATGTCCTCTTTTTTGTTGGTGGCTCCTAAACTGGACACAGTACTCCAGGTGGGGTCTCACAAGAGCAGAGAAAAGGGGGAAAATCACCTCCCTCGAACTGCTGGCCATGCTTCTTTTGATGCAGCCCAGGATGTGGTTGCCTTTCTGGGCTGCAAGTGCACACTGCCAGCTCATTGAGTTTCTCATCAACCATCACCCCCAGCTCCTTCTTCTCAGGGTTGTTCTTAATCCTTTTCCATCCAGCCTGTATTTGTGCTTGGGATTGCCCCAGGTCAGCTGCAGGACCTTGCAAGACCTCGCACTTCACTTTGTTGAATTTCGTGCAGTTTGCATTGGCCCACATCTCAAGCCTGTTCCTTTCTTTTTTTTTCTTTTTTTTTCTTTTTTTTTGTGTGTGTTTAATTTAATGGCTAGGGCACTCATTGTAATGGATGCATTCAATATCTTCTTGTGCTGGAATCTTACAGATCCAGCATCTAATGTCCAGCCTGGCCTAAACCCTTTCCAGAGATGGGGCATCTGCCATCACTGTGAGCAATCAGTTCCAGTGTCTCACCACTCTCATTGTAAAAAATTTTTTACTTATGTCTAGTCTGTATCTAGCCTGTTTCAGTTTAAAACCATTATCCCTTGTCCTATTGCAACAGTCCCTGCTAAAAAGCCTGTCCACATCTTTCTTAGAAGCTCTTTAAGTACTGAAATGCTGCATTAAGGTATTACCAGAGCTGCCTTTCCAACCTTTGCTCACAGGAGAGGTGTTCCAGTTCTCTGCTCATCTTCGTGGCCCTCCTCTTGGAGGCCCATGTCTTTTCTGTGCTGAGGACGCCAGACTGAACACAGTACCCTGAGTGGGGTCTCACAGGGTTGGAATTTAGGGACAGAATCACCTCCCTTGACCTTTTTTTAGATGCAGCCCAGGATACAGTTGACTTCTGAGTAGCGAGTGCACATTGCCAGCTCATTTCCAGCATTTCATCCACCAGAACTCCCAAGTCCTTCTCTCCATAGCTGCTCTCAATCTCTTCACTCCCCCAGCCTGTATTGGTACTGAGGGTTGCCCTCACCCAGCTTCAGGACTTTGCACTTATTGATCCTCATGAGTTCACATGGGCCCACTTCTCAAGCTTGTCCAGGCCCTTCTGGATGGCATTGCATCCCTCAGGCATGTCAAGTACAGCACTCAACATTGTGTCATCTGCAGGCTTGCTGAGGGTGAACTAGATCCCAGTATGTCATTATAAGATGATATTGATGAAGACATTAATCAGTACAGGTCCCAAGACAGACCCCTGAGGGACACCACTCATCACTGATTGTCATGTCGACATAGAGTTAGTTGATGATTAGTAAGACATTTTTTAAAAATAATCTTTCCTATAGTGAAACTACCTGGAAGTCCTAGGACTATGACTTAAAATATCACCAGGTGGACAACAAAAATGAATTTAGCTGTCCTGCAATAGAGCACTAACCTTTTGGCTTTTGAACAAAAAGCAATAATATTTCAATAATACCTGCCTTATTTTGGCCCAGATGGAACTTTTAAAAAACCTTAGATTTATTTTCAAAATCAGCAATGCCCAAGTGTACACTTATCTTTAAATATTTTGTTTACGAGAAAAAGTGCCCAGCTCTGATCTTAACAGTGTATTTTGTTAGCACAAAGTATTCCAGCCCATAAGTTTAATCCTGTAAATCCTTAATATAGACAGAGCCTATTTCAGGACAAGTGCACACTGCTGTGTTAGCACTATTTCTCTGAAGGACACTTTAGTTAGAGTAAAAAAACTCCCTAGGACACCAAAGAAAATGTGAATTATAAAATAAGTTTCCAAATATTCCTGAACAGAGGTCTGGAAACCCTTTCAAAGAGCTTTTCATTTCTCAGCTGCCACTCTGTGTCAAAAACTTTAATTTTGATAAGGGGTAATACTTACTTTGGCACCAAATAACCTTATCAAAGTTTATCAAAAGGAAAAGCAATACAACTGGGTTCCCTTGAGTAATTTCTTTGAAGCACTTTTAATATAATATTTAACTAAGGTTTGGGGTTTTTTTCCAGTTTGTTTTAGCACAACTTTAGCTGGGACCATGTTGAATTGATGCTAGAACACTTTATCTACTATAGCTCAAGCATTCACTTGTTCACTTAAATATGTCTTTTAAAAAAAACAAACAACACCTTTAGAAACATATAAGTAGAACATTTCTACACTTTGCACAGCTTATTTGATTTGTATATAGAAGCAGCTGAAAACAGACTGATGAATGCATAAAGGTAGTATGCTGCAATTTGCTATCTCAGCCTACAGAAACTACCACCTCTGGTGTCAATATATTCTTCTTTGTTTACTCAAAGAGTTTAGTTCAGGCTCTGAATCTTTATCTCCTTCTTCCTTCAAAGGATGCAGAATGATTGAGTTGGAAGAATTTAGTCTTTGAAAACTTTAGAACCATCCCTTCTGCTACTGTCATAAAGAAAACTCCACCAGGAAACTGAGGCCTCTGATTCTGAAAGCTGACTTTTGACATCACATTTGTGCTGAAAGTGGATAAAAACTCTAACAAACTTGAGCATTCTCAAATGCTTGGTGACTTACAGCCTAATGATCTAAAATTTTATTATAACCAGATAACCATAACTCTGTCATCTTTAATAAAAATGGGAAATAAACCAACTCCAAATTTGTGTGCAGTTGAATATACAAATCTATGTACATAATATACATGCGTATGCAATTATGTTGTCAATTTGGTAGGGAAGAGCTTCTTTTGGTTCTGAGATGAGGTCACAGAGAATACGAAACTTCAAACACCTTGAAAACTTTAGAATATTAAGGAAGAAAGACTTCCAAAGCAAAAAAGTATTACACCATTAGAGGAAGAATCCGTCCTATGTACTCTTGCAAGCTGTATTAGTAGGTTTGTTCATTAAAAAGCAGATGAATTTTTGTTTCACGCTACATTGGCTTATTTTTGTAGCTCTTCACACAGAGCTCTGGGTGATAAGCTTATATTGTTAATTTGCACTTCAGTTAACCTGTTCACCGTGTCGGTCAATTGAACAGCATTCCTGTTTTGGTTTTTTTCCTAGGTGAAATAGTGGCAGGTGAACAAGCTGTAGTTGAGTAAATTTGAATTTGTTGGAAATGGATCTAGAAGTAACAGTGAGAGTGAGAGCATGTGCTTTAACTCTTTTAAGGGAAAGACTGATTAATTTTTTACAGCATTACCAATTATGTAAAGACAATCACTGTGGGCATCAGCTACGGGCCACAGGCAGCCTTGATCTCGACAAACTACAGCTGTGCCCTTGGCAGTTAGAGAAAAACATGTTTGTGGGAAAAGAAGGTATGAGAGAGATACAGATGTGTGTTGACATTCTTGTAAGAAAATGTAAGAAACTTGTAACCTATCACAAAGTAAGATAGAACGCATGAACAGAAGCTGTTAACCAACGGGAAGGAAGCATAAGGCACGTGGACAAGAGGAAAAGGTATAAGAATGCGATGTAACCTCATAATAAAGGCTGACACTTGTGACCATCATGGCGTCCGGGTCCCTGGCTCCTCTGCAAGTCACTAAGAAAAAAAATGGGTATCTGTGAATGTAATTTTGTAACTGCTATTAAATATTCTTTTCTATAAAGCTTGTAGTAAGAGTAGCTGAGGATCTTGCTTTCTGAATATTTTCATGTTGCTTGCTCTTAAATGTTTAATTCTAAACCAGAATGTTACACAGAAATAATTTTCATAACATTCTGAAAAAACTAAGCACCAACATGATCTATATAATATAAAAAAATGCTGCCTATAGAAATTTTTAAAACTGAAGGCTATTGCACATTTTTACCCTATTGTCTTCTGTAAATTCTTCTGTGTATCTGTCTGGAGTTTAAACTTCAGTGATGTTTACTGGTTTACAAAACTATAATTCATCATAGTTTTGCATGACGGGAGCTAGCTGTTCCTTTCAATAAATGGTATTTGGTAAGATCAAATATTGCATTGCATTAGTTATTGAGATCAGAAGCCAAGTATCAAAACAAATACAAGAAAATTCATTACTGTATAAATTCTCTCATGTTTAGGTACCTAAACCCAAAGAGTGAGACATTAATTAGAGCAAAGTATCTAGTTAAAACCCTTTGCACTAGATTACAGAAGTAAAGCTGAATCTCTTGTGCAGTCTTAGATAATATGCTCTGTTTCACAAGAGCACTGTGAAAGACATGAATGACTTAAACTGACAGCCAAGAAGAAATTCAAATGTAAATAAAAATTAGTAGCTGACAAGCACAATTTTTAAAATATTTTTGGGAAAAAAAATATCCTCGTCAACCTTGTTTGGGCTCAGGGTGTTTTTGTCTTGATCTCTTACAAGTAAATAAACCAAACAAAATTAAATCTTCTGACATTTATCTTGGTGTGTTGCATCTGTAAATTCCAATTTTATTTTGTAAATTTATTCACATATGAATATTTTTATTCATGCTTAAACCTGAGTTTCAAAAAATAAGACATAAAACCAATCATAGACAACTGCTATCTAAAGACACAGGGAAAATATCATAGTATTTTTGTAAAGAATATAAAAAAAACCCAGATTGTACTTCTGTTTCTCATTGGAAGGTGCTTTCAGGAAGAACTTGGAGATCATACTTTCATCACAATTTATACATCTACTCAATATAAAAATTAAGTTTGCATTCATGAATTTAAGCTTTTTATATGTTTATATGACAAGAAAAGCCCACCTGCATTGAATACAGAACCAATGAAAAATTCTGGCAACACAATGGATGCACCCTTTGCACACAGTTCATGTACAAATGCATATCTATAAGGATATCTACACTTGTATTTGTACATATATGCATGCAAATATATATGTAAATCATATATATTTGATTTGATTATAAGGCTGAGAGAAAGTCATAGAATCATAGAAAGGTTAAGTTTGAAAGGGATCTTAAAGATCATCAGGTTCCAACCTTCCTGCTGTGAGCAGGGACACCTCACACTAGACCAGGCTGTAAAAAATGCCATCTAACCTGGCTTTAAACACCTCCAGGGAGGGGGCTTCCACAACCTTCATAGGCAACTTGTTCCAGCACCTTTCTAACCTCACGGTGAAGAGTTCCTTTCTGATGTCTCACCTAAATCTACGATAAAAGCTGCTGTCTCTACAATATCCTAGTTAAAATTATGCTAAATACTAATAACTTTTGAACACTTTAATGAACTTCATATTAAAATACTGATTTTAAAATTTTAAATTGTTTAAACTAAACTGATCTCAGTTCACATGCTCTAACATAGCTATTTCCTGTTGTAGACGTGGTCTCAGTGAGCTAGCTAGAGGTTCTAAGTCTAAATCTGTAATTTTTGTCATGAATCTAGGTATGAATTAGGAAGATATCATTATATGTAAACATATTGTCAAAATGCATTTAAGTTTCAGAATTTTACTTGACTCCTATTTGAAAAAAAACACCAAATACTGCTGTTAGCATCTCCTTTAATATCTGTAATGATAATGTAAAGAAAATAAAAATAAAATCAATTGTTTTCATTTATTTGTAAAACATTATGTGAGCACTGATATAAAATAAAAATACATTTCAATTAATCATTACAGGAAATATTTTTGCCCTTAAATATTCATCTTCCTCAGTGGTACTGTTTACATCAGCTACAGATAAGCAATTTTTGTGCTCCAGGCATCTGATCATGTGTATCAAACTCATTATGAAGCAAAAAGCTGATGTATTTCACAGCTTTTCAGAAGACAAACAAACAAACAAAAAGTCAATTTTTTAAAACTAAGTAGAATTCTAAGCTAGCATATATCTGGTTCCATCATACATCGTCAGAAAAAAGACCATAAAGGCCAAATATTATTGTTCTGGTTTGGTGGGTTTTTTGGTAGCAGGGGAAGGGCCCCAGGAGTGGTTCTAGTAAGAAGCTGAGAAGCTGCCCCTGCTCCAAACCCAGCTAAGGAGCCATTAGAAGGACAATAGATGCGCTTCAGCAATTAACATACAAAAGAGCTGAAATGAGACCTGAGCAGAGGAGCACTTAGGGGAGAACAGCTGTGCTGGAGAAGGAGAGCGGTGCTGGTGGTTGGTGAGGAAGAAGGGGAAGGTGCCCCAGCAGAAGTTTCCCTGCAACCCATGGTGAGATGGCAGCTGTTCCCCAGCGTTCGTGGAGGAATGTGGTGGAACATTCCCGGAAGGCGCCAAGAGGGGTGAACTTGGATGTTGTGGCCAGTGGATTTGCTGCCAATGGACTCTGCTTACACAGCTTTGGAAGACCCTGGCGCCAGGGGAGGTGGCTGTTCCCGAAGCAGCCCGTGACTCTGTGGGAAGCCCAGGCTGGAGCAGCTCCGGACCTCATGGGAAGGACTCATGAAGGAGAGGTTCATGGAGGACTCTCTGCTATGGGAGGGACCCCGTGGGGAGGCAGGGAAGCACTGTAAGGAATCCTTCTTCCTGAGGAGGAAGGAGCAGCAGGAACCACCAGCCTGTGAACTGACTCTAAACCCCATCCCCTGTCCCCCTGTGCCGCTGGGGGAAAGGAGGGAGAGAAACCAGGAACAAAGTGATTTGGGCCCGGGAAGAAGGGAGGGGTGGGGGTAACATGTGCAAGCCCTGCTCTGTGTGTTGTCTGTGCCCTGTGTGTGTTTGATTAGTGTGAAATCAAATTATCATTTTTCCCCAAGTTGAGTCTGTTTTTCCCGGGACCTTAATCGGTGAAGAACCCTCCTTGTCCTTTGTCTTGACCCATGAGCTTTGTCCTCCTCATCCCAGAGAGTGCGTGTGTGGGGAGATGAATGAGCGGCCATGCGGCTGTTCCTTTTGTTGTCGTGTTGTCTGAAACAGCAACATTAATGTCGAGCCACGCAGGAGAGAGAGACAAGGAACCGTGACAGTTATTAATTGCTTAATCTGGTCCATTAAAAATACTTTAAAAATTAAATCATTTAATAAATTAATCTTTGATATATTGAGAAGTTATTTTTTGTACTTATATTTTTCATGAGCATTCCTTGAGAAGCTAGTATTTTGGACAGCATCACTTCAAAAGCCCTGTATTTTAATATTATGTGGTGTTTGACATTTCTACTTGTATATCATTGACTCATTAAATATTGTTGAAGTTTCATTACTAATGGCACTTTTTATTCCTCTCAAAATAGCAGATGCATTAAGTTGAGGGCAAATTAATTTAATGTTATTCAGAAAAATACTCAGGCCCATATGGCATGCACTAATAGCCTCCATCTATCCCTGTAATATCCTACGTCTACATTATACATGTTCACTCTATGCATTTAATACTGTCTAAGACAGACTCTGTTCAAAAGTCAGCATTTGATAGTTTACCGCACAATTCACTCAGAGATATTGTAAAGGGTGCTAGCCAGAAAGCTGACCAGAATTCTCTTTCAAAACTTATATTTGATGAAAAAATTGCATTTTTTCTTACAGTACATCTTCTGTTTCTGATATGAGGTAAAAATTATCGCTTGGGAGCATTAAAAACTTGTTGCTAAAGGATATGTAATTTAAGACAGAACTTTTTACAGACCACCTGTGTTCTGACATGAGTACTTCCTTTTCTGCTCCTCTTGGCCTTGAGAAAGACTCATTGCTTTTCAGAGTATTGTAAGTTGGTCTTCTGTTTATTTTATTTGTTTTTTATTTTGTGTGTGTTTATTTTTTGGTATTCTTTACAGGGACACAACTTAATCTTAGGATGAGCTCTTAAAGCAGCACAGAAACAATAAAGCAGTATTTGTCAAATGTACTTGTTTATCCTTAATTCTCAGATTTTCCTGTTGTCTCATCTCAGAATATTTTGTAGCCAGCTGGTTGTCCCCACCATTTCTCAAAACCCTGCTCAGACTCCCATGTCTAGCCTGCTTCTAGGCACCTAGACTTCTCCAGAAAGATTCAGAACCTTTTCTCTAACTTTTGGTCATAGTTTTGCCTCACCGAATTTTATTTGAAAACTTGCCCAGTGACTTGTGATCTGATTTTCATCATTTGTGCATTCAGGTCTTTCCCTTAACACTGTTTACATTTAGCCCAGCTGAGAAGGGGGATCAGGAAAGAAGCCCTGTGGGTTCAAATGAAAATTGATTTACAGTAATAAAAAACCTAGAACAAATATCAACATAAATATACAAGCTTATACCCAGCCTAGTCCTCAGGAGCAGCAGAAGGAGCAGGAAGCTTCAGGGCTGTCTTTGTACATGAAAGAATATGGCCAGAGTCCAGAACTTTCCAACAGTTTTCTGGCATGGGATTATGAGAAGCAGAGAATGTTATGACGTTCTTCTGGCTATATGTCTTATACTTGGAGAAGTGGTATAAAAACACTCTGTAATTAGAGCTGCCATTCAATCCATAATACTACTTTATTCCCGTATGTCATAATTCATTCTTCTTTCAAATGCAAGGATGAAATGTGAAAGCCAGAACCGCTGCTCAAATATTTTGAAGTGTTTCTGCTGGGCTTTCCTTGCCTCCATTACACAAGTTATTCAAAATAGAGTGTGAGGAGAAAAAGTCAACTTGTTCACTAAAAAAATGTCATACATTTTAACCTAGGACTGAAATAGAGCGTTTATAGGCAATAGAAAAAAAAAAAAATACAAATTATGATACTGACTTTTTAAATACTAACGAGGTGAATGCAGCTGTAAGAGAAGCTAATAAAAATACTTTTTAATCCATTTGCTTGAAAGGTAATAAAAATCCTCATCCCTTGGTTAAATAAAAGTGTAATACAGCTCTTACAGAAATTGAAGGGAGAGGGAAATCTAAGTAAAGCTGAGATGTCTCTTTTAGTAGAAGGCTTAATGGAATGTAAGAGACTCAAAAGGTTATAAGGCTGAGAGAAAGTATATATTGGCATAAGTTTTATTCAAGTGTTAGATGAAATATAGTGTCATCAAAACTGAGATGAAGGTCTGCAATGCTAGGATAAGTAGAGAAGATAATTACATAAAAAGTGTATCACTATGTGAAATTTAAGCTGTGATCATATATACGGAAAGTATTATTGGCGCCTTTTGACGCATTAGGACAGGAAAAGCATAATTAATGCTTTGAGCAGCCTAAGAAGACATTCTGCTAAGAAGCAGATACATTTCTATATTAAAAATAGATGTTACATTTGGTTCATTAGAACACACCGTTTTGGTAGGGAATGATATATGAAACATTTCACCTATGGGCATCTTTGAGTCTAGCTTTATGGGAGTCAGAAGCTGAATGTAAATGTTTTCCTTTAAAGGTAATGCTTCCAGTAAGGGGAATTGTGCCTCAGCAGAGCAATGCAGGAAAACCCACTCCTGCTTGCCACGCTCTGTCTGAAAACCATACTGCTTTTATTCCTTCCACTTTGAGTGCATCTGCGTTAGCATTTTGCTTTGGATCAGGAGTCATGTTTTGCTCTGGATCTCCCAATTCACACCTGCTTACATCATTTTGATTTTGAAATTGAGAGATCCTGGAGTTCATGAACTCTTTCTCTTGAATGATGCTGGACAAAAGATAAGCTTTAGGAAGACACCTGGTACACTGTATCCACTAGTGGATATTCAGTCAGGCCATGGGAACACACCAGAATCTGTGTTAATGCACCCCCTGTACTCTCATTCAGTGTGGATGTTGGTCCTCAATGTCAACTATATTTCTTAGAAGTTCACTCTTAATTGCACACTCTAGTTACTGGAGATAGACATAGCCTTGGTGTTGGGTACTCTTCATCTCCTTATTTCAGGACACTACAAGAAAAAAAAAAGGTTGTAAAATGTTTGTTTTTAGTAAACAATTAGGCGTAGGCAATAGAAATGTCTATAAAATAATGTTTATCATTAAATATAACAGATTTCTTTACTTTTTAAAATTAGTTTATTCAAAGATTTTCTTAGTGAATATCTGGGGGAAAAAATAAAATTAGCATTGAGTATATCCTATGTCCTAGAACCTTTTGAAAAAAAAACACCTGAAAACCAAAAACCCCAAACCAACCCTTTTTTCATTAATAAGTTCTTTTTTTTTTTTTTACTATTCCTATTTTTAACTAATAAACAAATTTTATCAGATATTACTGGAGCTGTAAACATTCAGCCTACCCAACAGAAGGAATGTCTAGGATAAAACTGTAGTTTAAAAACTGTAAATAAAATCACTTTTACTAGTGAATTTTTTTGTAAATACAGTCAGTCATTTCTTGTAAGTCTAATTAGGATACACAATGTTGAACTAACAGTGAATAGATGCAATTTACATTTTCTTAGTGCATTGAGGTAAATAGGATGTGAAGACCCTAGTGAAACGCTGTATATTGCGTAACTGATTCATCTGTAGTAGATGGTAGAGCTTATTTTGGCTCAACAGGCAGTTCTGAAGGACAATGGAATACTATGTCCAAAAGTGATTTTTTAATATTTTGTTCATGTGACCTTTATACATATTTTATTTTGTTTGAGGAAAAAAAGAAAAGTCATCTTCTCATAAAAGCCCAGGAAAATTCTCATCACCACTTCTATATTTCCTATTGATGGAAATTCAAGTATTATAAAATGTTAAATTGGGTTAAACCCTATGAACCATACGGGAAGCAAAAATCTACCTAGCTAGAGAAATGGTTTCAGGGGGAGGGGGGGGGAATAAATAATTAAATTGCAATTAAAATTATTTCATGAAACGCAGATTAGTAGAATATAATTTTATATAACAATATTACTAAATCTGATAATAAAAACATAATGTAAGCTCAATAGTTATCTTATGATTCATCATAAAGAAATGCCCAAACAGTTTTCATCAGAATCTTCAGATTGTTTAAATTTTCTTGATGTATGAAGGCCTCTTTAAAATCCTGATGGTGATGCTGTGTAAAGTAAAACTTATAGAATAATTTAGCAAGTGTTTTAATGCGGTGTTCATACTAACATAAGTTCTAACAAACTGTGGTGGGTTGACCCAGATGCCAGATCACCACCCAACTGTTCTCTCACTCCCTCCCCTCAACAGGACAGGGCAGAAAATAAGATAGAAGAGCTTGTGGGTTAAGATAAAGACAGGAAGATCCATTACCAGTTACCAGTTACCATCATCAACTTGAGGAAAAGTACTCTCTTTATTGGCAACTACAAATTGAATTGGATGGTGAGAAAAAAAAATAAAAAGCATATCCCTCCATACATCCCCCCTTACCTTCCCCTTTCTTAGTCCCTGTCCTGAGAGGCTGTAGGGACAAGAGAAAGCAACAACATTTTTCTCCTTCCCTGCCCATTAGGCTGTTCCATAGCAGGCTTACACAAAGTAGAGCTACAGATTATCTTTCACCAGCTTTCCCACTAGCCAAAGGGAACCACCGAATTTTTAAATCAGGATGACACATACCTACCACAGTGAACTGTGTCTCATAGAAGTGTCTCATAGCCAGTGGATGTAATATTTCTGGACTTCAGCAAGGCTGTTTCTGACAGTATCCTCCTGGACAAAATGCCCAGCATACAGATGGACAGCCATGCTATACGATGGGTGAGCAACTGGCTCACAGGTCGAGTACAAAGAGTGACAGTGAATGGGGTAATATCAGGCTGGCAACTGGTCACTAGTGGGATCCCACAGGGCTCCATCCTAGGCCCAGTCCTCTTCAATACCTTCATCAATGACTTGGACACAGGACTCAAAGGAATTCTGAGCAAGTTTGCTCATGATACTAAACTGGGAGGAGCTGTCGACTCCGTCGGGGGCTGGCAGGTCCTGCAGAGAGACCTCAACAAATTAGAGAGATGGGCAGTCACCAACCACACAAAGTTTAACAGGGGCAAGTGTCAGATTCTGCACCTGGGATGGGACATTCCTGATGGTAAGTACAGACTAGGGAACAAGTGGCTGGAGAGCAGTGCGGCAGAGAGGGACCTGGGGGTCCTGGTTGACGGCAAACTGAATATGAACCAGCAGTGTGTCCTGGCAGACAGGAGGGCCAACCGTGTCCTGGGGTCTATCAAGCAGAGCATTGTCAGCTGGTCAAGGGAGGTGATTGTCCTGCTCTACTCAGCACTGGTGCGGCCTCACCTTGAGCATTGCATGCACTTTTGGGCACCACAATCTAAAAAAGACATTAAGCTATTGGAGAGTGTCGAAAGGAGAGCCATGAGGATGGTGAGGGTGTGGAAGGGATGACTTATGAGAAGTGGCTGAAATCACTTGGACTATTCAGTCTGGAGAATGGAGGCTGAGGGATCACCTCATGACAGTCTATGGCTTCCACACGAGGGGAAGAGATGGGACAGGTACCGATCTCTTCACTCCTGTGACCAATGACAAGACTTGAGGAAATGGCAGGAAGCTGAATCAGGGGAAGTTGAAGTTGGATACCTGGAAAAGCTTTTTCACCCGAGGGGTAGTCAAGCACTGGAACAAGGTCCCCAGCGAAATGGTCACAGCACCAAGCCTGCTTGAGTTCAAGAAGCATTTGGATGATGCTCTCAAGCACATGGCGTGATTCTTGGGGTGCCCTACATAGGGACAGCAGTTGACTCGATGATCCTGATGGGTCCCTTCCAACTCAGAATAGTCTATTCTATGCGTTAGTTGCTAAAGGAGCTATAGTTGAGCTAACACTCCTGATGAAACCCTTTACAAGCTATTGCTGAACATTACATGCCTCTAAAGGACTATATAAACTTTTTTTCTAAGAGCTACATGCACACTGTTCCTACCTGAGCAGCTCAAACTTTCATTATCTCTGTGCTTTTAGGTTTGTTTTCTCAGTACCCTTATTTCATTTTAAGTAATCAGATTTAGCAGCAGTCTCTACCACACTTGGATATTATGCTTTACTCTTGCACTTATTTTACCTCTGGATTTTATTATGTTAGCATTTCTGTTTGCTGCCATGGACAATGTTTTTTTTTTTCATTATTTTGACCAGAATTTGCTTATATGTCTGTATTTGTCTGTATTAAAAATATATGCAAAATGTATTTGTAAATAAGAAAAAACTATATAGCTCATCCCTGGAATCCTCACAGCACATACAATGAAACATAAGAGACATAAAAATCAGCATTTACTGTGGTCACTTGTAAAAAGGAATGGGACTCTCACAGTAGTTTGCCCTTGTTCTTGTGCAGGACTTCAACTCCCTTAATTTTTGCTGGAATTACAACACAGCAGAGAGGGAACAGTCCCGGAGGTTCCTGGAATGTGTCAAAGATAACTTCCTGACACATCTGGTGAGTGAACCAACCAGGCAAGGTGCCTTGCTAGACCTGCTCATTTCAAAGAGGGAAGGGCTGGTAGGAGAGTGACAGTTGGAGGCTGTCTAGGGCACAGCGACCACAAACTGTTAAAGTTCTCTATTCTTAGAGATGCCAGGAGGGGGGACAGCAAAACTGCCACCCTAGACTTCTGAAGGGCAAGCTTTAAATTGTTCAACATTCTGATTGCTAGAAACCCTTGGGAATCTGTTCTGAAGGGTATAGGAGTTAAGGAAGGCTGGATACTCTTCAAGGAGGAAGTATTGAAGGTGTGGGAGCAGGCCATCCCCACTTTCTCTAAGGTCAGCTGGTGGAATAGAAGACCAGCCTGGCTGAACACGGAGCTTTGACTGGCACTCAGGGAGAAAAAAACAATCTATGACCTTTGGAAGAAGGGGAAGGCCACTCATGAGGACTACCGAAATGCTGTCAGGCTACGCAGGGAGGGAATTAGAAGGCCCACACCCCACCTAGAAATTAATCTGGCCTCCATGGTAAAGGATAACAAGAAAAGCTTTTATAAATATATTAACAGCAAAAGAAAGACCAGGGAGACCCTCCATCCCCTATTAGATGTAAGAGGAAACATAGTAATGAATGACGAGGAAAAGGATGAAGTGCTAAATTACTTTTTTGCCTTAGTGTTTAGTAGCAGGACCAGTTATGTTGAGGGAATCCAACTCCTTAAATTAGGGGATGGGGACCAGGAGCAGAGCAATCTCCCCACAATCCAGGAGGAGATGGTCAGTGACCTGCTGCACCATGTAGATGGGCACAAACCTATGGGGCCAGATGGGATCCACACAAGAGTGGTAAAAGAGCTGGCAGGGGTGCTCACCAAACCACTTTCTATCATTTACCAGCAATCAGGGCTGACTGGAGAGGTACCAGCACACTGGAAATCAGCCAGTGTTACCCTCATATACAAGAAGGGACGGAAGGATGATTCGGGAAATCACAGGCCTTTTTGTCTGACTTCATTACCAGGGAAGCTGATGGAACATACCATCCAGAGTACCCTTTTGAAGAACATGCAGAACAGCCAGGTGCTCAGGCCCAGTCAGTATGGATTCATGAAAAGCACATCCTTTTTGACTGATCTGATCTCCTCCTATGACAGGGTGACACGCTTATTGGATGAGGGAGGGGCTGTGGATGTTGCCTACGTTGACTTTAGCAAGGTGTTCAACAGCATTCTCACAGCATTCCCACAGCATTCTCCTAGAGAAGCTGGCTGCTCATGGCTTGGATGCACATACGCTTTGCTGGATAAAAAGCTGGTTGGTTTGTCAGATCCAAAGAGTTGTGTTCAGAGGAGTTCAATCCAGTTGGCGGTGGTGTTCCCCAGGGCTCAGTACTGGGGCTGCTCCTGTTTGGTGCTATGGTATAGCACCAAAAGTAGAAAAATCCTAAGCTTGGTGAAGAATTACTTTCTTGTTTGATGATTTCTGTTTCTTTGTTAATTTGCTCATGATGTATTCAAACTAAACAATGGGCTAGGACTCACATAGAGAAGGAAAAATGCGTTAGGGCAGGGGGAAGGGTAGAAATGGACACTTAGATACTAAAGAATAATTTTTTTTCTGACAAAGCTATAAGAATGCCAGAGATGATATTTAGGTTGTTTTTTATATAGGGTCCAATCTGCTGTGTGGTACTTACATTACTGAGAGCTTAAGACTTTTACACTATGGCAGCAAAATGCAAGCAAATACGAGCAATCTCAAGTCCTGTTCATTGTCATTTCAAGCATCCCTTTCTCACCCTGTAGGAAGGGGTGATAATTGAAGACGGGGAGAGTCTTCCAAGGGAGGCTCTATAACATGTATTAGATAGAAAAGGGATGATCACAAAGGCAAAATCCTGTATTTGTGCACAGCTGCCTGACTGTTGACACAAGATTATCCCTGTTCCTTGTACCAGTAGGTCTCCAAAGTTCAGCACCTGAAAGGAGCCTTTTGGGCTGGAGTAACCATGGCTCTGTATCAGCAAGACATGTAAGTGCAGCATGATCATTACTGCAATTCATGATCATCCAAACCCTATAGGTTAACCTAGGAAGTTGCTGTAGAGGGAACTAAAGCATATAATCACATGTGATTATGTAATTCTTAACAGAAGCTTTGAGTTTATACAGACACTGAGGTTGTCTTGGGAGAACAGAGAGTCCCTGGCTAGGGAAAATGCCTGTGATAGCCAACCCCCTCTCTGTTCCCTGGTGCAAACATTTATTTATTCAACTGGTTCCCAGGTCCTTTTTGAGGGAAAGCTCATTTTTTTCTGTTAATTGGTGTCATCATGATGCATTGACACTTGGTCAGCAGTTACTTCAGAGCAGATTATGCATGGCAGCCTATAACCTTGTAGTAAAACAGGGCTCTGTCATGTATAATGATTACCTGGGAAGACAAATGTCATAACTTGAAATGTCCTCCCCTTCCTTCCCCACAGCTTTTATTGCTGGGCATTATGTCACATGGTATAGAATATCCTTTAGGTCACCTGGGGCCAGCTGTCCCAGCTGTGTCCCCTCCCAAATTCTTGTTCTCCCCCTGACTACTCACTGGTGCAAAAAGGGAGAAATGTTCACTGCCAGCTGTTTGCTGCAACCAACTTCTTGCCAACAAGTCAATCCTGACAGCTTACTGCCAGACACTTCTACATCACTGTCTCTACATCAGGAAAACTCTACACAGACAAGCAGATGGTGCATGGTGCTGTGCTGGTCCTCCCTCCAATCCCAAGCTTTGCCAGTCTTCTGCTTGTCCCCACCATCTGGCACTGTGCCTGTTCTCGCCACTGTGTGGCATTGCTCAGCTGGTCCTACCCAAGAACCATGAGTTCTGAAAAACCCTTGAACATTAGCAGGGGCTCTGCACAGCACCTCAGGGAACGCCATGCACCTGGCAGCCAGTAGTCTCTCATGGGAGATGGAGGGGCGGACTGCCAGTGAACTCATTCCTGCCCTAGCTGAAGTACATACAGCATTAGGGGAGGAGGAGAAGGGGAAGATCAGGAGAGTAGAAGCAGGCACAAATGAGGGTTAGTGGCAGGGAAGGTGAGGGAGAAGATGCACACCTAAGCACTGCCCAGCGGAAAATCCTGCCATCTTGTCATACAAGCCTTGCTGTTTTGAAATACAAAAATTAAAATTTTGGTCAGCAGAAGCATGGCCATCTACTGTGCAGGTAGGATAGAAAGCAGGTGGGGTAAATTACAGGAGGGGTTTTATTGGGAAGCCAAGGAGCAGGCAGGTATCCCACTGCAGGAGGACTAGTGGTGTGGTGCCACGCAGCAGGGAGCAGTAGCACAGGGAGGAGCAATGCAGTGCTGTGGCACAGCGGGGAGGAAGGGTGCAGCACCATGCGTCATCTGTCAATCCACATAAAGTTGTCCCAACCAAGAGTCAGCAGTGTAGAAGCGTCCAAAGGAGAGTTGTGGATGGTGAATTGCCAGTGGAGAGTTGGTGGTAGGACAGTTGGTGGTGGACAGCTGTCCTAGACTCCACTAGTGTACTGGGTTTGGCTGAGATAGATTTAATTGTCCTTATAGTAGCTCATATGGTGCTATATTTTTGATTTGTGATGAAAACAGTGTTGATAATACAGAGATGGTTTCTTTAGGGGTCAACAGTGCTTACATAGAGTCAGATCTTTTTCTGTTTCTCATGCTGTCCCACTAGAGAGATCTAGGACAAATTTCCTCTGCCAACTGTCTGCTACCACATACTTGCTGTACTAGCACATACACAGACAACTCAAGATGCTAGCAGGTCACACAGATTGCAACATTTCTGGGCAATATTTGGCCTGTAGTACAGACCTGCTACATAAGTGCTAAATGTAAAATAACTTAATTCCTGGTAAAATTTATCTAATAGTACCAAAAAATAAGCCTCCATCTCAATTCATTGTGCACCAAAAAATGTATCATGCATCAATACATCATCCTTAAAAAGCATGAGCGTTTGAAGCATATCAGAATATTGGTAATATCTATATATTTGAAAAAAATGTGATTTTTCTTTTCAGTAACCTTTGCTCTTTCTTTTCAAACCATCTTTCATTGCAATGTTACCAGACTCAAAAGACTAACAAGATGGAGGCCAACTTTGCTATAAGAATCAGGTGTGACACCCAATATGAACTACAGAACGAATCCTTGATGGAACAAAAATAATTAACGAAAGAGGAAAAGTTAACAGCTAACTCCTGGCTTCAGTAGATTTGAAGCAGCAAAGAAAAGAAGATATGTATTTCAAGATCACAGAAAACTTCATACCTTCAGAAAAAAACTAAAAATATATTAAATACTTGTAGTATAGCAGTTACTTTCACATAACATAAGAAGAAAGCATAATGATGGTTACACTTACCTTGTTTTTACTGCATTATTGGCTTTTTGCTCATAATAGCATTGTCTTTTAATTTAATATGTATAATATTTGAAATGTTATTGAGTAGCGATCATAAATCTTTATTGTTTGATTTCATAAATTCCTATCAGAATACTATACTAATACCGAAAAAAATACACATTGTGAATGCAAGTTTTTAATGGCTGCGTATTTTTCCTGTAATGATTGCATTTGAGAAAGGTTTAGTGAAACATAAGAAAGTGCTGAAGCTCTTACAGGCTTCAGACTTGTCATAGTCCTTTTCATTCCATGTGAGTAAGAGCATAAGATGAATAAGCTGTAAACCATTTAAGTGCATGTGGAAGGTAAAGTGAAACTACCACTACTAAAAAACCCATCTACAAATAACTTTCATAGTAACTGAATTGCACCACATGGCAATGTCAGATTTGATGTCTTATAAAATTCAATCACAACCACTCACAGAAGATGACCTACACTTTTAGCAGTTCTCACTGACTCAATACACTGCTCTGACCTTTTCTAAAAATCAGTAATGACAGAGATACACTTTTACACTAGCTTCAGTCTTTAGTAATCAACAAAACCTTCTGTTTAATTGTAATATTATATATGAGCATCTGTAAATATACAAAATGCACATTATATCAATGTCAATTACAAAACAGTGACACAATTGGTGCACTCTTGCAGTGATCATATGACATTATTTTGTTGGTGTGGCAGTGAAGAGTGGGGCTTCAAATTAAATCTTCAAAGCCTTATTTATTCATTCCCTAGCTGTATTCTTCCAGTATGCAACAAGCAGCTTTATTACTCTGGGTGTGAAAAAAAATATGCAGCACTAAGTGGGATCCTTTGCAAACAGGCATGTGTTCAGACTTGCCTTTGTGAAAATTAAGGTTCACATCTTCAAAGCCTAACATCAAACAGGTTATGAAGAAATGGCAAAGATTAAGTTTCAGAAATTAAGCCAAAGACCTATTTCCTGGTCTTCCTACCAAAATTTGAATGCATAACTATTGAAAACAGATTTATAGTCCACTTATAAAGACATCTGTTCTTGGTGGGCCTTATGGAGGGCCAAGACCTAGTCATGGATGATGGGCTAGAATGAGGGTAAAAAGGCCTGCTTCCTGCCAGACCAGTACTAGCAAAAGCATTCCAAACCCAAGGCACTAAAGGAAACCTGAAAGGAAAGAACAATAGGAGAACAAACATCAACATGTTTTTTTTCTTTTTTGTATTCCTATTTGTGGTAAGTTATAGCAGAGATTATGCTATTTATTTGTTGATTTGACTTGGAAATTATTCCAAACTTAGTATGGGAAATTGGTACTGAACCCTGCTACACTGATTATAATTTGGGCAATCTGAATAAGTATATTTAAATATCTTAGTTCTCATCAAATGCATGAGGTCAGTTAAAAAACCTCTGCCTAAAATCAGCAACCCCCAAACAAAAATACCCCATGTCCCCAAACATTAAAACCAGCTACCTTTTAACAGAATTGTCCTGATATACACCCATCAATGAATAAAATTTCTTCTCAGTGTGAACTGAAGCCTTCTATTTATCTTTTACAGTGCAGGCTGGCTCATGAGTCGAGATATGCACAATTTAAATAATTTCCTGTTTAAGAGTTGCTAACCTCTAATTCAAAAGATTTTCATTCATTAAAATAATTATAACAAATTAAAAATAGACCTGTAGTATTGCTAGTGGTTATTTGTTGCCTGTGACAAAGAAATTTGTACTAAAAGATTGCTTCTCCTAATGCTTAGCAACTCGATTGCTTCTTCCAGTAGTTACCAGAGCTAATTTGCCTCTACAGGTAAGTTTAGAACATGAGGGGAAAGCATGTGAGGGAAAGAATGAGTTCCTTAATCAGTTTAGAAGGGTTTTATCATTGTTCCTTTCATAAACTAATGAGAAAGAAGAGTGTGCTTTCTCAGGGTATTTCCTATTGCAGCAGAATAGATAGTTTACTTCCATCAAAAGATCTCGTTCCCAAATACCGGTTTGTGGATATTTGTTTCCTAGTCTGTGTTCTATACTGGTTCTGATGCTGAACATACAGTAGCAAATTAAATTTGCTAAATTGGCAAAGAAACAAACACCCGCTCCTGAAAACAGAAAAGCACTTTTTCCTGCATTAGTTTTTTCTGCTATTTTACTGACTTGATCAAATAAGCTTCAATTCAGGATAAAATCAGTAAAAGAATAGAGTAAATGGACATAAGACTTTTGTCTTTCAGAAACAAGTTTTTAATTTGTTTCCAGCCAAAAGAAGAAACCTCTGTTCCTTTTCAAAACAGCTAACTTCAGCTGTCAGTATGTAGTCAAGTTAATGACTATGCAGTATATATCTATTTGCTTCTATTTCCAGTACTGATTTCTTAAATTTTCCTAATATTTTGCTTTTTTGTTTAGCGTGTTTGCTGAGAGATTTGTTTTTCTTAACCAGAACCTCCTGTCTAAGTAATTCCAGAAAGCCTTGTTTAATAATCCATCTAACAATGTGGAGATACATATTTTTTCCCTTATTTCTTTACTTTGAAGAACTTTTCAAATGTATTGTTTTGTTTTTTTATGAGTCAATTAAGAAAACTGATTAAGCATTGAAACTTACATAATCTCTTTAATTAGTAGCATTTTTTTCCATGCTGAAATGTGTCCTATTAGAAGTAATCAGAGCTAACCTTTCTGCATTACACAGAAGCTACTTAATTTTCTAGTAACTTACTAACCTAAGTAATTATTGTTGAAAATATTTGCATGTAGGTATGTGATATCTATCATCACACACTTTATAAGGTGCTTCTTGTCTCTTATAAGTGCTGGTATGCTCTTGGACATGTGTTTGACAGAATATCTTCCAAGATTTCCCCAATTCTAAGTGTTTTGATTAAAATTTGAAGTTTTGTTCAAAGTGTTTGCAGGAAAAAAAAACCCAAACACCTTGTATTAGAAAAACTTGAGACCTGTTTCACTGCTCTCCTTGCAAGCAACCCACTGGGGAAAAAAAAACAACAAAAACCCTTTTAGTGATGTGGCTCACGACTCTGACAATGCACACTTCCTGCACAGAAAACCTCAATTCAGAAGATTTGCAGTGTCTTTTAAAGGACTCATCTAAAATAATATTTGTCTTACAATGACTGTTTTGTAGCAATAAAGATTACATCTGTGCTAAACTGCTTTGAGTTTCATTTATTTTATTCTTCTTCAAGGAGCCTTGTACTTGAAGGAGAGGTACATATTGATGGCTAGTGTGTTGGCAAAATAGGTTCTCTGATTTTTATATGTTCCTTACGTATATAGGTCAGTTAAAAATTGTTAGATGTTTTACCCAAAGAACAAATGCAAAAGATTAAAAAAAAATAATAATAATTTACAGTATGATAGGAGGTATAAAAGTGCCATTGCAGTGTGCTTATAATAAATTTGTTCTTTTATAGTCATGGATGTTATCTCTGTTAATAGCTGACACTCATACTAATGCTGCAGAAAAGAAAACAGAATTTCTGTGAATAACTGGAACACATAATTTCACCAGATGACCAGTCAAAACTTTAATATATGGTTTTCTTCAAATGTTTTTAGTACAAATATAAATTTGTGTCCCAAAATGACTAACTGGAAATATTTACCATTATGTTTCAAATTATTACCATATAACTGTATCTGTTACGGTATCTGCATTAGCAGCAAGTTTTGCCTGGCACCAGGTTAATTTTCAAGTTTCTTCCTCTTAAGTGGTGCTAGTACTGGGCATGAATTCTGGTTGTCACACAAAATACACCCGAAATCTGACTTCCAATAGTGCTAGTCATTCACATTTTTTTGTTTTAGTGAGACCAGAAATGTTCAACTGTTCCACAAACATAATAAAATCACCAGTGCTGAGGCATTCAAAAAGAATTATCTTCTGGAAATTGAGGCAATTAATTATTTTTTTTCTCTTTTATGATGAGTAGCACAAGTATTTCACAGGGAATTTACAAGGTCCTATTAATTAATGCCTATTAATTTATTTAAAATCCCTGAAGAAAAGGCATTATGGAATGGCAAAATATTATCATTCCTTCCTCAAAGTATGAGCATCATCCCTCATTTTATAAGTGGAGCATTCCATCTGCTTTTCATCTGCCTAATTGCCAAAGTGAGAAGCCTTTTAATTACCTGCTAGGGTGACAAGGGCCATTAGGCAGCTTAGGGTGCAGCTTCTCTGAGAAACTGGTGCTTCCAGTCTGCAGAGGATTGTGTGTGCCATCTACCGCACATGAGTCAATTAATAATTTTAGCTTTCAGCTAAAGAAGGGAAGGATGAGCTGTGATGACATTATGTTAATTGATTCCTGTAGCTGTAATGAAGTGAGTGATAGCACTATATTCTATAATTAGTGCTTCAGATGGATTGAAAATATTAGATGAGTACCATTTCTTGTAAACCTCTGAATAATGATTTTTGAAGTGTTGCCATTTCCTGCCATGTATTGATTACATTAATTGAAAAGTGCTCTAGTATCTCAGCAAGAGCACAGAAATTACACACTAATCTGAGCATGTTTCTTGTATAAACAGAAGCCTTATTCACCATTATACTCATATTGACAATTGTTTCTGTTAATATCCTAGAACATGTGATTTCTGTCTTACCAATTCCTGCTATACTGAAACACTCGATGTATATATGATTCTCAATGGAAATAATTTCATATATACATACATACATATATCTTTTATATATATATATACTGTTGTTCAATTTATTTTACTTTCTCTTAGTATTCACCAGTACTCAAGAAAGAGAGAAACATGGAGACAAACCATTTTCTACTTTGATTTTTGGGTACTTCTTTAAATTTCTTCTTCTGTATTTTTTTTACAGTGATTCAAACACTAAATTTACACATGCAGTGTTATAAAAAAATCTTAAAAATTCAGAAAATGTGATCTTCTAAAGGCTGAAGAATTTTTAGTATCTGGCCTGTGTGATATTGAGTAGTAATAACTGGGTGTATTGGCTTATCTCATTAAATCTTCTTGTCCCTGTATTATATATAGGTGAAACTTCTAGGTTAAACGGTAACTCCCTTTACTACCTGTAATTCAGATACTCCCAGTACACACTGTCATGATTCAGTCAGATGCAAATGCTAATTATGAATTAACTGAAATCTAGTATGCTTAGACAATAGTAATATGAGTCAATTACAACACATTGATTTATATGGTTCTTACAAATACTACTCTCAGTTATGAAGAAGGGATTTAGAGATATGAATAGAATAAAGAATCAATTGCTTTGAATAAACAGTCAATTATATAAATTATAACAGTAAGCAGAGGTTATCACAATTGCATTTATCATATGCAAGTAGTAAGATGGGATGTAGCTGGAAAACGCACAAACAACAAAGCCAGCCTTTCTAAGCAATCAGTTAGGTATCATTTATCATCAACTTTAGCATGTTCATGCCAGGCAAAAGTTTGATACATGATGGCAACGTGGGTTGTGTACATGTCACTAGCAAATTAAAAATGTATAGAACCCTTCTTAAGTGAAATAGTAGTTGACTTGTATTTTGACAAGTGGTGGATGTTCTTCAGTACATTTGAGAATGATACTTACTGCCTTGACTTCTGCTCAGAACTATGTTACATGGAGGTGGCTTCAATGGGAATGTGAACAGATCAGAGTGAGCCCATAACTGCCAGAAACCACTGCCCTGACTTAATTACTCCTAGCTATTTTCTGCTGTGATACTCCCTTTCTGGAGCCTGTACCAAAAGGCAGGACCTTCTCCTCCTTGGATTCCTTCTGCAGGGTGACCACTACCCCTTTCTCTCTTGTTGCAGTGCAACCCTCTTTATCCCCTGGTCATGCCTCCACTGCCTCTTTTTGTGTGTCTTTTCTTTCTTTCAGTTGATTGTTCACGTTCCCACTTTCTTCCAACACTGGAATACTTCTCACTAGGCTGAATCTCCAGTAAAAGTAAAAGACCTCTCTCATATGAGAAAGGAGCTTTTCAGAGTGGTACAAAGTGGCGGCTGGGGAAAAGAAAACTCTGACCTAGTTTCTCTGACCTAGCTATTTAAGAAACAGTATTGCTTGTCAGAGCAGTATTGACACAGTATGATGTTAGTCTTTGATTGGAGCTTGTACCTTTTAATAGGACACAAAATAAAATTTGTCACAGCTCAAATTATGTGATGCAGTCATTTTCTGATATTGGTAAGAAATAAAGCAAAGGACTGTTTTCTTTCTGGTTTTTTTGTGGGGTTTTTTGTTTTCTTGTGGTTTTTTTGCTACACTGTTCCTTGGAGTTCTGTAAATATCTATAAATATTCTGATTTTTTTGGTCTAGTATAGCTGGACTTGTGTACCCTAAGATTAATTTATATTTGAAGGACAGAACACTGCTGCTATGGATTAACATAACACAAACCAATCACAGTTTCATTTCAACAGGACCTGGTAGGGCATTCACTAGGAACATTTTAATGGGTTTTGGAGGAAACTAAACAGTCTACCTGGCTGCACAAAATAACCACACATAGAAATTGTTAGGAGGGTACACTTACTGATTATATTGTTTCTTAGAATCCAAGGTATAACTTCCTGTCTTCTGCTCCCCACAGAGACTGAAGAGGTTTTTTTAATTTCACCTTTTCCTTCGATAACACCTGGGAATGCTCACGAAGCAGCTTGCCTGCTTGGATTGGATTGCTCTCCATGGGCTGGTCAGCCACCAATTCTAGCCACTTTCACCTCAGACTATACAAGGCAGGAGAAAAAGATGCTTTAGCCGTGCAACTGGAGATACTAAATAAGATCATTTTTGATTCACACAGTCAAGGCTTTTCAGCATGCATTGGGACTGCAGGGTTTTTCAGAATAAGAGAGAACAGAACCAAGTAAAGGCTCCTGACTCTCCAGGGTAGGGAATGGGAGACTATGTTGGGAGAGATGAGTCCTGCATTACAAAGCACTTCCTCTGCTACATCTGTGCCTTAAATGAACTCTTAAATGAAAAATGTATAAGCAGACTCTAAAATACCTCCTTCCAACCAGAGAAAGGGAGTACTTATTGCTAAAATGGGGATCCTGGCAACTCTTGCCTGTACTGCCTGCATATCATTAATCCTGCATTTCAAGACTTAGATTGTAAAAAAATATATATTAAAAAAATATAAAATTGCACTTCCCTTTGGTTTAATCTAACAGTCCTGATTATCGATTTAGTGGTGTGTCAGAAATTATTAAATGGGGACCATCATGTCTGGATCAGGTATATTCAATTCTTCGCAAGTCATCTTCTTTTTCTGGATATGCCATCATATACATTTTCTAGACTAAAAGTACACCATTAACCTCCCAGTGATCATCACACATGTCCTTAAGCTAGCCAATAGTAGCTAAAGGAAAGAAGCAGGTGGAAGCTCCACAGGTAAATTTTGTCTAATTTGTGCCAAGTTGGATGCAGTAGATGTGCACGGGAAAAGCTTCTGTTTGGTTCAGTTCTTGCTGGTTTTTGTTATTCTTTTTAACCTCAGGCAGTTGTTTGCCTTTGAAAGCACATTGCTGGTCAGTTTTGTCTACATAGTTTCACTGTCACCAATCTCCATTGTCAATGAGTCCCATCTGCATCTCAGTAGGAGATATAAGTGTTTTATCATATTCTATTCTTGAATCATAAATGATCGTACTTCTGTGGTGACTCAATATTTGTATCACTGCCCTTTCCTGCCTTTCATGTCCCTGGCGTATCCTTTACATAATGTTTTAAATTCAGCTTTGCCTTTCAGTCTATTATCCTATTTTTGCCACTTACAGAGAATAGTGAGATATTCTACAACAGGTTGGCAAATGGTATCTAAATCCAGGCAGAAATGAGATTTCTGTGGGTAGATACATTTATGTGACATGGAAATGAGAATGAGAGAATATTTTCTTTTTATCCATTCCCATCTGTTTTCAAATTAAATATATGCAGCCTTTGTAAGTGCAGGAGAGAAGTGACTGTAAGGGACATACAGGATTTTTTATGCCCCCAAAAATTGATTTTTTTTCTTTTTTTCTTCACAGGAGCTGTTAATGGTATTGGTTGGCACATAAACAGAATTCTGTTTTTCTTCTTTTCAGGCATAATGAGCTGCATTTCAATAGGAAACAAATAGTTTATTACTTTCTGGATCAGGAAATAGCTAATACAGTGATTGTTGACTGGGGAGGTGAGGCGACTCTATATATGGAAAGAAATCACTTGTGTATCATTACTCATTTAATTCTGTCTGTATTAAATTATTTTATAATTGTTTAATTAAGGGAGAGGCTGCTTTCCTCCAGACATTTTTATATGATAGAAGGTCTTTCTTTTGCAATGGAATTAACTTTGTACTCTTCTAAAGGAATCTTATTTTGAAAAAGTTAGCTAGGACCAAGTCTGCTTCTTATTGCCAAGTCAATTAGGTTTGAGTTAGGTGTGGAAATGAGTATGTAAACTTTTTTTGTTAAAAACGTAGACAGAAGAAGCAAGTGATCCAATGCCCCAGTAACTTAGTTCTTGAATTATCTCTGCTAGTATAAGCAAGAACAGAGGTTACATCCAGTTAGCCCTATGAATTGTGGAAGAAAAAATAGAAAAGGGTAGTCTACAAAAGTAGTCAATACTGGGTCAGAGATGGCTACTTAGAAAATATGCCAGACAGCCTAAAGGTATTATTTTGACTGGATTATAGAGCTGGAATGAATAAAAAAACAAGTATTGGATTCAACAGGATGTGTGAAAAAAATACAGCAAGGAGTAGATGGTGGCAGGAGATAAAAGATGGAATGGAAAAAGAGACATAGGTCCTTCTCCTCAGGGCTATTCTCAATCCATTTTCTACCCAGCATATATTTGTGCTAGAACCTTGCACTTGGCCTTGTTGAACTTCATGCAGTTTGCATGGGCCAACCTCTCAAGCCTGTCAAGGTTCCTCTAGATGGTCTCCCGTCCGTCTGGTGTGTCAACCACACCACACAGCTTTGCATTGTTGGCATACTTGCTGAGGGTGCACTCAATCCCACTGTCCATGTCAGTGACAAAAATGTTAAGAATTCTTAGTTTTTTGTGAAGTAAGGAGGGGGGTCAGTAAAAATGCCATGGGCTTCCAAAAGGCAGATTTCAGACTGTTCAGGACACTGGTTGGGAGTGTCCCTCGGGAGACAGTCCTGAAGGTCAAAGAAGCCAAGAAGACTGGATGTTTTTTAAGAAGAAAGTCTTAGAGGCTCAGGGGCAGGCTGTCCGCATGTGTCATAAAATGAGCTGTCAGGAAAGATGACCAACCTGGCTGAACATGGAGCTCTTGCAGGGGCTCAGGAAAAAAGGGGAGTCTACCACCTTCAGAAAAAGGGGAAAGCAATTCAAGAAGACTACAGGGATCTAGATAGGTCATGCAGAGAAAACATCAGAAAGGCAAAAGCACATCTGGAACTCAACTTGGCCACTGCTGTGAGGGAGAACATAAAAGTTTTTTACAAATACATTAACAACAAAAAGATAGTCAAGGGGAATGTGGACCCATTATTGGATGCAGGGGAAAGCATTGCTATCAAGGCTTGATGAAAAGGCTGAGACACTGAATGCCTTTGCCTCAGTCTATAATAGTCATTAATAGTCAGACCCATTATCCTTGATGTATTCAGCCTCCTGACAGGGATGGAGAGCAACAGCAACTCCCCATAATCCAGGAGGAAGCAGTTAACAACATGTTATGCCACCTGGACACTCACAAGTCTATGGGGCCGGATGGGATTCACCTGAGAGTGCTGAGGTAGATGGCAGAGAAGTTTGCCAAGCTGCTTTCCATCGTCTGTCAGCAGTCCTGGTTAACAGAGGAGGTGCCAGATGATTGCAAGCTTGCCGATGTGACACCCACCTACAAAAAGGGCTGAACGGAGGATCCAGGGAACTACAGGCCTGTCAGCCTGACCTCGGTACTGGGGAAGATTATGGAGTGGTTCATCTTGGGTGTGCTCACATGGCAAGTGCAGGATAATGGTGAGATCAGGCCAAGCCGACATGGATTCATGAAAGGCACGTCCTGCTTGACCAACTTGATCTCCTTCTATTACGAGGTGACCCACCTAGCAGATAAGGGAAAAGCTGTGGGAGTTGTCTACCTGGACTTTAGTAAGGCCTTTGACACGGTCTCCCACAGCATTCTCCTTGAAACACTTGTCATCCATGGCACAGACCATTTCATGATCACTGCAGCTAAGGCTTCCCTTGAGCTTCACGTTCCCCAACAGCCTGTCCTCGTTGGTGAAAACAAGGTCCATCATAGCACTGCTCCTTGTTGGTTTTTCTATCGCTTGGAGATGGAGGTCATCATCAACACATTCCATTAACATCCTGGACTGCTTATCCCCTGCTGTATTTTCTCCAACAGGTATTTGGATGGTTGAAGTCCTGCATGGGGACCAGGACTTGTGGATGTGAGGCTACTCCTTTCTGTCTATGAAGGGCCTCATTGGCTCATTCTTCCTGGTGTGGTGCCCTGTAGCACACCTCCACTATAATGTCCCCTGTCTCTGCCCTTCCTTTGATCCTGACCCATGAATTCTCAGTCAGCTCCTCATCCTTCCCCAGGTAGAGCTCCATACACTCCAGCTGGTCACTGATGTAGAGGGCAACACCCCCTCCTCGTCTCCCCTGCCTGTCCTTCCTAAAGAGCCTATATCCTTCCATTTCAGCACTCCAGTTATAGGACCCATCCCATCATGTCTCTATGATGCAATTAATACTACAGCCCTGCAGGTATGCACATGTCTCTTAACTCCTCTTGTTTATGCTCCGTGCTGCATGCATTTGCATAGAGGAATTTAAGTTGGGTCCCCATTGAAGCTGATTTACTGGCTGGAGTGACTGAAGTTCCTTAAAGGTATTTCACTGGTGTTTCCCTGTTGGCTTCTGTTACCTCAGGAACCCCTGGCTTGTGTTGTTAGTAAGATATTTTGCCTCAGCAACTTATAATCTGTATCATTACTATACTGTTGGTTATCAAGTATTATTTTCTGATGTTTAAAAAAACTCTTAGTCACTGCACCGAGCATTTTGTGATACCACATTGACATTTTATAACATTACTACATAATGTCATAGTAAAAGCAGAAAAGAAAAAAAAGAAAAAAAAAAATATCATCTTTGCTATAGACAAAGAATACTCACTGAATTATAAGATGTACCTCTTGAAATTTTTCTGCATGGTATTTGCATGGAATTCATATTCTTCAGGTGTCTCTTGATATGATGCAGTCATGTTTGGGGCTGGTGTAATTGGAACATTCGAGACTCCAATTTCAACTGGCATTTTGACATTCTGACTCATCATGGCAGCAAAAAATGAAGTGCTAGACAGGGACATAATGCAGCAATATATCTCAGTTTAGAAATATGGTATTTTGCTAGCCCACTTTTTTTCCTGCTATTGGTATATTTAAATTATTTGCTGATCCACCTGGCGCACATTCACTTATGCATGCAAAAGCCATTAAATATTTTCTTGCCCTATATTATTTGCTGCCCTTGGCAAACACCTGTTTTGTCCATATGGTAGAATAGGCGCTATCAGAATTAGTGTTTCCTAGCAATCATTATTAGACTCATTTAATGCCCCCTTTCTACAAACAAAAAAAAAAACAAAACTACAGATGTATTTATATGATTACTTATGGGTTAAAATAATGTAGAGGTTTTGTTACCTACACTTTTCTTCTATGGCTTCATATAATATTTAGACCCATTCTTTGCAACAACTAATAAATCCATTTACTTTTAGAGAAGTGAAGTTTAAAAATGACGTTTGCAGTGCTCAAAAGTAGCACTTACGATATTCTCTTACCTATATATACACCTTGTGAATTTTTAGTTACACTTCAAAAGTTATACAGTTTTGTCATGGATTAGGCCCAGCTGGTAACAAAGAACCATACATTCACTTGTTCTCTCCTCCCCCCACCGTGGGGTGGAGAGCAGAAAATGGAAAGAAAAGCTTGTTGTTTGAGACAAGGATAGGGAGAGTTCCCTCATCAATTATGGTCACAGGCATAACAGGCTCAACAGGGGGGAAAAAACCAATTTAATTTCATATAATCATAAAATCCTAGGGGAGGGAAGGGACCTCTGAAGGTAGAGTCCAACCCCTCTGCTGCAACAGGAACACCGAGGGCAGATCACACAGGAATGCATCCAGACAGGTCTTGAAAGTCTCCAGAGATGGAAACTCCACAACCTTTCTGGGCAGGCTGAGTGCTCCATCACCCTCACAGTAAAGACGTTTTTCCTTATATTGAGGTAGAACTTCCTCTGTTGTAGCTTGGTGCCATTTCCCCTCGTCCTATTGCAGGGCATAACTGAATAGAGACTGGACCATTCCTGACATCCACCCTTCAGATATTTATAGACATTAATAAAATCCGCTCTCAGACTTCTTTTCTCAAGACTAAACAGCCCCAGGTCTCTTAGACTTTCCTCTTATGACAGATATTTCAGTCCCTTGTAGCCCTCTGTTGGACTCTTTCTATCATATCCCTATCCCTCTTGAACTGGGGAGCCCAGAACTGGACGCAATACTCCAGATGTGGTCTTAGGAGGGCAGAGTAGAGGGGGAGGAGAACCCCCCTTGACTTGCTGGCCACACTATTCTTAATACATCCCAAGATAATATTGGCTCTCTTGGCCACAAAGGTACATTGCTGTCCCATGGATAATTTCTTGTCCACCAGGACCCCAAGGTCCTTCTCCATGGACCTGCCTTCTAGCAGGTCAACCCCTGATCTGTACTGGTGCATGGTGTCTTTTTCTCCCCAGGTGCAGGACTCTACACTTATTCTTGTTGAATGTCATTAGGTTCATCTTTGCCCAGCTCTCCAGTCTGTCTAGATCTCACTGAATGGCTGCACAGCCTTCAGGTGTATCAGCCAATCCTCCCAGCTTTGTATCATCAGCAATCATCTATCTCCTCATCCAGGTCATTGATGAAGATGTTGAATAAGACTGGGCCAAGTATTGACCCCTGGGGAACACTACTAATCACAGGTCTCCAACTGGACTCTGTGCCATTGATCACAACCCTCTGGGCTCTATTGTTTAGCCAGTTCTCGATCCATGTCACTGTCCGCTCTTCTAGCTCACACTTTCTGAGCTTATCCACAAGGATGTTATGGGAGACAGTGGCAAAAGCCTTGCTACAGTAGAGAAAGAAAATATCCAGTGTTCTCCCTGCATCTATCCGTTCTGTCACACTGTCACAGAAGGCTATCAGATTAGTCAGACATGATCTCCCCTTGGTGAATCCATGATGGCTACTCCTGATAAACTTAATTTCTTCCATGTGTTTAGTGATGACCCACAGAATGAGCTGCTCCATCATCATTCCAGGGATGGAGGTGAGGCTGACCGGCCTGTAGTTAACCGGGTCCTGCTTCTTGCCACTCTTGAAGGCTGGACTGACATTAGCTTTCCTCCAGTCCTTAGGCACTTCTCCTGTTTTCCAGTTTTCAAAGATGACGGAGAGAGGTCTAGTGATGACTTCTGCAAGCTCCTTCAGCACATGTGGGTGCATCCCATCAGGGCTCACGGATTTGTAGATGTCCAGTTTCCTTAATTGATCTTTAACCCAATCTTCTTCAGTCAAGGTAAAGTCTTCATCACTCCTGACTTCTTCTGTGGTCTGGAAGGTTTGGATATCTTGAAGGTCGGTCTTAGCAGTAAAGACTGAGGCAAAGAAGGCATTAAGTAACTCCGCTTTCTCCATATCCTCTGTCACCAGGGCACCGGCTTCATTCAGCAGTGGGCCCACATTTCCCCTCATCTTCCTTTTGCCTCCAGTATACTTGAAGAAAGCTTTCTTGTTGTCCTTGACTTCCCTTGCTAGTTTTAATTCTAAGGAGGTCTTAGCTTTCCTTGTTGCATCCCTACACCCTCTGACCACATTCTTGTATTCTTCCCAAATGGTCAGCCCCTTCTTCCATGATCTATAAACTTCTTTCTTCCACAATTTATACACTTCTTTCTTGCAGTTAACTTAAGTCATGAGTCCCACCTACAAGGTGCAGACTCTCAGGAACAGACTGCTCCAGCATGGGCTTCCCGCAGAGTCATGGCCTTCTTCAGTCACAGCCATGTCTTCTGGCATGGAATCTGCCATGACTGCAGGTCCACATCTGCTCCACTGTGGTCCTTTATGGGTTGCTCTAGTGTGATCCTCCATGGGCTTGGTATCTCTGCTCAGGTATTGCTCTCATGTTCCCCTCTTCTCTGCCCTGCAGATCTTTTAGCAGTTTCCTTTTCCTCTCCCTAACTATGTTAATCACAGGGGCATTATCACTGTCATTGATGTACTCCGCCAACTCACCACCACCAATTCACCACCATCAACTCTCCACCAGATGCTGCTACACCACTGACTCTCTGCTGGAATCGCTCTACGCGAATCAGCAAATGGTGCAACACACTGTGCTGGTCCTCCCTGCTGTGCTGCACTGCTTTATTCCTCTCCACTGCCCCGCAGCCTGCTGGTACTCCCTGCTGCCCAGCACTATGCAGCTCCTTCCTGCTGCACAGGGTCGTGCTGCCAGTTCCGCCTGCAGCAGGGCAGCCATTAGGCTCCCTGGCTTCCTGAAGCAAAACCTTCCTGTAGTTCTCCCCACCCACCTTCTATCCCACCTGTGCTTTAGTTAGCTGTCCTTATTCTGGCCAAAATTTTAACTTTTGTCTTTCAAAATCTCAAGGTTTGTATGACAAAACAGCAGTCTTTCCTCCCAGGTGGTGTTCAGATGTCTGGCCTCCCCCACTTCCCCTGCCACTTGCCTCTCAGTTTGTGTGATCCTCCTCCTCCCCACACTATTGCAATATGTACTAAAGGCAGGGCTGGAACAAACTTGTTGGTAGTCCCCCCTCTGTCTCCCATGACAGACTGCTCAGTGTCATGCACTCAGGGCTTTCTGATGCACACAGGACCTCTGACTATGTTCAAGTGCTTTGTGGAGCTTGCTGTGCACAGGGAGGACCAGCAGCACATTGATGCATGGCAGGGACAACCAGCATGGTGCTGTGCAGCAGGAAGGAATGTCACAGCACGATAGCACAATGCCAGGCAGCAGGGAGGAGCAACATAGGGAGGACCAGAGCAGCGCTGTGCATGATTTGCCAATCTACCTAGAGTCTTCCTGGCAGAGAGTCAGAAGAGAGTTAGCACGTGGAGATTTGGTGGCAGAGAGTTCACAGTTGACAGTGGACAATTGTGCCTTTCAGAGCTCAAAGTGCGATACTGCTGTCTGAGCTGCTGTAGTCAGACTTAAATAAGGAGCTCAGATAGGTGCTAAGGTAACAGCAATGTCTGCTTGGGGATTAGAACTTTCCTCTGCATCTAGAATGTGTGCTTGGAGCATCTGGGAAACGGAGGAAAGCTTGAACTAAATAGGAACTTTGTGTAAACATCTTTAGGTTAAATTAACTATCTCTGATAATGATGATGAAATATTAACTGTATAGGCTATTTCCATCACAGGGCATGAAAAAGAAGTAATAGCTCGTGTGCAGATATAAATGTAGAGCTTGAAAGAGTTACAAATGTTACAAGGCAAGGTAGGGCCAATGCTATTTTTAAACTGTAGACAAAAAAAGTCAGAGCCCAAAAGAATTCTTTTGAACTTTTAGCACAAAATGGCCATAAGATTACCCTTACTGCATAGCTAAGGCTTCCTTATGCTTAGTCTTAATAACTCGCCTGCTTTCTGCAGTACAGGAAGTTTACTGGGGATGAATCTGTCAAACACTGCTCAGGAGAGGAGAAGGAGGAGAAAACTCAAAGAGACCTTCTCTCCGGAGGCCTTTGCCTAGTAAACCGTTAACAGGAGACCAGGTAAACTTAGATAGTCCCAGGTAAACCTAAGGATGATGTAGAGCAAAAAAGGAGTATGTAAGGACATCAGACTCTGATCTATTGGAACACAGATCTGTGACTCATACTCTGTTTTGCAGCGACAGATAAAAATGTAATAAGGTGTAAATGCCTCAGACTCTTGTGTGAGGCTGCTTTTCCTTGGTTATGTATTGATTGCAGAAAAAGATTCTAGTTGTAAAGTAGCAGACTTTAATGAAGGTTCTGTCTTAAATCACAGTGTAATATGAAATTGCTTCATATACGTTGCTAAGAAACTTTCTACGGGTAGTTACTGAGATCATAGCTGTGGGATATGTCACTTGGTAGTATCCATAAATCACCTAGAGCCAAACGTGTGAAGAGGTAATGCTGGAATTATATTATTGGACTACTGCAGGCATTATTAACACTAACCAGAGTAACAGGAACACTATCTCCATCCCTGATTAACAACCTAGCTTAACAGAGTCATAGGCATTTCTAGGACAGCTCATCTATCATGTGAATTCAGAATGATAGTGGTCCTGTCATTGCGGATAACTAGAACACTGACAATGCCCTAGCTGTATCATTTATGAGCGTGGAGGGGTTTAGGACATTTATTTACAATTATGGTGATGTACCAGGGTCTCAGATGTCTGTAATAATTGGAAAACTGACTACAAGTGATGTTCAGTGAAGAAGGCATGGCATATCTCTTTCATTTGATATTCAATTCTGAGAAAGCAGAAGTATAAATAGGAAAACCAAAAAATTTATTATTCATGGGACTGCCATACATTGGCAATATTCCCTTTGCCCTTTCAACCTTGAAGAGGGAATGAAAAGGAAAGTGAGACAGCCTTTCATTGATAAAGCCTGTGACCCCACAGTACTCTGAGAGTGCAGGCTCTGGGACCTGTGAGGCCAGCCTGGTCCTGGTCTGTGTGGCACTGGCTGCTCTGATTACTTGTGTGTGGCTGACTCGCACATCCCTGGGGAGAGCTGGGGTTGTGTGATACCATCTGCCTTAAAGGCATGAGCAGCCGCAGTCATCACAGAGTGACAAACCCCAGTCTTGGGTGTCCCTAGGTCATGAGACAACCAGTGAGTGCTGGCCACACTGCCCTGGCTGCCTGGACTGGACAATGGAGTGTGCTGAGAAAATATAAACTAGAAAGGCATAATAAAATCCGGAAGCATTCTTAGGTACAAGAAATGGTATCCAGCCTTAAAATGTGTGTATGACAAGCAAATCTTTGGGTAAAAAAACCCACTATCTGATACTAAGTTTATGGTCATTCTCTGAGTACTAGCTAGCTAGCTACTGAAAATCAGGGACTCAAAGTAGACTCAGCCTACAAAAAAAAAAAAAGAGTGGGAAGTTAATTTGGCATATACCTAAAGGACAGGCAGCCAAATAAACATCACTTTGATTTTAGACAGAAAACTGCATTTTCCCCACAAAACTTTACATTTGTTTGTTTGTTTGTTTTCACATAAAATGAGATTTATTTCAGCTAAAGCATGGAATTTTCTATACCTTTTGGGGAGTTAGGAAGTTTTAGGAAATAACAGCTTCAGAAACTGGAGCCAAAAGGAATAAAATGCATGTGCAAGAGGCTGGAGATGCTACTAAGAGAGATGGAGTGTTTGAAAGAGTATGTTATCACAATAGATGACAAACTGAAAGTGCTCTGATTATTGAAATTAAACTGCATGTGCCAAGTCCTTTTTTTTTTTCCCCTTTCCATTTCATGGTTTTGTACACATTCTGCTGGAGGGTTTTTTCATGTTGGTTTAGGCCAAGCTTTCTAGTTCCAAACCTATACTTTAAAGCATTCTCAAGTTGATATACAGATTTAATGCTCTGGCAGTGAATTTTTTTATTTAGTTAAATTTTAACAGAAGCACTTTGAAATGCTCATATAGGCCTGCTGTGTATGGTTGATGTTAAGTCTTTGTCAACAGGACACACTTTATTCCTTTCTTCAGTGCCAGAGACAGCTGATTAACTAAAACTAGTTACAGAGAGAAAAAAGAAGAAACAGAACTGTGGGAAAATGACTAATTTATGTAATTGTACTTTCAGGTAAATAAAGAGAAAAGTAGTTCACTGATTAGGACTTCAGCCTGAGTATTTACATTC
This sequence comes from Apus apus, assembly GCF_020740795.1. Taxonomy (NCBI): domain Eukaryota; kingdom Metazoa; phylum Chordata; class Aves; order Apodiformes; family Apodidae; genus Apus; species Apus apus. Next base: position 76,686,835 of record NC_067283.1, read on the forward strand.
CCAATTTTGTGGAAGACTCACTGTTTCATCTTGAGCACGACATTTAATCACTTGACCTTTAGTTCTCTTTTTAAAGTAGAAACACTAACATTTGTCTACATCAGAAACTATTAGAGAAATACATAGCCATTTGTAAGCCACTATTTATATCATGTTTAAACCACTATTTTACTACATTTATATATTACCAACATTATACACCACCAAAATTATAAAACACTACTGAGTCTCACAGAAGCATCAAAAGATATATGGGTATGTATTTGCTAAGCCTCTGTCCATCATCTTTGAGAGGTCATGGCAGTCAGGTGAGGTTCCCACTGATTGGAAAAAAGGGAACATGGCCCCTATTTTTAAAATGGAGGAAAAGGAAGACCCAGGGAACTACAGGCCAGTCAGTCTCACCTCTGTGCCTGGCAAGGTCATGGAGCAGATCCTCCTGGAAAGTCTGCTACGGCACATGGAAAATAAAGAGGTGATTGGTGACAGCCAACATGGCTTCACTAAGAGCATGTCACGCCTGACCAATGTGGTGGCCTTCTACAACAAGGCTAAGAGATGGTGAATGGTAGCAGAGCAACTGACGTCATCTACCTTCTTACCAAAAGTAGTATTTATATATGGGTAGAATTCATGGAAGACTGTTGATTTTTAAAATTCTGTGCTTTTCATTCCCTTATCCTTTTTTTGCTTCTTTTACCTCCATAGCCACAAAGTTGACATAAAAAGGTAAAAACGTTAGTGTTTAGAATATAAGCTTGTTTGTGTGCACAAAAATTCATTAAACATTCTAAACACAGATTCTAGGCATTACCACAGAAGATAGAAGGTATCAATTTATGTATAAATATGCATTTTTCCACACATAGTTTAAGTTAAAGAACAGAAAAGATACTTTGTTCATATGTAGTTAGAATTATACGTTATAATGTTATAACTCTCCATTTCTGCCCCTGATATATGTACCTGTAAAACCATGGGATATGTCTTTAAACTCAGTGCAAAATTATTTCTACATATAACTAAATGCTGGTTACAAAATTCTATTTCTCATCTTCTCTTTTGTCTTTTTAGAACTTTGAGTGTAATTCAGAAAGCCAAAACTTTCATTTATTCCTCTTTTTTTTCTTTTTTTTTTCTTTTTTTCTTTCATTTTTTTCCCCCAAAGGTTGTAATGTTTAAGTTGTGGGGTTTTCCTTCTTTCAGACTAGAGTAAGAGCAAAGTATAAATTGAGACTGATTTTTCTCAGCATGACCAATGAGTACCATGGCAGAAAGCAGTGTCCTGCACTGATGTGCCTTTCGGAAACATCAAGGTAATCTGTGACATTTCAGAGTAGCCTGCAGGGAGGAACACCATAAGACCAGTGAAGTGCATCACATGACAGTTATTTGTACTGTAGAGCAATGGATTAATCCTTGATAACATGCTTTAGATGCACATGCCATATTACTAATCTACCCACAGAGAAAAATCGGACAAAATCAAAGAGATTCCAATAAAGTGGAAATAGTGAAGAAATTAACAAGAAGGTAGTATTAGCTGCTGGCATCTGTTGCCTTATACTACAGCACCATTTTTGTCTCTGTTCCTCTGGTGTTGGAGGAAAAAGCTTGAAGCACCGCTGTGTCAATCTTAGCCTAAACCAGAGTAATGCAGAGGTGGTGTCAAGAGCAAATTTGTTATAGCCTTGCACTTTAGTATCTTTCCACAAATTTACATTGTCTTATTATTATGCATTCAGAGTTACACTAGACATGGATTTACGAAAACTTCTGGAAGGGATTTTTTGCCTTCACTTTTCTGGACCAGTTTCCAATGCCACATTGTGTGCCATGGTGATGGCTACATGTTCTCCCCCTTCAGATAGGAGCTGTATCCATCACTGTTTGCTGTATGACAGTGTGTTGTGACAGTCAAAGTGTAAATTGTCAGTCTATGAATATTTACGTGAAGGGAATAAAAAAGTGTAAATAGTCAGAATAATATTGAAGCCCAAAATGCATAATACATATTTCGACGAAGAGTTCAGATGTCCTGGCTTGAGCCAGGATGAAGCCAATTTTCCTTTTGCTGTTTTTTTTTTTTCTTCAGTGAGCTTTCTTTTAACTAGCAACATTCTGTTCTAGCTAGGCTGATAAGACATTGGAATGTTTTTCTAACTGCTGGGTCTTCAAGGTCGCACCTTCACTCTGCCGGCTCAGACACTACGGGGAGATCTGTGTCCCTCCCATAGGAGGCTGAATTAGACATACAGCAAAATTGGCCAGAGATATTCCATTCCATGTATCTACATAAGCTCAGAGGAAGGTCAGAGATCACAAAAGACAACTTCCTTCCTTCTTCTTCTTCCCTTCTCTTCCATCCATGGCCGGCATCTGGGGAGGACTCCGTCCATCCAGCACCGTCAACCCCCAGGCTCGAGCTCTCCTGACCCTCATCACTCTCCACGTTCTCCAGCAGCAGCTCCAGGATTTCTTGGGACTGTTCCAGCTGAGGGGAGTGCTGTGGGAGTTGCTGGGGGTGGGGGGAGGCAAGAGGCTTTTGCACATACTTAAACATATCTGTATATAATTGTATCTATTTTCTTATATCATTAGTGTCTTAATTAAAGCTGTGTAGTTTAGTTTTCAATCCAGCCAAGTCTCTCTCTTTTTCTCTCTCTCCTTCCCTACCTGGATGTGAGGGGGAGGGGATCGAGAGCATTGTTGTCAGACCTGAGTCAAACAGTGACATCAGAAAATAAAGAGAAATATTCCTCTTCATGTTAATATATTTCAAGAGATCTGTGAAATACAAGGAAAATTAAATCTTTCTTAACAAATTCTCTGTAGCTATTGGTTTAACAGCACGAGGGTGTGAGGGGGGAAGTAGTCCATGCCAGTGATTATGTTAAAAAAATACGTATATAGTAATAAGCTCCCATATTTTAATTTTACTCACAGTCATTGGACTGGATTTTGAACCACAGCTTTTAACTTTAATCTGGTGATTGAGGTCCTGAATAACAGAGATTTAAATTTTCCCAGGTTTTAAGCAGTAGCACAAGCTACCTGCTCTTCGCACAAGATGAGGAAAGAAAATAAGTTGGAATAGAGGTATAAAATAAGTTCAAATAGTAAAAGCTGGTTCTAGCAGAAAATCAGATCTTGGTTTATCAGTACTTTAGCACAGTCAAAAGTGAACAAGCATGTGGCAGATTTGTTTTGCCTTACAGAAAGTCATAGTGTGATACATTCAAGTTTTTATTTTCCCTAAAGCAAGGTATACCATTCATCAAGATTTGCTTCATGCATGGTCTTTATTAGAAGCAAAATTATCAACAAAATTTATTTTAAAATTTTGGTATAATTTTGGAATGTAATTTGCTCAGCTGACAGAGTTTTATAAGTAATGGAACGACTTTCCCCTTTTTTTTTATTCCTTTTGATGGAGAACCTGTAAACCTACACCCAAACCTTCTACTGATTTTCTATATTACACTTTACTTTCTTAAAAGTTTTTATTTCTTTGTTTGTTTTTTTTTTTCTAAATGCTTTTGTTTATTTTCATTAAATTAATAAAGACTAGAAATTTTGAAAATTATCTAAAAATAATGTTAATATCTTGATAAGGAAAAACGAGAGAAATATATTTTTAGATCATGTCTTTGCACTGAAATTCTCTAACCATGAAAACATGAGGAAAGATAATACAGTGGGGTTTACTATTTATATTTTACTTGCTGTGTCCACTCTTTTGATTTGTGTGTCACTAATCTAATATCTTTTAACAACTTTCAGCATTTGCCTAATTTCCCTGCACCTCAAATTGAAAGCTTCAATCCACCTCGAAGGAAGTTGCAATTACCCACTTGGTAATGTAATCTCAACCCTTACACAAAAAAGGTCCCAAACTGCTAGACTAATTGTATAAGGCTTTCCACAGTCTATGAAAACTTCCCACAATCACTGTTCTTTGACTTGTTTAACTTCCCTCTTGCCTCATGAAGTATTTTTAAATTATTGTGAATTTGAAAGAAGAAAAGAAGTAAAGACAGCAGTGCAAAGAAGGCCTGCAGCTACCTGTGATCTCATCGCATGAATGAATTTAAGTGTCATCAGGGACTTCCAGGAATGCCTCATTTCAATAATCCTAGTCTAGATTGGGGAAATAATCTATTCATCTAGGTAAAAGACAAAGTTTCAAGAATTTTTTTACCTCAAATGGAGTGTGACAAAAGCAGCTAAATGGTGTTCTGCATTCCATTCCATGTATTAGTTTATAAGCTCTGGCTGCCATCTCTATTACTTAAGAATGATGATAAACTTCTGAAAAGAGGAAAGAAAAAATAAAATTGTAAAGTAATTTTCCTGCAAAAATATTCCTGTGTCTCCACATTTTTATGTGTTTGTTTAACTGCCTGTAACTGTTTCTCTAATTTTACATCATGTTTCAATTCCTCTTCTTACTTCAAAAGTCTTCTAGATAAAATAGGCTGAAAGAGAGTGTTTTAAGCATACCTGATTTCATGTGGTTGGGTTTTGCTGTCTGCTAGTTTTCTGCTTGATTAAGGAACTTATGCTGTAAGACACTTATTCATGATGAACCTTCTGCAAAGTGATTAAGTTGATGGTAAATTACAAGTTAGCTCTTTTACAAGAGGGCCTGGATCAATAATTGAAAAACAAACCTGAAAGGATTATACAGGAAAGTGATTTATCATTAAAAATCTCATCATTATTTGTTTATCATTTACTAAGCAGTGGTCCTATAATTGGTAAAGTCCAAAAAAGGAAACAGTCACTACTTGGAAATATCTATAATCTGAAAATCAAGGAGGAGAAAACGATTGGCAAACATGGAAACAGGATTCTAAAGGCATTAGCAGCACTGTTCATTAGCAACAATGAGGCAGTCTTAGCTAAGAATTACATGTGAAGAACTAGATGGCTTAGAATTTCAGGACTAGAGGCAGGAATAAAAAAGGATGTTATTAAAATGTAGCTGAACAAAATATGGGCAGAATTAGCAAATGGAAGATACTAAGTTTCATGCCCTGATTTTTCATTACTTTTTGATAAGTGACTCCCATTGGTCAGTGTGATCAACCTCAAGCCTAACTTGAGGCTGAAGTTGATGATGTATATTTATTTCTAAGCAGCATATATTGGAATTTCTAACACATAATCTTTTCAGTACTCACATATGAAAAATTTAACCATAATCATTAACTCTCAGTTTCTCCTAAAGATAATTTTTAAATAATGGCAACAAGCAGACCCAGATTTGCCTTCTGCATTAGGCAAAGTAGGGATCAAAAGGCCCTAAATAGACTGTTCTACATATCCAGAGTTTACATGCTGCAAAGAGCTGGCATTACAGTATGAAATGGTTTTTGAGGGGTATTCTATGATTCCAATTCAAAAGAATGGTTATGGAATTTTTTTTACTTTTGTAGATGGTGCACTCATCAAACAGTAGAAGGAGAGGCTAAGGCTTATAATTAGGTTATTGGCATGGCAGACAGTCACCCAGCAGAAGCTCTTTCAGCTGACAGCCACGCAGTCAGTTATAAGTTTTTCTGTCTCAAGTAAAAAGGAGGTCATAGTCCATCAGAGATTCAGAACAAGCTCATAGTAGGAAAGAGAAAAGACAGGTCAAGTGTCTGTTGTTTGCTCACTAGGAAAGACCTGAGGCAAGGAAGATCAATACAACCAAACAAATTGAGTTAAGAGGAGTATTTATTAATTATTTCTCAGACTCTACTTCTCTGAAAGGAGAGAAAGCAAGTGTTGACATTTCTTGTCTCAGGGTGCTTTCTCTATTTTTGCCTTTTGGTTTTTTTATTCTGCTTGCAAATATCAAGCATGTAGGTGTGCATTTTACAGATGCTTAATTAAGAACTAGAAAAATTTTCAGAGGCATAGTTTTACTAAACTCTGTAATCTCTCATAACCAGCTAAAGGTCAAAAAGCTAATCACATCTTCTTTTCTCCAGTCTAACTTAAACCTAGGGATTCTTTAAAGTATCACTAAACATACAAATCCCCCCCTTTTTTATAATTATGCAGACTTACTCAATACATTAAAGATAAACCTTGGTTAACTTCCCTAAACACATCTTCAACACCTGAAGTGCAATAGGTAGACATCCTGTATGTACATATATATTAATATTTCTGTGTGTGTGCATATATGTGTGTATTTAAGGAGATAAACACTTCTGATATCCTTTGGCTATTTGAGCTACCCTAGAGCTATCAGGTATTAGCAAATTTAGCATATTTTCAAAAAATGTCAAGCATTTCAATTGAAAACAAAAATAAATTTTATGTGAGTTTTAGACTTCCAAGCTGAGATTATTTTACTCTGCCTTTGGCATCTAGTTTTCCTCAGTAATCTGTAGAAATAGGTAGATACTGTAAATGATTGGTTTTCTTTATTGTTTATAGGGGGAGCTTAGATCAACAGCTTAAACAAAACATATCTTATAGGTGATATTAGTTCTTTTGCAATTTTGTTCATCTTGAAAATGGGACTACATATTTTTAAAATATGGCATAATTATTTGTAACATTAGTAGTGATATAGGCAATGAAACATCTATTACGAGTTACAAAATACTAGCTTTCCTTTGTACATAATTTTTTGCTTATGCGTTATCTCTACAATTGTAAACTCACATTTTCTATTATGCATCACTTATATCTTGAGAACATTTACCTTTTGTCACTTAAGGAAAAGAGAAGAGGAAAAAAATAATTCTTACACAAAAAAAGAAATGTCAATGAAAGGAGTGATGGAAAATTCCTTGAATAATCTCTTTATATAAGAAATACAGGAGTCACACAAAGTTAAAAATATTTAAATGTTATGAATGTAGTAAGTCTGTAGTACTGTAGCAGTAAAAGAAAAAAAAGTAGAAATTAACACTGAACATGCCTTAATTTACAAAACAATAAGCAGGAGTGGAGCCCTTCCAACCCCAACCCCTTCTGTGATTCTGTGAACAAAGCAACATATTGCATACCCTACATGCTAAAGGTATGACATGATGGTTTTCATTCCTTTGAGTCTTCCAAGAGAAAACCTCTGATGCTCTCAGTGGAGCCATCCAGGTATCCTCCTACCAGAGTCAAAATCCAAACTGTTCAGCCTATTAGTAATAATTTAAAACTGGGTTCAAGCTAACAAGCCAATAGATCTGACACGTTTTAATGCTGGACTGGCAATTAAATGAATAACAGACTTCTCTCTATTATCCCCCTCTTTCTCCCTACAAGGAAGGGAGAGGGAATAAGGGAGAGAGGCTTATGGGTTGGAAACTACACAGCTTTAATGAAACATTAGTGATGAAGGAAAATACTGGAATATATGTCAATCCATTAAAAAAACCTGTTGTGCCCCCCGCTCTCCCAGCAACACTAACATCACCATGAGGCTGCAGGACAGGCCCTGGAAAAGTCCTGGACTTGACTCCTGGAGTCAACAGCAGATGGGAGCTGGATGCAGGAACACAGGGGTTCAGGAACCCACGGATTGGGATCAAAGGAAGACAAATGGATGTAACCCTTCCAGGGTGCCAGCCACGGATGAAGAGAGCTTCACCCTCATGATCCCTCAAATTTATACCAAGTATGATGCATACAGGATGGAACACATTGTTTGGTCAGTTTTGGTTACCTGTTGGGCCCGCTCCTCCCCAGACAAGGGTGTCAGGTGTTACTCCTTTAGTCCCTTCTGGTTCTGTGGCATAAGATGTTTTTCAGAACCCAGCAGTGGTTTTGGTTCTGCACACCATTCACTAGCAGTAACTGTAAACATGGAGCTTTATCAGTACTAGAAGCAGACACTGACTGAAAATCATGCCATTAATTTCAGCAACTGCAGCTGCTTAGGAAGGGACTTAACTGAAAACTAAGATCACTGAAAAGAAAAATGGTTCTATCCTGGCCCAAACCAGGACATTTAGTTACACTGTTAGAGCAATGCATAAGAAACTCCTCTTTTTTCTTCAACCCATAGCAAGCAAGAATATTTGTAATCTGGATTATTGGTGATTATGCTAAAGATAATTTAAAATTAAGAGATCATGTCAGAACAAAATTTTTCTCATTAGTACAACTGCTCCTCCATATCAGCCACTCATTTTTTAGTCAGCTGAATTCCTAATACAATCAAGGGCAGTTTACTACCTGTCTCCAAGTTAGGTCTGTAAAGATTTGCAGCAGGAAACCAGTGTAAATAAATTATACAATAGGAAAGTTTGATTTATGCTCAAAGCTAGTAAGAAAAATATTGCCCAAATTTGTGCATTTTACCATTTTTTACCTCAGCTTTTTCATTTCTTTCTTTGATTTATGTTTGTTTAGAACTGTGGTGATACAGGAAAAAAGAAACCTAAGAAAAATAAACCCTCCAAGATGAAAGTGAGGTGATAACACTGATTGTTTCTTCTTGAGTATTATTTCAGGCCTTCAGATCTTTCTTTCAAGCATTTGATCTTAAAGCAAGTTGACTGTACATGCCAGGTTGATGAATTAAGAAAGCTGACATTCTTCATGACTAGTCCAACAAGCAATGGCATTGAGTTTCAGAGGCCCTTTTTTTGCTAGAGCTGAAATATTTTAGTGATTCTGTTTATAGGTACAAACAAACCTAATATAAAAATTTTTGCTACTGTGTATTGGGATTAGCTGTACGGAAAAAAAGTAGAGTACAAACTGATAAAAGATCACAAATTGTTCTACTGCTACACTCCATCACCATCATCAAAGGGATAATAGAATTATTTCCAAACTAGTTTCTAACTAGTAATTCTTTTCAGACAGCTGTAATCCATTTATTTAAGTTTTTGCTATCACAGAGAAAAGTCTGTTTGTTTGTCTTTTGAATTAATATAGAACAACTAAAATACATCAAAACAAAAAGCTGTAAAGACCCTTTTCACAATCATTTTAAAACACCAGATAACAGAGTTGGCCATTTGCAAGCAGCATTTTTCAACAGTTACATATTTCCCCACTTTAGGGGAAAAAAAAAGAAAAAAAAAAAAACAGACCAGAAAAAAAACAGAAAAAAAACCCAGACATATGAATCTTTAGGCTACTGTAAGATTTCCATTTGTCCAGGTAGCAGTAGACTTTATACTGCCACTGAAATTTGGAGATACTTCTCTAAAAATGTGAATTTCAGAAGTATAATCTAGCCCTGTCAAAAATGTGTGTTTGACATAAAGTAGTTAATAATTGAAATATCTGCGTATTAGTTATAATAGCATGTAATTCATTATTTAGAATACCTGCAACTTAAACCTTTTAATGCTAAGAAATCCTGTTGGCTGCTATAAAATTTTAACTTATCACCCCTGAATTTCAGAAGTTTCACTATTACGTGCCTTGCTGTTCTACTTCATTATTCTATACACAGACCTGGTGGCAGAGGCCTGAACTCTACGAAAAATGTCTCCCTGGTCTTCATAATGCCAGGCAGCATGAGGACACCATTATTGGCACTGTCTGATGAAGGAGGGAAACGGATGAAGAAGCAGCTGGCACATCAGAAATGTGTGTGTTTGGGCTGGTTGTGGGGTAGATGGTTTGATTGTTTTGAAAGATACTTTGATTTGCAAAAAAATTAAATTGCATAAACTAAAGAAGAAGCAGTTGTTTAAAGGCTTTTTGTGAGAAGAGAGGTAGAAGAATGTGTGTAACAGCCTTCTGCATATAAGAGGGATATGAAAGTCAGTGCTATGAATACAAGAAAGTTCAGATTAATTTTGCCGTAATGTAGAGGATCTAATCTGTGCTTTATTATGGATTCCTTAAATTTGACCCTGAACTGTATTCCTGTGAAAGAACTACTGTTTGAAGTTTACATATAAATCATAGAATCACCACTGAGAAGAGATAGACCCATTCCTGACATCCACCCTTCAGATATTTATAGACATTAATAAAGTCTGTTCTCAGACTTCTTTTCTCAAGACTAAACAGCCCCAGGTCTCTTAGACTTTCCTCTTATGACAGATTTTCCAGTCCCTTAATCATCCTTGTAGCCCTCTGTTGGACTCTTCCCAGCATATCCTTATCCCTCTTGAACTGGGAAGCCCAGAACTGGACACAATACTCCAGATGCGGTCTTATAAGGGCAGAGTAGAGGGGGATGAGAACCTCCCTTGACCTGCTGGCCACAGTGTTCTTAATGCGTCCCAGGATACTATTGGCTCTCTTGGCCACAAGGGCACATTGCTGTCCCATGGATAACTTCTTGTCCACCAGGACCCTAAAGTCCTTCTCCATAGGGCTACTTCTAGCAGGTCAACCCCTAATCTATACTGGTACATGGTGTTTTTTTCTCCCCATGTGCAGGACTCTACTCTTATTCTTACTGAACCAATAGTCTAGATTTCTTCCATATTTTCTTGCTGAAAAATATGGTAGCTGGCCATGAAGAATAGCTAAAGGAAAGTAACTTTCAAATTTTCTGTGATACTGAACACAGCAAAGCTTCATCTTCAAATTATCCATTACATTCTGGATGCAAATGCATGCATGCTGTTCTTCTCCATTTCAATGGAGCCTGACTCATTTAAGAAATCAGTATTATCCTGTGTACCAAATTTAGAGGGATTTGTGTAATGAATTGAATACTAAACATGCATTGAGCCCTTGGAATTTCTGCATGCCAAGTGCCTGTAAAAATGCTTTTTCTATATCTGAAGATGGAAGGTAAATTTTTAAAAGAATAAAACTAGCTCTTGTCTAAAAATCCTATTCTAACAAAACTATTAGCATAATATCTTAAATAATATGGAAAATAATACATTAATATTGATATTTATCCAGCGATCCTTCCCTCTGTTATTTCATCTGGATAGTCTGAGCTGCTTCCATTTCCCTACTTTCCTGCACTGTCACTGGCTCACTCTCTGGCAGTCAAGACTTTTGGCCCAAGTGCATTGTCCTGTTCATCTTTATAATGCAGCACTTACAGAAGCAGCTATGTGCCAGTGTTGCTCACATCCAGTCTGCACAGCTCTTTGGCTCACCATCAGCTGCAGATTAGATCCCATGCGGCTACTCATCATTCTAACTAAATGTAGCTGCTTACCATTCAGTTGTTCTTCACTAGAGTCCGACTTTACTGAAGATTTACACTTTTTCTGTGTTGTTTTTGTGTTATTGGTTTGTTGTTTTGTTGTGGTGGTGTTGTATTTTTTCCTCAGAGGTGTTACTCAAAGACTACTGGAATTTTTGGACTTTCTAAGAGCTCACACAAATTGAGTTTCATTATCTGAGTCAGCACTTAGATTGTCATAATTTCCCTTCAACCTGAAATATTTGATGTTGCTCTAAACTGTCTACCCTCAGGAATTATAGGAGCCCAGGTGGGTGACTCCTGCTGATGTAAATTAAAACTGTTCATTTTTTATATAAATACAGGGAAAGATAGGCTTTTAAATTGAGTGGAACTATGGAAATATCCTCATTTATATAAAAAGATAGGAACCCAAATTTTATTAATTAAATAATTTCTTGTTTGATACTGTTTCATTTGCATCTTTGAGTCACCTGTGTGTACATACTCATGCCTACCTATTCTCACATTTGCAATTTTTTTCTATAGTGCATCACATAATACTGCATTCTGATCAATAGTTTTTAATTTGTATTGAAAAAAAGAGTTTGTTTGTTTGACTTACATACTTCAGATGGATGCATTTTTGAGTGGTCACATATGTATTTTTGAAGTAATAAATGTTGAAGGATGAAAACATGTAGAAGAATTAAGCTTGCAACACAATATACCATTAAAATATTGTGGTTTTGCGAGGGCTTCTTTGGTGATGAATGTGGTTTAAATATGGAGACAGTTCTGTATTTCCTTCTGGCATCTTACCTACAGTTCTCAGTTCTAAACACAGAAAGTATTCTACAGATATTCTGCAGAAATAAGAAGAATTATTTTCATACAGCATTTTGAAGAACACCACTACCTGAAGGACAGTGAAGTTTCTATGTGAAAATCAGACCCCTGCTGACGTGTTCAGCAGCAACCTAGTCTCAAAGTATTCAACATCAGAACTGACTGAGCGTCTCAAGGGAAGGAGAGATCAGAGGATTTGAAGAGGAAGGGAAAAAAATTAGTCCCATTAATTGCTCATTTCTCAAGTGCCTGAGATATTATCAGTAAATCTACCCACTGAAGAATCCAGTAGAGGTCTATATATACAGTCCTCCAAATTTGTCTTCTGATGCAAAAGGAGTAAAAAAGGGCAAAACACTTAGGTTTTTCTCTTTGTCAGTAACATATAAATATGGCTTAAGTTATTAACATGATTATCGAGATTATTTTTATAATTTATTTTTATTGATTGCAGTGTGAAATATATGCAATAGGCACAACTTTGCATTTCTAGCACTACCAGTGTCCATACTTATGTATTTAATTTTTAAACATAGTTGACCTTCTGGTGCTCATATTCCACCCAGATTCCATGAAGGATGAAGCAACTTCAAGGTGTAAGATGACCGACAAATTATATACGAATGCAACCCTCCACATCAAGCATATTCAATTCAATATCAATTGATTAAATAACAGGCCAATGGTGCACATTTCAAATGTGCAGTCTCTTCTGTTTCTTTCAATTAGTGACATTTTTGTATTCAGGATTAAGTAGGTTACTTGTTTCAATCTTTTCTCCAAGCCTATTGTAGAATTACAATTGAATACATAAGCAGTATTAACAAGCACTAATCCTACAAAATGAGCTCTGCAATGCCATGTTTTTGTCTAGCAGCTTAGTAATCTTATGCTTTCCATCCTGCTTTATAGTTACAGCAATTGAATTGCAGTTATGAAAAGCTTTCTTGTTTGATCTATTATTATACTTATGGACAAGGAAAAATGTATTTCCATCAATCATGCTTGTTCAAAAATCTTTGTAAAGATCATGTTCATTTACACTGAAACATTCCCAAAGCAGAACCTCACCTCACATGCTTCTCCACTTAGAAAAAACAAAACAAAACACTGCATTAAATAGTATCCTACAAGACATTAACATTTAAATAAATTTTTCCTGATACTACAGCCAGCTTCACTGGTCTTGGCAGAATAGCTATATTTACACCAGTTTAAACTGCAACAGAATCTGACTCTATGTTAATTGCTTGTAAATTTTCCCTTTTATGAAGATAAAAGCTTCTCATGCATAAAGGTATGAAACAGTAAAAAAAAGCATTTTCAAAATTTGCTTAAATTTCATTATGCATCCATGTTATATCAATATTTGCTTGTGTTATAGAAGTACACAATACTAAGGAATGAAAGAATGGCTGTGCTGCATGGGGGGAAAAAACAAAATAAAAAAACAACAACAGCAACAAAACCAAAAAGTCTTTGATAAGCACCAAAGCCTTTTTTGCAATGCTTGATAACATTAATATCCTCTAATGAATACTGATTTTGTTTACATACAGTCATAATGGATATGGCCACATAATTACTATGTGCTGACTGCTAGCTATTAATTATTATATTTTCTTCTATAATTTATTTATCAGAAAAACGCAAGTCTGGGGCAGCATCTGTTTTCCAATGAAGTCCTGCTTTGACTTAATTTTACAGGTGAAAAAGAAGGCAAGCAAAGAGCTTGAGTAACTTGCCCAAGGTCATTGAAAGTGTAATCAGCCTTGATTAGAGCCACATACAAATTACTTTACAGTGCCATATTCTAGTCACTAAAGCTGATGTGGGTTTAGTTTCCAACAACTGTTCCTGAAGTTACCAAGAGGTAACACAATCTTGGATCACAATGACCCTTTTTATGCATGTTAGCAAGGCAGGCAAAAGTTTTCAGAAGCTTTCTTTGGACTTTCCTGAAAACTTCAGTGTAAAGGCAGAGCAGTTGAATTATAAAGACAGAAGAAACTTAAACTCCACATTTTCACTGGCTTTTTTTTTTTTTTTTTTCTTTTTTTTCTTTTTTTTTCTGTGTATGAAGAGCCTTGGATGAGTAATAGTCATGGGGGACTCCCTTCTCAGGGGTACTGAGGGACCCATTCACAGATTGGACTTTGCTGTCTGTCTAGTCTGCTCCTCGCTATGGGAGGGTTGCAGATACGACTCTTCTGCTCCTTTAGTATTCAAAGCAGAGCAAAGTGTCCTTGATCTCTCGGCAGTAACATAAACATTGGACCAATGTCTCCATGTCCAGATGGAGACCTGTGGTGAGAGGTTTTCCCCAAGGGTTGTGCTTTGACCGGTGCTATTTAACATCCTTGTTGGTGACATGGACAGTGGCATCGAGTGCACCCTCAGCAAGTTTGCTGATGACACTGAAGTGTGTGGTGAAGTCAACATGCTGGAGGGAAGGGATGCCATCCAGAGGGACCTTGACAGGCTTGAGAGGTGGCCTCATGCAAACTGCATGGAGTTCAACCAGGCCATGTGCAAGGTCCTGCACCTCAGTTGAGGCAATCCCAAGCACAAATACAGGCTGGGTGGAGGATGGATCGAAAACAGTCTGGAGGAGAAGGACTTGGGAGTAACGGTGGATGAGAAACTCAATGTGAGCTGGCAATGTGCACTTGCAGTCCAGAAAGTGAATTGCGTCCTGCGCTGCATCAAAAGAAGTGTGGCCAGCAGGGCCAGGGAGATGATTCTCCCCCTTTACTCGGCTCTCATGAGACCCCACCTGGAGTACCATGTCTAATTCTGGAGCCCCCAACATAAGGAGGTCATGGAGGCCATGGAGAAAGTCCAGAGAAAGGCCACAAAGATAATCTGAGGGCTGGAGCACCTCTGCTATGAGGACAGGCTGAGAGAATTGGGGCTGTTCAGCCTGGAAATGGGATGGCTCTGAGAAGACTTATAGCAGTCTTCCAGTGCCTGAAGAGAACCTACAGGTAACCCAGGAAGGGAATTTTTTTCAAGGGCTTGTAGTGAGAGCTCAAGGGGTAATGGATCAAAACTGGAAGAAGGGAGATTTAGGTTAGACATTAGGAGGAAATTCTTTACTGTGAGAGTGGTGAGACACTGGAACAGATTGCCCAGGGAAGATGTGGAAGTCCCATCCCTGGAAGGCAGGATGGGACCTGAGCAACCTGATCTAGTGGGAGGTGTCCCTGCCCATGCAGGGTGTTTGGAACAAGATGATCTTTAATGTCCCTTACAACTCAAACCATTCTACTATTCTATGATTCTATGGTAACAATAATGACTGCTGGAGAGTTACCATGGCAGACTAAAGTAAACCAGGTGGCTGCAGCTTTAGAGTTGGTACCATCCATTCTGCTTCTACAATGCATGTCCCTGACATTAGGGCAGACATAGCTCCTATACTGTTAAACCAGTTCCTGAAGCAGCATGTTTTTTAGCCAGGTATATTACAATAAAGGAAATTTATTATTTATTCTTTTTGCTTTCATACTCCATGTTAAATATCATAGAGGTTTAGCAACCTATCCATGAGCTGATCAAATGTCTTAGGTATGAATCTTAATTTGGAAGATTGCCTGTGTGTTTTAAGTAAATCCTGCAAAATGACATCTCCTGACTCATGTTGCCAATTAGAAATTTGCCAGACTCTTTCTGTGCAGAATACCCTCAAATGGCATTTGTGTTTGCCTGGTGAAGTTGGAGTACACAGGTCACTGCTCCCCAGCCTTAGTTCTGTAAAGGAGTAAGTATGCCAGCTGCACAGGCTCTAGTGGGACCGATTGTGTTGGCTTCCTTAATGTACATTATTTGAATGCAGTAGTTGTTCTCAGTGGGGAGGCTAGTCTACAGTACTTCCATTTTCCCTTCCAGCCTAATTTTTTCTTTGATCTTCTCCTCCATCCCTCTGCAGACTGCCAGTAGGCAAAAAAATAAGCCCTGAGAAGGACCTGGGTGTGGTAGTAGACAAGAAGCTCAACATGAGCCACCAGTGTGCACTCGCAGCCCAGAGGGCCAACCACAGCCTGGGCTGCATCAAAAGAAGTGTGGGCAGCAGGGCCAGGGAGGAGATTCTGCCCCTCTACTCTGCTCTGGTGAGAGCCCACCTGTAATACCGCATACAGCGCTGAAGCCCTCAGCACAGGAAAGACGTGGAGCTGTTTGAAAGGGTGCAGAGGAGGGCCACAAAGATGACCAGAGAGCTGGAGCACCTCTGCTATGAACACAGGCTGAGAGATTTGGGGCTGGAGAAGAAAAGGCTTTGGGAAGACCTTATAGCAGCCTTCCAATACCTGAAGGGAGTCTATGGAAAAGATGGGGAGAAAATTTTCATCAGAGAGTGTAATGATAGGACAAGGGGTAATGGTTTTAAATGGAAAGAAGATAAATTTAGGTTAAATATTAGGAAGAAATTATTCAACTTGAAGGTAGTAAGGCACTGGAATATGTTGCCCAGGAAGGTTGCAGAAGCCGCCTCCCTGGAGGTGTTCAAGGCCAGGTTGGATGAGGCCTGGTTCAGTGTGATGTCTCTGCTCATATCAGGGAGGTTGGAATGAGATGATCTTTAAGGTCCCTTCCCAATTTAACCATGCTAAGATTCTAAAAAGAACAGAGGATTCTCTGGAGCAGTAACATCATTCCAAAGGGAAGATGCTGGGTTCTGACAGTGCCATGCAACATAAAATGTGTGCACAATCCTCCAGTGAATTATGTGTTTGTACAGTCTGATGATTGAGTTAATGGCCTGAGCTTTTCTCAGTGACTTAAATGTCCTATGTCTGCCT
Organism: Apus apus; assembly: GCF_020740795.1. NCBI lineage: Eukaryota > Metazoa > Chordata > Aves > Apodiformes > Apodidae > Apus > Apus apus. Next base: position 76,703,548 of record NC_067283.1, read on the forward strand.
AAACAGACAAGGCATAATATATTTATGTAATAAATCAGACCATGACATGGTATCTGTGCTATCCATTCACACTTGTTTGCTGAAGAAAAATTTCCTTTCTCTCTTACTGCTAAAGAGTAGAGCATGCTTTCTGGCTGCTAACAGAACAGTCTGTGTCCCCTTTTCCTTCCTTTTGATGACTGAAAATCTATAGCATATATGACTTTTTTTTTTTTTTTTTTGTAGTATTTTCATAGCACTGGGCAAGCACATATATAGTGACTTGGATTCAGGTATGAATGTTTTTTTTTTACAGGCTACTTTATTAATGGCAATTAAATAAATGGAAAATGTTGCAAAACAAATGGATTCTTAAGTAGCTAAAGGTTCCATAATGACCCAATGCAAAAATTCATCTTAGAACCATTTAGAGTTACACTAATCCATTGACGATCTAAGAAAAATACACATATTTTGAAGAGATAACTGCAAAACTTTTTATTTGGAATGCTTAACATATTAAATTATATACTTACAGCAGTGCCAAAGTAATAAATTTTAGGAGTGTTCCTTAAAATGTAGTGAAAGAGACCAAGAAACAATGGGCAGTAAAATGAATTACAGTAAACAGTCATTTTGTGTGTTCATGAGGCTCAAAGTTCTATAAAAAAACCCACTGAGAATAATTTTTAAAACATATTTTTCTCTACAGAAAGAAGGCAGCCACAGTAGCAATGGGTATGGTGCCAGTGCCTAGGATTATGACTGCATACCAAAGTGTTTTTCTGTTTCCAGTTACAACTCCAGCTTCCAGCTAAAGCTAACACAGCAGATGTAACGTCCAAATTTTAATATTTGATTGAGTAATAACTGAAATGTTACTTGAAAAAATCATGTACTGCTGTACCTAAGCCCTCAAACAAAACAAAAGGACTGCCTGGCACAGGACTACCTGGCAGCTACAGAAATAATGATCTGCATATGGCCTGCTGCCTGTATATGGAGACAACCATGGTGGCAATGACAATGATAGAGATAACAATGAAGGAGTGGAGGGGACAGAGGTCCACTCCAGTTGCTCTGATATGATTAACCCATGCTTACTTATGGTTGTGAAACAAATGCCTAAAGTAAACAGACCTATAAAACAAGAAGCTGTGATGGAGGACTTTGGGAGCTTCACTGACACCAACCCTCTCCCCTTGGCCCAACCAAAGCTGGATCCAGGACCGACAGTTTTCTGTTATCTATCTGTGTAACTGTTTTTCTCCTACTCTGTCTCTTTTCCTTCCTAAAATCATTAAGTAATGCAAGGCTTACCATGAGTTTTCCAGATTGCACAACTTGAGGATGTATTTATTGTAGCTTTTGTAATCAAAATATCAGCCTTTATGATCACAAAGCCTGAGCATATATAATAATCCTTCTATAGTTTTAATTAAAGCTAATGTTCTAATGCAGACCCTGAGTGTCATTTCACCTTAATCCAATCAAGGGGTGTCTGACAGTCAAGCATTTCCTTGGACTGTAACTTTTTAATCGCTCTCTCTGAGGGGGCCGGGTCTGAGACTAAGATTGGATCCAGACACACGTAGATTCCTCTCTGAGAAGGAGTTTAGAAAACAAGGGTGTCCAATCTAGATCTCCCTGGGTTGCCTAATCTGGGTTGTGACAATCACCCTTATATACATTGCTCAATGCCTTTGTCTATACATGATCTTTCTGAAAACATTTGTATATGAGAGTACCTAGGCTTTGCACAAGATGTTAAATGAGAAATAATGCAATTGCTTCCACAAAAACACAACAGGCACCACATTTTCCTAAATCAGTTGAAAGATTCAAGACAGCAAAACCACTCAAAATACTGTTAGAGAATTGTGGGAGTAATTTGCAAGAGAACATTTTGCAAGAGTAAGTAATGACTGAAAGAAAGCATGACATATTGTCTTCAACAAAGTGTTAACTCCAAGGAATAAGGAAAATTAGTGTAAGACTTAGAGAAAGAGGTAGGCATGGTAAAATTAAATCAAATAATGAGGAAATATAAGATTACTGTGATAAATATTATCACAGCGGTACGATTTTTTTAGTAGTCTCCAAAGGCATTGATTGAGGGTTTCAAATAAAATAGCTTAAAAAGATTTTAAAAAACATACTTTTGAGAATCATTCCTACACCAGTAATCTAAATATTTTCCAGTTTTAACATATCATACAGGCACACACAGACGCACATGCACAAGTCAGGAGCAGTATGAAAATCATACTAATAAATCCTTTCTGATGTCCACCATATTCCATTGCTTACATCTACAACTTTAACACAGCCTTAAGGGTCAGACTGTTTGTTTCTTGTTGGTGAATACAAGTTACTTTGAAAGAGTAGACGCAGTTTTTATAGACAGATATATCTTTCCTCTTCTGAAATATGGTTCTTCAAATTACCGGGGTTCTATTATTCACACAAAAGAGGATTCATTTAAAGTGCCTCTGCAAAATACAAATATTAACTTTGCAGGATTGGAGGATAGCTTTTAGGTCCATCATCTTTTGAACTCCATGGAATTAATCATGATGTTGTCAACTCCAAGCAAGATTTTCTCCAAATGACATGCTTCAAGTAATGCTCCTAAATCTGTATTTAAGAATCAAGAGTACGTGGCCTTTCTTTCTCACCAAATCTTAAAAAACCCCTTCTGATCCAAAGGCAGGTGTTGTACTTCTGATAATCTTACTGTTACTTTTTCTTGACAGCTATTACTGTTTCTTGACAGCTCTTTAGTAGTGTAAAGCTTTGGGTTGTGTTTTTTTTTTGTTTGTTTGTTTGTTGGGGTTTTTTGGCAGCAAAATTGTCATTGAATGACTGCTAAATGAAGCATAGTTGAGATCTAATTTTTTTTTTTTCCTTTACCTAACCTGATTGGTTAGAGTTCAGTACCCGTGAGTCAGATCACCCAGTTTTTTGGTTGTATGTAGAGAAGGGATGGCAATATCTGCATTTTTAAAAAATTTCTACTGCCAAACGGATTGCCATTTAAATCCAGGCAGTCAGCTGCTGCTACTGACTACTATCATAAATACCGTAGCTTTGAGTACTATTTCACTATTGCAAATGTTTCTTAAATTAGTTTTCCTCCCTTCTGCTACATTCCTTTTAAAGCAACACCAGTAGGTTTTATTGGGAGTTTTGAAAGCAACTGGCCTCTATGGCATTTAGTAGTGGCAGAAAGCAACAGAACTTTGTGAGCTCCTACAGAGAAGTTAAATAGATTCAAACATTTTCCATCAGCTTGAAGCACTGTGCTTGATGGTGCAAGAACACTTTGCTTCCTTTGCCTTACAATCACCCTGGGATATCCATGCTGAAAATAGGTTTGAATGAACTTGGAAGTTCAAGGTAGATTTGATTGCCAGTCTGTCAACAAACACTGAAAATAATTTAAAAAATAAAATCAGCTGACATCTCAGAAAAGCAAACTGCTTGGCACACTCGGTGCTCTGTTCAGTGTTTTCTGACTTGTCAACTATCAACATTTATGTTCAATGGGAGAAACCTGGACAAATTAAAGGCCGTAAGACAGCACTGCTGAAATCAAGCCTTCTCTGCAAGTCACAGTTGGGCTTGACTTTTGTTTCATTAAAAATTTAATTGGAACCAAACTGTGCAGTCACAAAGCTCATCAGTGCTTCCTGTTCACAACATTAAAGAATCAGATGTTCAAACATTGCAAATTTGTGAAGAGCATGTTTACATTCTGCTCCCTTATTACTGAAAAGGATTATTTGATAAACAAAGAGGCTCAGCCAGGAAGAAACATCAGCATTTGTTGACAGACTTAGTGTGCCTTGGTAACTGCACCTTATACTACCAGGTGGACCAAGAATAGTGCTCCCCTGATTTCTGTTCAAGAATTGACAAATAAAAGAGAGCAACCAGCTGCCTGTGAGCTCTAAATTAACCTCAGAGCAGAAATGGTACAGGATTCTGACTTCATGCAATACTGGCAGTGCTGTTGTAAACTAACGAGTTTGCATATGTGTATAAAAGAGAAGCTTGTTTGCAAAATGCAGAAGGAGCTCTAAAGACAGTATACTTTGTAGGCAGAATCTTTTACTGTGTTCAGGGTATGTTGTCTCACACACTGAGAGAACACATTGCTCATGGGTAGGCAGCAGATGTTCCTGTTTTCACTTTGGTGGAAGCTATACAATACCACTGGACTGCTAAAACCAGAATCTTCCCATTTCAAAGCTTACTGCATCCACCTACATTGTGTGACTATCGAGCAAAAACTAAACTGAGAAAAAAAAACTGTTTTCTTCTTTCTGAAGCTATAAAAGGTCAGGATTTCTCTTGGGAATAATGTATTGCTTTAAGTCAGAGGATCTTCTACTTGGTTTAATTTCAAACAGCTTGCAGCTGGAGACAGAACAAAAAAGCTTCTTATGGAGGTAACAAATACCAACAGTTCAAGAGCAACTGAACAATTTTACATTTCTATTAAATGGCTTCTTAGCTGAGATAAGGACCTACATACAAAGTTGCAACTCACTCCAAACTTAAACATACATTGATAAACAAAATAAGGGAAGAACAACAGTAAATGTTATAGTCATCTGTGGAATTACTAACTGGGAATTCATTAGATTATGTACTTTTAATAAGAAAATATTAATTTAGTAGTCAGAGGTGTTAAAATTAATTATTGACTCTGCCAGGTTTATTGCCAGTGGGATTGCCATGAAATTGTTGTACACTAAAAATTATGATTCTTAAAACTACTTTGAGAGTCTTCTGTGTTTCATTGGGAAGTCCTTAAATCTTCTTAATTTGGTAGATTCAAACCCATAGAGAGTGGGAACAATTGCAATTTATGTGGCTTCTGTTTCCTCTTAAATGGGATTCAAATTATTTAAACTATGTTTCCCTATAGCTTGCATGGTGACTACCCCTTCATCGGAGCACCCAAAAACTGCCCTCTGAGAAGCCCAGTCAGCACCACAAATGCCTTCTCCAGGCTGCTTGGCATAGATTCTCCTCTACTAAAATAAACTGGAGGTGCTGGACCTGCCTTTATCCAGATGCAAATAAGAGATGACTATACCAAAAAAAGTGTAATGTGTATTTTCCCACCATGAATTAGCTTCAGCTTTAGCATCTTAACATAATTCCCAGTCCATCATGGTTGTGTGTATCAAATATATTCTAAATGACAGTTTAGAGTGTATATACATAGATACATTGCATAATAGAACTAAGGTCAGTCTTCCCATCATCCTGTGAATCTAAAGCCTTGTTTAACCATACTGCCCCAAATACTTCTTCTGTTTCATGCTTTGCTTGTCTGTGCATATCTGTAATGTTAAAAGCTGATGGGACTAAATGTAAAATGAAATAAAAGTTAAATTACTGTGTGCAGAGTTAAAAAGCAAATATGGTGATGCAATTTACATTCTCCTGCTTCTTAATACAAATTATAGTTATGTGCATTGAGGTGCAGGTGTCTAGGTGCTGCCAGCAGTGAGGGTGCTGCCGGGGCGGCCCCTGTGAGGAGCGGTTCCCGAAATTGGGCCTGTTTAGAATCACAGAATCATAGAATCCTAGGGGTTGGAAGGGACCTCGAAAGATCATCTAGTCCAACCCCCCTGCCAGAGCAGGGTCACCTAGAGTACATCACACAGGAAGGCGTCCAGGCAGGTTTTACCCATGATGATAAGGAATGTCTCTGTCTTTTTCTCAACCGTACTTTTAACTATGCGGCATGCCGAATCTTCAGGTGGTGACAATTTCTGTAGTTTCACATCTGTTAAAAATGAACAAGAATTGTCTTATCACCAGCTAAGGACTCAAAAAGGTCTTTTTCAGAAATAGTATGGCACCAAAGTAGTAAGGTTTCGATTCTACTCTTTTTTTTAACTTTCCACTCAGAAAACTGAATTAAATCCAGGTTTACAGGGTTCACTTTTTTCCAAAGTTTTATAATGATCACATTCTTTGAATAACGGATGTTTTATTGCCCTTTAAACTAAAAGGGGAAGTGTTCCCTATTTTAGTTAATTACATTACTATGGCATAAACATAGTTTACTATTTTTTTATTCCCATCAGCCTAATAGAATATTAAATAGTTATTGACTTTGGAAGAGAGGAACCATCATGATTTATTGAGCTGAGAGGTAAATATTCAGCAAGCAACTATAATTAAGCTTCTGCTTGTGTTCTTCATTTACAGGAAGTGTAGGTGGTAAAAAGAGGTTATGAAATGTGATAATAACTACATCATTAGAGCCAAATTATGAACTGATCTAAAAAGGACTGCAGTTTATAAATCAACACAATGAATCTGACTTTTAACAAAAATAACAAAGCACAAAATATTTTTTCTATCTTTAATATCTCTGATTATATCGTTTTAATTCCTGCCAGACCTAAAGAACCTAAAATACTGTTTAATATTAATATTTAGTATTTCTGTTTTACAGCTTGAGGAAAGTACTTAGAGTATTAACTGCAGCATAATAATATTGTAATCTTTAGGCAATTCAAGATATAGTAAGAATATATTCCACAGCATTTTACTTCTCTCTGTGTCTATAGTCAGAAAAGTACCGTGCTACTGGAGAATTTGGATGCAAAAGAGATAATTTGTCTTCCTCAGGAGAGACTGTTAAAATAATTTTGCTAATCTAGGTTTAAACTAAAACTGAAAGGTACTGAAGCCATTACCATTTCTGATGACAAAGCATACTCTGTCAACACATCTACAGAGTTAATGTTGTGTGATTTGAATTTAAATAGACTGATTCAAGTCTTGCCATAAGTAATTGACATAACTATAAATTTAATAAAAGGATGAGCGTAAATGAAACAATGTTTGTCATTTACAAGAAGTTTGTAACTTTTTTCCATGCTTATCATATTGTTCTAGGCATGCATAATGTAATTTAAGCTATACTCAAAAAAAACCAAAAAAAACCCCAACCAATCAAACAAACAACAAAAAGTCCCTCAATTATTAATATTGATATTTTATTCTGCCCCGGCTACAGTACACAAATGAGTCTCTGTTAGTTCCCATGGGAGTTATATACACAGGACACATAATTAAAATTTTCCTGAGAAGGAAGCTGCTTAGGTATTATTTATTGTAGCTGTTTGAATACTCCAGAGGAGTAATTAAACTCTAGTACCTCCCTGTTCTGCCTTTCTTGAATATGTCATTCTCAGCAACAGCAGAAGAAATGAATTTATTTAGATAAATACAAGGGAAAATAACTCCTCATTTATTCCTTTACTGCAGTGTTTATACTGCTGTCAAAGATTAAGATGAATTCTCTGTTTCCTTGTGACATCTGTGTACTCAGGATTTATTGAAAGAAATGTGTGCATGTAGCAAGAAGGTAGACTCTTCTGCTGATCCATGACTACAGTTTTAAGGAATGCCAGACACCTCTCCTCTGTTAGTTGGTACTTTGGGCTGTGAAGGGACATCCAGGTATTTGATACTTCTAATATCCACATGATTTAATAAGTAACACCACCTGCCTCAAGGTCAAGTACAAAGCACCATTAGGTAGTGGAAGTGAACAGTAAGCCAAAATATAATACAACGTAAAGGAAATTGTTCTTCCTTCCCCTTAAGTCACAGACAACTGAACCATTTGCATAGAAATTTCACTGCTGTAGATTTTGCGTAGTGAAAACAATGCACCAATTCCGGGCATGTTCAAAATGTTTAGTGTAGATACCTAAAGAAGCTGGCTCTGTATGTAATTATATATATGTGTCTGATAAAGATATTTTAGCTTGGGTAGTAGAAACAGAAAATTTTATATCACTACATTTACTGTAATTTTTTGTGACTCATGGCCTGTAGATTTTGTTGTTACTTTTTTGGTTTGGTTTGGTTGTTGTTTTTTTAAAATTCATATGTTTCTTTTCAGAATCAAGATCGTGCCTGTGGTTACAAACTTAGCATGATGGTCTCTTCTCCATCTCCTGAATGATAAGACCTGCTTTAGTAACCCTCATGCATTTAGTACTCAGTGTTCATTTGTGATACGCCTTAGCTTAGCATTATTGAAAATATGATATTATTAAATTATAATACATAAAAAATTACAAGCATAAAAAAGTGTTAACTGCTGTAAGAAATCTATTGTAGACTTTATGAGAAAGTTGCAAGAATATAGACTGAACAGGACAACTGTTGAAGATTACGTGATAAAAGAAAAAAATCACACCATTACTTAATCTATTTACCTTGGATCAGATTGGTTTTGAGGCTTTTTTTCCTGAAAATTACTTTGAATTTTTGTATTTTTCCTTTTGTTGTTGCTGTAAACAGCATATGGGAGGACTTTCAGCTCTATATCTTCATCAGTTTGACTAAGACAAAATAATTGATTATTTGGAAACTGCCCACATACATAACCTTAATAGGTACAAAAATACATAGCTGTTAGATATATACATATTAGACACTAAAAATACATGGTGGCACTTGCTAGTCTTCCGACTAGGAAGAAAGGAAAGTTTTGTTCAGTACTCAGTCTTGGTCCTTCTTCAGTTCTGCTTTTTTTTTTCTTAATTAGCCAGCCCAGCAGTAATACTGTGGCTCCAGGGTTTAGAGTCACTGCTATTGTGGAAGGACAAGTAGCTACATCTCCTCAGTGTAGATTGTATTTCTGATTTCATGTTTTGTACTAAAGAGTTCTGTTAAGTGAATAGCTATTAAATAGTCAGACAAATCCTGAGGCAGCATTTGGCGAGACAACCTGCTGCTTTTTAAAAGAGGTTGAAAACCTAAGGGATGTAAAGACCCTAATTAAAGCTCGGGAGAATTTTGAAGCCAGGAAGACACAGAGCAGCAGTAAAAGGCTACTGTAAAGTTTGCTGTCTTACAGTCTAACATTAACTATATCATGCTGAAGTGGAGCATAAAATGAGAAACGTCAATGTCTGATTTTAACAATGTGATTCTCAGGAGAGAACTGAAGCAGAAGGCACTGAGGCACCTACGAAATCTTTCTTGTGTGGCAGTGATTGTTCATTTTTGTTATTTCTACTAATACATTGCAAAGCTTAAGCTTTATAACTCTTCAGAGAACTTTAGTTTAACTGCCTAAAAGATATGTTGAATCAATTTGTAAAACAGTTTTTCAAGTAACATAATGTCAAGAATAAGCACATAAATCAATTGCTCTGAAGCAGTACTCAAATACCCGAGGGACGAGTGAAAAAGCCCAGAATGAGGCAATATTGATTAATTACATGTGCAGAATAGTTTTATTATACTGTGACCCAGATTTGGATTTTTGGGACACTACTTTTCATTGATGGAGGCCCAGGAGAGATTCAGAATGGCTGGTAGTGGGCCATGTATAAATCAGCTAACAAGTACATGCTCTGTAACAGTGTATGATCAGCTAATAGGATGTGAAAGCCATCATATTCACCTCTAAATTGCCTGTAAAGAAAGATCATCAAACTAGAATTCTTCTTGCAGAAGAAACTGAAAGTAATTGGCAGGGACTAGATAATATCTATTTTTCTGTTATTATTTATTGAAAATAATAGTGACATGCTAGCAGTCCAGTCCAACAGTGGTAGGCAGATACCACATGAAGTTTCTTACTACACTGTAACTCTCAGGCTGTTTTCTATGTTACTGTTATACAAATCAAAGAAGATTTGTCATCTGAAATAAAATAGATGCTAGTCCTTACATTTCTTCTCATGTTATTTGACATTTCTTTTATACAATCTATAGTAAATTATAAGCATACTATTTCTCAAATAGAAAAATCTTCAGTCTTTCCAGTTGATTGTAACATCTTAATGAGACTCATTCATTCAAAGACTGCTTTTTAAATTAAATAGCAAGAGTCATACTGAGCTGCTAAATTGAATATATTATAATAATTGAATTTTCAATGTACTTACAGCAAACAGAATGAGTGACAGCCAACAGCTAGATCATCAGAAACTTTCTCTTGCTGCCGTTAAATATCTGATCAGGTTTTTATAGCTTTGACAGAATTTTCTATGTCCTGAATTGATTGGCTTATTGACTTCCATCACCTCCTTCCTCTATGCTCAGTCTTTTCACTACAGCTTTATGCCTGCATTTTCCATGTTGGGTTTTTTAATTATTGTTATTTATTTCTCCTTCTTACCTGTGTCCTCCTATTGCATTTTTTTTAGTTCATGATAAAGTTTATGAAAAAGTAATGACATGAAGTCACAAGAAAATAGCTGCCTAATGTGCATCCAATTAGATACCATGTCTCTGACAAGCTTTTCCAAAAAACATCATCATCAGGCATCTTCAAAATATTTTGGAAACTGAAATTTTGAACTCATTGATACCCTGTTCTTTTAGACCCACTTTCATAACTCTTTTTCCCTCTTGCCTCCTTTCAATCTCCTGCATTGAGATATTATGTCATTAAAGGAAAATAATGATGAAGATGATAAATTTTATTCTAAAGCATTACTGGAGTGACATTTCAACACACACACACAAAAAATTCGGCATCTGTGTGTGAAAATATTATGTTTAATGATCAATATATAATGATAATATAATCATGGTTTTCAAATGAATGTAGATAGTTTTAACCTAAAATACATTCAGAGAAGTAGATGTTGCAATGTTTGTAACATGTCCCAATATAGCCATTACTTCAGTATTACTTTTCCTGTAAATGGGACTGGCTTTGTGCCCTAGTTACACCATAGAAATATGGTTGCAATATCATAGTAGCAAATGTTAAATTGCAATCCGAGGTAATATTTGAATCTATTTGCTTTTGCATTTTCCAACTATTCCATCCACATCTGTGATCATTATTTGTTTAACCTAATTTGTAGCATTATCTACACTTTACAACCTATTATTTCAAAAGCAGTGAACTCTGCCCTGTTCACAATATGGCCAGTTTGTGTTAAAGAGAGAAATACATAACACAGGCTGCTCTCTCTGTTCCCTTAATTGGTCTGTAAGTACTGTTCTTGATAACCTCTGACTTGGGATGCTGTATAATTTTCTACATTATTTGTGACCTCTGATCCAGCATATTCATTAGAAGTCCTTGGGGAATTTTGAGCTCCATTTCCTTAGAGTTTTTAATTTCATCTTCTAAATCTAGCATAATTACAAGTGAGGTTAGACACTTTAGGAACTGCAGAGGTTGAACAGCAACTACATGTAGCTTCTCTTTACTGCAACATGAACACAGGTGAATCATTGCACATGTAAATATACAAAATGTAACCTTTCACTACCACATGAATATTCACATGCTTGCATATTTCATCTCTTGCAAGTTACCTCTAAAATGTTTTGTATTTGCTATTAATAGGTAAAGGAATAGGTCTATGCATTATCACCTACTTCATAGAATCATGGAATCGCAGAATGGTTTGCTTTTGAACTTGTCTTAAGGATCATCTAGATCCAACCCCCCTGCGTGACCACGGTGCTCAAAGCCCCATCCAGTCTGGCCTTGAATGCTACCAGGAACAAGGCATCCACAACTTCTCAGGGCAACCTGTTCCAGTGCCTCACCACCTTCACACTGAAGAATTTTTTCCTAATATCTAAGCTAAATCTACACTCTTCCAATTCAAAACCATAACCCCTTGTCCTCTCACTACACGCCCTTGCAAAAAGTCCCTCCCCAGCTTTCTTGTAGGCTCTCTTCAGATACTAAAAGACAGCTATGAAGTCTTCCTGCAGCCTTTTCTCTCTTCACATTTGCAAGAATACAGACCTTTCCCCTACCATAATCAACGGACTACAGGTTAACAAAATGGAGATACCCTGTCTGTCCCAGTGAGTCTGATGGCCTGGTTCTCTTGTCTAGCCTTTCCCACTTCCCCTGCCTCTTTCTATGCCCCATAACCATTGCAGCCACCTTGTGAATGGCAGACTCACAAAAAACAAACAAACAGAAAACCAAAACCAAAACCAATAAAAAACCAACAAAACAACAACAAAAAACCCAAACAAACAAACAAGAAACCCCAAACCCCCCAAACAAACAAAAACATAATAAATGCCAACAAAACCCAAAAACCTTCAACTACTTACCATACAAGCTAAAACTCAGTAGGGTTTCAGTTACTTGCACTACAATTGACACATAATGGTTTTGAACTAGCTCTGGCAGCTACTAAATCAGTGGAAAGCAAATTCAAAAGGAAGATCTTTGAAAATGTTTGGCTCCCTGGAATCTCTTCTTATCCAGGCTTAATAACCCAAACTGTCTCAGCCTGTCTTCAGAGGATATGTACTCCAACCCTCTAATCATCTTCAGCACACTCCTCTGGGCTTGCTCCTTCCTGTGTTGGGCCAGAACAGGACACAGTAGTCCAGGTGTGGTCTCACAATAGTGGAGTAGAAAGGAAGAATCACCTCCCTCAACCTACTAACCACACAGCCCAGGATTCTGGTGAATACTTAATATATTGCTTGTTATACTGAGGACTAATGTGGAATTTTGCAGTTTCTTACCTTATGGTTCTCACCATAGAACTAGGTCAAAACTGAATGTTGGGTTTTGGGGGGGGAGGTTTGGGGTTTTTTTCTGTATGTTTGGTTGGTTTTGGCTTTTTGTTTAGGTTTTAGTTGTATTTTGTTGTTGGGTTTTCTTGTGTGTGTGAAACTTGAATAACATCTTATTAATGTAAAGACAATTATTCTGTAGTTTTATATACACATACATATTTGAATTGAGGATTAAAAGCAAAATGTTATGTACCACTTTTCAGGAGGAATAGAATTTCATTGATCTGATCACACAGTCACACTAGGAATAATAACATCACTTACATGAAAGCAACACTTATGTGGAAAGGCATGAGACACTATCTTTCTAAACACTGGGTTCATTACAGTGGAATTGACCTTTTTGCTGTGACACAATGGAGCTGTTTAAACCCAGCTGGTGCTGTGATCCTTTCAAGCATTCTTTCACTCCACTGCCTGATTTACTGCTTGCAGAAGCAAGAAACCCAAGAGAGAATCCATTTAAAATAGACTGCAAAATAAATAAAACAAATGGAGGGATGAACTCAAGCTTGTTTACTGCCAAACCCTCTATGCTTCTGTACATCAATGACTAACAGACAAAAATGGTAATATTACTGCTATATTTCTATAAATAAAGGTCCTGTGCTACAGTTACATGACACTAAAATCTCCACATTGAAAAAGAGCTCAGAGAAAACAAAACAAAACAACAATTCAAAGCATTGGAAAGTACTTGGCACTATTTTCATAATACTTCAATAAACCTTGCTGTCTGGGTCAGCCTATTGTTTTCCAGAAGCAAACATTCGGTTTTTCAGAAGTAGCTTCATAAGCCAAGAAGAAAAATTACAGTTTTCTTGGATAGCTTAGAAGTGTCCGGAGACGGTGCTGTGCACTGCCAGAGGCAAGAAAGCCCCTCTTCCTTCCTTGTTTATTTCAGATGTTGCTTTTTAATATAGTTTACCATTCCTTCTATGCAGTAAAACTATGGAATTCAGCACAGTATTTAGCTCTTATCTCTTGAAAAGACTAAATTACTTATATTTATTTGCCTGTCTTTACATAATTTAGTTTACTACAATTTTTTTTCTGAATCACTGCTACTGTGTTGTTTTTTTCTGTAAGATTCTCTGAAATAAGTCTTGTATAAATTTCTGTTAACCATGATGGAGCTGTAACAAAGCCCCAAAATAAGTGCTAGCTACTGCTTTACAATATTGTCACAAGAAACAGATTTTTCTAGCATGTAATCAAATACCCAATGTTGGAAGTATTTGCTGCATGTCTGTTATTATTCCAGGTTTTAAGTAGAGGCAGTATCATTAGAGTATGGATCTATACAACAATCCAGAGGTTAACTTTCTCCAGTTTGTTTAATATTCTTTTGTCCTTGTGACAGAGGGATCCCTGAGCAAGTGCAAATACTCCCAAGGAAGACTATTGTCCTGAAACCTGTTAAGAGTGTAAATGCCTACATTGAGACAAGCAAACTACACTGAAGAAATGCATACATTATGCATTCTTACTCTCTGTTAAAAGTGACCTGCAAGGCTTCTGCTAATTGCTGCTGTTTGTACTGTTAAGTGACAAAGTCACAATATTTTCACTTGTGGGTATTATGTTTGTTAACTGGCTTCTAGTGCTGGATAAACATGCTATTTGAAAGCCTGAGAAATGTGAAAACATACAGGACTTAATAGAGTTTGCTGTTAGAGTATTTGTAAACTTCCAGAATATTTAAAATCATAGGAAAAAAAGCCTAATTTGAAAACTCATAGTACTTTCTTATATTTTAATAGATTTTCACAGAGCACATGAAAGTGAATGGAAATCAGATTATTGTGGGTTATTTTAACTGCTGGTGCCACTCATTTATCAATAACCTAGTTTATTAACACAGGCCTAAAATTACTGCAGTACTGCCTCAAGAGTAGTTTGTGTGAGAAGGAAGGATAGTCACACTCGAGTAACTAAAAAGCACAGGCAAAGGCAAGCTCATTCCATTAAAAGTTATTCTGTAAGTCACTGTGCCCCTGTCGCGGGCCGGTCTCGGGGGCTCCCGGCTGTCAGGATGCTTCCGCGACTTCCCCCCCCCCCCAGTGTGGAGAGGTTTGGGAACGAGCCCGAGGGTCACACGCGGCGCTGCCTCTCACAGAGGAACGGCCACTGCGGGGCCGTATCTTAGAGGGTAGATTAGAATACACTCCCACCACGCTCACAAATTGCTACTGAGACCAATGTTTAGTTTACGAATTAATCGGTTTATTAAGGGTCAACACTAATTAAGGGAACCAGGTTCAGGAGAGGTTGTCTAGGTGTATATTGGAAAAGGGATTCAAAGGTACTATGGTCTTATTAAATACACACTCCGAGGATGAGTGTAAAATCAATGGAGTGAAAAGGTACGAGTTGAGGCCGGCAGGAAAGTTTGAGTGAGTGTGTGTGTGTGTGTGTGCGCATTTACCCTCCTTCCGTAGCGGGTGGTTCCCGGGATGCGGCTGCAGGCTCGGCAGGAGATCCCTGGGGGGGCGGCTTCCCGGGAACCGGGGCGACCCCTCCCAGCAGCAGCAGCTGCGGCGAGCACGGCTTTAGTCCCGAAGTGGGTGGGCAGGCTGGGCAAGCTCCTACTTTGGTCCGGTTTGGTTTAGGCTGGGCAGGCAGGGTCCCCGGGGAGCGGGCACAGGCGGCCCCCCCCCCCCTTTTCCTCTCGGCTCCTCCGGACAGCGAGGCTGGCGTTCCGGGCAGGTTCAGGTGCTGCAGCAGGGTCTCGTCCCGGTCAGGCAGAGAGCACCCGCCTGCGGATCTTGCCCTCTTTTATAGATCAGAAATCACTGTTCGAGAAAGTACCACTGTTCAAATTAGCCAATTAGCATTGGCCAGGTACGTGCTCTGTCAGAGGCATCTTTTACTTGTTGTCCGTTTTTCTGCCCTTGTGTTGTTTTTCTTGCTGTGGAGTTATCTGAGAGCAAGAGGCCTGTTCCATTCTGTCCTTGGCTAAATCAGTAAAAAGACACCACTCTTGCTTTGCTGGCTTGAAAGGCATTTTGTTTAGTCTTATGTGGGGGAAGAGAAGATGGACCGTTCCCCACAGCCCAACAACAGAAAACAGACACTTGAGCAGAGAGCAGTTCTTTTCCTGCATTCCTTAGTACTTTAAGCAGCATTTGAGACTTAAACACTGTGCAAAATCATGTTAATTCATTATTAACCCCTCAAAATCCAGAGTACAGTGCAAAGGCAACCAAATTAGGGCAAGAAAGGGCAGTCAACATATTGTCCAAGTTTTTCCATTGTCCATGGCATGCTAACCCTCATGACATCAAATAAGGAACTTTTTTAATTATTTAAATACTGAATAAGTCAAATTAGAAAGTTAGGCTGATACCAAACTTAAGAAACCTATTGAACTAAATTTTATCAATGGAAGAGATATATGGGTCTTCAATTCTTTGATGGTAGCTCTGAGACCCACAACTCTCCTTTATAGGGTAGTGCCACACTTGTCGTATAGCTTGAAGGAATAAAATCTTGGAAAAAAGATTATTCTGAGACCAGGTTTTTTTATAAGGCAGACAAGGAAAGGAGAAACAGCAACTCATATTCTAACGATGGCTCCTGTTCATTGCAAAGTTTTGATAAGAAAATAGGAGAGCCAAAAATTATATCTAAATGTGAAGTTTTAGGTATAAATTACTTGTCCAAGATCTTGCACAGTGTGCAGTCCATCATGAGCATGGATTTCTTTTTTCTCAAGCCTTCAACTTGACTGTGACACTTTGCTTACTCTCTGTATAACTTATTTGGCCAATTAAGCATGTTGATTTGGTGAGTTACTGCCTTAATAAAATTGATTTAAAAGCTTTAATGAAATACACACCTAGAAATATTTAATTTATCTGACACTGCTTATAAGTAATTTGGGCTAAATCAACACATTTAGCTAAAAATTCCCAGTAATAAAGAGCAGGCGCTGGGATTTATCTTCCAGTATGCTGCAATGAAGCAGACAAAGTGACCACCAAAACCATGTTGTTGATTTAATCAGAGTTCCGGGAGAGCAGATGATGAAAAATTGCAGGTACATAAAGCTGTTGCTTTGGTGTTCAATTCTTGCACCACTGTGTCTGGATTTAGTACCTTAGACTGAATTACAAAATCATATATTCCAAATGCTGCTTATCTTTTCAACTGAGCCTAGTAATAAATGACAGGAAATGCATTACCCATCTGAGATGTGTAAGAGTATATGAGCAAAGATTGAATTCAGGCCTTCTAAAACCTTCAGTATTTTTTAAACTGCCATTTGTCTCTCCTAACTTATATATCCAGCTAGTAATTCCAAGGCACGAGGTGGTTTTTGAAGATGAAATTCTGTAGTTGTGAGCAGTTAGAGACAGCAAGAACATGAAGGAAGGATATATAACATATTTGTAGATCTAATCAAAGTCCATGCTTGAAAGAAGAGGGGGAAAGAAGAAAGCAATTGAAAATTTAAAGTTCAGATATCTCTGCAATATTGCAGGCTTGGTATGGTGCAGCCGTATGTGCAATATGATACCACAGAAGACATTGCTGACTGAAAACATTTTTTTTGTTGTAAAAGTCACAGTAGCAGCCAATTTTTAGCCAGTGAAATGGGACAAGCAGACCTTTCTGAAAGGGAACAAAGAATGATGGCAGCAGCACCTTTCCTTGACCTTCCCTCCTTCTTACCTATGCTGGTTTTTTTTAATTTTCTCAATATTAACACAGATGTTTTACACTTGGTGTTCCTGAAGTTTCCCCGTCTAGGAATCTTATATCTTCAGATCTCCTGACCTTCCTAATTTTTATTTTCATCCCTTCCATCTTTGACTCCATTCATGGAACTTCCCTTGTCTCTAATTCTTTTCACTCAGTCTTCTCTGACTGTTTTCCTCACCATACATTCTTGAACCTTTCCTCATTTTGAAACCCAGAAAAATCCAGTGCAAGTTTTGTTAGCTTATGCTTTAGGAACTGCTTCATCCTGCACAGCAGCCTTCACAAAAGCCTTCTTGCCCCATCTGTATAACTTGAGAGTACTTTTGCAGAGCTGATGTTTATATCTTGTCATCTAGTCAGCTTACTTTTTCTCTCCATCCCTTCCTCAATGGTTCCCCATTTTCTGGTGCATCAAGTCTATGTGATATGCCTTTACATCAGCTCTCCCAGACAGAGTTTCATACAGTAGCGAATCCCCATCCCGGAGTTCATAGTGACTCATGTGGACATCACATGTGAAAACACTGAGGACGTAAGCAGGAAAAGTCCTTTTTTCTTTCTGTACATGTGTGGTTCTTTCCTCAAAACTCAGACCTGTTATAAGAAGTCTGAAGCTATGTAAAATGCAAGTTCATTCCCCCAGTCCTGTTTTGGAAAGTGTGGAAATGTTGCCTTAATGTTTGAGGAAAACAACAATAATTTCTTCTGTTACGCACTTTCAATGGGCACTCCCTCTTCTTTGTAGTGGTTATGATCAAGACAGCAGACAAAAGAAGTTTCACAGTAGCCAGTAGAAATATGGTTTTTACCTAATGTGTCTTGAAAATACAAGACTTTAAAAACTGAATCACAGATACAAAAATTCTACTGAGATTTGAAACAACACTATGTAATCTGCAGATAAACTAACTTGGCAGTGAACGTGAAATAGATTTTCTCTAGCAAATTATCCTCACAGCTAGGGATTTCTAAAGCAAGATGCTATAATATGATAAAATAGCTCAATTAAATTTACTACTATGGAACTATGATTTTTGTGTTTAATTGTACAAAAAAAATTTTAACTATTCACTGATGATCTGTTCAGATCAGAGAAGCTCCTAATTTTTTCTTCAAAAATCTAAAACTTGTGATAAAGCATTGTCTTTATCTTGGCAAATGAAACTTACCTGTTTCATTCTAAAGTTTTGAACTGTTACTGTTATGAATAAACAGGAAAATAATACTAAGAATCATAGAATCATAGAATCATAGAATCATAGGGGTTGGAAGGGACCTCAAAAGATCATCTAGTCCAACCCACCTGCCAGAGCAGGGTCATCTAGAGCACATCACACAGGAACGCATCCAGGTGGGTTTTGAATGTCTCCAGAGAAGGAGACTCCACAACCTCTCTGGGCAGCCTGTTCCAGTGCTCTGTCACTCTCACAGTAAAAATTTTTTTCGAATATTCACCTTGAACCTCCTATGCTCCAATTTGTATCCATTACTCCTTGTCCTATCACTGGTCATCACTGAAAAAAGCTTAACTCCATCTTCTTGACACTCACCCTTTACGTATTTGTAAACATTGATGAGGTCACCCCTCAGTCTCCTTTTCTCCAAGCTAAAGAGACCCAGCTCCCTCAGCCTTTCCTCATAAGGGAGATGTTCCACTCCCTTAATCATCTTAGTAGCTCTGCGCTGGACTCTTTCCAGCAGTTCCCTGTCCTTCCTGAACTGAGGGGCCCAGAACTGGACACAATACTCCAGATGCGGCCTCACCAATGCAGAATAGAGGGGGAGGAGAACCTCTCTTGACCTACTAACCACACCCTTTCTAATACACCCCAGGATGCCATTGGCCTTAGCCACAAGGGCACATTGCTGGCTCATGGTCATCCTCCTGTCTACTAGGACCCCCAGGTCCCTTTCACCTACACTGCTCTCCAGCAGGTCAGCCCCCAACCTGTACTGGTACATGGGGTTTCTCTTCCCCAAAGAAAAGAAATAGGAAAGAGAATAAGAAATGTGAAAAAGGTGAAATGTTGTCCATTACAGTGAGTGGCAGATAAACAGGAGAAATGTAAAAAAGTAAATATTTCAATATACCAGGGAATACTCAACATTTTATTAAGAAGAATTAGAAGGGCCATTGAACTTGTTGCAAATTATATGCAGAAGCATAGATTAGGTGATTACTGTTTTCTTATCAGTTTTGACAATATAATAAAAACATCTAAAGGCAATTGTATGAAGCAGAATATTGACAGGACACTTTCAAAAATAGCTGGTTTAATTTGCACTGTCTATTGAGGTTTCAGTTTCCTAGGAGCAACACTAAGGCTTCCTAATTTTAAATGGGATTTTTCACCTAGTACAATAACATAATATCTTCACAAAAGATAATTACTTTTTGCTACTTTTGTTTTTAATCTCAGCAGCTCATGAGTGTTGGCAGTGCCTCAGATTACACACTTAAAAAGAGGGAGGACTCCCTGAAGAGGAGCTTTTATGTGCAAGATACTGACATTTGCACGTTCTTCTGTAGGTTCAGGTTTCAGTTGAGGAGCAGTTAGCACAGGTTGTTCCACATGATTGTAATGATATGAGATGTTCAGCACTGATGCTAGAGTGTGGATCTGAGGAAGATCTTGACAGAGGTAAACACAAAGCATCAGAGAAATTTTTGTACCATGTCCCATCAGTAAAGGCACTCTGCCAGTTCAGAAACAAGTTGGAATTGTGATCTTAGAGGCTGCAACTGCACAGTGTTGCTTGTACTTGCCTAACAAATATTTACAAGTCAGTGAAAAGTGGTGCAGGAATAGTCTTTGAGGCAAGTTTGATGCTATTTGTTTGAATTAGGTACTACTGTTTTATGTTAAGTCAGAAATTTCTTGAAAATAATGCAGTGACTATTTGTCACTCATGAACTCACAAGCTCAACCCAAGCACACAGTCAGCTTATACTATTTTCTGGATCTTTCAAGGAAAATGCTGGTGCAACTGCAGTCCATCTTTGCCATATGCATGGTGCCATGCATTGAAGTGATCTGAGATTTAAGGGCTGAACAAGATATCATCTTACTCTTTTTATTATTTTACAACCTACTGTCTAGTGCTGTGACCTATAGAGACAAAATGTGAAATGAAAGCACCTCACAGAAAAAAATCTCAGTTGCAAAGTTTGCACTGACAAGGTTGGCAGGTTTTGCTACAGCAGGATAGAAACTAGCTACACAACTATTTAGACGTCGATGACTAATGCCACCCTCCTCACTGCAGATTTTCCCTGCAACATGCCTGTAGGTGAGGCTTTTCTGCAGTAGAAATCAAGGAAATTAATGTGCCTTTTGCTCTTGTCAGAGGGTTCTCCCTCTCCTGCCTCTCCTGGTATTGGAATGTCTGAGTTCAGGGCCACATTCCAGCTGTCTGCCCCTGAGACTGCAGCGGGGCCTCTCCCTTACACTCAGGAGCCGCCTTTGAGCCCTGATCATCAGCCCCTGCCTAGCCCCAGCCACAGGCATCACTGTCCAAACCACTCTGCCTGCTGTGCTAAGAAAATTTGTGGTGCTATATTCATAAAATTTGAAGTGTTATTGAATACAGTGCTGAGCTGAGGTTGTCGACCCCAAAAGTAAGTGGAGAGATGGCCTACTGAAGGCATACTAAAAATAAATGCAATGTGTAGCTCAGGAAATCATTGATTTTTGAAAGCTTGCAGAGTATATTGAGATAAAAATCAATAAAATGTTTGACCAGTTATACCTTTCTCTAAGTATCCCGTTTTAAAACTGTTACATGTATAGTGGGATGAATCTTTCCATTTGACCCAGTATTGGCATTTTTTTAGTTATAGTAATACAGGAGGAAGTCCCAGTGCACTGATGCTGATCCTGTGGAAATGCAGAGATCACCTGTCAGCAAGAAGGTTCTTGAATTCAGATCTTCAAGTACTATGTGCTTCTTTGATCCACTCTGATGAGATTCTAAGTATGGCCATTCTGTACTTCTTTAATTATCCAATGTCTGATCTGGTAGACTATGTCTCAGATATTGCTTGTTTCTGTGATGATTCCCCTCCCTGTGAATGGCCATCCAATGGCAGTGCAACATAGATATAAAATGCTGAAAAATGAATACATAGATTTCTTGTCTAAAATAAACACTGAATAATGTTGTGTGGTTTTGAACTTGTATTGGCTCAGTATTTCTTTATTTCTTGCTTAAGGTATGGATTCAGTGATGTAAGAATTTCAGATGCAAAAAAGTGACCCCATATTTCCCTTCACACAAGTCATTAGAAAGTCATGAGAAAGTGAGAAAAGGAGAAAAAAAATATTTTCTAGCAAAATTTCCTGTAACAACATACATAAATCTTCCCTAGAATTAAATGATTTATCAGAAAACTGTGTAGAAAAAACAGCCTCCTTCTAAGGCAAATTTGCATCCTTTTTTGTAAGAGGGGTTTTTGTAATACTCTGACTGAGTATTGAAGGAATTCCTTTGTATTAAAGGAATAGAAAGATCTTGAACAGTATGGTGATTGTTCTTGAAATTATTTCTGCCAAAAAAATAACACTGTTTTATGATAAAATTCTTTTCTCTCCTATGCTTGTCTGATTTCACAGGTAGCACAGATAGGAAGGAAACCTTATGAAAGTACATTGTGATCTAAGCCTCAGAACTGCACTAAAAACAACGTAATGTTGCCAAAAGCAAGACTTGTTGACATCAGACATGAGCTACGACTCATTTCTATTGCAATTTTACTCATAGTAACAATGCTGGAGGCTTCATTCATTAAGGTAGTTCTTCATTCTGCACCAATGCTGATTTTGGTTTTTTTTGTTTGTGTTTGTTTTTTATCAGGTTCACAAAGTCTGAAAGAGAAAAAATATTTATAAGAGAATTTCCTATTTTCACGCTGCTTGACCTCAATCAGTTCTAGCACTATTCTCTGTTCTGCAATTTGTTCTTGCTCTTTCAGACCTTTCCCTCAGGGTCTCAAGAGTCATGACACTCTCTCTCCACATTTAACTTAAGTTTCTGAAGCTAAATGCCAACTATTTCTACCCAGTATGTTCTCTGTATGTTCAAATGTTCTTGAACATTTTATTATAACCTTTCACTGATACATCCGTGCTAGCCAGATATTGGTCTATCACCATAGAGTTTAAATGCATCTTCCAAAATTGTACTCTCTGTCTCCCAAACTCATGTTATCTGCTGTACATGAAAGCATAACCAAAACTGGAACTAATTCCTTATTAATTCATGTTGAAATGAATGAATATTTTAGAGCTTTTTGGCTAATGAGCCTAAGTTAGCTATCACAGAAGCAGGCTGCTGAAGAAAGGGTTAAATGAGAGTTGCATACCAAACAACTTCTACCACAATGCAGAACTTGAGAAATGAGTATCTGGAAATGCTGGACAAAGCAAAGCATTAGACATTTGTGAATTTGACACTGTTCCACATGAAAGCCTTGTCTCAAAAGTAGAGACACATGGACTTGATGGATGGACCATTTGGTGGATAAGGAATTGGCTAGATGGTCATACTCATAGAGTTGAGGTCAACAGCTCAACTTTCAAGTGGATATCAGTGACAAGCAGCATTCCTTACGGGTTGGTACTGAGTCCAGTGCTGTTTAACATCTTTATCTACAACATGAACAGTGGAATTGAGTGCACCCTCAGCAAGTCTGCCTACAACACCAAGCTGTGTGGCTTGGTCTACACACTGCAGGGAAGAGATGCCATCTAGAAGGATCTTGGCACACTTGAGAAGTGAGCCTGTGCAAACCACATGAATTTCAACAAAGCCAAGTGCAACACCCTTCACCTGGATCGGAACAATTCCGAAGTACAAATGCAGGCTGGATGAAGAATGGATTGAGAACAGCCCCAGGGTTGATGAAAAACTCAGCATGTGCCAGCAATGTGTGTTTTCAGCCCAGAAAGCCAACTGTATCATGGCCTACATCAAAAGAAGAGTGGCTAGCAGGTCAAGAGAAGTGATTCTTCCCCTCTCTCTGCTCTCATGAAACCTCAAATGGAGATGAGGCTTTAATTTTTTAAAAATTTACCTACTATATTATTTTTACCTTTTTTTCCCCTGTTCTTTTGTCCATAAAAATATAACTAGCAGAAAGGCGGTTAGGTTTTTTGAGTCCTAGGAAAAAAAAAGTTTATGCAGATTAAGTTTGATTAACAGTAATCAAACTGTGTATGAACAATGACCACAGTGAAACTATGTTTGTCAAATTAATATCAGTTTTCAAGTGGAAAGGGAAAGGAAAGGAAGGGAAGGGAAATTCTCTTAGTGTGAATAAATACATGCTGTTTCGAAGCTGTTTACAAAGCAGGCTTGCTGTATATACATGGAAATATATGTGAAAATCTCAGATAGTAAGGATCTACAAGGTCACCTTCTTGGCTACCATCTGTTCTCCTGTTCTAAGTCATGCAGACCTTTTTGTTATGCATTGTTAGCTTGTATTCCTGTTTACCTATGCTGCTGTTCATCTTTGCTTGTTTGTTTTTTAATTTCCCCTGTAGGCATTTTCTTTTGCCTCTAGGTTTTTCCTGGATAAGTCCATTTTACCACATTGGTAGTATATTTGACCTCTAGAGTCTACTATCCAGCTACATCTTTTACATCCTCAAGCACTTAACAGTTGTGTTTGGAAGCGTCAATCATTTTGTAATTTTTTATGGATGGATTCAGCATCTGAGATTCCTCAGCTTCCCCCCTACTTAGCTTTCTTGCACAAAAAACTGAATGCAAAAATAAGGACCATTCCCACTGTCTCGTTTGATAGTTCACAAGAATCTTCTCATCAAACACAAAATTTGTAGTGTTCAGTGAGAATCTTTAGGGCAGCTGTAAGTTGTGAACACACTTTTCTTTCTTTTTAATTGTGTTAGAGTCATGGAGAAGTTGGGCACCAAGGAAAAGGCTGCCCACAGATCTTTAAAACTAGTGAATGACTTGTAAATTTTCCTTTTCTGAGGACACAATTTTCTCATTAAAAAGGGAAAATTATTCTTCTCTTCCAAAACAAACAAAAAATACAGCTTTAGAGTAATAAAACCCCTCTCTTCATTCACTTTACTCATGGGAGCCTTCCCATTAGTTCTCAATTTAGGCTATATGGTGATTTGTTTGACTAAATGTCATCTTACGCAAGGTCCTCAAGCAAAAATGCTTTTTGTAAGAAAACATTTGTACTATAAAGAGTCCCGAAGCAAAAATTTACTGATAATTTGCAGATAAAATTTAGGGGATCATATGCTTGTTCACTCACATAATGCATCCTCACATTTCTTAACATAAGCACAGTTGTGCTATATACAAAGTTAATCTAGTCCATTATGCTATTTCCGGTGATGCTTATTAGTAGAGTGTGAAAAATACTTCTGTGGTATTCTGTCCTGCCTTCAGCAATCTGCAGCTCAAGGTCATGTTTAACCAGAGGCAATATTTTAAATTAATAATCTTTGTCAGATTATTACTCTAGGAGGCTACCTAATCCTTCTTATATTGAAAAATAGATCCCTGTTCTTGTATCTCTGTTATGACCCTTTTTTTCTATTTATTTATTTAAAAATTAATAATTAAAAAAACAAGCAACCTCTGTGAGATTTATAATTTAAAGAATATGCTCTCATTTTTCATAAGAATGTGATTTCATTTTTTAAAAAATTTTACCTACTATATCCTTTTTACTTTTTTTGGTGTTCTTTCATCCATAAAATTGTAAGTAGCAGAAAGGCTGTCAGGTTTGCCAAGTCCTAAGAATATGCATTAATGCAGATTAGGCTTGATTAAAAATAATCAAACAGTATATGAACAATGATCACAGTGAAACTGTTTTTCTCAAATTAAGGTCAGTTTTAAAATGCCTAGTTTAATTTGTAACTACAGGTGCTAGAACATACATCCCGAAAACAAAAGCCAAATCAATGTATTGTAATATGCAATATGTGCTTTCATTATGGATTTCTCTAATCCATCACCCTCTCTGCTGCCATTTCTATCCTTTTTCTAGATCTTGAAAGATTTTATATGCTTAGGGTTTTTTTTACCTGAAGTTATAGTTCACAGATCAGCTTTTACTGAAGGTGAAACTAGTAATCTGTTTTCTTTTCAACAAGAGATCATCATAGGTGCCTTTACTTATTAGGTGCAGCTAACAGAGATAACCAAGAGACACAGCAATTTGTGCAGCATTTCATACAGATGAGCACACAGAAAGGGCCAGCAGCTGCACAGAACAGCATATAAACCTTCAGCAAAGTGTCACTGGGCCCAGTTTCCAGCAGAGGTTGAAATAACTTCCTCTGTAACATTGAAGGCCTCAAACAACAGTGAGGTCCCGAGGGAGGATACAGGACTGCAGTTCTTGGGCTGCAGGTGTGACCGGCACCTCTTATTGAGACTAAGGCAGCAGGAGATGATCTCCTAGCCTGAAGCAGATGTAAAAGTTGAGGATATGCGTTACTAGCTGAAGGAAATACCAGGAGAGGTCAGCAGTGTATGCAGCATCGGAGATTACAAGCGTTTCACTGGATTTTCACTGAGACTCTGCAGGGGCCAAAGTCCCAGCTGGAGGAGCAAGCAGAGTCTGTGCATATCAGGTTAGGAAATGGAGATTCTTCTTGTGGCAAAAGGCTGGCAGCTTGTGGTTTCTGGCACCAGGAAGAGGGCTCCTGCTCCATCTGAATACTTGCAGGTGCGGAAGTTGTTCGGTGCCTTTCCCAGGACATGAGCTGCTGGGAGCTCCATCCATTGAAACGTTCAAGCTAACTGAGCCTGAGCCATGTGTGAGTATCAGGAGGAAGCAGTGAGTGATAACACTGGAAGACCCTGTCAATCCATCATCTGTAGACATCTGCTGCTAGCCTGGGTGTCTGATGTGGGATGTTGATGAAAGATTGCCCAAGCAATGTCATGCTGTTATTTGTTATAAACAGATCAGAAAGAAGTAGAGGGGGCCTTCTTTAAATAACTGGAATAAGCATCATGTTCATAAGCCCTGGTTCTCATGGGGGACTTCAACCATCCTGACATCTGCTGGAAAGGCAATGCTGCAGAGCACAAGCTGCCCAGGAGGTTGCTGGAGTGCATTAATGACAAAGTCATTGCATTACTGCTGAGGGAGGTGTAGTGTTGTACCTAATAAAAAGCAATATTGAATGGGTATAGCTACTTTCTACGTTTAAGTTTTGAAGAGATTGTACCTCTCCAGTTATCTATATAAAATATCGATATATAAAATTACCTAGGGAATCTGGCTAAAATATCAGCATAGGGACTTTTCTTGCTTATGTTGATTGACCAGGAACAAGGATTTGATAATATTATCAATTTTCTTTTCCATTCAGTTCTTAGGATAATTGTTATAGTTTATGGATACTTTCAGTACCACAGATTTCGTACATTCATACCTAAACTATCACCCATTCCTTATCATGCCTTGATTTTCATACAACTTTACCTGAACATGAACAGCCTTTAAAAATCTTGGACCAGATATAACTGCTAAGTTTTAAATTTTCTCTTGAACATTTCTGCTTATTTCTTACACATTTCTCATAAAAAATATGACAAAAATAGGATGTGTTTATGGTATGTCCTGCATGGCTTTATATTCTAGGAAGAAAGTCCAGTTGGGAAGCAAACTGAGCAGACTGAAAGGGTTAAAAAATTGCTGTATATAATAACATAGGATTTTTTATTGTCACAATTGCTACACATTCCTGATTAGGAATTGTCGTCTTCAAAATGCATGAAAAATGCATGCCAGAAAGGGAGACAAATGTAGCAAACCTCTCGCTAAAGTTAAAGAGCACTTGTCACAATTGAGAAAAGGAAAAAAATATGATTAAATTTAAATAATTTTATCTTTTATGTGTTGGCAGCAATTGTGTTGAACTGAGAATGATTTAGTGAAGTAAGGTTACAAGATCACCATGACAACTAACTTTTCCATATCCATCTGAAGGTATTTTGGTGTATATCTGTATTTTTTTTAACATCCAGGGCAATTATAATTAAAGTACTGCAATATGAAAACACAAAAGGATATATTTGAGGAAGAGAGTGTATAATACGTCATTTTTTAGCTTACAATTATCGTTAGCTGAATCCATGTCTGTCTTAGAAAGCAGGCTGTGGTCTGATGCTTAGTCAGATGTGTCCAATTTTTGTCCAGTTTTTCTCCAACACTGGAGAACTCCATTATACTATTTTATTTTTCCTTCAATTAACATAGTTGAAATTAGTCTCTATAGCTAAAGTCTGTATTAAGGCATATGTCATATTTAGGTCAATGGAACTATTGCATGAATCTAATGATAATTTTTGTCCCCTCACAAATACTTGGGATGTTCTTCTTGGAGACAGCTGCATGTACTCCAGAGGAAAAAACTGTTTTATTTTGCTTACTCTAATATAAATACTTTTTTCCCAAATGTTAGATTTTAAAATTATAAATTAAAAAGAACAAAAATACCAAACCCCTACATTCTTTATATAAATCTTAGAGTTCCTGAACTTAAGTTGTTTCTGTCATCTATTTTTCTCTTCTAGGAAATATTAGAAATTTTTTTAGCTTTCTTAACCTTGATGCAGACTGAGTACTTCTTCAACTATTGCTTGAAATAGAAGGCACTTAACTTTTATAATAAATGTTGCAGGATATATGGAATAACAGTTCATATGATGGAACATGATCCAGTTTGACCTACCATAGCTGTCATGTTAGTGCAAATTGAAAGAAATACCACACTGAGGTTAAAAGCAGCTCCAAGCAGATAATTGTCCATGAAATGTTTGCACTTCCTATCTCTAGTGGAATAATGAAGAAAAAGAATATCTTGAATCTGCCAGAACACCTCTCTTGTTAGACTGATGGGATAAAAAAGGCTTTATGGAGGAGAGGCCTATTCCAGCATTTAGCTCTAGTTGAAAGCAATTTTTTTAAAATAAATGAACTTAATATGTTAGGGGCCTTTACCAGTTTTACTCTCTACAGTAAAGAATTAATTCCCGTGGCCATCTCTTCACTTTCAAAATAGATCACCCTTTATATCGAAGTCCTTGGCAGTATTACATAAATTGTACTTTTAGTGAGAGAAATTGTTACTGAAGAATTTATCTGCCCTAATAGTTGTAGTAAATATACTTAACAGCTTACATCAGCTTTCTTTTCCCTGCAGTTATTTGCTTCATTATTTTTTTCCTAGTTAAGTAGTTTTATGCCAAGTTAGTGAAAAACCTAACAGGAAAAAAGTAGTGTTTTAATTTGTGGGAAAAATATAATTACCATGTAACAGCAATATCCATCTGCATTTTTTATTTAAGATGGATGCATTAAAATATCCCAGGGCAGTAATAGAAATTAAAATAGTCTATCTGCACCTGTGTGCAGAATCATCATGAAGACAAGTGCCGCTTTTTTTTTTTTTTTATGCTTGATCTCATTGTTCATGATTAAAACTTTATTTTCTTGATTCTGCTACTTTTTGTTTGCTTGCTTGATAAATTGTTTAGTACATTGTTTAGCACTTTAAGATTTAAAAGATTATTTTAGCATTGAAGAACATTTCTTGGACCAAGATGATGTAGGATCTATTTTTGCTTCTGTTTTGCTAGTTATCATGGTAAAGGGAAATTAAGTCTGATCTCCACCTATGATCAGAACCTACTTAATTTTTAGTACCCATTGCCTAAGGAAAAAATCAAATTATTATATAATTTTTTTCAAATTATGCAGCAGATATCACATTTCTATGTCTTTGGATGTTGTAAAATCTAGACTGGATAAAGGCATAGTATAGGAGGAAAACCAGCTGGAAATGGTGTTAAAAATTCAGTTACCTCAAAGCACAATCAGCTACATGCTGTGTATCTACAGTATGCTATAAAGTGTCTGATAATATATATTCCAGCATAAATGACATTAGAAAGACTTTTACAAATAATCATGTTGATAAAGGAGTGTGAAGGATTTATACAGCTACTGGAGACGGGACATGAGCAATTAATTTCCTCTCTTTGAAGCAGCAGATATTTATGCATTATCTCTTTCCTCATGCCTTCTCTGGAAGTGACCCCAATTCTTTCAATCTTTCCTCATACGAAAAAGTGCCTAGGTCTGTGATTACTTGCTGCTATATCATTTAATTTTTCTGTAGACAATTTATGACAGTATCCACAGAAAAGTCTTACTCTTTTGTCTGGTATTTTGTATCTCTCTGCTTGCTCTTTTTCACTCTCTTTAAAGCTTTTAATACGTGGATAATTACCCAACTTTTAGTTTTGTCCCAAAGTTCTCTTTTTTGGCTCCATGTGTTCTAGAGGTAAACAAAGCATTTGAGTCCCTGGGAGAGAGCATGACATTTATTTTAAAAATGTGTGCAAGGCTGCGGAATAAAAAAATTAAAAAAAATAAAAATAAATTAATAAATAAAAAAGGTTAGGCATTGCAAAAAGCCAAGCCTAGTCATTAGAAGAAAGAGGTTTCCCAGATGACAACCTTATTAAAGTACAGAAAGCAATGCAGAGTAGGGGCAATTTTTTGCTGATAAAGATGTAATGTTCACTCTGTGTAAACTGGTCTCCTCAGAAAACAAGCCTTAACATGTATGTAGACAGAGTAGTTGCCAGCACCCAACAAGTAATTTGAGAGTTAGTGCTTAAAAAGTCCCTTTCACCCCAAAATATGGCTGGAACTTGCTATGGTCCTTGTAGCAACTCCTTCAGCATTTTATAAGGTAGGCCTTGTGACTGTCCTAGACCTTGGGCCTTGGTGCAGCTAGTTAAAAAAGCAAGGACTCTCCCAAACCTTCACTAATATAAAAAGGTCAAAAAGACACATGATCTTCTTGCAGACAAGGCTCATGACTAGAGGTACAGCTTCTCTTCCATTTTAGAAAGCATGAGGGCACAAGGAAAAGGAACATTTAGAGAAAACAGTCAAGAAAGATTTAAAAGGTAAGAAAAAGAAGGAGGTTTAGAAATATAAACCTCCCTCCCAAATTTAGATTGACTGGAAGGTATCAAAAGCTAAAGGAGTCTCCACTTGCACACCCATGTCTCACTGAAATGTGCTGCAACCCACTAAAACCCTGTTAATCACAGCCAGCTCTCTGCGCCCTCTCCTTCTTCATACCTACTCTGGCATCATTGCGAAGATAAAGACTTAAGTTGTAGGCCTGGCAAAATTCAGGTTTGTCTACAGTTTCAAAAAGCCAGCTCTGTTTTTTCTGTGATATTTCAAGACTGCTTAATTGAGTGTGACAGATACTTGATTATAGTTGCTTTCCTTTTATGTTAAAGCAGCATCATTTAAATCTCTCTTCGAACATCTAGATTTTGATAGGTACAGCATGTTTCTTGACTCTCTCAACTTTTATCACAACCCACACAGACTATGATCAGACATGTTGACTACAAACAACGTGTGTCAAATATAGAAACGTCATACTACAGTGACATTGGGCACTTCATACCTTAATTAGCAAGCCAGTTCCAAGTTCTGTATTTTTTATGAAAAAAAAAAAAATCATTTTTAAGTTAACCTTTAAATGGGGTACTGATATACGTTTTAGTGACAATTGTAACAGTTCACTTGCTTTTTATCCCTAACAAAGTAATACATTCCATTGGAACTTTATTGCAGAGTCTTTAGTTTCCCAGATTTTAATCACCTTTACTGTGTTTTAGTGAGGTGAATAATTTATTATACTTTAAAAAGAAGAAAAGAAGAAGAGGAAAAGATCCTTCACAATTAGATTTAGAAGGTGACTTTAAAATCTTAGAGGATTGTGCAGTGTATTAAGAGTAGTCAATTTAAAAATTTAATTAGAGGTAGAGGCTGGTTTCATGCATTATATGTGTACTTTATTTAACCCTGAAGAAGGTTGCGTTAACATTTTCTCATTTCTATGCATTTGCATTCTTCAGATTTTATTCCTAATAATGGGTCTGCTATTTCCTTTATTTTAGATAGAAGTAAGACTAAATACATTCAGATAAAACAAATATAAAGTCATTAGTGAAAGACCACCGTTTTGGAGCAGTCAATTAGGATAGTGTCATATATTTAAATTCTAGCCAATTTATTTTCCTTACACATTTAATTCATTAGCAAAAGGTAGAGAACTCAAGGACTCTATCAAGATCTTCTGAGATCTTTTCCCTTATCTTATTTGCTTATCTTTTATTGCTCCTCAAAAAAAACCCTGTTTTCTTTTTTTTCCCCTTTCTTTTATTTAATTATTTTATTGCCAGCTTAAAATAAGTCCACAACATTAAATGACCTTCAATCTTCCACTCTGGTTTACAAATATATTTGGGTTACATTTTAAAGCGAAGTGTTTAAGATTATTCTAGCCTGGTCATCAATGTTTTGTATTAC
Source organism: Apus apus (assembly GCF_020740795.1). Lineage (NCBI taxonomy): Eukaryota > Metazoa > Chordata > Aves > Apodiformes > Apodidae > Apus > Apus apus. The sequence goes on from NC_067283.1 coordinate 76,735,223, forward strand.
TTTTAAAGCTATCATGTCTCTTTTCAAGACATAAAAAAAGGTCTAATGTAAAATCTTCCATCACTGCAGAGTTCTTTTTCTTACAATAAGCTGAAAGTATGATGGTAATTCCATGCTTGTTTTTGATGGTGAATATTAAGTGGTTTAAGAAGAAGTAATTTATATAGCAAAACTATGCCCTTGCAAATAGAATCATGGAACCATTTTGCTTGGAAAAGACCTTTTAGATCATTGAGTCCAATTGTAAACCTAACCATTCTGGGTCCATTACTAAACCATGTCCCTAAACACCACATCTGCAACTTTTAAATACCTCCAGAGATGGTGGTATGGTGCCACTTCCCAAGGCAGCCTGTTCCAATGCCTGGCTATCCTTTCAGTGAGGAAATTTTTCCTAATATACAGCCTCCTTAGATGACACAACTTGAGACCATTTCTTCTTGTTCTGTCTCTTGTTACTTGGAAGAAGAGAACAACACCCACCTTGCTATAATTTCATTTCAGGTAAATGTAGAGAGCAGTAAGGTCTCCCTTCAGCTTCCTTTTCTCCAGACTAAACAACCCCAGTTCCCTCAGCCATTCCTCATAAGTCCTGTTCTCTAGACCCTTTAACATCTTCATTGCCCTTCTCTGGACTTGCTCCAGCACCTCAGTGTCTTTTTTGTAGTGAGGAGCTCAGAACTGAACATCTTCAATATGTGGCCTTGTCAGTACCAACCACAGGGGGACAAACACTTCCATAGTCCTGCTGGACACACTATTCCTTGTACAAGCCAGGATGCTGTTGACCTTCTTGGCCACCTGAGCACACTCCTGGCTCTTATTCAGCTGGATGTCGATCAACACCCCCAGATCCTTTTCCCCTGGGAAGCTTTCCAGCCACTCTTCCCCAAGCCAGTAGTGTTGCATGGGATTGCTTGGGCTCAAGTGCAGGACTTAGCACTTGGCCTTTTTGAATCTCATGCAGTTGGAATCAGTCTGTCGACCCAGCCTGTCCAGGTCCTCCTGCAGAGACTTCCTACCCTCAAGCAGATCAACACTCCTGTCCAATTTAATGTCAACTGCAAGCTTACTGAGGATACATTCAATCCTCTTGTCCAGACCTCTGATAAAGATATTAAGGAGAAATGGCCCAGACACTGGGGAACACCAGTTGTGTCTGGCCATAAACTGGATTTAACTCTATACACCAGCTCTTTGGACCTGGCCATCCAGCCATTTTTTTCCCCAGCCAAGAGTATACTCATCCAAGCCATAAGCACCCATTTTCTCCAGGAGAATGCTGTGGGAAATAGTGTCAAAGGCTATATGAAAGTCTAGGTAGACAACATCCACGGCCTTTCTCTCATCCACTACATAGTTCACCTTGTCATAGAAGGAGATCAGGTTAGTAAAGCAGGACTTCCCTTTCATAAACCCATGCTGACTGGGCCTGATAACCTGGTTGTCCTCTATGTGCCATGTGACAACACTCAAGATGATCTGCTCCATAATCTTCCTCAGCACTGAGGTCAGGCTGACAGGCCTGTAGTTTCCTGGATCCTCCTTCCAGCCCTTCTTATAGATGGGCATCACACCTGCTAACCAGATAACAAAAAGTGGCTTGGTGAGCACTTCTGCCAGCTCCCTCAATACTCTTGAGTGTATCCCATCCAGGCCTCTTGACTTGTGCATGTCTAAGTGGTGCAGCAGATTGCTAACCATTTTCCCTTGGATTATGGTGGCTGAAGTCAAGGTAGATGATATCTGCTGCCCTCCCCTCATCCAACTTGCCGGTTATCACATCAGAGAAGGTTAACAGATTGGTCAAGCATTATTTCCCCTTGGTAAATCCATGTTGACCATTCCCAATAACTTTGTTTTTTCTTCCATGTGATTAGAGATGACACCCAGAATGGTTTTTTCCATCACCTTTCCAGGGACAGAGGTGAGACTAACCAGTCTGTAGTGTCCTGGATCACCCTTCTTGCCCTTTTTGAAGACTGGAGTCATACCGGCCTTCCTTCATAAATTCCTTTGGACTGAATACATAGAGGCTATCTTATAAAACAAAAACTTCATGTGGAGCTACTGCATTTTTGGCTACAAAATTTCATATAATACTACTTTTTAGATTCCTATGTGTAGTTAGGAGACTGAAAAAAAAAAATAGTGATATAGTACAAGTATGTAGGAATAGAGAAAAACACAAGGAGGAATTTTTAGAACATCAGCTCATTTCACTAAAAGAAAAGAAAAAAATAAATGGCAAACCGTGCTATTCATTGTCTCTATAGCAGTTCCCTATATTTTAGTCGAGCATTCTTTAAAACATTTTTGGAAATATTTTGGAAATGTGTTAAAAGCAAGCAAAAGTCAGCTACTAGCTACTATACTATTTGTTGTACTGTACTTTAATATTTTCTATTATTAATTTTGAATAGTATAAAAATTTAAAAGCAAATGGTGACTAGCTTCTATCAAGCCACATAGATTGCACAGAGTGCAACTCGTATTAGCTAATGTATAAATATGTACATTATAGAAGGTTAATACAAATGAGGAGAAAATAAAAAATTCCCAGCCTGTTAAAGTCTTATTTTTGAAGTTGATTTCATGGCATGATAAATGCTAGAAAATCACAAGTATGTAAGTGCCTCTAGCAAAACTAATGAACTTCAGTTTATGAGATACACTCGTTGGACATTCTTTTAAAATGTACTAGATCTGGCTGGGATGGAGTTAAATAGAGTTCTTGTGTTTTCATCTGTGGCTATAACAGTGTTGATAACACACCAATGTTCCAACTGTTTCTGAAGAGTGCTTGCACAGCATCAGGCCTTTCTCTTTTCCCCCATTCTGTGTCCTCAGTGAGTATGTTTGGGGTAGACAAGAGACTCAGAGGGGACCCAGCCAGGACAGGTGACCTGAATTGTCATTCCATACCACCTAACACTGTTCCCAGTAATAAAAAATTCAGTGGCTTCCAAGGTGGCTGTTGCTTTGAGAATGTCATACCTGAGACCTTCCTACAGGGAGGAGTGGACTGGACAGGTGATCCAAAAGTGACCAAACAAAGTATTCCATCCCATACATGTCCCACTTCAATAAATCTAAGGGATCACAAGGGTCAAGTTCTCTTCATCCATGCCTGGCATGCTGGGAGAATTCCATCTTTGATCACAATCTGTGCATTCCTGAATCCAGTTCCTGTCTGCCACTGACTCCAGAAGTCCAGTCCAGGACTTCCCCAGGGCCTGCTCAGCAGCCTCAGTCGTGATGTGAGCATTATGGGGTGGGAGCATGGTATTGCTTTTGTATATATTTGTGTATATTTATTTATTTTCTGTTTGTTCATTATTGTTTCCTTAAAGCTTTATAGTTTAGTTTCCAACCCGTAAGACTTTCTTCCTTTTTCTCTTTCCTTTTCCATTCTGGGAAGGGAAAGGGGTTAATAAAGAGCATCTGTCATTTGTTTAATTTCCAGCCTAGAGCAAAACCTGGACAGGTAGGGGAAGCAACACTGTGCATGTGTATTTGGCTGTTGCCCATGGTCAACCCACCACAATAACAAAGCAAATCTGGAAAACATTTCCAGTGTGGCCATTTTTAATTTGTCGATCTTTACAGGTATCTTTGGACACAATAAACATAATTTTTTTTGTCAGGCTACACAGAAGATACATATGCTAAAAAAACCCAATGAATATTCTCCTAAAAAAAAAATGGAGACAGATCTGGAATACTGAAATAACGTGCTCAAATTTGAGTCCTAATTTCAGTATGAAGACTGTCAATGAGAAGGTCTAGAAATAAAAACAAAACAAAACAATACACACACAAAAGAAACCCCAAAAAATCCCACAAACAAACCAAAACCAAAATGAACAACAACAATAATACGTCACCTGTATTTCTGTCTAGGACTGCAATCTGTGACCTCATAGGGTCTGGATCTGTCTGATGTCTTTTTCTCTGCCCTTAGGCTGTAAACTAAAGCTTTTCAGACTTTGATCAGTCTAGCAAATTTCAGAATATGCCCTAACAAAGGGAATTACCTATTCATAGATTTAGATGCTCTGAAGAATTGTCAGAGTAAATTAGTTAATCTTCTGAATGCATTTGTCATTCATAGTTATGAGTATCATAGTTATCAATGCTTTTGGCTGTTACTTTGCTGCCACATCCTAATGAACAAAGATAGACAAAAATCTCTTCTCTGTGAGCACTGAGCAGGCCTGATGTGAGACAGCTCCAATTTACAGGCTGTGAAAATCACCATTAATGTGGTTTTGAGATCAATTTGATAAAATTTCAGCAGGACTTCATGTATGGGAATTGGAACAATGTTCATTAACCAAGATGTTGACTTCCGTCCTCCTGTCTTAGCTTGCATTGGTCTATACAGACAAGAGGCTAAAATGAGTTTAAAAAATCTGCATCACAACAGAAAAATTATCAATGGGCTGTTAAGAATTTCAAAGCAGTTTGAAAAATCACAGTTAAGCAGAAATAATAAAAATAGCAAACTCATTACTGATGACAGAATAAATTAAACCTTGTGCCAATGATTTTTACAGCGATGTTCAAAATTTGTGCAAGTAATAAGATTCTGGAAGAAAGTGTGATTGAAAACTAAACTACACAGCTTTAATTAAACACTAATGATATAAGAAAATATATACAATTATATACAGATATGTTCAGGTATGTGCAAGAGCCTTACCACCCCCAGCAACTCCCACCGCACTCCTCTGAGCCAGGATGAAGCCAATTTTCCTTTTTACTGATTTTTTTTTTCCTTCAGTGATATTTCTTTTAACTAGCAACATTCTGTTCTAGCTAGGCTGATAAGACATTGGAATGTTTTTCTAACTGCTGGGTCTTCAAGGTCGCACCTTCACTCTGCCGGCTCAGACACTACGGGGAGATCTGTGACCCCCCCATAGGAGGCTGAATTAGACAGACAGCAAAATTGGCCAGAGATATTCCATTCCATAGATCTACGTAAGCTCAGAGGAAGGTCAGAGATCACAGAAGACAACTTCCTTCCTGTTTCTTCTTCCCTTCTCTTCCGTCCATGGCTGGCGTCCAGGGAGGACTCCGTCCATCCAGCACCGTCGACCCTTAGGCTCAAGCTCTCCTGACCTTCATCACTCTCCGCTTCCTCCAGCAGCAGCTCCGGGATTTCTCGGGACTGTTCCAGCTCAGGGGAGTGCTGTGGGAGTTGCTGAGGGTGGGGGGAGGCGAGAGCCTCTTGCACATACCTGAACATATCTGTATATAATTGTATCTATTTTCTTATATCATTAGTGTCTTAATTAAAGCTGTGTAGTTTAGTTTTCAATCCAGCCAAGTCTCTCTATTTTTCTCTCTCTCCTTCCCTACCTGGGTGGGAGGGGGAGGGGATCGAGAGCATTGTTGTTGGACCTGAGTCAAAAGGAAAACTGGCTTTATCCTGGCTCAAACCAGGACAAATAAGATTCTGGAAGAAAGTGTGATTGAGGTCAATGCAGAAAAACTACATGAGATTATGGTAGTAAGGGTTTAAGAAGCTTATGCCTGATTTGACGTCGTTTCTATTAGATCCATTTGTGTTTCACACTCATGCTTGGAAAGTTTGCCAATCCATCTATGTGAGACTGGTATGAAAGGCTGAATTTATATTTATCAGTTTAAACTTTCCCTATTAATAATATGCTAGATCCACATATACAATGTCTTAATGAAACTGATTTAGGGATCTTCTTGAAAACTCTACCTTCTGAAAACAGCAGTCAAAAAAGAGGAATGGCTGCAAACTATCTGGATTTATTTCTTACCATTTTAATTTTAAAATCCTAGTTTTCAGTCGGAATCCAATCACGTGTCTATATTTTTTGTACAAGAACAGCTGTTCTTCTTTGGGTACATGCCAGGTGTCAGTGTCCACAGTGAAACCTCTGTCATTATTAGCAGAGAATTACCAGAAGCTGGACTCTACACTGAAACAGACTGGAGGAAGTTCAAAATAAGTGTCTTCAGTGTACAGTGTGAACCCTCACAGCAGCATGGTCAGGGAAGATAAAACTGAAACAATAAAAATAAATCAGAGGATTAGTGGCAGATGCTAAGGCAGCCCAAGAGTAGGGTCTGTTACAGATATCCATGATGCAATTCACTGCAGCAGACCCCAGACATGAGCTACCAAACTTAAAATAATTTATTTTTATGCAATGGCAAAAGACCTAAGAAGGCTGTTTTTATTGTAAAAAGAACTTTTCCCATTATTCTGTTAACCAGTTGTTTGGTTATAATGAAAAATAAGTAGCACTCCCATGGAATTAAGCTAGAAACAAAAATATCTTGCTCAACATCCATTTTACTAAAAATGGGGGAGGACAACAATATTAATGCCAGAGTTTATAATGTCTGTGCTAGGCACAGTGTGAGAGAGACATTCAAAGCTCCTTTGGGTTGGACAAAGTAAACTGGTTAATTAACAATAACAATAACAATAACCAGTAACAATTGAGAACAAATCTAGTAACGCTACTTTACTGTATATTCATTCTCCCAGAGACTTGGCAGTGTCATAAGAGACTGCCTTTAGAAAACAGTGAAAAAGAAAGTAATAACTTCTTATTCGTGTTCTTCTTCATTTATGTGAGCATAATCATTAAAGCTAGGTGTGTAAAATTGGCTTCCTTGAGACAGGTTGATGAGACAGCTGATGTCAAGGGCAACCATATTAGGCTGTGTCTCGTAATGAACTGTTCCCTTAACTAAATTAGCACATTCAAGGTGAGAATAGAAAAAAGTCAAGCCTGTATTTAATTCTGATGTAAAAAAAAAAAAAAATCTATGGTTTCAGGATGCACAGATATAGGAGGCTGTAAACCAAAGTTTATTCCCTTTTTGGTGACAAAGAACTGGTTTATATGTGTGCATGCATACATATGTATGCACATATGTATTTTCAGACTCTGTGCATCATTAGAGCATTCTATACTGTCAGGGGCCACAAAAGCAGCTTTATTTTGTTAGAAATAAAATTACCAACAAGATACAGATGTAACATTGTTGTAGACAACTTATTCTTCCCTCTAAATGAATATATATGTCATCTCATTTAAAGTGTTCAGAAATTACTGCGTGCCGTCTCTTATTGTATGCACCCTAGCACCTTTATGTTCTAATTATCCATACCAATGGCCTTAAGAGAAGGTTATGTAAATTATATCAAACCTCCTTAATTACCTTTGGGAAAAAGATGCAGAAATAAACTCTGATGTAACAGCAAGATATATTGCTGGTTAAAGTGACTAAACAAAAAGTGAATAGGAAAAAGTCAGCCAGGAGAGGAAACCCCTGGTTTAGGTCTGTGTATGTAAATTAATTGCTAAGAAAAAGTTGTTTAAATACAATCACAGAATCATAAAATCATAGAATCATAAGGATTGGAAGGGACGTCTGAAGATCTTCAAGTACAACCCCCCTGCTGCAGCAGGAACACCTAGGGCAGATCACAGAGGAATCTGTCCAGATGGGTCTTGAAAGTCTCCAGAGAAGGAGACTCCACAGCCTCTTTGGGCAGCCTGTTCCAGTGCTCCATCATGCTCACAGTAGTTTTTCCTAATGTTGAGGTGGAACTTCCTCTGTTGTAGCTTGGTGCCATTTCCTCTCGTCCTACTGCAAGGCACCACTGAAAAGAGACTGGACTATTCCTGACATCCACCCTTCAGATATTTATAGGCATTAATAAAGTCTGCTCTCAGTCTTCTTTTCTCAAGACTAAAAGCCCCAGGTCTCTTAGACTTTCCTCTTACGACAGATGTTCCAGTCCCTTACTCATCCTCGTAGCCCTCTGTTGGACTCTTCCCAGCATATCCCTATCCCTCTTGCACTGGGGAGCTCAGAACTGGACATAATACTCCAGATGTGGTCCTAGGAGGGCAGAGTAGAGGGGGAGGAGAACCTCCCTCGACTTGCTGGCCACAGTGTTCTTAATACATCCCAAGATACTATTGGCTCTCTTGGCCACAAGGGCATGTTGTTGTCCCATGGATAACTTGTTGTCCACCAGGACTCCAAGGTCCTTCTCCATGGAGCTGCTCTCTAGCAGATCACCTCCTAGCCTGTACTGGTGCATTTTGTTGTTCCTTCCCAGGTGCAGGACTCTGCACTTGCTCCTGTTGAACCTCATTATATTCCTCTTTGCTCAGCTCTCCAGCCTGTCCAAATCTTGCTGAATGGCCACACAGCCTTCTTGTGAGTCAGCCAATCTTCCCAGTTTTGTGTCATCAGCAAAACTTGCTGAGAAGACACTCTGTCCCATCATCAAGGTCATTGCTAAAGGTGTTGAACATACAAGCTGTTACTACCGATTTCCTCATTTACCTTTTAATACATAGGCAACATTTTAGCTTTCTTCCATTGGGTCTGGAACTTGGCTATTGTGCCAAGTGCTGTTGAACATCAGCATTTCTGCTCCAACCTCCCTCTGGAAGCCAGCTGTTTGGATGCAAGCAATCTGGGAGGAGTTTCCCAACATCTGAGTTGCAGTTGCATATCCATCTTGTGATATGACACCATCACCTGTCTTTCCAACTTGCAAAAACCTGAAAATGCATCTTTCACTTCTATCTAGAAAGTCACTTAAACTATTCCAATGGCTTTTATTTCTAAATCATTAAATAGATGAGACACTATGGCCTCCCATTGTATTTATTAACTTTTATAATCCTTTATTTCATTATTTTTCCTAAAGCAGTACAGTAATAATGACAGATATTTCACTCAGAAATTCTGCAGAATTTAGGCCTTCTAGGGTTTAAGTTCATGCAAAAATTCCATAGTAAATATAAAGTTGCATAGTCACCCACAGAAGGAAATCTTTTGATTAAGAGACTCCAATTTGGCTTCTAAATCTTTGAAGAATAAAATATACAGTATTCTGTCTCACAGCTGCCAATGCTTAAGCACAGAATGTTCCCAGTGAGATGTACACATATGCTATGCCTGCAGTCCCCTCTTCCTCACTGTGGCTGCAGGGAAACAGACCCTGGGAGGCTTTGTGTAGTTTTATTGAGATTAAAATAGAAGCTGGTGACCTGGTCTTGTCAGTATCTGCTCCTCTAACACACTGTTGAGTGAAAGATGTTAGCACACAGTATGTGGAAATACTCTTGTTCAGAAGTTTTAATAGAATAAGCTGTTCCTGAGAAGTAACTGTATCCAGCATTTTCACTGTAAGAGGTAAAGTAAAAGTTCCCAAGTACTAGGCAGTACTTGTCATAGCCAGTCTGCACAGCAACTGCAGCAGAAAACTGCATGGCACAGCATTCTCTTCAGAATAAAAAATGTGCCTATATTCCAATAGAACCTGCAAGGCAGTATGTATCATATGCAATGTAATAAATTAGTCATGTGAAACTGTTAATCATACTCCTTTCACCACTTGCTCCTCTATGAATCTGTTCCTGCCAGAAATTTAACATTACGAATTCCTCAGACGTTTCATACACATACCAGTGTTTAAATTAACCCTAGGCTTCCTCAGGCCTCCTTTTCCTTCACGCTCTCACTTTTTCCTAAGGACTGAGAGACAGCAAGATTCCCATAGAAGGCCAGTTGTTCTAAATGTTGTGGGGTTCAATTCTGGTATTATAAATGCAGAATGATTTCATGCTTAGCGATGCATAACTACAGACTTTGTAAATCTGCTACTAACTAAAAAAACCCACAACAACCAACAAACCAACCAACAACAATAACAAAAAAAACCTACAACGAACAAATATATAAAACAAAGTTTATTTATTTTATGGATGAGTGGGTGCAGCACAAAGCTGTGACTTGCTTATTAGCATTTTGCAAGAATCTGAATACAAGTCAGGAGGTGAAAATAGGTATCTAAGAATAATACCAAGTTGTATCTACAATAGTTTGCTGACCTTTGGTGAAATGGAATATATACTTTGAGGTCGTTGGTGATATATTCAGTCTGTTGTAAAAATTCAGGAGAACTAACTTGTTGTTTACCAGGACTCCAAGGTTCTTCTCCACAGAGCTGCTCTCTAGCAGATCACTTCCTACCCTGTACTGATGCATTTTGTTTTTCCTTCCCAGGTGCAGGACTCTACACTTATTCTTGTTGAACCTCTTTGCCCAGCTCTCCAGTCTGTCCCAATCTTGCTGAAAGGCCACACAGCCTTCCCGTGAATCAATCCTCCAAGTTTTGTATCATGAACAAACTTGCTGAGGATACACTTTGGTCCCTCACCCAGGTCGTTGATGAAGATGTTGAACAGGACTGGACCCAGCACTGATCCCTAGGGGACTCCACTAGTTACACATCTCCAGCTGGACTCTGCACCATTGATCATCACCCTCTGGGCTCTGTTGTTCAGCCAGTTCTCAATCCATCTCACTGTCCAGTCTTCTACCCCACACTTCCTGAGCTTGCTCATGAGGATGTTACGGGAGACAGTAGGAAGAGCCTTGCTAAGGTCAAGGCAGACTACATCCACTGGTCACCCTGCATCTACCCAGCCACGACATCATAAAAGGCTATCATATTAGTCAAGTATGATTTCCCCTTTGTAAATCTATGCTGGCTACTCCTAATAACCTTCTTCTCTTCCACATGCTTAGAAGTGTCTTTCCTTACAATACTACAGCTCTACTAACCACCAATAGTGGGACATCATGCTAATGAGACCTAACTGTGCCTCTGCCTGCCACCCCATCAACTGTTGAGTTCTATGAAGAACTATAACTTGTTATAGAAGTATCTTGGCTCATTGGGTAGATTCTGATTGTTTGAATATGCTTAAAAGAAAAAGTGTATCTGATCATTGTTCACTTAATTCACTAAGTAAATTAGAAATTCAATTCACTTCATGATGCATAATTGATTTATCTAAATAGCTAACTGAAAACTGAAAGTAATAAAATTAATGAAATGTTCTGCATTAATTATGGCAAACTCATTTATCTCCAGAGCTCTCTCTTCAATTTTTTACAGCTTATTCCCTAAATACTCTATTTCTCTACTAATTAAATATCTCTACACTTAAAGCATATACTGCAACTTTCCTTATTATTACAAAATTATAGTTGCAGTCAATGGTTAAGCTGGATGAAGGAGGATATGTGCATATATCTTACTGTGGGTAACCCCCTTTTTTATTTCACAATTGTTAGTTCTATCAAAATTTTCAGTACAACACACTTAAAAAGCAGGCATGATTGACATATAGTGATGATTATTTTTTATTCTTTGTGCTTTGTGGTTTCTTTGTCTTGTTTATTTTTATTAAAGAATTTAAGTAATTCTGAAGTTGTTTAATGCTGAATAAGGATGTTATACATCCATTTAAGAGATTATTTTGAGAAGTCAGAAGATCCTGCTTCTGCAGTGAATAAGTCCTGAGAATTATGTTTCCCCCTTTTTACAAATTCCTTTTATTTTATATTCATGTGGGTTTTCACAATAGCTAGAATTATGTTATCTTGCAGTCCTTCGAATGTACCAGAAAAAAGTAGATTTTATGAGCCACCCTCAGATACTAAAATAACTGTGCCTGTTAAGTGGCAGGACACTTTACTTGCAAAGCTTTTGGCAATATTACTAATCTCATACTGAAAGCAACATGAGTTTAAGTATAGAAGAGTTTTGTTTTGTTCTGGTGCTACGTGGTTACAGTAACAGCAGTTCAATAACTATATGGTGGCTGAGAAATTTAAGAATAGAAACGACCTTATTTTAGGTCTGATTCCTCTGCTGAGATTAGCATACACTCATATTTGCTATATTTTGAATGTATAGTAAGCCAAAAATCCAAAATCAAATCCACAATTCAAAAGGAACTCATATCTAGAGTTTTTAAGTCAAATGTGGTAGAGACATAATAACGTAAGTAAGCAATGAATTTATATTGAGTATGGTCAGTCTGACCAGATCTGTGACCTCTTTTTTGCTTTGCTATAAAAGCATTTCTGTGTGCTAGTTTTATAGGCACAGATTTTTAGGGAATGTGCCTTAGTAAAACTGTGTAAATATAGGAAGTAAAAATGGTAACTCATAGCCATGTTGAAATTGCTTAATTTGCTTATAATGCTTAAGTAGTTGAATGGGGAAGAAGTAACTGTAGGACATTGAGTCAATAGCCACATTTGTGCAAGAAAAGCTCAAAATAGTGATGCAAATGATACCTGGTTCTAAATTCATAGTCAAATTAGATTTATCTGCAGGAATGCAATACACAAAAACTTGTAAAGTAACCAGGAATATCATATAGTCCAAGCTGGCCTTGGGTCATAAACCACAATAACTTTTTTCATTTTCTTTCTCTGTGAAATTACTTTCTTTCAGCCTCTGTGTCTGAAGACTTAAACCACATCATTTTACATGTAATCTTAGAGAGTTTAAGTTTGTAGTTTTCACATGTTACAAATTATTTTCTTAAAATTAATCTTTCATCTAAAGGTTTATGTTTCATAGATCCAAGGTTATAAACGGGTTATTACAATACAAATGCATACCAAGGTCTGCATATTAAAACTCTAAAGCCTATTTTAAAGCTCTCTGATCTTGTTTAATCAGCAACATAAGAGCAGTCTGTTCCCTTGTGTGCTCTAGTTAGCTGAATGTTATTGCTTAGGTAAACAGTATACTTATTCTGATTAGGTTCATATTTATTCATTAAATCAAAGAAATTAGGGAAGAGAAGACCTTTGAGGTCATCTTGTCCAGTGCCTTGAAGGTGTAGGATTGTTCCCAACAGGGTGTTGTAAGCTAGATGCTTTGGACACTCCAGCTTTAACCAGTTCAAGTAATGGGGTTTCTGCCTTTTTCCTGTGACAATTAAGTGTTTGCTTTACAGACTTTAGTCTTACAAAAAATTCTGATGCTACTATTAGCATTTGATTCTCATTCTTACCTACATCATGGTCCAAGCAATGATCAATCTTCCACACAAAGTTTTAAGTAATGTTAGATCCTTATTAAATTATTGGGTTTTTTCTTTTTGATGAAAAAAGGGACTTTATATACATGTAGTCCTTTTGGTGTGTCTGTCTGGCTCTGCCATATACTTTTATCATTCTCAAATTTTAATTTAATGGAGTTTCTTAAAATTGACTACACTGTCTTGCTGAAAACTTTAATGGTAGCCCAGAGGATTTTTTGGGGGTGTGTGGGCTTTTTTTGTGGGATCTATCTTAAAATTTCCCCATGATTCTACATTTTGCTTTTTATCAAGCTTGTTATAAGAAGCTGTTTTGAAACTTCTCAAAACTTGTCCCTGCTTGACTGTGTTTTCATTGTTACAGAAGACATTTCTTCAAGAGGGGTAGAGGGGAGAACCCCACCCCTCCACAAATTTCTTTCTCAAGTCTGTGTACATTCTGACTAGGTCTCATGTGAAATATCTGTTTAAAAAAAACCAAAGACTAAAATCAACTTCATACCTGGAAGTTTATGTACCAGTACTTAGAGATGGCTGCAGGCTTTGTCAGGTGAAGAACAGTGCCGAGGGACTGCTTAAATATCCACTGCATTGGCAGTTTTCTGAGGCTTTACTCTACCATTAGCCTAGGTTTTGAATGCACAATATTCTTGTCTTAGAAACTGTATGTTGTCTTCTAGCCACAGAACTCCTTGCCCTGCCAGTGTTCTACATCAATTATATACTGATACCTCCATGATCTTTACTTGTGAAGCCATCTGGAATGCTACAGATGCCTACGGCCTCATGTGAACTCAGTGTTGGGGGCAGAAAAATGAAGTTACCAAACCACATGCCATATTTTTCAGCATGTCCATATCCATAGATTTTGCATTGTGGTTGTAAGTCTGGAATTTTCCTCTACTGCCTCATGATCTAAAGTCCTATCCATCTGCAGCTAATATTGGGAAGCCATTGTTGAGTAAAATAGCAACCTGAGAGACTAGGTTTGGCTTTTTTCTTGTTAATGTGAAGGGCTTTTGCATTAACACTTGTGCCATTGTATTGTAGCCAAACACACAATCATCCAAGTATTTGAATCTCTTCTCAGCCACCACCTTAATAAATATCAGAACAAGTTATCCCCCACATTTTGTTATTCCCACATGTACCATGCTTTTTAAAAACAACTCTGTTTTTTAAAAACTCCACTCTCTGGAGTGGATCTTAGAATCATAGACTGGTTTGGGTTGAAAAGGACCTTAGAGATCATCTAGTTCCACCCCCTTGCTATGGGCAGAGACATCTCTCACCAGACCAGGTTGTTTACAGCTGGACCTGTATGTTAAAAAGCAATAGCCTATGCTGCAGTCTCTGCAGCACTTCTACCCACGTTTAGATAATCCAATAGTATGTAAGTGGTGTAAATACAATGTCCTAGTTTTCAGTAACATGCAAGTCTAATTCTGCTAACCTGAAGCCTAATTTAAAGGTATACTTGCCCTATTTTAATGCCTTGAAGAAGGAGGGGAAACACTCAAACTGTCCACCTTTTGAGGAGTGTCCCATCACAACAAATTATATTTTATGTAATCATTTGCATCACTCTAAGTGGAATTTCAATCTTGAGCAATTGTCTGAAAAGACAGGGATAGCAATTCAATAAAATATCTATTAGTGTGAAGTTTTGATATAAAATCTTACTAGCTCAATAAGTCTTTTAAGGTCACTATAAATTAATCAAGTGCATAGATATAAATGAGAGCTGAAAAAGAGAAATCAAACTGTTTGTCTTTAGAAGAGCAACATAATCCCTTGCTCTTAAAATTCAGATTTTATGGGGTTTTCATTTTGATACTATAAGGTCAGCTAGACATACTAATATTATCTCTGCACCCCCCCACCCCCCAGTATCTGCAGCAGTGAAATAAAACCTGCATTCTCATTTTATACAGGAGGTGAAAATAAATTACCACAATGTTACCTAATATCTAAATGCTTTGAATAGTGCACAGAGAACTCTATTGGTGGACCAGTTCACAGGATTTCTTGGGAGTCCTTGTCCTTTATGGTAGGAAACTTTATTTTAGCAGGGTGCAGCCAGCTTTCCAGCAGTGTTCTCAAGCAGATCTTGTGCAGCACGAGTGTAAATTCAAGAATACGTTTTTCAGGGCATAGGAGAAATAAAGGTGGGAACAGGTCGGTCCTGCCTGAACAG
The DNA here is from genome assembly GCF_020740795.1 of Apus apus. Lineage (NCBI taxonomy): Eukaryota > Metazoa > Chordata > Aves > Apodiformes > Apodidae > Apus > Apus apus. Next base: position 76,750,352 of record NC_067283.1, read on the forward strand.
TCATCTATGGTATTGTGTGAACACATGCCTAACCAAGTGGTGGTGATTGCTCTTAAATAGGTCTCCACGGATAACAAGCAGGAAGGTAAAAAGGTAAGGGTGATGTATCACTCCTGTTAGTATGGCTTGTGTACTGCCATGAGAGTGAATCTAGGTCACTGACTGCAGTAAAAGCTGCATTTGTTGAACGGAGTATGGGCTTTACCGGTGTCAGCCTTCCTGCTTCTTGTGTCTTTCTCCTTGTTTCAGGATAATCCAAGAGTAGTCCCACATAACATGACAAAGACAAGCAGCTAAATATGGCACCCATTTCTCCTGTCTAATTTGAGTACTTGTGCTCCTGGTAGCTAGAGAGACAGATCTCCTCACAAAGATTCTCTCATCGTCTTTGGCCCTGGTCCTTCAGTGCTGGAATATGGTGATGAATAATGGACTGGAAGATCTTGGCCCTGACTAACAATGCTGAGTCCCAGCTGGAAAAAAGTATCAAGTGGCAAAACAAGGTTGGATACTTCTGAAAAGCAAACTGCACTTATATTTACTATCACCTGAGCTCTGATAGAATAGAGGGAAGAAGAAAGGCAAAAAAACCCCTCCAGTCAAGCTAAAAAAAAAACTGGGAACAAAGACTAAAGAGAAAATCAATTACTCCCTAGCTGGGATTGCATCACTCCCTTTTAGTTCCTTAATGGAAGAAATTTTGAAAGAATCTTGAATATAGACTCCACTTACTTGCTTTCAAGATCACTTGTGTTCTTAGTTTTCTTACACTGATTACAACAGTTGTAGTCTACATACTTCAATAATGTCTAAACAAATAGAATAGGATCACATGCAACCATATTGAATTTTAGACAAAAAAAACTTTTCACTTAATGCAGCCTAAAAATAATTCAAGTGAAAAAATTACAATAAATTGTCAGAAGACAAGAAAAGCTGGATAAACTATGACTGCTCTTGCTTCAGCTCTGTAGCTTTTATTCATCTGAGTAAATAGGAACATAGGTTGTCGTGTATGCAACGATTCTTCAATCTTCAATATCATTAAAGACTTCAAAACTAGCATTAAAATTAAGAAAGAAAAATGAAATAATCCTAAGAAATTCAGGTATTTCCTTTCAGAAAGGGAAACTAATACAAACATACAATAATGGAATGTATTAACAAATCAACTAGAGTAGTGGACAGGAAAATGATTGTATGCAGTTATAAATAAGTGACAGAAAAAAGCGGGACACTCAGCAATATATTTTCTTAATTAACTTGCAATAAATTCCCCTCAAATGCACAGCTTTGTAAACCTTCCAAATTAAAATAAAAAATAAATAAAATTTAAAATCCTTTATATAGATCTGAAAAGTCAAGGAAAAGCTAAAGAGAAAGGAAGAAAAATAATCATGCTGGAACAACGACACACAAAGGAAAATGGAGGGGCAGCAAATTCATTTGGTCTTATCTGCGATGAGACAAGAACAGGACATCTATGTATTAAACAGGACAGTGTGAATACAGAAAATAAGGAAACAGACTAACTTAGAGTGGAATGTGGTGCCTCCAGTTTCCAAGAGAAAAAAACAAGTTTCGTGCTGTTTCTGTGAGCATTTGAGCATTTCATTACTTGAATACTGTGCAAAAGCACTTGCAATAACAGTAAATTGGCAATGGAAATTAGAGGAAAAAATGAATATGCTGCTGTGCTATAAAAAGTTCCTTTATAATTTTTTTCAAATATGAGGCATCACAGACTTGTACAAAGGCTGAAAATGAACTGGAAGGTAATAGATGAGTTAAGGGGGAGAATAAAATGAGAAGAAAAAAGCCTAGCCTTGAACTGACAGTGAAATGAAGGGTTGTTTTAAGGCAGCTGTAAGAGAGGCTATCAAAATTTTACCTCTGCTAAGTTTTGCTGAATTCATCCACAGAGCATGGAGAGTAGACTATGGCATTATAGCAGACTAATCAAATTATTGCTGGTGAAAGCAGATCTTGGCACATTGAGTAATCTCTTTTTTTTTTTTTTTTTTTCCTTATTACACTTGTCACTTCAGGGATTCTTTTTTTTAATGAGGAAACAACTAAGAAAGGACATTCCCATTAATGGTGCTTTGTGATGCAGTACTTCAAGAATTGGGCGGATAAGGCAGTAATCTTCTATAAAATGCTGAAATGAAAAATACTGTTAACATGTTATTGGCCTCGTATTGCTGGGCCTTTTTGCAGGGGTCAGCACAAACACTAAATCTGAATACTCAACCCAGAATGTTTTTATCTTCTTTATTTTGACAGTACCTAGATTTATTAAGATACCTACAAGGGATGAGAGCAACAGACACTACCCCACCTATAAAAAGCGGCCTTGGGAGCACTAGCAATCAGAAGCACAGGATCAGAGCAATGCATGGCAGTTTGTGTAGCAGGGCACCAAAGCTCTACTTGGAATGGTGGCTTCCACCCAGCAGAAAGCTGTGGCATCCCTCAGCTCTGCACACGCTATGGCTGATGCAGCTCACTTAGAGGACAGGGGTAAATGGCAGCAAGTTCCTGCCCAGTGCAGCAGGTACCACAGGCAAATCTCTTCAGCAGCTTACCTTCCCATTACTCTTGCATAATAGCTGCAGTGCTTTGGAAGGGAAACTGAATGCTGACAAAGATGACAGTTCACCTTGCTTGGAGGTGTCACCAGGGTTGAGTTGGACTGTACCCCACATGAAAACCACTCCAGTAAAGAAAAAGGCAAGTCATTGTCATAGGTGACTCAGTTCTGAAGAGAGTGGAAGGCCCAATATGCAGACTGGACCTGCTTCTTAGGGAGGTCTGCTGCCCCCCTGGGGCTTGGGTTAAAGAGTTTCAGAGAAAGCTTCCTTCCCTAGTATGGCCTTTGGACTACTATCCATTATTGACCTTTCAGGTAGGCAGTAATTAAGTAGCAAGATGGAATCCAGAGGCAATGAAGAGAGACTTCAGGGCCTTAGGATGACTGGTTAAGGGACGAGGAGCAAATGGGTGTTCTCCTCCATCCCTCCAGTTGTGGGGATTGATGAGGCAATAAACAGAAAGAGCTGGCAGATCAATATCTGGCTCCAAAATTGGTGTCACCAGAAGGACTTTGGGTTCTTTGACCCTGGGCCAATTTACATTACATCAGGCCTGCTGGCAATAGATGGGGTACACCTTTCTCAAAGAGAAAAGAGGATCCTAGCACAAGAGCTAACAGGGTTAGTTGAGAGAGCTTTAAACTAGATTTGAAGAAGGAAGGGCACAAAATTGGGCTTGCTGGAAATAAGCCTGGGGCCAGAACAAAGAATGATTCTGTGATTTTCCTTCTCTACATATACTAGTGATGCCTGGTGCTAAGATCAGAGTACCGCTGGCCTGAGTTTCTAGATCTCCAGTCCTCTTGGTAGATAGGAATAATGGTCCGGCTTATCACACAATAGTGCTGTAAGATGCTTTATGTTCTGTTGGGAGTTGCAATATTGTTACTGTCCGTGTACTGATTAAGCCCTGAAACTCTGGTAATGTGCTATTACTGCCTAACCAAACGTGATAATAGCCTCCAAGCTGAAATCCACTGTCCTGAGATCCTCCAAAATTGTTATATTTGTGGTTGTCTGAATTACGTACATCTCTTGAACTGTTCAGAGACTCTAAGCAGCAGATCTGTCCCAGTGGTAACGGATCTGACTCGTTATTGAATTTAAACTCAACCTCTAAATTTGGCCTCTCATACGAATTTCAAAACCGGCATTTGATTTGTTATATTAACTTTTAAGCAGAGTAACACTGTAAATATCAAAATTGTTCTTCCTTTACTCTAGGGAAGATGGTACTACTATCTACTCTTGGTTTTTTTAGAGTATGCCATTTGCTTTTTCAAAACCATGTACTTACTCTATGTTCCTAACGAATGTTAGGAAAGTCCTATGTTTTATTCTTTACTAATATATTTGGAGTATTAACAGTGGAAATACTACGTAAGCATAAAGGTATATTTAACAAAGTATGATATTCTCCTGGCATGAAGTTAATTCTTCATCATTTGGGAGCATCTCTTCTTAAATAGTAAATGTGGATAATTAATTAATGTTTAAGGGTATCCTTGAAGATCTAGAATAGGATATTTTGAAGTAGCTTCATTGCTCTGAAGTAAATCTGGTTTAAATTATTTCCAAGGCATTTCAAAGTAAGCAAAGTGTGCTTCTGAATTATTCAATCTGACTCAAAGTTTTATTTACAAAATAAACATGGTGGACCTCACCTTAATGATTTAAAAGCAGTTGACTGAAATGGGCACTGTTTAGGACAGAACAGAGGAGGCAACTTGCTCAACCTGTGAGGTGAGATAATGCAAAATAGTTCCACTCTGAGTCTTCCATTTCTGTCAGCTCTCTAACACCAGGAAGTCCCACCTGTGCCTAGCTAGCTCCTTTCTCTGACCTTTTTGTTGTATCATTGATTTTAAGTGGAGTCTGCTCCTCTTTTAGAGTTATTCTGTCCTCCTAGGTCATTCAGAGATATGTTCAAAAACTTAAGGCCTTTATGAAAGATGCAGTTGGTATCAACAGACCCTGTAACCTGTGCCCATGTGTGCACCCATTGGCCTGTGCCAGTCTCTTCAGGTGTGTTGGAATGTGTAGAACAGTCCTACAATAACTTTAAGAGCTGCCACATAATATTATCATGTATGATATTGGTTTATAGAACTTACAGCTTTATTCTATGCAGAAAGTAGTAAATACTCAATTGCTTTCAGTAATGGAAATTTATTTTCCTACAACAAGTAGGAACTTGACTGAAGTTATCACAGCTATTTTCTTTATAGCTTTTCATTTGCTTGTTTGGTCTGCTGAGCTGACATTTCCTTATAATTTAGTCCATAATTTCTTTGTTTTAAATGCCATGTTATATATCTTAATGTAAGCTACCTGTACCTGTACCTGTTTCCTTAGTTTATTAATAAGCTCACAGTGACCTTTCCAAAGGTATCCTGGAATCCCAAAAATTGACCAGTTCCCTGAAAGGAAAAATAGCTCATATATGCTGTGTCCTGATTTGAGCCAGAATGAAGCCAGTTTTCTTTTTACTGATTTTTGGAAAAACATTCCATTGTTATCAGTCTTAGTTGGAACACTGTTACTAATTAAAAGAAAGCTTATTGAAGGAAAAAGAAATAATTAGTAAAAGGAAAATCGGCTTAATCGTGGCTCAAACCAGGACAGTATCCAAGGATGGTGACTCCACCACCTCCCTGGGCAGGCTGTTTCAGTGCCTGACTACTTTCAGTAAAGAAATTCTTCCTAATGTCCAATCTAAACCTCCCCTGCCACAACTTCCTGCCACCATTTCCTCTGGTTCTATTGGTATTCTCTTAGGAGAAGAGGCCACCTCCCTACAACCTCCTTTCAGGTAGTTGTAGAGGGCAATGAGATCTCCCCTCAGCCTCCTCTTCTCCAGACTAAACATCCCTAGTTCCCTCAGCTACTCCTTGTATGCCTTGTTCTCTAGGCCCTTCACCAACTTGGTAGCTCTTCTCTGGACACACACCAGCATCTCAACGTCCTTCCTGTAGTGATGGGCCCAGAACTGAACTTAGTACTCAAGGTGCAGCCTCACCAGTGCCAAGTACAGAAACATGATCCCCTCCCTGCTCCTGCTAGCCACACTATTCCTGATGCAGGCCAGGATCCTGTTGGCCTTCTTGGCTGTTTTCTTAAGTTTTCTTTCTGTGAGGAAATTGATCAGAGTTGTCCCAAATTGGTGTGCTTATCTTGTATCAGCTTGGGGATAGGAAAGCATGTTAGCTTAGTGCACTTATCTCTTCCTGGCAATGAGCAGGTGCGAAGATTGAACAACTTGTTTATGTAAGTCAAGACCCAGTCCAGATGTTAGAAGCTTCTTACAACCTGGCAATTTGGGAGTTTTTACAGCCCTGGTAATTCATGCGACTGCTGGGATAGGGTGAAGGTCATGTGCCAACAACAGTTGGAGGCAAAGACTTACAGCCAGAGTTGTACCAACATGGCTGGGAAGAAGTACACATCGACAGCATGCATTGGTTCTACTTTCTTCCTCCTCTCTTAATTAATAACATCATTAGCCTGTTAGGAGCCAATTGGCATACAAGATATGACCCGGTCCCACCTTGTCAAGAAGTATAAAATAGCCCTTAGAATCCTCTGTGTTTGAGGAAGAGAATCTCAACTATTTCTGGCGGGTTGACGGCCCTGGACCTCTCTGTTCCCCAGGCAGGAATGCCTTCCTGGTAAGAAGTTGTGCCTCTACTTTGTCGAAGATACAGGATGAATTGTTCCTATACTTTAGCTAATTATTCAGCTAGCTTTGAGACACTTATTGCTAATACAGTTGTTGTATTTATCAATGGCAATTCTGGACTTGTTATATCTGTCACCTTAGTAAATTCTCTATCTTTTCAACTTTGCAAAACTGTCTCAGTGTAAGTCTTTTGTGGGGCTCTGAAACAGGCCAGCACTTGCCGTAACAGGTGGCTGTGAGCACATAACCCTTTAGACATAAACTGTTGACTGAGTCTGGGACTAGGATTAGATCTAGCTGCACCTAGACTCCTCACTGAGGAGCAAAAGGGGTTCAGTCTGAACCTCGTGACTCAATGGGATGGCCTTCTCCAGCCACCTTGCAGACTCATATCCTTTTATGCAACACCCTCTTAGAAGGAGAAGGTCATTAGAGTAGTTGAAATATGTCTGTGATATATGCATTCATTTCTGTAGTTTTGATATGGCAAATTCCTTTCTGCTTTGCTGGGAAAATGGGGGATCTGTTTTGTTTTTTTTTTTTTTAATTCCAGTTCTATCTTTCTCTTGTGTTGCATTATAACCTTTCAGCAAACATGACTGATAAATGGAAATACATTAAGCTGGGGTACCATTGTAACTGAGGTTAAAAGACAGAATAACCATACTGATGTTAATAGTTCACAGCACCGTTCCTGTGTTCTGCACTCTAACAAGACAGCACTACAAAAACATTTGATGTAAACCCAGGCTATTGCTTCAATACCCAGGCAGGGAAAAGAAGGATGATTTTGCTGTGAAATACACTGTTAAAAATATTTCCAAATTTGTGAATTAAAATTAAAAATCAAATGCTTTTATGATCTGGGAATTGCTGGTAGACTTAACATAATGAGTAGTTCCGAAGATATGGTGCTTGATGAGAAATTTTGATGACCAGTTCTGGAATAATTATTTCCAGTGAGCTCTGTCAGGTGTCTGAGGATGTGTTAGAGTGAACTTAAGATATTGCAGCACTTTTGCTTGTCAAAATTCTCTACTTTTAAATACGACAATGTTAGTAATGCAGTCACAAAGCCCGAGAAACTGATTATTTGAAGTATACTTGAAGATTTCTTGGGGTGTATCCTCTAGTTATTTAGCACTGATAGAACTACAATTTTACTGATTTATTTGCTAATAACTAGGATTAATAGTAATTCCTTTTTATATTATTCTGTGATGTTAAAATACTGTGACATTTCTAAATAAATCAAATCTTTAAATGGACTGACGTTACAAGACATGACAAGAAAGCCACCCGAAGTCTTTGGGTTAATCCCCTGATATCACGAATTAATCATGCTGTGTCTAAATCCTCCCTAAATTAAATTTTATATCTATATCCTTCTACTACTGTTGAGAATTTATCATTTTTCAATAGCGAGAAATTGCAAACTCTTTCTTCTAAATGCAATTCTATTCCCAGAAATCTGATTTTCCCAGACTATTGTTCAGTTTTAGCCCTCTTCTACTTCTGGAATGGAATGGGAACTATGCAGTTTTACTAACTACCTTTGTCAGTCAGATTTACTCACAATAACTTTTGAATGCACTGGTTAACTTTTGGCATGCTTTTAAAAGGATACAGTTTTCAAAGTTTTATTTTCAAATATTCCTACATATTTTGTGAGAAAGACAGATTAATACAGCAGAGATAAAAATAAGTGAACACTGCTGACAGAAAAACCAAACAGAAGTTCCTAATGTACCTGGGGAGCCTAATCAGTGTGTGAATAGCTTTGGCCTACCCAGAGTTCATGTCTTTTTGCCTGCTGGAGTTGTCTTGGAGAACAGACTGGGTTCAATTACAAGGTATAGAAGGAAGTTGAAGCATTGAGTAGGACAACTAAGGACAGAAATATTGTTCACAGAACAAAAAAATATAAATTAATAGTTTCTAAAAAAGCCTTCATTCAAGCACTAGTTTAAATACATGTTTATGATTGATGTATAAGAATTGAAGAAAAAAAGCTAATGAAATTGTCTCAGGGCCATAGTACTTTCAATTTGAAAACAGGCATCCAGCCTGGAACTTAGCGCTTGTCTCAGGGTATAGTACCTAATATCATGAAGCAAATTCAGAAGCTGGAAACCTTAGTCCTTGGTCATCTTATGTGGAGGCAGTCTAATATGGCAGCAATGTCATAATTCCCACCCAAGGAAGTAATACTGACAAGTTTAACTCAGAATGGTGTCTTTTTTCATGCGTCTTGAGGTTTCCTGAGATAGCAATGATAGCTTAAAGAAAGAAGGAATTTCAGAGTAATAGTGCTAGCAGAATGTCAGCAGAATATTAATCAAGGAAAATCAGTCACTGCCCATCACTGTTTCAGCTGTGTTCATAATTAAGTCTAAAAAATAATTACATTAAAAATAATAGCCACTTTTGGAACAGTAACTGGCACACAAGTACTCCCAAATAATTCTAGAATAAGGATGAATATGTAATTTTATACTGTAAGAAAGTTGTCCCAGCTTTAAGTATCCCAAAAGTAATGACCTTTATGGCTTCAGCTTAGCTTAATACCAACTAATTGCACAGTATAAAACATGCTATATCAACATCTCATTTTCAGTTCACCACCACTCTTTGAAGCTTTCAGCTGGTGCCCTTTTATCTTCCAAACTGTAATACAAAATAATAAAATTACCTTTTACCTTGAGTTTAAATTAACTTTGGTTATTTCTTAATTAAATTATAGAATAGTAAATATGCCTTATGTCTTCAAAAATTTAAGCCAACTAGCTCTCTTATATAAAATGAGGGCCTCCTATTCCCCACTAGAAATAAAATTTTTGTGCTGTATCTTATTAACGCATCGACAGTACAATTAGAAATTAATATGTATTGTGGAATGTAAGAAATTTTGTTTTCTGAATGATAAGAACAAGAAGTACTTTGTGCTTGAATTAGCAAATGCTAGTCATTAGAGTGTGTGAAATCATAGATGGAAACATCATAGGTTTGGTTGGTTTTGCTTCTGAACAGTCATTATATTGAAACCAAATACATTAATTTATCATGTTGATTGTACTTGTTTGACCAGTATAAATTGATCGATCTGCTGTAGTGTGGAAGTTCTTCAAAGCAGAATATAGGTGAAGTTTAATTTCACATAGCTAATGCACAGAGTAGGTCCTTTCTTAATATGCCCAGAGGAGTTAACAAAATATTTGATCAATTTTCTTCTATAGCATCCCATACCTTATTCTAACAGTTCTTTATCAGAATTATAATGCCGGTGATTTAACCTTTACATAAGTTGGGAAACTGAATGAGAAGACAACACATCTTCTGTCTGTCACTGAGAAAACTTCTGCACAGTAACTCTAGTTGTGATTTCTGTCCCAAAGCTTAGCATAATTAATTTCACAATTGCTTTCTTCAACCTAGTAACAGTACAGACCATTGGTGTGTGTATGTTCTTATTTACAAAGACCAAAAATGCATCTACGGTTCTTATGAGAGAAATCCGGTGTTATAACAAACGGATTCAGAATGAGAGCTGTAACTGCATCAGAAAATGGTGGGTTTGTTTTCGCTGTGTTTGTTGTTTTATTTATTTGAATGTAGTAGAAGGAAATAATGACTTTTGTTATTATACTTGACTAAAGAAATGGCAGTTAAAAGCATTTTGTGTTTGTTTGCTATAGAATTCACATATCAGAGCATCACAATCTTAAGCTAAGTCATGTTCATAAACCTGATAATTATTATGGCTGTTTTGTGGGTGTAGAGGGAATGAGTCAGAGCACTTGATCCAGTTTTCCATCATTGTCAGGGCAAGGATCTCATTGCCTCTATAATTTGTTTCTGAGCCTGGGAAAGTAAAACTGTGCATAATTGGTTTAATGACAATATAAACCACCAGTTCAGTTAAGATACTGGGAGGAAGGGTTGCTGTTGCCTGTGCTCTGGTGCTCTACTTTGCCTAACACCTCCCAGTGGAGGGCAGGCAGCTTCAGTGATGTGCTGCAGTAATTGCTCCACAGCCTCTGCATCTGTTTGTGGGTTTACCTACTAATGCTTTAAAAAAAAAACACAAAAAAACCCCCACACCAAAGCCCCCAAAGACCAACAAAAAAAAACCCCTATACATGTTTCCTAATGAACACTGCTTGGAAAAGAGTTTGAAAGAAGATTTCAATGGATAGACTAGAGTAACTGCAGAAGCAGTATTTATGTGTAGTTATTGGCTTTGAGTGAATAAATATCAATTTGCATGCCCATTATGAGATTCTGCAAGCATAATATGCGTAAAAGCATTTATGTCAGACACAGTGAGTACGCCTATAAATCTTGAAAGTAAATGTTAAGAGCAAAGACATGTTTGAAGTTCTGAGTATATGGGGAAGTGGATTGCTTAATAAGCAGTGCAGGGCTTGAATGCTTGCAAAATTATTTTCTTTAGGCTTTTGTACTGCTGCTGTCACAGTGTTCAAACTTTTCAGATGGTATCCTAAAATAAAAAGCTGCCATTTTTAACATGAAGTCTTTCGCCCTTTCTTTCATCTCCCTCCAGGAAGGAAAAAGGAGAATTAGAGGTCCATTTTAACATTTTAAAAACTAAGAAAATTTTAGCTGTTACTGCCTCTGAGCAAGCCAGTACCTCTATGATTCAAAGTGTCTGTTGATATTCAAGTAACCTTCTTTCATGTCCAATCATTCCTGTCCCCATTCTGGCCCTTGCATTCCCAGGCTGTTTGTGGAGTTGTAGTGTGATCAGGATGAGGAAACAACTCTATGTTAAAATAAAAAATACCACTTAAATGAAGATTAGTTTCTATATTGCAAAATGGTGACCTTTTCTCTCACTGTACAGATAAATGAATGTAATTGAAGGGCAAGAAACTATGTGAAGAAGCACCTGTTGCTGTCAGATGGTGTCACCATCAAATATTTTCTTCACTATGAAACATGAGGCCTCTGACTATCCCAGGTCTGTGATTGCTATTACTGTACACAGAAAGGAATATCCAACTACTATTTTTAAAAAATAAATAGAATTCTGATAACAAGTATGAATTCAGAGAAAAATTACCTTAAATTTGCCTTAATGTTTGATAAGGCTTGGCAGCCATAGAACCTGTATGAAAAAATGTATGAATGTACCAATGCACAAATACTATACAGTATGGGGAGCCAGGGGGAGGAGAAACTCTGGCACTGGATTCACTAGTACCGTTTTTTTGAAGCTGAATATGGCAAACCATCCAAGAGGAAATTACAATGATCAATAAGCGTTATAATGAAACGTGGGAGAGGATTATTGTAATATTTCAATTAAAATATACGACAATTTCAACATTTCTTGAATAAAATGCTTGCTGTTAAAGGGAAAACATGGGGAAAAAATCTTAGTTCTAAACATAGCAGAGTTTTCTGGCAGGTTTGCCCAGAGCATAATAGGTATGTTTTAATTAAATTTCTTAGCGTATGTAACTATAGTCATATTTCAAGCAAAGAAAAAAAAAATAAAAATTATGTATCATAAATCATTCAGACAACTAGGCATTTTTAAAATGTGAAAGTACAGCATATTCCTGGAAAGAAATATCACATCACAGTAGTTCTAGGTTAATAAATATTATACTAATTGGTAAGGAACTTATATGACTTAAATCAGAATTTTTAGCATTCTGAAATAAATTAAAGTAATAAACACTTAGAAAGTACTAAGCTTAAAATCAGTTAAGTATATAAGGGTATTGAATACACTGATGTAGTTCACAAAGGAACAATATAGCATTGAGAATTTGACACATTATACCTACAAATGTAAGAACTGATGAAAAAATAAATTATCATCATTAGATTCTCTTACAAGCATCATCTTTTGGCTATGAATTTTCAAGTTAAAGCAGTTAGAGATGTGCAATCAGAAACCGGTGCATCATGGTGGGTCCTGGAACTGTTTTGCAGGGCAACAGTGGAAGCTTCTGAGAAATCTCTTATATTTACTGGCCCATGTTTCTTTTTCTGGAGGGATAATATAGAGAAAAGGGACAGCTGATAATCAGATTATTTTAGCTTGTGTTCTTGCTAGATAAAACACTTGGTTGAAGAATTCTCCACTGATTTATTATTACTTTTTGTATACATTTTCAGTCATCACAGAAAATTGCAGACTGGATTCAGCATATAATCTCTCTTAATAAGTGGTCAAACAAGTTAGCATTTTCTATCAAATACCTTAAACTATACCACAAACATTTAATTTTTGTCAGGCCCTAGCGGTCAGCTTTAAATTTATATTAGGCATTTTTAAGGTACTGGTATTAGATATTTTCTCACCTTGACATTTTCTATCCCCCAGCTCTTTTTACTCAGTTTCTGTCTGATAAACTATAAAATACTGCAGAAAGCTACATGAAAGCACAAGTGAGTATATGACGTTTGACCTGAAAACCTACAACTACTTTTAAAAAGTCAGTGCTGTGATGTGGCTGTTCCATTGTGTTTTCCAGAGTTTGTTTAGCTTCATGTCATACTCAAAGAGTGAAGCCTTACTAAAGTTTTCTTAACCCCCTAAAAGCTCTGGGAGCATAACTCATAGAATCACAGAATCATAGAATCATTAAGGTTGGAAAGGACTTTAAATATCATCAGGTCCAGCCTTCCTGCTATGAGAAAGGACACCTTTCCAATAGAACAGGTGGCACAAAGCCTCATCCAACCTGGCCCTTAAACACCGCGAGGGAAGGGTCTTCCACAACTTCCCTCGGCAACATATTCCAGTACCTTAGTACCGTCATGGTGAAGAATTTCTTCCTGATGTCTAACCTAAATCTTTCCTCTTTCAGTTTAAAACCATTACCACTTGTCCTGTCACTACCCTGTCTGGTGAAATACTCATACTAGTTAGTATCTCCCTTTTCATCTGAGAAATAGATAGCAGAGGATGTTTGCAAAGATGGGTGGGTTCTAGGAATAATATGAGAGTAATCCCAGTGTCAGGCCTCAGGTGCTCAGACAACTCAAGGTATGCCCTAGAGGGGAACAGATGTATTTCCTGGCGATGGAAAGCAGAAAGAAGGCAGGTGGCTGGTTCACTCTCCCATCCCTTTAAAAGCTTTTCAAGGTCCTATAGAGGCAACCCAATACTTTCAATGCCCTCCTGTCTCTCCTGATAAAGTTAACCACCTTTCCAAGGTTCTGTGCATCTCATGGACTTCCTGTTTTATGGATCAGGAAGATTTTATATTTTTTTCCTATTGGAGACAATTTTAATACTTTGTAGCAAATGAATACTCTTACTGTTGGTTTCTGTGCTTAGTTCACTTCAAGTAAATGATAAATAGGCCAACCCCACAAGTACGTGAAACGGAGCTGGGGAACTCAGGCGAGTTGGACATTTGGTGTTTCTCTTTATGGTTCTCTCTTTCCTTTGCAAAAGCATACAGAACTCACCCAACTGCTGTGGAATAAGCCAGGGGAAACCTGCCCCACAGCAGTAATTGCATTAAAAGAGCATTCTAGTTCCTCTCTGGGTTCAAAAAATTGCCTGGTATCTGAGAAGACAAAGTGTGTGGTGAGTACTTCTCACAGCTGCTGAGTTAAGAAAACTGTGGCCTGCTGCTTAAATTCAGCCTTCCCTCTGTTCGTTTTTTCCCTATGGGTATCTGATCAATGGAAGCAGGACTGTGACATGAGAAAATCCATTTCTAATATCTAAAGCTGCAGGTGAGCTCTTACGGATTTCATAATATCTATCTGTCATGCTGCCTACGCAGTCCCAGTCATTACCAAGTCAACAGTTCTCAAAGCATCCAGTGACTATCACATGAAGAACAGAATCTGGTTTTGTAATCCCCATCTCATATAGAAGATAGTGTTGATTTTAGGTGAAACTGAGACCCTTAGCATTTAGAACTATTAAAGATCTGCTACTTAATGCTGCATTGGAGATACTGTTTATAGATCTGGAGACTGGCTACATTGTACACAGACAACAAAAAGTCTGAATTGAACTATGATGTTGCAGCACTTGGCTAAACAGTGCATATTCATATGAAATTTTTCAGTGGACAATGAAATCACATATACTTGGGAAACTATCATGTTGTAGGGCCTCAAGGAGTTTCAAGGGACCATACATGCTTTAAATGTGATATCAAGTATTGCAGGTAGGTATAGATTAAAACAAAACAAAAAACCCACAACCAGCCAAAACAAACAAACAAAAACAGCCCACAATTTTACAGGCAATTAAATTCACAAATCCAACTAAAACAACTTTGCTTGTTTCTGGCACACTATGGTAATACATCTTGTTACATTGTTCTTAACATTTCTTTTCCATGTTTATGTTTTGTTCTGGAGTATATATCACTCTCTCTAAATGGTGATTTGTAAATTTCCTCTTAATATCTCTAATTTTAAACAGTATTTGTATTTCTAAGAGTATGCATTGTTACAAAGAAAACTATACTGCTTAAGGTAATTATAAGTTCCTGTTTTCCAAATTGCTTTTCCCTTGACCAAAGCATTACTGTCGAATCTGTAATGCTGCTTTTTGTATAGCAACAAATTGTACTTGTGTGTCAGAAATATGCATAAGCGCCTTTTTTATCTTTGTATACAAAATGAGTAGTTTTCTCACTTTCTATTTATCATCCCTAAAAGCAAAGCCACTTTCATGTTAGTGCCTTGATGCAGGAGGGTAACCAAGAGTAAACATTACATATTAAGATTTTCCAAGTACCCTCCTGAATCAGAGCCTTTAGATCTTCAAAACCATCAAAGATGAAGTTATCCTGTCTAACTGCTGAAGTCTAATATTTTTGTTCAATCTCCATCCTGAAAAAAGGAAATGGAAATCAAGTATTAAAATCACATTGTAAATCACCAATCACATCTGACTTAATTTGTGCCTTTAAAAAATTACATCTCAGGCTTACAAAGTACAAAGCTCATCCTGAGTGAGACTACACACTAATTTTATTCCATATGAACTTAATCTAAACTGTTATCTGACATCACATTGTTACCTAATTCATGTTTTCAGTGACTTCGTGGAATTAAATGTAACCTCAAAATTTGTGAAATGGTTCAGAGGTTTTGAATCATTAAGATCATACCTCGTAAGTCTTCTGAAAACCAAAGTAAACAACTTTCTTAAGCATAGACCACAGAGATGGCTTAAGCCACAGCTGGCAATTGTTGGCTGACCTGAATTTTCAAAGATAATGTAACTAATTTCTGCAAAGTTTTGATTTTTTTATAGCTGCTTAATAGCTTCCCAGTGGTTGGGAGATCTCAGTGGCATCCAGTTTGCAAAGATCAGAGGTATCTGAGGTGGTTCTTGCTGGACGTTTAATTGACTTTCTCTCTCCATTTCTCACAGTCTCCAAGGAACTTAAAATCCGTGGGCTCTGGGACCTGTTTGCTGGGAATTCCTGACTGGGTTATCTTGTCATTGAGATCTAGGTACAACTGCTCACCCAGAGGTTCAGTGTTATTGTAGACAGATGTAAGAATTCCCTGTTCTTAGTATAATCTAAGAAACAATACAATCAGGTCAGTATTAGTCTTGTGAGTGCACATACTGGTGATAATAAGACTGTCTGGATGGTCACATCCAGATGGTAGTAACCAGTGGTTCTGTGTCCAGATGGAGACTTTCAGAGATCTGTACTGGGACCAGTACTGTTTATTATCTTCATTAATGACGTAGTGGAATTTAGTGCATCCTCCGCAAATTTACAGATGACACCAAGCTGAGTGATGTGATTGACATGCCCTAGGCACAGTATGCCATCCAGAGGGGCATGGACAAGCTTGAGAAATGTGTAATGAGGTTCACCAAGTGTAAGGACCTGCACCCCAGTCAGGGCAGTCCCCACATCAATACAGGCTGGGGGATGAAGGCATTGAGAGCAGCCCTGTGGAGAAGGGCTTGGGGGTATTGGTGGATGAAAAGCTCAACATGAGCTGGCAACGTGCACCTGCAGCCCAGAAGCCAGCCGTGTCCTGGGCTGTATCAAAAGAAGCATTGTCAACAAGTCGAGAAAGGTGATTCTTCCACTCTATGCTGGTGAGACTCCATCTGGAGTACAGCGTCCAGCTCTATAGTCCTCAGCACAAGACAGACATGGAACTGCTAGAGCAGGTCCAGAGAAGAGCCACAAAAATCACTGGAGTGATGGAACACCTCTCCTATGAGTAAAGGCTGAGAGAGTTGGGGTTTTTCAGAATGAAGAAGAGAAGGCTGCAGGGAGACCTTATCATGGCCTTTTAGTACTTAAAGGGGCTTATAAGAAATATGGGGCCAAACTTTTTAGCAGAGCCTGTAACAAAAGGACACAGGATAATGGTTTTAAATTCAGTGGGGGTAAATTAAGGCTACATACAAGGAAGGAATTCTTCACTGAGGATGGTGAGACACTGGAACAGGTTTCCCAGAGAGGTAGTAGATGCCCCATTCCTGGAAGGGTTCAAGGTCAGGTTGGATGGGGCTCATAGCAACCTCATCTAGTGGAAGGTGTCCCTGCCCACAGCAGGGGGCTGGACAGTTATGACCTTTCCAAAGCAAACTGTTCTATGATAATAGAAGATGGGATTTATTGCCACCCCACAAGTCTGATTACATAGTTGTGAAGTGACTTTCAGATATTGGGAATTAAAGGTTAAATGGGAAATCACTGGAACAAGCATTGCCAGAAAGCTGGGAGGGAAATGTATGACTGCTGACATTAATTGAAAGCAAATTACTTTTCTGAAAAGAAAACTCTTACTATCAATAACAAACACTAAAGAAATAATACTTCTTGAATATTAGCTCTTTCATGAGTGAAGAAAAGAGAGTGAGGCAATGAGAATAAACCCATGCCATCTTAGCAGCTGAGAAAAAAAATACATTAGAAGCAGTATTATTTTCTCATTATGATGTAAGCACCTAATTTCATGCAAAGATTATGATCTAATTGTGATATCAAGGTCAATTTCTGTAAGTCTTATCTTCAAAGTGCTGGCCAAGCAGTCAGTATTGTTACCTGACACTACTGTAAAACACTGAACTTTACCCCTGAGATGCTTCTGCTGTCTAAATTTATTATAGATCTAGCTTATTCAGTGCTATTATGTACAGACCACTATTTTGTATTATATTGTGAGGTTTTTAAACTTTACAGACCTGTTTGTGCATGTGATGCCTTTTCACAATTTAAAGAGAACTGAGTTTGACAGAAAAATATCTTTTCCACAGGGATTATTTTTTCAAAAAGGATTTTTGCTTTCTGTAAGAAAAGGTTACTTCTGGAAAAAGAATCCAAGCCTGAAAATGGATTATTCTTCACTTTCGCATCCACAGATCCATAAACACCCATGGCAGAATGACTACAGCTTAATAATGCCAACATGGGATGCTATTTCATTCCTCCTCAACAGGCCAGCTTTTCCAGCCACTGTGAAACATCCATTTCCTTGTCTTGCACCAAGAAATAACTGTCAGTGCACTGTTGAAATGTGTGTCCAAATGCATATACATATAAAAATGTACCGTCTATATTGCCGTGGAAATATTATTGAGGAAAAGTAAAAAAAAATCCTGTCTCCCAATTCCCATTTAAAAAAAACCAAACCAAACCAAAACAAAACAAAACAAAAAAACAAACCTGAAATGTTGGGGGTTTAGCCTTAACATAGGGAGAAAGCGAGAGGAAATGGAAGAAGAAACTTTGTCTTTATACAAACTGTGCAAAGAATACGAAACCTCTAGAAACTGAAAGAAATGGTTTTGTTTATTTTCCTGGTGAATGAAGTTTTTGCTTCAGGAATTACTTCCATCTCATTGGTAAACATGAAAGCAGATGAGTTTGACTTAGTCTACTGTCAGTTCAATGACTTTAATAATACTTTACAGGCTTTAATGTGTCTGCACTGAACTGCACAGGTTTTGATAGCAGCTTTCAAAAGCAGTGATGGGTTTGGTCTCGAGCTTGAGTTGTCACTTAGGACTGAAGCTCTTGTAAGTAAGTTTGGCAGACATCTCTGTAATCACTTCTTTCATATAATCCACTCTGCAGAAGTATTTGTTTCTCCTCAGGAAAGCTGAAAACAGATTATTTGTTCTTGTGTAGGCATGCAGTCACCTAATAGTCCCATGGAAGACCACTATATTTGAGACGGCATTTGAAACACAAATGGTATAATCTTCGAGATAATAGGAAGCTTAAGATATAAACTGTGTTCCTACAATTAATTCCTCTCTTCCACACACTTCAGTAAAGATACTTGCCAATTTATGGCATTAGTACTAACTTTATTAGTTATAACTTCACTATCATTTTCTTTATCAGCCAAGATCAGAGTAAAATGGAGATTTGTAACAAGTGTCTTTTGATTTGTTTTGTATTTATACCAAAAGTACTTTTAACTGTGGCAAGATCAGTGGTCTGGAGAAAAGCAAAGAGAAATAAACAATTCAATGAAATAAGAACAACCTAATGTTGCAGTGATTTTAAGATCTTAATGTGCCACAAATTCAACTTCCCTGGTACTACAAGTCCCTCCCAATAAGAAAGTATTAAGGTAATATAATAAATCAGGATATTAGAAAGTTTAACTGGGCTGGGCCAAGCAACCAGAAATATGAAAACAGGCTGGAGGAAGACATGCTGGAGAGCAGCCCTGTGGAAAAAGACTTCAGGGGGGCCATATATCAACCTTCCAATACCTGAAAGAAGCCTGTAAGAAGGCTGGGGAAGACCTGTTCACAAGGGCATGTAAGGATAGGATAAGGGGCAATGGTTTCAAGCTAGAGGGTAGATTTATGTTGGACATTAGGAAAAAGTTATTTAATATGAGGGTGGTGGATCACTGGAGCAGGTTGCTTAGAGAGGTAGTGGAGGTCAGGCTTGATGAGGCTCTGAGCAATCTGGTCTAGTTGGAGATGTCCCTGCTTACTGTAGGGGTGCTGGACTAGAGGAGATTTATAGGTCCCTTCCAATCCAGTACATTCTATGATTCTATATGGCATTAATATAGCCTAGTCTTTTTTTTTTTTCTTCTTTTTTTTTTTTTTTCTCTATGCCTACTTTTCAGTTACCCAGTGTAGTGGTGCATTTCTATGTCCAAGTACATTTTCTATCTGAAATCTACATAGCAGGTGACATAGAAGTAATAATTCACCGTGCTACCTCTTGATTTCTGTACTTTAATCCACCATACTGTCAGGGTGCTGGGAGCCATGGGGGACACCTGGCCTGGCAGGGCAGGGGCCTCTCCAGTCAGGGTACATCCCACTGTCTTCCCCAGCAAGGGAACAGGACGTGGCCCACTGAGGGTAACTAGGGTCAGATATAGTCCATTCATCTTTAAGCAAGTCCAAATCAGTGCAGAAGAGCTGATGCCAGGCTGGAATGTCAGCCTGTGGGTCAGGGTCCAGATCAACAGGGCCCCTGGCCAAGCACAGGTAAGGCTCTGATATGGTCAGAGATGTAGCTTAGTTGGGGGCCAAATGGCAAAGATTTAGCCTAAAAGCTGTTCTGGTGGGCATGGGATTGGCACTCACTGAGGCTTTCTCTGCACTGCTGACTGGAAGGATCTTGTCCCTTGTTACTGCAGGAAGGTGACAGCCTGCAGCTGCACTGGCTCTGAGCTGACTCTGAGCCCTGGCAACCAAACCTCCATGAGTGGGGAAGTACTCAGGTCTCTGACATCTGCAGTGCTACTGGTGGTGGTCTGAAGGCATGTTGCACTCCAGGTGTAGCTGAAAATTCATATACTTGTTGTCATTCTTTTCTTTTGAATAATCAAAGCCCCTCATCTGAATTTCTTATTTTCTTCAATTTATTATAGAGACTAAGCACAAAGGTACAGATTGAGGTAACTGTTACTAAATACCTACGTTCAAAAATTATTCTTCAGTATTGGGAGTATCCTTCTTAGCGACAAGTAAGTAGTCTGGTACAGTTCAGTCTCTGGATATATTAGCCCAAGTGGAATTATACACAGTCGTCTGTGATCTTATCCTCAGTCTAGTATAATACACATATAGTCTACATTAAGCTTAGTTCTGGCTTCAGCAAAACTCTAATGAAGTAGAGTGAGGTTATTCACAGTTACTATGGGATTTGAATCAGATCTTCCCCTGCCAGGGCTTTGCAGTCTCCTGCTCAGCTTTGGTTGCCCAAATACCAACATGTCTGCCAGCACAAGACTCACTTACAGAAGGAGACTTCTTCTCTTGGTAATTGGGCAGACTGTTGCATTGCTTTGTAGAACAATAAGACTAAAGAAGGACTTGCTGGGATTCAGGATAAATGTATGGAGAAGCAGGGGATTGGGCATTCAAGCATCCAGAGATCAGACTATGTGTTTGCCAAGGAAGAGCAGAAGCTGGACTAAAATGAGGTAGCTGCAGAGGCTGATCACTATCAACTGGGAACAGCAGAACCAGTGGATCATGTTCTCTAAAAAGCTTGTGTCTTTTGCTAATTAAATGTACCGAAAGTGAATTGAAGCAATAAACACTATAGAAAATCAGAGTAAGTCTTGGAAAAGTGTTTCATAGTTAAATAGGGTTTAGGGGAGTCCATTGACAAAACTCTAAGTGTCTTCCTGATTGCATCACTAGATAGTCATCAAAGCCTCCTGTTATTTTCCACTGGAAAGAAAAACTAAGGGCTCTAATCTGCTACTGCAGAAGTGGTTGAAGCAGTGTGGCCAGTCAAACCTAGAATTTGTAAAATAATTTATATAAACTGCTTGCTTTATTGCTAGTACTAATCTTAAGTGAACACTGCTTACAAATATACAGTGTGAGTTTTTAATGTTCCTTGTTTTCCAAATAAAATAATGTATGTGCTAGCCTGGATTGTCAACTTGCTTTGCATAAAAATAGCTTGGGTCTTCATAAACTCGTCTCGGAACATTTATCTTCACACCATTTTCTAGTGCCATGAATGCCAGCTTGTGATATTTTCCCCATCTATTTTCTAACTGCCTTATTTGTCTTCAGCTCCTACATGCACTGGCTTGTTCATCAGCACTAGGACAGAAGTTTACACAGCAGGAGACAGTTACTCTAAGGGGCACAGAAGAATGTAAAGAATTATCCCAACAGCTGCCTTGATCGGGAATAATGTGCCCTTGAGAGGAAGAAGTAGGCAGTTACAAAGGCCTTAAAAGTGGTTGGTTCTTCTGATGCCTTGATTGCAGGAGGTAGATATTTCCCATTCAGGAGCACCACCATCTCATTTGAGGGCCTACATCAACAGGACACTGCTTATGTGGCTGGAATTCCAGGAATCAGTGCACCTTTGCTTAAGAGACAAAAGAGCCATGGGCAGAAATAATGCACTGGCTGGGCCTTTGCAGCATTCTGTCACCTCCATATGCAAATCATAATTTTACTGTGTGATTGGAGGAGACAGAGGATAGTCAGAGAATGTTAAAATGTCTCTGCTCTAGGTTGTATACAATCTTAGCTGCCCAATTACAATTGTGCTTGGAGCAATAGCAGTGTAACTGTCTGGAGGTGAGTTAGAAAGGCAGCGATTTAGTATGTTGAGAGGTGAGATGAAATTCTTCAGTTAAAAAGACTTCTCCATCTGATAACAGTATTTCCAAGAGATCCGAAACAAAAATATGTTTTGCCAATCAAGTGCTGGATGAACCACTGGAAGAGGCTTGTACTGCTTGATCCTATCTTATCCCATGGGATTGACATTATTTACAATTCCTTCTGAAGCTCTCCTTCCTCATTTCACAGAAGCCATACATTTAATAGTGGGTAAAGAGAAATTCAACAACAGATTATGGCTTGGAAATTATTAATTGGAGCTTTTTTTCTGAGGGCAGGGAGAACAAAAGGAGAGAACTGTATTAAAACAAAATCTGCTTCATTAAATTGCCTGCAAGTTTTTAGGGATGTCATAGACTGTTTTGGCAGCCTGACAGTTGTTTAACACAGGATGTTTAAGTAGATTCAAATACAAAAAGATGTACTAGAAAGGTCCATACATGCTACAACAGCACTATTGGGCTTTCCAGATTCAAGGCATGAGACCTGCAGCATCACAACAGCTGCAGTAAAGGAAAATAAAGCCATGAAGGTTCTAGGAAGCACTGCCAGCACAGCTTGGGTGGAAAGGTACAGCATTGTAAATAGCAGGCCCCTAGTATTGCTAAGGCTGAGGTACCAAGACACCACCCAAAAGAGCAATCTATTATCTTTTATGACATAGACATTACTGGGTAATAGAGCATTTAGGGCAGGACAGCATGCGTCCATGGCATGGCTTGACCTTTCCTGCCACTTAGTGTCAGTAGCCTCAAGCAAATTAAAAACAGATGAAGATTCTTCAGAAAAGCTTTAAAACAGAGATGACTTCATACTGTTTCCTTCAATACTTTCTGAGGATCATGTCCTGTCTTTTTCTGAATTAGCATCGTTGTCTCGCCAATGTGTAGTCAATCAACGGAAAACTGTTATTGGTAAAAACTTCATTTAAGAAGAAAATGATCGTTGGTTGGATAAATCAGTCTCCTTTCCTCTTTAAATTTGGCTTGTATCCTATAGCTTCCAGAACTTACAAGACTTGGATGCTTCTGCAATAGTTTCTTGTTTATTCTATTCACATTTGCACTGCATTTGAATCTGTCTAATCTGTTTTCCACAGAAGTACTTTGTGACAGTGCTCTGGGAAAGTGGGACTACTTTGAAGTACAAAACAAAAAAAAAGAAACATGTCTGAGACTTTCAGTGATAAGGCTGTGCTGTTACCTCAACCTCTGCTGTAACGTGGAAAAATGAACTTTTCAATGAAGGTGGCAGGTTGAGTCAGGGTAATATAACTGTGGACAACAAATTTGTGTCTATAACAGTTGGAACAGACAGACTTGTTTGCTTTCCGTGTTTGTAGATACAATCTTCACTCTCCTAGACTCTTGTCAGACATAGTGAAGTGTATAATGCATACATAGAAATCACACTGAAAGTACTGCTTCTTTTGTAATTTGGCTGGGGGTTTTTGGAGGGAATTTTATTTATTTTTTTTGTTCCTATAGTCTCACTCCCAGAATAGTGAAGTAACTAAAAATGAAAGACAGATTTTTTCAAGGAAATCAAGCATTTGAAAATAGGGGGTTTGGTGGGTTGTTATTGTTTGTTTGTTTGTTTTTTGCTTTTGTTCTCAGAATATACTCCTATACCTTCATTTTTTAAAAATTTCATTCTGATGCCTAAAAGAAGAAAAAAGTGTCCTGATGGTGCTCTTTTGGGGCTTAACTTCTCCTTTCTTTTGCTTTCTGTCAGTTGCTCTCATGCACGAGTCTTGGATCACTCAAAGTAGAAAATCTCATTACTGAAAGTAGAAAAGGGATACACTTATCTCATGATGGTTTCAGCAGTTTTCACTTTTACTGAAATGTTTTTTTATTGTTTTTAATTCAGTCAAGGGTGGAGCTTTGAGCCAGAATTTGCAAGGTGGATTGTGACTGATGTGAGACTACAAAAGCTTTTGACTGGTGCTATGATTATTCTGCTCTTAAGAAGGCCAGGACACCACTCATTCCATGTGAAAAGCCTGGCCTCTTCAGCTCTTGGAAACTCAGCTTTTTCACCTCTCAATAAGGACAGCATGACAGTCACTGCATCCGTGTTTCACTCTAACCAGCAGGGACCGCTGCAGTATTCAGAAGTCCCTGCATCTTCTTCATCTCCTTAGTCCTGCTGTCTGAAACAGCCATTTGTCATTGTTTCTGTTACAGCCCTTAGAGCTGTATCCTGTAAAGGGCTGAATACTTTTAATTGCTTACGAATTAATTCAGCAGCTCTTGGTTGATACCCCTGGCTTGCTAATCACCTGCTCTTTTTCCATGAACCATGAAGTTTACCAGGTGATACTAGCTTCTACTCATTGACTCCAGTCCCCATGCAGGCTGTTGATATAAAGGTATAAAGGATACTCTGTATCTTACAATCAATGGTCTCCAGCCTTTGGGTCCCCTGAGCTTTTCTCTTTAGACTGTTGTGAAAAGAGTAATTAAAATGGTGTGAATAAGCTATGATTAATGGTTTATCATATGAATTCCTCAATTTTGTCTCTGAGGAATACCTCACAAGAAACTGACTCCTGTTTTGTTTTTTTTTTCAGAGTGGTTCATTGTCCAAGGAAGCGCTCATGTTTCATGATTTATAGTCAATGCTGCCTTTCAACTGCTTGTTTTGACTGTTGCTTAGTCTTCATTGGCCAAACAAGTCACACTGGTCTTTACCTGTTAGAATAAAGAAACAGGTTTTTTTGCCATAAATGTTTTATAGTGCTGCTGCAAAATTTGTGAGAAAAACAATTCTTGCTTTTCCTTTGTTCTAATCAAGTGGCTGAGATCATCATAGAATCATAGAATCACAGAATCATAGGGGTTGGAAGGGACCTCGAAAGATCATCTAGTCCAACCCCCCCGCCAGAGCAGGGTCACCTAGAGTACATCACACAGGAAGGCATCCAGGCGGGTCTTGAATGTCTCCAGAGAAGGAGACTCCACAACCTCTCTGAGCAGCCCGTTCCAGTGCTCTGTCACTCTCACAGTAAAAAAAAAAATTTCTGATATTGACCTTAAACCTCCTATGCTCCAATTTGTATCCATTACTCCTTGTCCTATCACTGGTCATCACTGGAAAAAGCTTAACTCCATCTTCTTGACACTCACCCTTTATGTATTTGTAAACATTGATGAGGTCACCCCTCAGACTCCTTTTCTCCAAGCTAAAGAGACCCAGCTCCCTCAGCCTTTCCTCATAAGGGAGATGTTCCACTCCCTTAATCATCTTTGTGGCTCTGCACTGGACTCTTTCAAGCAGTTCCCTGTCCTTCCTGAACTGAGGGGCCCAGAACTGGACACAATACTCCAAATGCAGCCTCACCAATGCAGAATAGAGGGGGAGGAGAACCTCTCTTGACCTACTAACCACCCCCTTTCTAATGCACCCCAGGATGCCATTGGCCTTCTTAGCCACAAGGGCACACTGCTGGCTCATGGTCATCCTCCTGTCCACCAGGACCCCCAGGTCCCTTTCACCTACACTGCTTTCCAGCAGGTCAGCCCCCAACCTGTACTGGTACATGGCGTTTTTCTTCCCCAAATGCAAAACTCTACACTTGCCCTTGTTGAACTTCATCAGGTTTTTCCCCGCCCAAGTCTCCAGCCTGTCTAGGTCTCTCTGAATGGCAGCACAGCCTTCTGGTGTGTCAGCCACTCCTCCCAGCTTTGTGTCATCAGCAAACTTGCTGAGAGTACATTCTGTACCCTCATCCAGGTCGTTGATGAAGATGTTGAACAACACCGGTCCCAGTACCAACCCCTGAGGGACTCCACTAGTCACAGGCCTCCAACTAGATTCTGCCCCATTGACTACAACTCTCTGACTTCTTCCTTTCAACCAGTTCTTGATCCACCTCACTGCCTGATCACTAAACCCATACCTGATCAACTTATCTACAAGGATGCTGTGGGAGACCGTGTCAAATGCTTCAATGAAATCAAGATAGACCACATCAACCGCTCTACCATCATCTATCCACCTAGTAATTTCCTCATAGAAGGCTATAAGGTTAGTCAAACATGACTTACCCTTGGTAAAACCATGTTGACTGCTCTTGATGACCCCCATCTCCTTGATATGCCTAGAGATAGTGCCAAGGACAAGTTGTTCCATCACCTTTCCAGGGATGGAGGTGAGGCTGACCGGTCTATAGTTCCCTGGGTCCTCCTTCTTGCCCTTCTTGTAGACTGGAATGACATTTGCTATCCTCCAGTCCTCAGGCACCTCTCCTGTTACCCATGACTTACCGAAGATGATGGAGAGTGGCCTAGCAATGACCTCCGCCAGCTCCCTCAGCACCCTTGGATGCATTTTATCCGGACCCATCGATTTATGGATGTCCAGATTACGCATCTGATCCCTAACCCAATCCTCATCTACCTGGGCAAACTCCTCCTTTATCTTGACTTCTTCTGGGGCTATATGAGATATCCCTTACCATTAAAACAAAGAAACAAAAAAACAGAAAAACCCCAACAAAAACAAAGAAATAAAAAAACAACAAACACAAAACCCCCCACAAACCAGAAACAAAACCAAACAAATAAACCCCAAACTAAACAAAAATGAAACAAAACAAAACACATTTTATAAAAGCCCAAACAACCAGCAAACTAAATAACTAAAGGCACATGATGTAGCTGGTGGTGTGGATGGCTTTACCAGGGTGTAGATATCAGCATTTAGACTGTGATGTCAGCTAGCTTGGGTGTTGAAGTGTCACACATTCAAACATACAAAACCACAAATTTAAATTTTGGATTTTTCATTAATGCAATATGAAATTTAGGTTAAAATACTCTATCACTAATTTGGAGATTTTTAAAATCAAGTTTTAAGTAACATTCCATTTTTAATTTTTAAATAAATTAATAAAATACTAATTTCCACTATTTCAATCTTAAAAAAAAATAAAAAAATATATATATATAGTCCAGATCGTATTAACTTGTTGCTGTCACTTTGCTGTGATAAAACAATCACTTGGTATTTAGTCTAATTCTTTATTAATTATCTGGTGAGTCTGTTTCACATCCAGTGATCTTATCCTGCTTCTTTCTTTGAAATCAGGTTCCTAGACGATAAAATCAGTATACAAATACTATCTTCAATGGAAGCATATGAGTTCATAGAAACAGTACACTGACAGGGGCAGGCAATTTATATGATCAGCCTTCTTAAATTAGAAAATTAGTATAATTGAAAGGGTATATCCTGACTAAGTGTAGCAATCTTGGAGAGGTGGCCTTAAAAGATATCATCAACTCTGCTATATGAAGGGATGTCACAGTGAACCCAACAATGTGACTGCTATGCCTGTCTCTTAGCATGCCTGGAGTAATGGAGCTCTTTTGAGTTCCTGTTGTATATTAGGGTATAATTAGATCCATAGCTTTAACAGCAGTTGTATAAAGTAGGACAGTTTAGTTGATACCAGAGGATTTTCTGAGTGAGCTATTTTGCTTATAGCACTGTCTCGAGTTCTTGGGATGCCTTTTTCCTCTTGTCACATTTTCTGCTTTGGATTATACAGTGTTAATGTATAAAGAAGACAGTCTCTTCACAATTGAAGAATCCAATCATTCACCTTACAGACAAAACCAGTGGATTATATCTATTAATTTCCTATAAAGAAAGAATCCCAAAATGATCCTGAAAATAACTTGCAAATACCTTTCAAAAACAATAGTCTTCCCTTTCCTCATCATAGCCAGAGTCTAATATGTTACAGTAATTTAATACATTTTCTCAGAGAAAAGTGCTTCAAAACACAATGGCAATATATGACCATCCGAAGGAGTGCTTTTTTTAAAATTTTTTGTTCCTGTTGTTTTTTAAGTCTGACTTTTAGGTGAGTTCTCAGCAGGATCCTAAGAAATGTCCTTAGAGAGAATAAAAGGTCTGAAATGATTTGGAGTTGAGAGAAGAGATGTTATAAAGAAACTGCCTAAATGGTAAACACTGCTATTTATATTACGTTTTAATTTCTATGGATGTGTGTGGAGGTATGTGTATGTCTCTTCATCCTTCCAAATGCCTTGAAAACTTAGAAAACCTCTGGTTTTATATTGTTTTGAGTAATACGTGATAAGATGGAAAGAAATTATGAAAACACGGGAGGATTTTAAGTGCAGACTGGAGCAGATGTTTCAAATATGGCAAGTGTTATTTCAGGATCATTATATCTCCCTTTACTGGTTTTTGAGAAGACGTGACCTGAAATGTAAAAAAAAACAAAACAAAAA
The DNA here is from genome assembly GCF_020740795.1 of Apus apus. NCBI lineage: Eukaryota > Metazoa > Chordata > Aves > Apodiformes > Apodidae > Apus > Apus apus. The sequence continues at coordinate 76,778,462 of NC_067283.1, forward strand.
ACAAACCAACCTGCTAGTAAACTAGCAGTTTAGTTTACTGCTAGAAAAACATACTAGCTACACTAAAAAAATCTAGGCCTAATCTTTTAGCACTCATTTTTAGTCTCTCACTCAGCACAGATTCAAACTCCTAATAAAAGATGAGAGAGAAAATAGGCTGTTTTTATCCTCTGGATGGTAGTTGGTGTCCCCAGTATTCAGATGCCTAGTTAGCTATAGGTACTTGAAGCCATTCTAGAGCAGATTTGAGAGCTCTCCTCTGTTAGATATATTTGAGCTTCACCCCATCAGCCATCCCCAAGCTATCTGAATTCACCTGAGTCACGGGAGAAAGAATGTAATGTTCAGCTGCTTCTGGAGCTAAGGAGATGTCTTAAGACAAAAATTTTCCTGCTCTCTCTAGTCACACACATGGAAAACATATGTCAGTGACAGATCGGCAGAAGTGTGTCTGTCTGTGTTACCAGTGTAGCAGCACAGTAATGTTGGATCTACGGGGTTCTGAGACAGGAAGTTTTAAACAACGGTTCAAAAACAATGAAATTAAGACACCACCTGAAGTTCAGCTTTTTGGTATTTAAATTTCCTTGCATTATAAATTTTCCTTGCATAACAGCAACAGAATTGTGGTGCTCTGCAGATGTCAGGGGCTCAGATTTGTTTGCAGTATACCCTCTGTGCAAGAAAACCTCCCTACCATCATCCTCATATACAAATCAGGTTGGTTTCTGAGAAGGACAGGTATGCAGAATTCACTACAGTATTTCACTATACTCAAAAGGGAGGCTGCTAAATGAGTGCTTTGCAGCAGCAGGGAATGGATGCAGTGATCTAAACAGTGTTTACCAAACCACTAGATGGGATTCAGCCAAGCACTTTGGCTCCCACCATATTGCAGATTAGAAAAAGATACTCTCAGAGGCAGATTTTGGAAGGTAACGAGTGTTGCAAAGTGAGTATGGCACATCTGGTGAGAAGGTGTTGCGGTCTGAATCCGGTTTTGGGTTGAGACCGCCTTATCTCAGGGCCCAATTGCCTTGTTTGTTTATCAGGATTTTCTGACACCAAGTTATATATTCAGGATAGCCTTCTTAATTATTTTGGTGGGTCCATCCCTGGCTTGGGGCCAGCTTGCTGCCACTGGATAGAGAACAAATTGATAAGCTCCTCTTAGAAGCACACACACACACACACACACACTGAGATTATGTGTTTAAAATACCACTTTACTTCAAAAGTTTTCAAAATGTGCGCGTGGGGAAAAGCTGGATGTGTAAATGTACCCAGTCGGTAAAGAGAAATAGAAAAAAAAAAAAAAAAGACTACTATAGTTTGGGGTAGAGAGACCCTGAAGCCTTTCCTGTAAAGGGTCGACAAGGTGCATGAGTAAGGGGCCACAAGCGGAGCCACGGAGAGGAATAAAATCCAAAGGTTGCAATGCCTCAGAGGTCCTTCCCGTGCAGAACAGCGTATGCCCCTGAGAAGAAGGGCTGTGGTCATCCTCGGGTGGAAAAGAACCCAGCAAGGGCAAGCAGGAGGGAACACGAAGTAGGGACAAAAGGGGTGCCCCAGTGCTATGGGTGAATTGCAGCTGCAGGCAGCAAACCTGTCGTTTCTAAAACAAAAGACTGTGAGCGAGATACAAAGAGGCAGTTCCTCAGCTACTACTGCAAAATATAATACGCGCTTACAAGTTTTCCGTGTTTGTATCAGCTAAAATGTGGTCCAGTACATAAACAGAAGAAATGGGTGAAGAACTGATAAATACTTAAGACCCTGAATCCTTTTGTGTTTTTAAAGGCACGGCTGGCTGTGTTTTATCTGTTTTTTTCTAAAGCAGATTTATCCCTGCTCTCCTGCAGTGAGAGAAGCAAAGCTCTGTCCACGGAAGGTACCACTGCAACTGCAGTAGTTCTGGAGAGATTAAGTCCAACACATTTCAAACATCCCTTGCATGCTTTCTAATCAGAAGAGGCTTCTGTGCAGTAAAACGATGCCACGATTTCTTGTCTACTCCTGAGTTCACTGTCCCTGGAGCCAGGGGTATAAATAAAACCAATTTGCTGTAGTAAAACCGTGGCAGCATGGGTGTCGACCCTTGAAGCATTAGCCTTTCCGATTTGCCAGAGGAAAACTAATAATTTAGCTGCAGAGTGTTCTGGCTAAGCTGGTCAGCTGTATCTCAGCACTGTGCTAGCATAGCTCCATTGCTGCTTGCCAGCACAAAGCACAGGCAGGGCACATTCAGTTCCATATGGAATATAGCGTTTGAACAAGTGCCATATCAATGTTTCAATTTTTATGTCAGTCTGATTTATATCACCTTAACTATGAATCATCTAGACTGCTGATTATGTATATTCATGTTGGATTGCAAAATTCTGTATGAGTACTATCTTGTTTTGTTGTATTATTATGCTCTTTACCTAGAAGTTCAGCCTTTAGGAGCTGCAGACTTTCATCAGTTTAAAGTAGGTTTAAATTTCCTGCTTTAACAAAATAGTTGTTTATTTTTTTAGAGGTTTTTATTGTTTTGTTGTTTGTTTTCCTGGAGGTTAATATTGGTATAACTTAGCTTGGTGCAGAAAGGAAGACTTGTCCTTCCACATACATAGCTTTCAGCTGGAAGACCAGACTAGAGCTGCTTTGTCTGGATACTTCAGTTGTGCAGTCAATTCATCTGTGTGCCTGTATGATACAGGCTTGGTGTAAAAATGTGTTAACAACTACAACTATGTTGCACAGCTCCTTCCTCCTTGCAAGTAATTCATAAGATGGTATCCTCAAATATGAAATAGCATTCATACCCAGCAAAAGGACGGGGATCTAGGAGACTGGCCGGATAATAAGAAATACAGACTCAACCAGAAGAATATAAGAGAGATCTTGGCAACATTTATTCTACCATCTAGGTCAGAAATACAGCCTGCACTACTATACTGGGTGCTCTATCACATTTATTTATTTAAAACCTTATATAATATTTCGTTTTTAGAAATAAACTGCCATTTTGCTTTGGAAATATCAACTGTAGAGAAGTGTAACTGAATTTTTCCAGTTCTCTGATTTTGAAGAAGACCAGGAAAGCAAAAATGGATTTTTGCTTTCCTTGACAGGCCAGTAGATAGTTTGCCTTCAATATTCTAGAAAGTAACCTGAAGATTTCTAAACTGTATCTGACTTTCCCTTAAAGATCTAGAGCTAGGGACTTCTGAAGAATTATGGCAATGTGAATCTTCTTTTCTTCTCAGCTGTTTGTTCTAAAAGGAACACAATATAGACCCAAAGGCTTTACATTTGCTAGTATCCCCTGATGCTGGAGAAATGGCTAGGTAGTTTGCAGAAGTTACAGCTTTTTTTTTGCTTTTTTTTTTTTAATCACAGATAAACTTCTGCCTTTAGTAGAATAGTTTTAAAGTTAGATGAAAAACAATAGTTAATAAGATATACACACCTACTTTGACATTTTTCTTAAGGCATTCAGCTCTTTAACAGTTTCTTCTGTGCTTACAAGTAGGTTGAAGAAATTAAAAGTAGCTAGAGATCAAAACTTTGCTGAACTCAAAGTTTTTAACCCTCCTCCTTCAGAAAATCTTTTACACTTTTTGTTGTTGTTTTTTCTCTCTTTTACTTCTGACATTATTGCAGAAATGATGTATACAAACGTTTTTGGAATATATGAGCTTTATGTTGCTCCAGCAATTATGCCACGTTGCAGAATACTTGTGCTAATACTGTATTGCTTTTGCATGCAAATTGTTGAAATGAGAGCACTGAAATGGAGCTACTTATAGCATAGATCTTCACTACTATTCTTCCACTTTACAATGAGTCTGCATCTTTCTTTGTAAGTGATTCTGCTTCTCTTGCATTTGTCTACTTGTGTTTCACTTGTCTGTGTGCCTGCAATATGATATGAGCGCATATATGTCTGGTTTTGTGGCCTTCTAAGTTTGGGGTTTTAAAATGAGATTGTAGGGATTAACAGAAGCAGAAGCAAGCAATACATTCTAAAAATGTAGTTTCTTTGGCTTTGTGTGCAAATTGCAAACACTGCGAAAAATCTGGCATTTATGTAAAATTTGTAAAGCAAAGGGAATCACATGATAAATGCTTGATACAAAAAAGTAACCAAAATAGAAGAAATTTTTTTACACTAGTAAAAACAACAAAAACAAACCAACCAAGCAAAAAAACCCCTACCAAGAATAATTCATCTTAGCTTCTGCAAAGTCCTAATAAGCAAAACACTTGATACAAATATTTTGTTCTATAGTGTTATATAACACGCTGCTTATATATGTTATTACCTTATCAGAATACTGTGCATTATATTAGAAACTTTAATATTGTAGTATTAGTTGTATTATAAAATTATGCATGGCACTGGTGTTACAATAATAAAAGCTGCTTCCACAGACCCCATATTTCCCTTGGATTTCAGGCATTCAGCTCTATTTTTTTTTTTTTGATCCATTACTTCAGAGAAGTAAAAGCACTCCAGTTTTTACTTATAACACTGGACAAGATTAAAAACAGGCTTGGAGACAAAAAAATTATTAAAACAATACTGAACAGGCAAACAACTGGTGTTGTTCTCTTTAGTTATCAATTAGGCTTTACATAAGCTTGTTCTTAGCTGTGGGAGCCTAACAACTACCTTAACATTGTTCTAGTCTTATAATCACTTTTCAGAGGAGTGGCTGTGCTTGGATATGGTGGAATCTAATATAGGTAAATGCAGTGCATGAAATTAACCACAATCTAGGCTTGTCCAAGACTCCATTTTTTGTTCATTTTTGTGGGTTGTTTTCAGTTCCAGGTAGTGGGCTTGCAAAACCCTGGAATTTGGTGAAAATGGGGGGGAGGTAAGGGGAAAAAAAATGAAGAATATTAACATATAAAACTTGATTAATACTCAATACCTAGTAATCCACAATGTGTTAATAGGAGGGAAAAAATTCAGGATTAGACAATTCTTTCTTGATCACATTTTCTGGTACCCTTTGCATTACCTTCTCTTATTAATCAGTCATAGTTATCTAATACTATATCCAAATATGCACTTGCATTGGAGTAGGACTTTATTTAAGACAATTAGATTTAAGAAGAGGCTGGTAGTGCCCACAACCCCATTTGTGCCCTATTCTGTTTGCAGCACTTAATATGAACATGTGGGTTACAATGTAGTCTGTGAATCGGTATTTTGTCACTTTTTTTATTAAGAACTTGACATGTCATAGTCCAGAGTCCCAAACCCAGGCAAGTGATCTAGCCACCAAAAGTCATTAACACCATTCTTTTTTGTGGCCCAAATGATAATTATTTTAAAAATCCAACCAGCAGCAATGGGGTCCTACACCATTGTCCCTAACAGGTGTTAGGTTGGTGGCTAAGACATTCTGTAGGGCAGCTGGAACAGTGTTTCAAATCTTCTCTGGCAAAGGAGAGAAATTAATTGCATTCAGGGTGACGGCGCATATACTGTTAGATGAAACTGTGCCAGCATCACCTCCTCCTTTGGCTGCCTTTTGATAGCAAAAACTAATCCTTTTATGTTTTTAAAAAGGTGCCAAACTCTGGGTGATTATTCATAGCTGTAACTCCCAAGTGAAAGGCAACCAGCGTATAGTATCTAATCGTTCCTGAAAGGCACAAGGCTTAAAAGCCCTGTCATGTATGCTTTGCGTGACTTTGAGTAGCTCTGTCTCTACACATCAGCTTTTGAAGATTACATTCCTGTTGCTCTGCATTTTGTATAAGGGAAGGTTCTGTTACTTATATTGTGTCTGAAATCATATCAGTTGGGGATATAAACTGACATTGCTTGTGAAATTAACTTATTCATATAAATTCTGTGATTCATAGATGTGGATAATTTCAGTACTGTTAACAAGAATACATAAAAAGCCAGAGCTTGCCTTCACTTCAAAGTCTGAAATGTATCATGGATTGAATCCACAGAAAGGACATTTGTAAATTTGAAGTTTACTTTTTCCTCGGGCTATGGTTGTCCTTTCTGCACATGGAGTGGAAGCAGGGACACATATCCTGCAAGAAACACAGGGATGCTGGATGTGTAGGGATGGGATTTGGAAAGCTAAGACACAGTTAGAGCTGATTTTGGCAAGAGGTACAAAGGAAAATAAGGGATTTTACAGATACATGGTCCAGGAAAGATTTGGACCTGTTAGCGTGGGTCCCGAGGAGAGCCACAAAGGTGGTCAGAGGGCTGGAACTCCTCTCCTGTGAGGACAAGCTGAGAGAGTTGGCACTGTTCAGCCTGGAGAGGAGAAGGGCCAAGGGAGACATTTCTGTACTTAAAGGGGGCTTATAAGAAAGACAGAAAGGCTTTTTACCAATGCCTGTAGTGACAGGAGATCGATGGTTTTTAACTGGAAAAGGGCAGATTTAGATTGGACGTAAGGAAGTAATTTTTTACAGTAAGCATAGTGAATCACTGGGACAGGCTGCCCAGATAAATTTTGGTTGTCTTATCACTGGAAGTATTCAAAGGTGGGTTGGACAGGGCTTTAGCAACCTGATCTACTGAATTATGTTCCTTCCAATGTCAGTGGATTTGGAGTAGAAGATCTTTCAAGGACCTTCCAACCCAAAACATCCTGTGATTTTATGATTCTCTCTCTAAGATCCTAAAACCACAATCAATACAAGTGTTCTACAGTAATATAATTCCTCCAAATATCTGAAAGATTACTATACTCTCATTTGCATTCAAATTATTCTCAGTGGCTAGTACTGATCAGTCATTTTCACTGTATTTCTGAAGTTTCATGTCATACCATTTTGTTGATACCTATAGAGTCATATAGGCATAAAAGGGAGGAAAAGAATGGTGAGAAATACCTCTTTCTGCAGACCAGGCAGAGGATTAGTCTGATGCTTTCCCAGGTCTGGATTGTCTTTATGATAATTTGATATTTGGTTTGTAGGCTGTGCTGATGTGGGTGGCCTCACAGACAGTTACTGCAGCATCCACTGAAGAAGAAGGAAACCACAATTTCTTTCCTGGCCTTGGTCCTCAAATTCAGATGGGGGGAAAAAGGCTGTTTCTGTTTAATACCTAAAATGAGTTCCTACTGCAGGAGATTCCCAACTGTTTGCCTGCAAGAGTAGTGACTGAGCTAAGCATGCCACCTTTGTATCTTTCAGGGACTAAACCATTGCAAAAAGGATTTCTACCTGCCTTCCCCATGCCTTTATTGCTGTTGGGATTTTGCAAAGATTACTTACATAGTTAGGAAACAAAATGGCAGGTTTACACAACAGAGAAATGATAGCAATGCTTCCAAGAGTAGAAAATCTTGCCTATAAAAGAAATGGAAATTATAAGAGTTTTCAACACATTCCCGTCTGACTTGATGACTGTATCACAGTGATCTTGGGTCTATTGCTCTTGGTTTTATTTATTTGTAGGTACCATATGTAATGAAAACACATTTCACAGGATATTCACAGTACTAATTAATATGTGGTTCTGTATTGTATTTAGCACATGAATTTTCCTTTCTTTCTTTTACCTTTTATGATTTAAGACTAAAATACATTATAATGGGCTAATAGCAGCAATAAATACTGTTCAAAATGCTGTCTATAGATGTGATCAAAACACTGAAAAAGGAATTGGAAACTCTCAAACATTATTTTTTTACTTCTCTTTTTAGGCAAGTAATTTCTCTCAATTTCTCCTATGTATCACCTGGGGAGGCTGACTCTTAAAAGCCTCACCAGGTTGTTGTCAGGATTAATTATAATGTTTGCAAAGTGCTTTGAACATAAAAAGTGCTATGTAAGTGCTAAGTAGTATTTTTATTCCACTGGAGTTAGAGTAATGTCAAAGAGAATGTCAGCTTCAAAGACTTTGCTGTCAGATCTAGAGTGCTCTCAGGATGGATGAAGGTTATCTAATTTTATCTGCACATGCTGAAATTGCAGTGGTCAGTATAACCCTTGCTTTAATCCAAGTAACACTGAGATTCTTATATTTTATATAACTACATAATACAATGATCAGTGTTTGGTTGCACGATTATTACAAAATGGATGGATTTCCAAAACCTGCTAATTAGATCCAGTATTAAATAGTACCCAAGACACATACTGGAAGGAAAGCAACTTGTGCTTAAGTGTTACAGAATTATTATTTTTTTTTTTTGGGGGGGGGGGTTTAGGAGACCAAATGAAGGGACAGGTCCTCCCAGGTAGTGGTCCTATTCACTTGTCATCCCCTGAAACAAAGAACTGTTTGGTAAGAAGGGTGTGGGTGGCAATGAGAGAATGTCTCAAACACTCACAGAAACTCTTCCCTGAAAACCTCTTGGAAAAGGGGGATATTGAAACAAAGGGAAGATTGCTGAGAAATGCCAGAAGCCTGTATAACAGCCTTGAAGAGTTCTAACAGCCCAAGAACTGAAGGGAAGGGGAACTTTGAGAAATAACAAAGGAAACATCACTCCACAAAGCATGAAGCCAGCAAAACCTGAAGTAACTGGGGAAAAGGTTAAGACACCAGGGTGAGATCGTGACCACTGACCCAATACAGGACCAAAAAGACTTGACTCCCCACCTACAAGGAGCATGCAGGCTGATTTACATAGCAAGTGGGAACAACTGAACCAGCTGATGTGGTTATTAAGAGAGAAGTTCCCAGAAGTGCTGGAGCCATAAATAAGGGTATGCAACAAAGCTTGGTGAATTCTGTCTTTTCACACTGAACAACCCCATTGGCAGGTCCAGCACTGGGTTCAGAACTGGTGATGTCTCTAGCTCTCCAATTTTTCTTCTCCTGTTCTCTCTTTCTTTCTCACACACACTCACTCTCTTTTTTCTTTCCTAAAATCATTAATAATTCAAAGCCTACTGTGATTTTTCCCAAGTCAGTCAGCTTGTATATATATATATATATATATATGTATAATCGACATTTATAATCAAAGTATCAGCCTTTATGATCACACAGCCTGAGCATATATAATATCAGCCTTTATAAGTTATTCCTTCTATAGTTCTAATTAAAGCTAATGTTTAAATATGGACCTTGAGTGTCATTTCACCTTTATCCAACCAAGGGGATTCACAAATCAAGACTTACCTTCCTCTTGAGGTGGGACATAACAGGGAGGTAGGGGGAACCTCAAGAAGTTGTTGTAAGAAAAGTACAGGTGAAGAAAGAAGTGAGAAGCAGTAGAGGAAATTTGAAAAGGAACTTAAACTAGGTCAAAATACATGCTTTGTACAACTCCGTAAACAAGAAGTCAGAGACTATTAGTATTTATGCTTGATATTTAAACCCACTGTAGTAGTATAATCTAGTAAAACTGAGAAGATGTGGTTGAGATGTTGTTTTTTCATAATTGACTCCCAACCCATTGGAGTAAGAGGAATTGCATCCTGAGTTAACATCCTGATATGTATACTGTTGATGTTATAAACTGAGCCTTACGTTAGACTTTTTTTCATTTGTCTATCTCAAATGGAGTCCCTAAGTTGGAAACCTGGGTTCATGCACTTCACTGTGAATCCTCGTGCTTCCTGCAGCCCATAGACTGGGCTTTGAGTTACAATCCAAATGTTTTGTGAACTCAGAACATGACTGTGCAAGCTGATTTGGGAATTTTTTGTTATGTCTGAGTGTTGTCACAGGCAGATGTGATCTTTCTGTGTACCACATCCATCAAGCACAAGAATACTTGTGCCATTTTCTTCTATGAACACAAGGCATCATGTTTGCAATGTCATAGAAAGACAGCATAATTGATGTAGTCATTGAAGATTGACAGAAGAAATATATCTAGGAATTGTGTCTTTGGTAAAATTCTCCCCTTGCTTATACCTTCACCTTGCCTTCCAAGTACCTTCCACATCTCTCCTGAACAGAGAGGAGCAGAAGCAGAAGGTCCTGCTCACAGCACACTCACTACTGTGTTTGTGTTCTGCAGGCAGTCGTAGTTAGTAGTAAATCTTCTCCATGCTCAGAGCAAGTACCAGCTGTCCTTGCTTGCTTTCTGAACCATCTGGGTACAAGCCAGCTCTAAACTGGAAGCCATGTAGCTGTGTTAGCACGGCACTGAGCCTGAGTGCCACATGAGCCTGAAAGCCCTGTGTCCCAGCAAGGCTTATTAGCTCAGACTCAGTGCCATGTTAATTGTACCTCAGCATCTTCTGGTCTGCTGTTGGCTTACATCCAGCCAGCCTCAAGTGCAGACAAAGCCAGTTGCAACTGCCTGTAAAATACCATGGAGTTGCAATCCATGTTTCTTTCCACAGCAGTCAGCCTTCCTTTGCCTAAACCTTCTTTAATATTGAGCAGCAAATATGCAGTGGAAGATTTGTGCTTACCAGCTTATGCCTCTAAGGAAGTGGCTCTTAAAATATCTGGAGCCAAGTAGGGAGTATTCTTCGATAAAGGTATTGTTTATAAATAACCCAGCGGCAGCGGTGAGAGCGCAGAGCGGCAGCGGCCATCACAGGAAGTGAAGTGGCGCGAGGGCAGGGGGAGAGCGGCGTGAGTGGAGGCAGGAAGCAGAGAACACCAGTAAATTTCTCTAGCATGGTGGCAACACGCCCTAAAACTGTATTGAAGAAGGATATGGGAACTCAGACGGAGGTTCTGAGCAGGCACGCAGCCGTGCAGGTCTCTGGCTGCAGCGAGTGCCTGAGCCTGGCACTGGTGCCAGAGGGAGCCAGTGGCACCGCGTGTGTGCGGTGCGAGCAAATCGATGATCTCCTCAGGCAGGTGGTTAGACTGACAGAGGAGGTTGAAAGACTGAGAATTATCAGAGAATGTGAGAACGAAATAGATTGGTGGAGTCAAACCCTGAGGCAAGGGCAGGAGGAAGAGATGCTAGAACAAGTGATGGATCCCCTCCCCTCCTGTTCTCAGGCAGAAGGAGAGAACTTTAGGAACATGGAGGAATGGAGGGAGGTCCGTCCTCGGAGAGGCAAGAAAAAACCCTCCCAACTCCGTCCATCCTCCGAATTGCCCTTGAAGAATAGGTACGAGGTCTTGGAACTTCAGGGAAAGGAAAATGAAGCTGGAGTGACAGATTTGTCTAGTGAACCGCCTAGGACTTGTCACTCAGCTCCACGACTTAGGACTTCTTCAACTAAGAAGGAAAGGAGGGTAATTGTGGTGGGTGACTCCCTTCTGAGGGGAACAGAAGGGCCCATCTGTAGACCTGACCCATCCCACAGGGAGGTCTGCTGCCTCCCTGGGGCTCGCATTAGAGATGTTAAAAGGAAACTCTCTAGTATGGTAAATCCATCTGATTACTACCCACTGCTGATTTTTCAGGTTGGCAGTGACGAAATTACTACAAGAAATGTAAGGGCAATGAAGAGAGACTTCAGGGCCCTGGGACGGCTAGTTAGGGGGTCTGGAGCACAAGTCGTGTTTGCCTCCATACCTCCTGCAAGAATGGGTGGAGAGATAAGCAGGAAGAGTTTAATGATGAACGAATGGCTAAGAGACTGGTGCCAAAGGCAGGGCTTTGGCTTTTTTGATCATGGGCTGCTCTATGAGACACCTGGCCTGATGGTGGCAGGTGGGATGCGCCTATCCCAGAGGGGGAAAAGGCTTTTGGGGCAGGACTTAGCAGGGCTCATTGAGAGAGCTTTAAACTAGATGTGAAGGGGGAAGGGGAGAAAACTGGGCCTGTTAGGGACAAGCCCAAGAGGAACATACCAGGGCCTGTAGGAGGATGGGCTAAGGAGGATTTAGTCCCACCGATGTGCTCTACTTGCTTCCTGAAATGCCTGTACACCAATGCACACAGCATGGGGAATAAACAGGAAGAGTTAGAGGTCTGTGTGCGGTCTAAGGGTTATGATCTGGTAGCAATAACAGAGACATGGTGGGACAGCTCACACGACTGGAATGTGGCCATGGATGGCTATGTGCTTTTTAGGAAAGATAGGGTGGGGAAGCGAGGTGGTGGAGTTGCTCTTTATGTGAGAGAGCAACTAGAATGTATTGAGTTTTGTACAGGGGCTGATGAGGGGCGAGTTGAAATTCTGTGGGTAAGAATTAAAGGACAGGGTAGTATGGGTGACACAGTTGTCTACTACAGACCTCCTGATCAAGATGAGGAAGTTGATGAGGCTTTCTACAGGCAGCTGAAAGCAGCCTCACAACTGCAGTCCTTGGTCCTCATGGGAGATTTTAACTATCCCGATATCTGCTGGAAGACTTATACAGCCAGCCTTTCACAGTCTAGGAGGTTCCTCCAATGCATTGATGACAACTTCTTAATGCAAATGGTGGATGAGCCGACTAGAAGAGGAGCGCTGCTGGATCTTGTGCTCACCAACAAGGAGGGCCTTATTGAAGCAGTGGTGGTCAATGGCAACCTTGGCTGCAGTGACCATGAGATGGTGGAGTTCAGGATCCTGTGTGGGAGGAACAGAATATCCAGCAGGACCAGAACCCTGGACTTCTACAGAGCAAACTTCGGCCTCCTCAACCAATTGTTAAGGGAAGTCCCATGGGACAGAGTGCTAGAAGGTAAAGGGGCTCAAGATAGCTGGACAATATTCAAGGACCACTTCTTGCAAGCACAGCATCAGTGTGTCCCAATGGGTAGAAAATCTAGTAAGGGAGCTAGGAGACCAGCGTGGTTAAAAAAGGAACTGCTGGGGAAACTCAAGTGGAAGAGGAAATTCTATAGATCATGGAAGGAGGGACTGATCACTTGGGAGGAATATAGGAATGTTGTCAGGGAATGTAGGGAGGCAACTAGGAAAGCTAAGGCCTCCTTGGAACTTAACCTTGCAAGTCGGGTTAAGGACAGTAGAAAGGGCTTTTTCAAATACATAGCCAACAAAGCTAATACCAGAGGCAATATAGGCCCACTGCTGAATGAGGTGGGTGCCCTGGTGACAGAGGATATGAAGAAGGCAGAGGTGCTGAATGCCTTCTTTGCCTCTGTCTTTACTCCTGCAGGCTTTTCCCATGAGCCCCAGATTCATATAACCCCAGAAGTAGTCAAGATAGGTGAGGACATAGTAGATGAGGATTGGGTTAGGGATCAGTTGCATAATCTGGACATCCATAAATCGATGGGTCCGGATGAAATGCATCCAAGGGTGCTGAGGGAGCTGGCGGAGGTCATTGCTAGTCCACTCTCCATCATCTTCGGTAAGTCATGGGTAACTGGAGAGGTGCCTGAGGACTGGAGGATAGCAAACGTCACTCCAGTCTACAAGAAGGGCAAGAAGGAGGACCCGGGTAACTATAGACCGGTCAGCCTCACCTCCATCCCTGGAAAGGTAATGGAACAACTTGTCCTTGGCACTATCTCTAGACATATCAAGGAGATGGGGGTCATCAAGAGCAGTCAACATGGTTTTACCAAGGGTAAGTCATGTTTGACTAACCTCATAGCCTTCTATGAGGAAATTACTAGGTGGATAGATGATGGTAGAGCGGTAGATGTGGTCTATCTTGATTTCAGTAAAGCATTTGACACCGTCTCCCACAGCATCCTTGTAGATAAGTTGATCAAGTATGGGTTTGATGATCAGGCAGTGAGGTGGATCAAGAACTGGTTGAAAGGAAGAAGTCAGAGAGTTGTAGTCAATGGGGCAGAATCTAGTTGGAGGCCTGTGACTAGTGGAGTCCCTCAGGGGTCGGTACTGGGACCGGTGTTGTTCAATATCTTCATCAACGACCTGGATGAGGGCACAGAATGTACCCTCAGCAAGTTTGCTGATGACACCAAGCTGGGAGGAGTGGCTGACACACCAGAAGGCTGTGCTGCCATTCAGAGAGACTTAGACAGGCTGGAGACTTGGGCGGGGAAAAACCTGATGAAGTTTAACAAGAGCAAGTGTAGAGTTTTGCATTTGGGGAAGAAAAACGCCATGCACCAGTACAGGTTGGGGGCTGACCTGCTGGAGAGCAGTGTAGGTGAAAGGGACCTGGGGGTCATGGTAGACAGGAGGATGACCATGAGTCAGCAGTGTGCCCTTGTGGCTAAGAAGGCCAATGGCATCCTGGGGTGTATTAGAAAGGGTGTGGTTAGTAGGTCAAGAGAGGTTCTCCTCCCCCTCTATTCTGCATTGGTGAGGCCACATCTGGAATATTGTGTCCAGTTCTGGGCCCCTCAGTTCAAGAAGGACAGGGAAGTGCTTGAAAGAGTCCAGCGCAGAGCCACAAGGATGATGAAGGGAGTGGAACATCTCCCTTATGAGGAAAGGCTGAGGGAGCTGGGTCTCTTTAGTTTGGAGAAAAAGAGACTGAGGGGGGACCTCATCAATGTTTACAAATATGTAAAGGGTGAGTGTCAAGACGATGGAGTTAAGCTTTTTTCAGTGAAGACCAGTGATAGGACAAGGAGTAATGGATACAAGTTGGAGCATAGGAGGTTTAAGAGGAATATCAAGAAAAATTTTTTTACTGTAAGAGTGACAGAGCACTGGAACAGGCTGCCCAGAGAGGTTGTGGAGTCTCCTTCGCTGGAGACATTCAAAACCCGCCTGGATGCCTTCCTGTGTGATGTACTCTAGGTGACCCTGCTCTGGCAGGGGGGTTGGACTAGATGATCTTTCGAGGTCCCTTCCAACCCCTAGGATTCTATGATTCTATGATTCTATGATTCTATGATTCTATGATTCTATGATTCCTTCAAGAACTGTCTTTTGTATTCGACACTGTAACTGTTTTACTCTAGTCATTTGGATTCAGGTGAAAAAAATTTATCCTTAATAAATTGAAAAATTCGTATTTAGAGTCAAACAAACTCCCAACTATATTTAAGCTTCTGTGCACTCCAGAGACATATTTTAAATTGACTGTTTTAAGTGCTGTGGAACATACTGTGTCATACTACATTTTATTAGTATAACCTTTCTTAATTAACTTCTGAGTTGCAGAAGATCTCATAACAGCAATTTTCAGGAATTGTGTAGTTTATTGTAGCTATAATATTTATTGCTGGCATATTAAATGAAGGCAGGAAGCCTAACTAATAGCTGCTTTAAGGAGATCTTTTAACTGTGATGTTACAAAGACTTTTAAAGTAAAAAGACTGTTCAGAACTTGAACTGTAATTCACTTAGAAAACTCTTCTGCATGCTGAATGAACTCATAATTCTAAATGTTTGTTTCTGCACTTCAAACAGCATAGCTTACTATACTGATGAAGTAGCCACAAGGTAATTTTTACATTTCAGCAATAGACATCAATCTTATAATATCCAAAAGGCACATACTGTGCTGCCATCTGCTTATTTTTTTCCTTATTAAACTGAATGAGAGAACCAATTTTATAAAAAAATATTTTGTTTAAAATATTTATCAACACTGAGTGTCTGTACATGGTAATTGTGGATTTATTTTTAGCTTACAAAAATGGTTTTCACAAAAATTGTTTTTGATAATTATATTTTATACCAATGTTCTTAACCTTTAAACACAATGTGCTTTGCTCTTTTCTGGTTTACAACATTGCTTTTGTTTTTAAATTGGTTTGTTTGCCAGAAACACACACATATTGAAAAGCAGAATAAAAGCCACCAAATCTCAAGAAGAGAATAAATTAAGGCTCATGAGAGAGAAGGGAAAAAATTTTTAAAACACAGTACACCTCCATTGATCATGAGACTTCTGGTAGTAGAAGAGAAAGGGTTAAATGTTTCTAAATGTCATGAAAGACAAAAAGACCAACAAACCCGACTGATCTCAAGTCACATCTGTGGGAATCAGTTCATTACAACTTCCCCAATGAACTGGCATTTTAGTTTGCAAACCTTCCAGCAACATCTGAGGATTTTCCTGAGGACATGCTATTTTTATTTGGTGTTTAATGAATACCTGAAAAATATGTCTTCTCCCTCACCCTGCAAATGGATAGTTCCTACTTCACCTCCTTTTCTCTTACAACACAAAACTATTTTGATCATTATGAAAAGGCAAATATGATTTACTGTCTTGCCAACTCCTTGAACAAATAATGTCTTTATTTTCTTGAACAGTTAGTGACTCAGTGTAAGGCACAGAAGAGTATCTGTTCCCAAGAATTGATTTTCTGACTTACTACAGGAAAATATGCTTTGGATTCATTACACAGTTTTTTTTATTTGTTCTGCCTTTTGTATAGGTGTCCCAGAGTTAAAACAAAAATAGCTCCAGAATCAATAAGCTAGGCATCTGGCTGCACTTCAAAGTGAGACCAAGGCTATCCATTTCTGAAAGAGGTCTGGTTTTGGTGTGCATCAAAAAGAAAACAACAAACAACAACCCATAATGGTGCAGTATGCATATTTCATTGATGAAACACGGAAAGCATTCATAGGTTTACTTCCGATTGTCTGTGATGTTCATGTACAACTATAGAATACCATTCCTAATCTTTATCATTATATTAATGACCTTAAAACCTTATTAACCTTAACCTTCTAGAACAATATCAGATTCTTCTTATAGATAACATATTGTTCCAAATTCAGCTGCAGCGTAAACATTTTCCCATATTCTACTCTTTGCATGTACTGCTATACAGGATGCCCTAGAACTTCTGCTTAGGTAAAGCAGGTGACACTTAGAACTTACAGGAGACTGTATGGAAGAGCAGGTGGACGCAGGAGTCATACTCTGCCAAAGTGCAGGCACCTGAATTCCGTCCTTGATGACCTAATGCATGATGAACTCTTAGCTGCTAAGAAGAATGGTGAAAGGTAATTGTGAGCATTGATTTTCAGGAGTTAATGAACTAACTCTTCCCACTTCCTCTGCCTTTTGATCTCCATTAAAACAATAAAACAGAACAACAACAAAAAAACAAACCAAATAAAAAACCTCAACACTTAACAGTTTTTGAAAGCATCAGATTCTGGCCAAATTCTGTCCTGACTTCAAAAACATTTAAAAGGATTTTTGCAGGTTAACTATTAATTTCTCATGTCATAGTTATGGTGAAACTTTCCTGTAGTTTTATTTCTGATTATGAGCATTTTTCTGCTAAAAAGGTCTGTAGAAGAAAACAGGTTTATGTTCAGGCCTTGAAAACTCCCTTTCTTATTAAGCACAAGAAAATAGGGTAATCTGCTTTTTCACCGGAGTATAGGAAGTGCATATTTCTCTGTTCCACCAACGGTGGCTATTCAGACAGCTAAAATTTTCTCATTTTTGCTGCTCCCAAGTCTTTAATTTCAAAGTCT
Organism: Apus apus; assembly: GCF_020740795.1. NCBI lineage: Eukaryota > Metazoa > Chordata > Aves > Apodiformes > Apodidae > Apus > Apus apus. The sequence goes on from NC_067283.1 coordinate 76,795,640, forward strand.
GAGCTTGGAGTCACAAGCTGTGGTTACAAATTGCTATTGCTGAAATGGATACTTGGATTAAAATTATGCACCTCTTTAAAAATTAACCTCCACTCATTTACAATACTGAAAAACGGATGTGATGTCTTTTTTCACTGTCTTGATAAAGCAATTGGGTTTCCTGTGTATAAATATTTATATTTTCACATTACAAAAAAACCCATACATTGTTCTGTAACTACTAATTTTAGTGGTGATCAGACATTTTTAAAGCCAGGAAATAGAGACCATTCCTCCTTGTCCTTTCCCTCTCTTAGTTAAGCAGCTCTACCTCATCTTTCTTCCCTCCTTCATTTAATCATCTTTACTGCTTCTACTCTTACCAAGTCAGGGCTTTCTTAAATAAATCTTGTCAAACTACAAGGGAGTAATTTGATTCCAATTAACAGTGACTATATTACTTGTTTTGCACCTTGCACTTTCAAAAATTTTAATGGTACCTTCCTCATTGCATTACTTCATTTTTAAGTTATAACAAATTATAGCAGACACTTAGAATAATTACTAAGGTTCTTCACTCCTTATGGTCTCCACCATGAGCCTGGATGACTGCTCTACAGTCATAGAGGATCTCATTAATTTTCCAAACCCTTATTCATTCCCTTAGATACTGTTTTTCAGAGGAAATCATATCCTAATTTTGTAGTAGATATACTGAAGGTCAAATGTTTTAGGAACCTAATACTTTGAAAACTATCTAAAATAGCAAGAAATCTTATTTCTATAGGCAGCCTTGAAAGTGTCAAACTTAATAGCTTATTCAGCAGTGGTGAATCCTGATTGTTTTTCAGTTCTTCCTCTAAATTCACAAATCAACTCAACATCTGTGTAATCTACACCAGTAATGAGAAACTTAGTAAAGAAAGTTCACAAAACATTTATTTTTTTTTTTTCTTTTTTATTGTTTTAAATTTTAAAAAATTATTTTATTTTTGTGAGATGGCAACTTACAGCAATAAAAAGTGTTCCTAATGCTCTTTGCTTGATATGATCTCCCATGTTGAGCTTAGGTGTCTGAAACTAAAAAAGCTACCAAGTATTGTCTCCATTCTTAAGTATTGCATAATCATATTGATGTAGAAAGAATATCCTTGATTTTTTAGGAAGTAGACCAGCACTGAGAGAAGGAGGTATTGTGTCTGAGTAAACTGTTGAAGATAATAAAATATTTTTAAATTTATATTTAAGTGCAAGCTTTGTCTGCTCAGCCTCTCTCATCCTTGTTCTCTGCATAAATGTGCATGAATTTAATCCTTGAAAATATGACTTTTCTAGCCTTGCATTATTTTTTACAGATCCCACTTTTATAAGCATTTGAAAGAAACATGAAGTGTGAAACTGAGAAAGTCTTTGTGATAATTTAGAATAATATTTTGCACGGAGGAAGTTTTTATATACTGAAGCTTTACTTATTTTTTGATGATTTATTGACTATTGTTAAAAAAATCTCCAATGAGAAGTATCTTATGATACCTCTAAAAAACTTCAGTATTTTTGCACATCTTATAGTTAAAAAGTAACATTAGTTTGAAAGTTATGCTGACTTCCTCATGTTTCCCTCAGGGAGGATGCTACCATTTGCTAATATTAATTGAAAGTGTAAGAGAGTACCTTTGAATATGGTTTTGTTTCTAATGACAGAGCAGAGCTGAAAGGGATGACAGAGTTTGGTATGTAGTTCATGACACATCAAATAGTGCTCTGTAATATAATTTCATGAAGTTTGGAGAAAATCTAAACTTTCATCAACAGCTTAAAATAAGGACTAAAACAGAAGAAAATGGTGCCATAAGATGAAGATACTAGCAATAGAAGGAGGAAGAGAAGAACTGGAATGCCACTGTGATCTTTTCTACGTGATGACCACTGCTTTCACTGTCACCAGACACCTGGGAACTCCTGTTCCAAGCCTGAAGTTAGCATAGAATCATAGAATGTTTTGAGTTGGAAGGGACTCTTTTTATTCTTTGAATGTTCAGAATGTAATGTTATCAGATAGTTCATGCCCTTCTAGATGATCAACTCTAGCAAAACACAAGCCTCTGAAAGCAAATGCGGAATTAAGGTATAGGGAGATACAACCTGGAATCAGTCCCTTCCAGAGGCAGAAACTGGTCTATGGAATTACCTGCATACAGTCTGCTAACATTCATTATATTAGACATATACATATTGATTGCAGGAGGATTACCCAGAATTTACCAAATGGGAGACTGCAAATATATGATGCAGACAGTTTGGCTGACCTTTTGAGACATGAAGAATTCCAACAGCCTTTTCCCCCCTTTCAGGTTACCAAAGCATTCTCATTTTTCTTTTGATAAAAGTGAACAAAAGTATACGTTGTTGAGCCATACATCATTTAAGTTACTGTGTATGGGAGGAAGGGAAAGGTGAAGTTCTTACTACAGAGATGATAAAGCAAGGTACTAGATAAGTGAATGCACCATGTTTTACAGTGTTGTGGAAATAGGAAAGAATGAGTTTGGTCTTTTTTTAGCAGTTCTCTAGCCTCTCTGCCAAACTCTCCCCACCATATTTTATTTAGACATTAATCTTTTAAAAGCCACTAGAACAAGAATAATTTATTTGGAGCCTTAGAGTTTTGGGTTAAGTTTGGTTTCATCAGAGTTTGCTGTTCTGGGCTTGTTGGGTGGTTTATTTTGGTGGGGGGTGGGGCAAGGAGGCAGACTGGGGTATATGCACCTATATTCTTTAATTTACTCCGTGCTCTTCCTTGGTTATGTAATCTAAGCTTTGTATTTAACTAGATGCACTGACTCATCTCAGCCTGGAGAAGAGAAGGCTCCAGGGAGACCTTATAGTGACCTTCCAGTATCTGAAGGGGGCCTAAAGGAAAGCTGGGGAGGGACTTTTCACCAGATAAGGTAGTGATAGGACAAGAGGTAATGGTTTTAAACTGAAAGAAGGCAGATTTAGGTTAGACATCAGGAAGAAATTCTTCACCATGAGGGTAGTAAAGTACTGGAACAGGATTCCCAGGAAGGTTGCAGCTGACCCATCCCTGGAGGTGTTTAAGGTCAGGATGAGGCTTTGTACAGCCTGGTCTAGTGTGAGGTGTCCCTGCTTATAGCAGGGAAGTTGGAACCTGATGATCTTTAAGGTCCCTTCCAACCTTAACTATTCTATGATTCTATCTAGCCAGTCTGGTCAATCAGTGTTCTTGCTTGCCACGTCATCTCAACTTCAGCAACAACCTTCCCTCACACAGTGTGAAGTGGACAGATACATACATTCTTTTACAATTATTTTTTTTTTCCTGAGTGTTCATGGTTTTTTAATGGCCTGTCTTCAAACCCTGATTTTTCTCATACTGGAGTTCATTTATCTCAAAAGTCAACCATGTGGAGGTAAGTCTACTTACACACTCTTTCTCCAAGTAGGCTAATGTTTTGCATTTCTCCAGACCACATTAGTTTGGGTCAACAATCTCACACTCTCTCTCCTTCCTGCTACTACAATATATTCCTGTTTTCTTGCATAATCTGCATGAAAGTTAGCCTTCAGTATAAAACTCTTCTTAAAAATAGTCCACATTTTCTGAGACAAATTGTGATGCTTTTTTTCCTGTTATCCTAAAAAAAAATAAAAGCAAAAACATCAGTCATTTGTGGTATTAGTAGCATGCCTCTAATTCACTCTTAAGATATTAGGAAATATTTTTACTGGGAGGACAGGTTGAATGACAAAGGCATATCCATAAAAGCAAGTGGATCATAGGAAAACTGGACAGTTTTTGGTAGCCTGTGTTTGTGTTTTGGAAACTAATGAATGTGAGTTGTAGCACCAGTTAGTTTAATAAAGCTAATAATTTATGCAAGTATAATGAGACATGAGGGATGCATATTTAGATTTTATAATGCCATTTCAAGTAGAGGTTCTATTATGGGAACCCCTTGTTCCAAAGATTCAAGTTTAAATCTCCAACCTACACAGCAAATTTCTAAGTACTTTAAATTATCACTGGAATCTAGATAAGTTTGGCTTGTGAATGCTGGGCATCTGCTGTACTTTTAGTTCTGTTTCATTAGAAACAGTTTATCCTGATGATGTTAATAGAAGGATAATCTGTGAAGGTGTATAGATTTCACCATCTATGAGTCAGGCTTTTCCTCAATCAGATCTTTAGAACTGGGAAGGCTGTATAGCTATTGCTATATGATTATTTTTAACATTTTCCTTCAACATTCCATTATTGTCCACTCTTATAGGTAGACCACTGGCCTAAATTAACCTTTGTTCTGATCCGGTACATTAGGTCTTACCAAGCATAAGGATTTTTATTAATAGCTGATCTTTAAACAATAAGGACTTCTCAACTTTAGTTCTAAAAAAGCAGGCATTTTGTCATAACATTGTTTGCATTCTGCAGGAATCCACAGGAAATAAATTGCTTCACTGCTGTCCCCCACTTGGAATCCTTATAAATAAACGATACATTTGATGGAGAGTGCTTTTTTAATCTCAGTGGCTGGTGCTAAAATAAGAGGTGGCCTGCAATCAGGAAGATATTTTTAGTGAAAATAACTGCTGCATGAAGTGCAGTGTTGAGTGCTATAGTGTCAGAAGCAAATCCTTATTGATTCTGACCTCTGTGCATTACACATCTTGCTGATAAACTCTCTGATAGTGCTTCTCTTTCAGACACTGGAGTATGGGATTCAAAGTAAATAGACCTGCCAGAGCAGGTTTCCACAATTATAGGATCAAAGACCTGGGAGTCATTCTACAATTTCTTCACTGTAAAAGTCCTCTCAGTGCCTGCTCAGATTTGCAAAAGGAAGTTAAACATAGTCCACTACACATCAATATTTCAATTTTACTTGTTGCTTAGTTTTCACTGATGCTTTCTTCGCCATCCTCTGGGCACAACCATTTCAATCCTCTAAACCATCTGTTAACATACTTTTAAAGAAAAACATGCTTTCTTAGCTCCTGTTCAGCATCTTTTACAAAGTCCACATTTGCAAGTTTTGTAGTATCTATGGTGGCTGCACTGAAAGCCCCACCAATTAAGGTTTGTGAATATTGAACTATTTGGTTCTTACGATTCTAGAAACATGGAATTAAGATTGCGGTCTTAAAACAGGGGTGGTGTCACTTTTTCTTTCAACTTGAGAGATATTGCATTCAAGTTTCAGGACAATTTTGCATTGAAAAGACATTTACGTGAAGGTTATTTGTAATGCCATCCCTCTCAAAAAAACAGTCTGGAATAATTTTTTTTGGTCTCCAAGACAACAGCCATGGCTTTCTTAAGCCAAAAATGCCTTCTAATTCATGTCGTCTAAGTATCTGCAGGCATCATTGATAGTCTATAGTCTTTTGCATCTGATCTAGCTGAAAAATATCTCGTGTTCTCTGAACAAAGGAAAAATAAGTCCATGATGTTAGAGTAAACGAACAGCTGGAAGTGCAAGTAATTGTAAAAGTAAAACAAAAAAGTGATATTGTTTTAGCTGGGGGTTTTTTTGCTCCTCTCTATACTGCTGTTGATAAAGTCAAAATGGGTACTTTCCACTCCTGTCTATAAGTTACTGTTCTTCTGTGTAGTGCCGAATGACACTTTTGTTTTGTATGAGTTTTCCTGAGGGTTTTGAATGAACCTCTCTTCCCTTACTTAGCTTCTGAAAGAGACTCACTGTCAACATCTGGAGTGCATACCCAGAATATTTCCATTGTTTACTTCATTATGTGCAGCAGGCAAATTTATGTGTTGGGGTTTATTTTGTGTTTTTCTTTCCCCTCAATTGCTTTATGGAACTTTGTAAAGAATGCCTAGAAGGTTTGGTGGGGTTTGCTTGTTTTGTAGCACACTTTGATTATCTGATAAAGTCATTTTTAGATACTGCTTTCTCAACTCACTTGGATCAGCAAAGAAGTGTCATTTTTTTTGTTTGGTTGGTTTTTGTTTGTGGGTTTTTTGTTTTGGTATACGTAGTTATTCTGTTACTTTATAGTTAAGCTCACTGTAGAAAATATACTTTTATGACAATATAATATTATGTTTCGATGCTGCAGGCACTCAAGAAGCAGATAACTCAGTGGAGTATGCTAGGGTGACCATGCAGCACAACTGTAGTTTATAATCTGAAGTACTCTCACTTATTCTAGGTCATGGCAGTCCTAAATTGAGAGTATCAGTTTCATCTCCTTTGAGTTATGTTTTTTCTCCGCTGTCACTTCCAGCTTAGACCAAGGTCATAGCAACACATTCAGAGCTCTCTGGAAAACAGATATTTAGCAGACGCAAAATGTGCAGCTTATTTGGGCAACTGATCTTTGATGAGAAAAGGTGCGGGAGAAACTGCATATAGATGTGAGCAGCCCAGCTCTTGGAGTAGAAGAAGGAAGCTGAGCAATTTCCCAATAAATTTATTAATTCCTTCCTCCACATAAATACAAAATTTGAAGATGATTTCAAAACATAGTGATCATCATGATTCCGGGTGCCATAAAATCATTTGAGATAGGGGAGATGAATGATGCAGCATAGCTCAGAATGTGATAGTAATGTGGCACAGCTTTTAAGTTCTTATAGCACAGTGAGGGTTGTGAGCTTTCATTTTTATTCACATACCTAACAGAATGCAATGAATAGGCAGTTCAAAATAATATTCTGTAAAGACCATATAAAAGACCTCATTGTTTATCCTTGTGAATGTGTATGAGCACAAATGGGTAAGAAAATATTGGAGTTAATTTCTGTTTCTGATGGGTCCCTCTTCTACTTGTGTTTGCCTGCTTCTTTTTTCATTTGTGTACAATAGCGGATTCTATTAGTTGAAGCTTTTAAGTGCTCTCCATTCACCCCACTCCAGTGAAGCCATGAATTTCCCATACAGGAAGGCTTTGCCTCTTTATTATTTATTCTGATGTGACCAGCAGCCCATGGAAAGAACTAGAGTGAACCATATAACATCATTACTGTTAATGGGCTCAGAAAGCACAGTCCATGAAAATACACTAGTTCAGCTTGAAAAAAAAAAAAAAAAAATTAAAAAAAGAAGCTTTACCACACCTCATTCAAATGATGAATGAAAATGCTGAACCATTTCTACAAGACAGATGAACACTCTGAGCTGAAGAAGGTTGTTCAGGCAGATTGCATCCATGAAACCTATGGTTATGAAAGATGACTGCAGAATCTTTCTGTATCAGTATTAATGATGCTTAAAACGCATTACTGAATATACACATCTGCTTACAGATATAGATAGATTTGAGGGCAAGTCATGCTTTGTGGCTTTTTTCTTTAACTAATAGATTAGTGGAAGTGACTGCCATAGTTCAGCTTCATAGCTTAACTAATGTAAATTGAAAAAGTTTGGTTACAGTTTGACAAATGTTCCTGTCTAAATCAAATCCTCTGAACCATAATAATTTTTATCTAGAGATGCGCCAAAGTACTTGAGAATCATTTGGCCAGCTGGTGAACTATTATCCACTAGTTCACAGACAGAACTTTCACCTCTTCCTTTCTTTCTACTTAGGTGAATTTGGCTAGAAAAATTGTTAACACAGTGGGGGACAATTTACTAATCCAAAATATTTTATCTACCTTTTAACATACTGTTGTACTGTAGTCACACGTGTGCTGCCATATGGTGTGCTACTGAACTGCTGAGACAGTGATATAATTCCACAAAATATACAGTATTACTTATAACTGATTAAACTGGTGATGAACAGATCTGTGTGAGCTGTGCTTTAGTATTCTCTTAGTAGACCAATTCTGGATGACTTTTTTGAATGTCAAAGCTTTTTGACTAGCAGAAATATTAGAAAAAACTGGCAGTTTGGGAAGCAAACATAAGAGATGCAATGAAAACTTTCCCTATTGACATTCATAAACCCTGATCCAAAATAATTATTAATGTTATTACATGGGAATTCAGTCTCAATTTAAACAATTTTTGTTATTTCTAATGTTGTCTCTAAGGGTTTTGCTGTCCATGGCAATTTGTGGAAAATCAGAAGAATCACCTGTTTCACTTTATAATAGTAATATGGCATTAATCTGTGCAGGAAATACTTCAGCTTGTTAAAATAATTTAAAGACTTGTGGATGGGCACCTATATTAAAGAATTAAGAGCATGCATGAAAGAATACTTTTACCTCTTCTTTGCTTTAAAAGCAGATATTTTTTAAAATTTTATTATTAATGCATTTAAGGAATGTACCATTTTGTATAAATTAGTCTAATGCAAATATGTTCTGCTGCACTGCACCCTCTGCAATGTGTGGGCTAAAGAACACCTTGTATTTACTAGGAGACTAATTAATGTCTTGCCAGTCTAATCAAACTACTACAAACAATTATCATTTTTCTGAATAAAATACATAATATTGCAGCTCATTCCAAGTAACGATTCACTTCATAATGCCTTTTTTTTTTTTTTTTTTTTTCTACACACTGGGTGACATGCTCGCCCTTCCAGAGTGTTCTTATGGCAAGGTGTAAGCATTCAGATTCCTTTTCTAGAAGGAGAAGAATATTGCTGGTGGGGAGTTTTCTTCCTCTTCAGACTCGCTTCACTTGGGGTTGCTTTTGTATTATTTTAATCCATTGCTAACACCTCTCTTCTTACCAGTCCACAGGCTTAATTATGTAATGGTTGTTTGGTTTCATTATACCTTCATCACATGTGTTTAATTTATTTTAGAAGTAAATCCGTGCAATTTCAGAAAGCTAACCTAAAGCAAGGTCAGTTATGCTCTCTGCATCACCAAGCTATATGCTGTTACAGCTAAAACAAGCACAAGTGAAGACTCAGACTGACAAGTCCTGAGCCCTTGTATTGTAATTGGTACAGAGCCTGTGGCATGTATTACTAGCAGCAGCAATATTGCATCATGTGGACTTGCAAGACTACTGTTCTAAATACATGGGAATGTAATACAGTCAGTCATTCTGTGGTTATTTTAGCCAAAAATAACTTCTAAATTGACTGTACTACAGCTGTGGAACAGCTTTTTCGTTAATTTTCCTGTTCCCAAGCTACTCTTTCTTCCAGGCTGGAGTAAAAGAATTTCAGAGATTTGTGGGTACTTCTGCCTATCCTCCTGCTCTAAAAAGTTGCAGTTTTCAAACTGAAAGTGTTAAATAACAGCAAGAGTTCAAAGGTGTGTTTCTCTGTGTCTTGAGAAGATTTTGTTTGGGGATTTAAAGGACAAGGAAGTGTATTTCTCCTTTGCTTTGCCACAGGTAGAGAGTAAGATGAATGCTCTTCCAGGTGGAGAGGAGAGAAGGGGAAAAAGGGCTCCAAGCAGTGAGATTTGCATAGTAAACATTAAATTCACAGTGGTTTCAACTCTGTTCCTAAAGCTCTCTGCCTCACAGTGCTGCAGCTTATTGTGTAGCAGGTTCTGGAGTACTGTTTTTTAGGCATAAGTGTGTGTGTAAGTGCATATGTCCATCCTTCACCTCATATAATATCCCAATCTAATAATGCCATTACCAGTTTAATGCACCTTTTTAATGCTGAAAGATAAAATCTACATTTGCAAATTACTTAAGCAAACACAAAAATGTCTGAACTTTTAGAGTTCTGTGAACAAAATTCCAAAGACGTTTTGACTTCATAATGGCAAAAACACTAAGCAAAAAATGATTAGGAAAAAGACATAAGCAACCCAAATTACAAAAAACCTGTAAATTAAGATATTATAAATAACACTATAAATACACATTGCACTGGATACTATCTGATGAAGATTTCATACATACAAGTATTTATAGTAAAATCGGACAATAAAAAAGGCTTTCTGATTAGTTCTTATTAAGATAGATTAGTTATGTTGTGATTTAGATTTTCAGTTGAGTCACAATATAATAAGAAAAAAGCAAGAACAGATCTAGTTGTCAGTGATTTCATGAACTGTTTGGGCTTGAAATCACTTGAGGTTAATTTTGACAGACATGTGAAACAATTTCTGAAAAGTCGTATCAGCTTCAAACAATTAGCATTAAAGAATATTTGTTAAATTAAATTTATTCTTTGAAAGTAACATATACATTTGGAAGGGAATTGCATGAAGAAATAACTAGACTAAATAATGCTGGTGCTGTCCACCTCTTCAGCAAAATATGTAACACTCCACCAAACAGATAAAATGACCTAGACCTACAACAGATTGAAAGTAATTCTTCATGGGTGGCAAAAAGAAGCAGCACAGATTCTTCCAAGTATAAAATCATGTTATGACTACATAGATGAAATTGCTGCATAAAATGGGATTCTTTCCAAGGATACTGCTTCAAAATATCACGTAATAGAGCATACTGCTTTGTTGAAAAATGCTAAGTGCAAGCTGTGGTAACTGTCTATATCTCAAGAGCAGTTTGAAAAGTTTTATGATGTCCAGGCATGAATACTGAGAACAAATGTTAGATCTCTAAGCAGAATCTGATGTACGCAGAAAGTAAAACGTAGAGCAAGTGAAGCCCATGAATTTCCCTATTAAACAGAAATAGCACCAAACTTTAAAAATAAATACATGAGAATCAATAGTTGTCATTAAAATGTTGAAATATAAAACAGAGTATAAGGAAAAAATGTTTATCATGACATGCCAGGTGAATCTGAGGAACAGGTAACAGCTCACCATTTAGCAAGAATTCATTCCAATACATCTCTTTGGCATGTCATTCAAGTCCTTCCTGTTAACTTCTTACTATGTATAGACAAATGAACTAAGAAAAATTGAAATACAGCACTTGAAAATAACTTAAGAATTAGTGAACTAAATGACAACTTTTATGCCAGAAAATATCTAGCTAGCTTTATCAAGTTTCTCAAGCTTCATTGTTACCACCAGTTCATGCAAGCATGTGTTTTGGGGCTAGAATGAACAAATGTCAGTCTACTCTAAGGAATATTCTTGGAACTTCTTTCATTATCCAGCCTTTCATGGTCTGGATAAGCTTTATAAGTACATCCAATTTTGATGTAAAAATGTAAGATTATGGCAAAGCCACAGTATTCCTTAGCAACTTTTTCCCCTTAGTCAACTAATCTTAAAAATGTGCTTCTGATCTACTTTTGTTATTCTGACTAAACAGATAGAAGTTCCATCTAAAATTCATCTTTTCCTTGTATCAGTGTTTACAAACTATGGTCAGTACTTCTTTCATATCTTGGATAAGATAGATCTTGTGTCCCCCGCTCTATGATGAAAATATTTGAATATGAAAAGTAATTGGTAGCTAAAATACTGTTGATGAGGCTCAGCCTCAAAGCTTTCCTGCCTAACATGGCTGAGAATTTTAATTCTGTCACAAATTAGATCAGGCTTATTGAGTTCTTTATTCTTTGATTGACCAAGTCCTAACACCATGTTTTCAATGATACACACGTCCTGTGCATCTCTTCATCAAAATCAAGATACTAACTGGACACAGAATGTTTGAAATTAATATATTTTCAACACAGTCACCAAGGCAGAGGGACCGTGGCTGATTGTGTCGTGGGGCTCTTTGCTGTGGAGGCAAAACCACAGCAGCCGCAGCAAGTGCAGAGAGAGAGAGGGAGCCTGCTTCATTGCCCCAAGCAAGTGACAGATCCTGACCAATGGGAGATGGCTCTGCCTCAGCATGTGTGGAGACCAGGGTGACAGCCCTGCCCATGTACAACTCTTAGGGAGCACAAGCGACCCAGGAGCTCGGTGAACAGGATGGGCAAACACAATGTGGCTTGGTTGAGTGGGCTTGGTGCAGCAGTTTGCACAACAGTTCACACAAGCAGGGCATGCAGGGAGGGTGCAGGCCCCATCTTGGCTCCAGAGGTATTTTGACTACTGGTCACTGCCCTTCCAGAAGAGTGCTAGCTATCTTTTCCACTTGGGCATAAGCCGTTGCCAGGAGGACTATGGAAACCCAGACAGAGGTCTCACACAGACATACAGCTGTCCAGGTCTCCGGCTGCAGAGAGTGCCTAAGCCTGTCGTTCATACTGGAGGACAGCAGAGAGACTAGCTGTGTGAGATGCAACCAGGTAAAGGATCTGTTCAGCTTGATTGCAGAGCTGAAGGAGGAGATGGAGAGGCTAAGGAGTACCAGGGAGTGTGGGAGGGAGATAGATCAGTGGAGTCAGACCCTCCCATCCCTGGGTCAAAAGCAACAGTCCCACATGAAGCACAGGATCCCCTACCCTCTTGCCACCAGGTAAGAAGAGGGGATCTATAAAGATGGGGGGAATGAAAATAGGTCCCTCCTCAGGGAATAAGGTGAATCTCCTGCTGGCCTCCCTTGCACTCCCAGTTACTACTGCACAACAGGTATGGGGCTTTGGAAGTTGAGAACCTGGTGAGTAAGGATGAAGAGGAGGGTCCATCTGGGAAGACACTTAGGGTGAGTCAGTCACCCCTACACCTTGGGCCTAGCTTAATCAAGAAGAAAAGGAGGGTAATCATGGTAGGTGATTCCCTTCTGAGGGGAACTAAGGGTCCCCTATGTCAACTGGATCCCTCATATAGAGAAGTCTGCTGCCTCCCTGGGGCCCAGGTTAGGGATATTAGTAGGTAAGTCCCTGGTCTGGTGTGGCCCTCAGCCTGCCACTGCACCTCTAAGACTTTCTTCTTGAAGAACATCCAGTCTTCTTGGCTTCTTTGCCCTTCAGAACTGTCTCCCAAGGGACACTGCCAACTAGTGTCCTGAACAGCCTGAAGTCTGCCCTCTGGAAGTTCATGGTAGCATTTTTACTTACATCATCCCCCCCTTTACTTCACAAACAATTGAGAATTCTATAATTTCATGGTCACTAAGCCCAAGACAGCCTCTGACCAGCACATCACCCACCAGTCCTTCCCTGTTTGTAAAGAGTAGGTCTAGTGAGGCACCTCCCCTGGTAGGCTTATTTACCAGCTGTGTTAGGAAGTTATCTTTCACAGACTCCAGGAACCTTTTAGATTGTTTCTTCTCTGCTATATTCTATTTCCAGCAGATGTCTGGTAAATTGAAGTCCCCCGTGCAAACAAGGACTGACAACTTGGAGACTTCTGCCAACTGCCTGTACAATGCCTCATCAGCCTCCTCATCCTGGTTGTGTGGTCTGTAACACGCTCCCAAAAGGATGTCTGCCTTCTTGGCCTTCCACCTAATCCATACCCATAAGCACTCAACCTTACCATCACATTTGTCAAGTTCTATGTAACCAAAACACTCTGTAACATAGAGTGCCATTCCACCTCTCCTTCCCTGCCTGTCCCTTCTGAAGAGCTTAAAGCCATTCACTTCAATACTTGAGTCATGGCAATCATCATTAACAATGCCTTTGACACCGTTTCCTACAGCATTCTCTTTGAGAAACTTGTGGCCCCTGGCACAGATAGGTGGACTCTTCAGTGGATTAAAAACTGGCTGGATGGCTGGGCCCCAAGAGTTGTGATAAAGAGTTAAATCCACCTAGTGGCTCGTCACAAGCAGTGTCCCCCAGGGCTCAGTGTTGGAGCCAGTTCTGTTTAATATTTTTATCAGTGATTTGGATGAGGGGATAGAGTGCACCCTCAGCAAGTTTGCAGATGACACTAAATTGAGTGGGAGTGTTGATCTGCTCAAGGGTAGGAAAGCACTGCAGAGAGATCTGGACAGGTTACAATTGATGGACTGAGGTCAACGGGATGAGGCTTAACAAGTGCTGGGTCCTGCACTTTGGTCACAATAACCCTATGCAATGCTACAGGCCTGGGGAAGAGTTGCTGGAAAGCAGCCCAGTGGAAAAGGATCTGGCAGTACTTCTAAACAGTGTGTCCAACAGGAGTAGGGAAGTGATTGTGCCCCTGTAATTCAGTGCTGCTGAGGCCACAGCTTGAGTACTGTGTTCACTTCTGGGTGCCACAGTATAAGAAAGACATTGAGGTCCTGGAGAGTGTCCAGAGAAGAGTGATGAGTCTGGTGAGGGATTTGGAGGGCATGTCATACGAGGAGAGGCTGAGGGAACTGGGGTTGTTTAGTCTGGAGAAGGCTCAGGGGAGATCTTATTGCTCTCTACAACTATCTGAAGGGAGGTTGTAGAGAAGCTGGTGTTGGTCTCTTCTACCAAGTAACTAGTAATAGAATGAGAGGAAATGGGTTTAGGGCATGTTTAGGTTGAATATTAGGAAAAAATTATTTACTGAAAGAAAGGTGAGGCATTGGAACTGGCTGTCCATGGAAGTGTTCAAGAAGCATTTAGATGCGGCACTTCACAATATAGTTCAGTGGCTGCAGTAGTTGGCATGTGGTTGGACTTGATGATCTTGAAGGTCTGTTCCAACCTTAATGATTCTGTGATTCTATTCATGTTTTGATTTTTAGTAGAATATTTATTCTACTATTGTAGTTGCTCAAATAAACAGAAGATATTTAGCCAATCCAGTGTTTTCATTTTCATCCCCATCCACTTGCCCATTCTTCTTATGAGGCATCTCCAGTAAAAGAAAAAAAAACAAATAAATAGCTTAAAATATGCAAAGTCATCTCATCACAGGGATTGCTTCCTGTTTATTTTTCAAATCTATAAAATGCAACCCACGATTTTTAGAGACATTTGTTTTCCGGGACAATGGCTTGTAGCTGCTTCATGGTTAGCGTCAACACAAAATCTGTGTGTGGAACAGCTTCAGGCTTCCAGCACAATGCTTTTTTGTAAGTATTATGAGAGCATGGTAGGTTGACATTGACTATCTGCCAGTCACCTACCCAGCTACTCTCTCCCTGTCTTCAACAGGATCAGGACCCCCTGCAACGCCACAGGCTTGGGGAAGTGTGGCTGGAAAGTGTCTGGCAGAAAAGGACCTGGGCGTTCTAATTGACAAGCAGCTGAATATGAGCCAGCAGTGTGCCCAGGTGGCCAAGAAAGCCAATGGCATCCTGGCTTGTATTAGAAATAGTGTGACCAGCAGAAGTAGAGAGGTGATTGTCCCCCTGTACTCAGCACGGGTGAGGCCACACCTGGAGTATTGTGTCCAGTTTTGGGCACCTCAGTTCAAGAGAGGTATCGAGGTGCTGGAGTGAGGACAGAGGAGGGCAACGAAGCTGGTGAAGGGCCTAGAGAATAAATCTTATGAAGAACTTTTGAAGGAGCTGGGAATGTTTAGTTTGAGAAGGAGGAGGCTGAGGGGAGACCTCATCAGTCTCTACAACTACCTGAAAGGTTACTGTAGAGAGGTTGGTGCTGATCTCTTTTCACAAGTAATGAGTGACAGAACAAGAGGGAATGGCTTCATGCTGCAACAGGGGAGGTTTAGACTGGACATTTGGAAAAAAATTGTCACAGAAGGAGTGGTTAGACACTGGAATAGGCTGCCCAGGAAGGTGGTTGAGTCACCATCCCTGGATGTGTTTAAGGGTCGTTTGGATGTGGTGTTGGTGGATATGGTTTAGGGGAGAACTTTGTAGAGTAGGGATGATGGTTGGACTTGGTGATCCCAAGGGGCTTTTCCAACCTGAATAGTTCTATGATTCTATGATTCAGGAGAGAAATAAGGTGGCAGAGCTCATGGGTCAAGAGAAGGACAGGGCGATCCCTTACAAATCACTGACAAAATGGACTCGACTCAGGGAAAATTAGTTTCATTTCTTGCCAATTAAAAATAGAGTTGGGTGGTGTGAAAAAAAACAAAAACAAAAAAACCCACACCAAAACTAAAACTTCTTTCCACCATTCCTCCTTATTCCAAACTCATCTTCATTCCTTTATCCCCAAGTCCTCTACTTTCTTGACCCTGAGTGCAGCAGGGGAATGGGGTGTGGGGTCAGTCCACAACAGCTCTTCTCTGCCTCTCCTTCCTCCTCACCTTCCCCGAGGCGCCCGCCCGTGGCTGAGGGGCTCAGCTGTGCCCTGCGCTGGGGCCGCTGGAGCCACTGGGACCGGCTGTGTCTGGTGCGGGGCAGCCCCGCCCGCCCCGCACGGGCGCCACCATGGCTGGCACCTCCACTGCTGGCCCCCCCACTGCTGGCACCCCCACTGCTGCTGCTGCTGCCAGCACCTGAGCAGGTAAAATCCAGAACAGAAGCATGAAATCAAGACTGAATCCACCAGCTATTCTTTTTTCTTCCTCAGTGTTGGGCTGCATTTCTTCGCATTGCACAGCACACAAAGGTATGGATTGGAAAGCATAATGAGGTGTGTTTTTGAGAATTTTTTTGTTGTTATTGCAAAAAAAGAGAAACTGTTGATACATTTAACAGTTTGCTCTGGCTGAGTCTAATTCAAAGTGGAATAAAAATAAGGTTGAGATATAGTGAGTTGTATTGTTAACTGTTGAAAAGTTTATACACTAGTGATAATTTCTGATGAATATGTCTCTGTCTTACACAATTTTAATCTCCTGGGTCTGTGTGTTAAGGAGTTGACAATTGAAAATATAGAGCAATACAGTTTGACATGGGTTTTGTTTCTACTGATAAAATATTTAAATTGCCTGAAGATAAAATAAATAAATAAATAAATAAATAAATAAAAATAACGAGGCAGGAATCAAAACAAAAAAATATTAGCTCATGGAAACCTTCAGTTTAAGTTTGCTTCGAGAAGACTCAAAAAATTTACAATTTTGGCCAACATAAGAGTGGCTAGCTAACATGCAAGCAGCATGCAGGGTCAGTGCGGAGGACTATAGGAGGGTTTTTCTTGGGAAGTTGGGGAGAACGCGGCTGCCCTGCTGTCTCCTGCCAAGCCCCCAAAGCCACGCTGTTACTGTTTCTACCACGTGTGTTGCACAGATGGGTGTGGAGCACTGTGGTGGTGAAAACTGCTGACTTGCCACATTCCTGGTTGCCTGGCGCTAAGGAGGATACTGGGGTGGCAGGATGCTGTTCCCATTAAGTCCCTCAACTTATAAAGCAACAACACCCCCTAAAAAAAAAAAATAACAAAGAAAAAAAGGCCAATAGAATTACAGGCTTTCGCTCCTCGCAGTGCTCGGGTGTCTAGCTTACCCTACGCTGGCTCTCCCACCACACACTCCCTCTTTCTCCCCTTAGTGCTATGTGTACTGCAAGCAGAGGAGGAACAAGCTAGCTGGCTGTCCCCACTTGGCTTCATGTGAGAAACTGCTCTCTGCCAAACACTCAAGGGTCCCCATGGAGCCACTCAGAGCCCCTGCCTGTGGTCAAGTGTTTTGTGGAACTCACTCTGCATGGGGAGAAGTGGTGGCACAGTGCCTCATCATGCATGGGGAGAAGTAGCACAGCGGGGAGGAGTGGTGTTGAATCACGTGCCATTTGCTGATCAGTGTACAGTTTTTCTGGCAGAGAGCTGTGAAGAAGTGTCTGGTGGCCAGTTGGCAGTGACCAATTGTCCTAAACCCCAAGAAGTGGTTCCTGATTCTAGAGTTGAGGAGCCCAGACTGACTCATATTCATGCTGCTTGGGGGTTGCTCTCCCTAGAATAGACTGGTCTTGTCCACTCTGCATAACTCAGCGGTGTTAGACAGCTCTCCTGTGGCCCTAAAGAACTGTTATTTTGTTACATTGTTTTTTTTAGTTATGTGTAAGTGTGAGACTTGTGTTACTGCCCAGCACAATGCTTTCTGCAAAACACATTGGCATTGTGCTATAAACCTGAAGTGTGGTATGAAGACATGCAGAGGGTTCAAAGGCAAAAACTTAGCAGTAGTGAAAGGAAACAAAGCTTGCATAATCTTGTTCCTTCTGCTTGTTCAATGATGGCCAGAAATTATCTGTCAGTGAGATTCACCATAGACCTGGGCTGTTAATTAAGGAGCAAGCGGCCCAGAGTCCTGTGCTCAATCTTATTCTTTGGATTTACTTTTATTTAGAAGTGCACATGTACAGTTAACCCTGAACTGCCTTTCTTTACCTCCTATATCTCTGAAGCCTTTTGTGGATTAGATTTAATATTGTTTTATACATTCTTTTCCACTTATCAACTCAGCCTTTTCAGTTTCTGGAACTTAAAGTGTATTTTTCTACCTCTTTTTCTCTACAAAAAGTGAAAAGATGAAGGGTTATCCTTAGTTATCACTTATAAAATAAGCCTCACGAGAAATACCCATCTTGGGTGCCTGTTTTCCAGTTATACCTGAGTACATTGTCTTATGACTACAAATGTTGATATTTTTATGATCATAGAGTTATTTGGGGTTGTTGGATTTTCAGAGGTTTTGTTTGTGTTTACGTGTAGCTTTTTGTTTGGATTTGTTTGTTTTGTTTTAGTTTGCTTTAGTTTGGGTTTTTTTCATTTACAGGAAAGATTTAAAATAGCTATGTTTTAAATGTTATGGCTATTTAATCAGTTACTGGGCTGACAGTAATGTGTTTAAAAATATACATTTCACAAAACATTTGACCTTCTAACAATCTATCAAACACTGTTGCTCACTACTACAGCTCCTGTGCTCTAGCAGTGCTATTTCTGGATAGCAGGTGTAATAATGAAAAAATAATGTACATTTTCCAATAACCATTTGATCCAAGGATCCAAAACTACCGTTGCTACTGTTGCAGGCTGTTTGTATCTGGATTTTCTTATTTCATGTTCCCTGATCATCTCTCTATTATAAACTATCAGCTTTAGCAAATAGAATGTTTTTCTTGGTATACTAAGTGCTCTAGTGTATCTGCTTTATCAACCCTTGTTTTAAAGTTTTAGGAATGGCCAATCTAAACACCTTGAATCCACCTCAAATGAAGTGGTGGGTATGTGAAAGTATTTTCTTCTCTTATATTTGTAGTGTATTATGAGCTGTATGACTAACTGCACTTTTGAAATTATTAGAGATATTAATCAGTTTGGTAGTTTCTTCCACTTTCTTTTTTGTATCCTGTTTAATCAATCTAATTTGTCATTAAGATTTTTACTGCCAACATTTTCTAGATGCCTCTGTGACAGAACAATTGAATTCTGTCAACTTAATTTTGTATTTTGTTGACAGTTTCCCGGTGCTGGCAAAGACATCTTAGAATCAATCTTTAACATTTGACTGCCTTTCTGCATGATTGGTCCTAGAATTAGATTTACTATTTGACATGTTTTTCACCCACTGTAAGCAATCAATTTCCTGCAAAAATCATATATGTCAACATTTTAAGTTCTAGCTTCACCTATGCATTTCTCACATACCCTGAAGTAAGAAAGATAACCATCAGGTGAGCTAAAGCTTTCCTGTTTATCTTGGGGTAAATACTGTAATGTAACTTCATCTATCATATTGACTTGTATTGTCTAGTTTGGAATCACCCAGAGCTCAGTTCTTTTGGATATATTAAGAATGTACCTCTGTCCTGAAGATTTCTCATGAATGATTTTTTGTTTGCACAGTGTGTGCTGTTTGTATGCCATGTTTCTTTTTCAGTTCTTGCAGTGCTTTTCCATGTGCTTTCACAAAGCTGTTTTAACCTTTGCAAACTATGGCCCTATTTCCAAGGCAGAAAGCTGCTCAAGTCTGTTAAATTGCATGTTATGTGCATTTCTTTGCCTGAAAATATAGTTAGTTTTTCTTCCTTTCAAAATGACACATAAAATAGTATATTTCTAGTTTAATTTGTTCTTCACATCTCCACAGCAAATCCTGTAAACTGTGCCAAAAATTTTAACTTAACTTCCACTGCCTTATTCAGGAAGAAGTAGAGAACAGAGTAAGGTACTGTTTCCAAATAAGGCAGACTGCCAGAGTTTTCTTAGAAAATCTAGGGGGAAAAAAATGATTAAAAAAAAGGCTGAAAATTTGAAATTAAAGAATTAATAAAAGGTTAGTTGCTTGAAACATTTAATTGTAGAACGTTGAAGCTATGCCGGAAAATCAATTATGCACTTTTCCCTAGTGATGGCTTTTTGCTCAGTTTACTTTCTAGTGACTCCAGGTATCTACATGAACAAAATCAATACTTGCTTAAATGTTTTTAGTCATCTGTTGATTTCCTTGAGAGCTCCAGTTGTAACAGAGTGTTGCTCTTCCATTTTATTACGTATGATTTTCATCCCTTTGTTTCATAAAGCACTGTTCTTCTTCCACGTGGACTTCTAGTGTCATGTAGGTGCAAGAAATATGTTCATAGATGGTTTTCAATGGGGAGTTTTTCTGGAGCTCATAACTACTATCAGCTTCATATCTCATAAAACCAGCAAGCTTGAAAGAGTTAGAGAAACAGAAAGGGAGCAAGAATTATGTGTCACTCATTAGGTGCTGACAGAACCAGCTTAATAACCAAAATTACTATACCAAAAGCTTTCAATGACCATTTTACCCCAATGCATAGAGGACTCAGTATTCATATGACAGCCTTAGCTGACTCATTGGTAATTACTATTATGATTCAGTGTAGACAAGATGAAGTCTAAGAATGTTCATAAAATTTGAGCTTTTGTTGTAGCTATTTCAATGAAAAGAAATGTTTAGCTCTTGCTAACAGCTAACATGATCTCACAAAATACCAGCAACAGCAAGAAGTGTTTTCATGTATCAGCCATTTATGTTAAAAAGGTATTATAGCTGAACAGTGTTGACAAGATGCATTTCCACTGGGTGAAAGTTTCAGGTTGCTTTTACTGATTGAACAATGACGTATCATGACACTATAAATCTGTGAGCAACAGGATGGCAGTGACTCACCCTACAGTATGTAAATGAAAATTCATAATTTATTTTCTACATTATTAATTTGATTTGGGAAAAGCATAAGATATGACTTCAGGTAGATCAGACATCCTTTCTCAGCATTTATCTGGAAATACTACTAGATAGAATTTCTTGTGATAGGAGAGAGTAGGGAAAAGTGATGTATGGATTTCGAAAACAGGATCATAAGCTGTCAGGCAATGATAGCAGTGTGCAATATTAATATATGCATCTCACATGGGGTGGTGATAAATGAGACAGCCCTTATGACAAATTGCATAGGCATATAATAAATAAGTTTATGACATAACTCTGCAATTTATCAAATGCCTTTTGCCATTACCTAGCCACTAATCGATCTCTCAGGGATTTATTTTTACAATCCAGATTCCTCAGCAGCTTGAAACATCCTACTTCTTTTAAAGTTCAACCTGCTAATTTTTTTTCTCCTGTTCTTCCTACAGTAATTCTGCTTGAAGCGCATAATGAGCTGACCTGTGCTATTGAACATTAACAGCTTTGCTATACATGAAGATGACCTCACAATTCTAACATACATTTTTTCTCAGCACAGGAAATGGCTTCCTGAAAAATCATAGTTTCCTCCCCTTTGTAATGGGCCCTATAACTCTTTCTTCTATTAAATTCTGTTACATATATTTTTTGAAACTATTTTACATTTCTTGGTGTTGTTTTTTTTTTTCCCCAGTGCTGTTAGCCATGCACTACTTCAGCTCTATTTTTGTAAAGGTAAGAGTAAGTGCAATAATCCACTTCATAAGAAATGGGACAAATTAGCTTTTCCTGCTAGAATTATCTCCCTGAGTTTATTAACACTCCTTCCCATTCCAGTAAGTCTGAAACACCCACTGTTTCTAACAACAAAATATACTTTCATCTTTCACTCCTGCTTTTTGTTTCTGGAAAACCTCAAAGCCACAAGCCTGTATGTATAACTGATTTTGAATGTGTTATTACAATAGTTATTACAAGTAAGTGTCACTTAACAAGGAAGGACATATTTGAACAGTAGCTGATTTAAAATTACAGAAACAAGTTATGTTTTATATCCTCTTATAAGTGATGTGATTTTGTGGATGTGGCCTCCTCTTCACAAAATGGTAGGACTCTTTCAAGGTGAGGTTTTGGGGGATATTTTTTTAGCATTTTTTAAATTGTTCAAAGTATGGGTACATTTTATTTTTTCCACTTTTAATTTCTCCATTTTATCCTGAAGTTTTTCTTCCTCCATTTTCTTTAAAGATTCCCAGGAAGTCTGTCATGCTGCCCTGCCTGGATAGACAACAGTTTCCTACTGGCACTTTTTTTATTTTTCCCTAAAAGGAATTCTGAAAATCTACTTCATTTTAGAAACTTGTGATGAATGTTTCAGTGTCACATTTTAAGAACCAATAGCTCCAGTTCCTAGTCTGATTACCTCCACTGTGTCTGAAAGAATTTTTTTTTCCTTCAGCTTTAGTTCTGTGAAAATATTTGAAAACTTATATTGATATCCTAATTCAAGACGCAGTGAAGCTCTAAAAACTGGTATGTGTGCTTGTGTGTATGAAAGTGATAAAAATGAATGTTCCATATTTTTCTTGTTTCATATTTTTAACTTGTTTCTCCAAAAAGGGTTAAAAAACCCTGTCGTGCTTAGAAGTTCCTATAGTTTTGAACATTGTCTTTATTTCATAAGAAAGACATATACAAACAAAGCTATTTGAAATAACTTTTAAATGTTTTATATCTATTTTTGAACTGTGTGAGGTTGAATTAGTGGAACTCTCGCATTTGATTTTATGCAAAAAAAAAAAAAAATCCTACAGGAAAAAGTGAATAAAAGCATGTGAACAAATATAAATTTCAATTAAACTGGCTATATTAGTTGCTTTTGTAGATCTATATTTTGTGAATCCTAGCTAAATTAATACTGATTTGTGTATTTTGAAATTCTCTACCTATATATTAAAGAAACAAATTTTAAATTTGTTCACATGTTCCTCTATTTAGAGAAATATAGCAATGGTAAATCTCCATGGAGGAATCTGCCATCTCCATGCAATATAATTAGCAAACTGTAATAGCTTCTAACTTACTTGGTTTGCTGTTTAAAAAACAGTTACGCTTGATTTTATGGGCAGTCATGACTTGCCTTTTAGGATAACCAACAGTAGCTACCCAGAAACTGCATCTATCCATGTGTTTTATGTTCATAAAGACCAAAAATAATCATAAGGGAAGCACTTCTAAATCACTTACCATGAATCTTGCAGTAAAATGTATTTTTGTTTCTGAAATAAGTACTGTGTGTTACTATTTGCTTAAAGATGTGCTGTGTCCAAATGATGATCTATCACTGGTACAGGAAAGAGCACTCTAGCGCCTATTTGGCAGTGTTCACAATAGATAGCCGTTCAGCCAACACAGTGTTAAAAGGCCATGAAATGCACAAAGTTTTAGCATGGGACAGCAAGGAAATTAATGAGGCTTATCCAAGCGTGGGTTATCACTGATCTCTTTGCAAGAGAGACAGGCTAAAGCTTGACATGATCCTTTGCATACTGTTCTTGTCTCCAGTTCGGCTAGGCTGCTGTACTGTAGGCATTTTTTACTCAACACAGTGACAAAATAGCTACTTCTGGCCAGATATAAAGTAAATAGAACAAAGTGTGGTCTGCACGAGCTCTTTCGGAGATGGTTTTTTGTTGCATAAGTAATTAATTTTAATTTGTAATGTCTAGGATCAATATTGTAAATGCAATTAACTTTGGTGAGAGGTGGGCTCCAACTAGCTTTTGAAACTGTGTCGGTAGGGATTCAAAGTCTGAACTGCTAATAATTCATGAGATGTAGCTGTTTTGATAACATTCCATAGTTGAAAGCTAGTGAGCATTCATAGAGGTGTGTGCTGCATAGGATCTGCAGACCTAGCCCCTTTGTGAGCTCTGGGGCTGCTCCTCTCCTCTCCTACCTCACACATTCATGTCCTACTTTGAAGTCAATGCATGGGAGAGGAGAAATGGATTTATTTGCAATATAGTGTAGAAAACAGGTAAGTTGTGTACTGAGACAGGGATTGCAGTTACACTGTTGTGCCCCTTGTTTAGTTTAGCTGAAGAACCGAGACAGTTGCCTAACTTTTAGAGGGACTATTAGTATGGGGAGGATCAGAAAATCAAATCTAATCCTCTTGTTTCCTAGGCAGTAGTAACTGTTACACGATCCTCCTTCTGTATGTTATTAGTTGTAGATTATGAAAGCTTTCTGTGTCCCAGGATACAGCTTGAGTTTCTGTCTGTTTCTTAAGATTTGTACATATCAGAGTTGGTTTATATGTTGAGGGAGAATTTAAATAATAAGAAACGTGATCTTGAAAATAATTTATTATGGATTTCCATTAGTGCTACTTGTGAGGGAGGAAAGTAATGTCTTTTTCTTAGTGTACCATTTATCAGTGAGCACAGTGGCTCAGAGCAATTTTGTGCTCTTCTCATGTCCCAGGCGTACTGATATAGATTTTTCACTTCTGCTAGCAGGATAGAACCCTGAAATGCAACCTGATGCTTTGTCTTGATGAGCTGCTATTTATTGACTGCATAGGTATTTGTTCTTACAGCACAAGGGTAAAGAGAAAGTTATGTACCACAAAGCAATAATAATTGTCCTTATACTTTTTCATTTCTTTCAATACCCCTTAAGCGGAAGTTAAAACTTTTGATTAAGAATATTTAATTATTGATCAAGAATCTTATCTCAACAGGCTAAGCATTAACCATAGATGTTGCTGAGCACTTGTGATTCCTGAAGAAAGTAAACAGTTGTAGAGAGAATTTTCTTGCAAACCTTGAAATCATTAATAATGTTAGAAGGAGAATGAGCTTCAGCACCTGATTCTATATTAAATAATTTGTGTGGAGAAGTAAGTATGAAGGGTATTTATATTCAGACCCATCAAATCTGAATATCTGTAGCAATCAGTAAAACTGTACTCGTGGCATTTCAGAAGATGTCAGAGACATCATAACCTCTTGCTTTGTATTTACATCATGTAAGGTGGCGCCAGGATGTTCTGGGTTTTTTGTAACATTTCAGAAATCAATAATTTGTCATGTGTTTTTATTATTTTTTCTGGCATGACTTTGATGGGAATGAAACGTTTAGTTTGTTTAACTACTGTAGACATGAGGTACATCAAGAAAAAAACAAAGCAATGCCTTCTTGTATTTTACTCTTCTCTTTAAACTATGTTTATTTGAAGTGGCACAGACAGAGTACTAAATATAGATGTTTCCTTCTTATTTTATTGTTATTTCTATTGAGTTGGCCAAGTTTCACCAATAGCAGCAGATTTCTGATTGGGGGTGAAAGAAGCAAAATTGTTTTAATTGAGATAATTTTCCCTTGTGCATTTCATAGCCTTGCAATCCCAAATAAAAGATCTTACTTTGAGCATTTAAAATCAAAACTAGTGTAGCTATGTTTGTAATTAATCTTCTTCTTGCAGTTTCATCTGAAAAACTAGTGCACCCGATTCTCTGGAAGATTGTGTGAACATCTGTAGTCTAAAACTCACTTAATTTTTCTGATTTCAATTTTGGAGCATAGATTTGCATATATTTTTTATTTCCAAGCTTCTGAACTAATTTCTTTCCATGGAGGATTTGGATCTTTATAGTGAACTGTGATAGTGAAATATACCAAAGTATGAAAGAGTATTTTTGTGATGTTACTCCAATGCACTTTTAATATCTCCTTGACTTTGTATTTAATTTGGTATGTATATTTTAAATCAAAATTATAAAGAAGTTAATACCATATTTCATATTTTCCTGCTTGTTTTTTTTATGGTACTGTAAGAGATATGATGGGAAGAATTCTGATTCAGAAAGTAACGGAAGGTAATGAAGAGTTCTGGAAAATACAAATCAATGTCTGAGTCCTTACCCACGTAAGTGCTATTTGTATGCAGTACATTTTGTTAATACAGTACTCATAATAATATAAAGTAATCTAATTTTTCTGCCAGGGAGCATGAAGTCAGATTTAGCATTAATTTAAGCTACACTTCAATTTCATGTCTTGGGGGCAAATAGTGTGTATGTGCGTGAATAAATTTTATTTTTTTTGGAGGGGTGGAGTGGGAGAGCAAGTAATTCAGCTCAGTTCTAATGATTAATCATCTGTTTAGCTCTATGAAATTAGCATTTTTCCTGTCCACTAGCATGTGTAGAAGTACCATTTGTAGTGAAGAACGCTTGTGGAGGAACACATTGACATCTCCTTTCTTCTGCTAGTAAAATGGCTCTTCGTAGATGTGATTAGTTTGGTAATGAAGGCTTTCTTTGGGTGGTAAGGAGACATAGCCACTGCAGTATCTTTTTTTTTAACAACTCGGTCACTGTCACTCCACATACATAAATGGAAAGAATTATTTTTCACAAAAGAAGAGATTGATGGCAGCATGTGCTGCTGGGAAATTGTGAAGTGAACATTGGCAGTGAGATACATGCCACTTTGAAAGTGACACTGATCATTACTGGGTATTGGCACATCTCTTTGAATCTGTGATAGAGGACAAGGAGCTAGTCATAAGGTTCCCTGTGAAAGAGTTGCAGCAGATTATTTACCTCATTCTTCTATAAGAAAAAGATACAATAATCAAAGAAGCACTATGGTAGCTCTGAACAAAAAAAATAGCATTAAGAATATTTTAGATGACAAGGCAGTTGAATTTAAGTAAAATATTTCTATTGTGAAAATATTACTTACTTGGAAGAAGAGAGTACATTACAGCATTTGCTGAAATTTTTCTCTTGGTAGCTGATGATAGAGAAAATAACCCTTAGAGCACTAGAGCTATCCTTTAATTTTTTTTCTATATAAACAAAATATCTCTTTAAGGGAGAAGTACATTTCTCATTTTTGTCTGAGGAATGTAATTTAAAGATAACAGTTGTAGTTAATACAGAAATCTAGCATAGAATCTCTTAAGTAGCTGTAAGGGAGATACCAATTATATTCTGAATTAATCACTTTGAACATGGCCTCTGTACGTGGATCAACAAAATGAGAGAGTGTTACCTTCCATACCTCTCTGAATTCTTTATAGATTGTCATCTTAGATTTATAAATGCTGATTGTTCACATTTTGTCAAACTAAACACATTAATCCTCAACTGTAAAGGAGTTCACAGTTTGTAAAATATAATCATGATTCTTCCAATAGTGGGGGGATTACAGTGTTAATTCTGAGACCATGCTTCAGTACATGCTATAAGAGAAAACTCAAGGATCCTCCTAACTGGTAAAGAGCAAGATAGTTCCAAACCCGTCAGAAACAGCTGCTAGTTGATCCTTGAGATAGTCTGCTCTTTAAGAGTGCTGAAGTGGGGTCAGGGAGAAAGCATGGAAAACATGTAAAAAAACCCTACATGAGTAGTAAATAATATAAAATAATAATGCATCTCTTTTACTGAAAGACTGTATCTTCTATTTTCTCCCAAAATCTAAAGAAGAATTTTCAAATTGCCTTTTTAAGTTTACAGTAATCTTGCACTTGGAAAGAACTGCAATTATGTTCTCTCAGACCTATTCAGGAAATACAGTGACATCAGACAAGTATTCACTTATTTTTCAAATTGTTTACTTCAGACACGCAAATATTTTGCAGTTATCTAGTCTCCAGAATTATAGATATCAGCTTTAAACACAAGTAGTTCCTCTGAGCATTGTTATATATACAAGCTTTCCTTAACAGGAGAGATATTACTCATATCTTCAATGCTCTCATATATTGTTCTAGCTACCTTATAATATGAAATTCATGGTACAATTAGTGACTGTAGTAAACTTTAGTTTATTAAATTTAATTTAGTAAATAATTAGTGAATTTATAAAACTTGTAATCTGATGATCAGCAGACACAAATAACTGCGCTTCTGAGGCCTTTGCTTAGTATTTCTTTGCATGGTTGTCAGTATGTAAAAAAACGTAAATGTTGCATCTATGCAGTTGTGCCATTCTGATTATTTTGTAAGCACCTACAGGCAGAGCCCTATTGACTATTATGATTAATGAAAAGTAAACGGGGAGAAAAGCAGCAGACCTTGAAATCAAGAGGGGTGAAAACATGGCATATAAATTGTTTACAGGGAAAAATATTTCTGGGTATTCCTTGTGTAGACTGTAGTTAGTTTATCCAAGTAAAAAAGCATGCAGTATCCTAATGTAACATTTTCCATATGATAACTTGTACTCCTTTGTTACAAGACATATTGTTTTTGGAAATATGCTGACTCCTGGAGCCAAAACTGTAGAGAAACATCAGCACAGTATGAAGTCCTGGCTAATTAGGAAGGGGTTATAATAGTGCAACTTACTTCAGAAGGAAGAGAATGAAAATAGCTTGGAGTATATTTTATTAGTTAATAACAGAAGGTTGTTGAATTTTTATTATTATCTTTATACTTTCTTAGACAAGATTTGGTTAGGAACTCTTGTTGTTTTGGGGTTTTCCCCTTCTCTGAGCTGTTGCAGAGAGATGAGTTTATATTCTTGAACAGTGCTGTGGTTTTCTCTCTGCTTTTTTATTGCCATGGATGTAATGTATTTGTTTGTTTTGTGTCATTTGGTAAGAAAAATCTGGTTATCCAATTATTTGTTTTGATTTTGAATATCACGGACTTGTAATGAAAACTTAATCTGTAAAGATGCCAACATACAGTAGGGCTTTCTGTGATGTAGGCAAACTCTAAAGAATAGACTGCTTTTAAAAACACAATCACTGAAGATGTGTGTTTTGCTTTGGGTGCAGGCATTTGAATGATTTTTGACCTGTTGGGTTTGGATTATTATGAGTAGGAGCTCTAGCAAATCTTACAGAAGAGGACACAGGCTTCTGCATTGTTCATGTGAGTGATGTTTTATTACAGTACTATTAGGCAAGTTGTAGTAACACTGCAAACCCAATAAGGCATGGAAAGAAAACCTGCAATGATGCTGTTACATTCCCACTCTTCTTTGGACAGAGTGGCCTTTTACTGGACTATCATTTTCCATTGCTTCAGAATATTGTCTTTTTCCAGCGAACAAATACAAGTTTAAGATTAGATTCCTAAGTCTTGATCTTGAAGTCCATGATTGTGTCCTTATAATTTCCTGCCTTTGTGAATGAAATGTATTCTTTCCTATATTGTGTCCTATGCAAATCATAACCCTCCAGCTTTCTGCACAATTTTATTAGGATTACAAGTCTACAAACTATATTTTCTATTTTCTGTTAGTTTTTCCTTGGCCATAAATGAGAAAAAAAAAAAAAAAATCCATGGCTTAGAAGGCTGAAATGCAGGTTAGGTTCCTGCAGCACTTTTTAATTGCTATACTCTTTTAACATAATGAAAACAACTTAATCTAACCTAAATGTACATTTAAAATCTGCATTTCTGTCTGCTATAACCCCAGAAGAACCAAATTATAACTGTTAGAGAAGTCATGCACTCCATTTCACTGTCCCAAACTTTGAACAGCTGTACATAAAGTATTTGACAGGTGGTTGTTTAACCTATTTCAAAAATGCTTTATAATTCCATTACTTCACATTATATGTGGATCTCTTTGGAGTTGGTTTCATTTCTGACAGCACATCTGGAGGGTCTTTCTTCCTTTCTAATTTAATTGCTTCTTTTTTTTCTCATTAAGGGCAAATTTGAATGAAAGAACCATCAGTGAAGGACATATTAATTGTTTGATTTAATTTATAAAAGATTAACTGAGAAAAATTACATAGTTCAAAATTTCTGGAGAAGAAATGGCATATTCATTTGAGGAAATCTCTCTTCTAAACATCAGGAAAAACCTGATGAAGTTCAACAAGGGCAAGTGTAGAGTTGTGCATTTGGGGAAGAAAAATGCCATGTACCAGTACAGGTTGGGGGCTGACCTGCTGGAGAGCAGTGTAGGTGAAAGGGACCTGGGGGTTCTAGCAGACAGGAGGATGACCGTGAGCCAGCAGTGTGCCCTTGTGGCTAAGAAGGACAATGGCATCCTGGGGTGTATTAGAAAGGGTGTGGTTAGTAGGTCAAGAGAGGTTCTCCTCCCACTCTATTCTGCCTTGGTGAGGCCGCATCTGGAGTATTGTGTCCAGTCCTGGGCCCCTCAGTTCAAGAAGGACAGGGAACTGCTGGAAAGAGTCCAGCGCAGAGCCACAAAGATGATTAAGGGAGTGGAACATCTCCCTTATGAGGAAAGGCTGAGGGAGCTGGGTCTCTTTAGTTTGGAGAAAAGGAGACTGAGGGGTGACCTCATCAATGTTTACAAATACGTAAAGGGTGAGTGTCAAGAAGATGGAGTTAAGCTTTTTTCAGTGATGACCAGTGATAGGACAAGGAGTAATGGATACAGATTGGAGCATAGGAGGTTTAAGGTGAATATCAGAAAAAAAATTTTTGCTGTGGGGGTGACGGAGCACTGGAACAGGCTGCCCAGAGAGGTTGTGGAGTCTTCTTCACTGAAGACATTCAAGACCCGCCTGGACGCCTTCCTGTGTGATGTACTCTAGGTGACCCTGCTCTGGCAGGGGGGTTGGACTAGATGATCTTTCGAGGTCCTTCCAACCCCTATGATTCTATGATTCTATGATTATCAGTTTACCTCTATTTCAAAACTATTTATATAATTTTTAACCTTAAACTTGGACAATTCTGTCAACCATGCTCTTCTTTGAAAGGTACTTTCAGACGTATTATACCTCTTTTTTGTGTTTAAAGCAAGGAAACACATGTTGTTTGGGTTTTGTGGTTGTTTTTTTTTCTTCTTTTTATGTTTTACCCACTTGGAAAAAACATTTTTAATCTTTCCTCCATTTAAACACATCCTTCTGCCTTATTCCTTTTATTTTCAATGTGGGGAAAAGGGGGAAAATTCCTTCATGTAGTGCCATCTCTCAGCTTTGAAGCACTGCCAAACTTCTACTTCAAAGCTGTTTCAAGGCTTCAGCTTTGTCACAAAACGATCATGTACAAAGTTTTAGCAACTCACACAACAGTTTATTTTCTAAAGTATGTCTTTTTTACTGAAGAAAGGTTAACTCTACTTACTGCATAAATTATCTCTGCAAGTATAAACTTCCCTTCAATACATGAGAAGTATCTTCAGACAATACTGTTGACTAGAAAGTGTTTCATCATTAAATTAATTTACATTTTGAAAAGTGATGACGTTATATCCCAAAAAGTTTTTACCATGAAGTTTGCCATTTCACTAATACTTTGTTTCTAAGTATCTGAATGTGATTTTGAGAAAACATTCTCAATAGATACCCTTAAAGTTTTGTTGTGTTGATCCCAAGTCCTAAGAAACTTCACTGGGATTTTAAAAAGTCCTATTCTTTTATACTTACATGAATCTGTATAGAAAGAGATAATATATATCAGGGTTAAAACATTCAATTTTTTAATAAATATTAATACAGACAATGTCCTGGTTTGAGCCAGGATTAAGCCAATTTTCCTTCTTCTGATTTTTTTTTTCATTCAGTAAGCTCTCTCTTAACTAGAAGCAAGTTTTCCAGCTAGTGGACTGATAACACTGGAATGTTTATGTTACTGCTGAGATGCCAAGGTCACTTTGCTCTGCCACCACAGATGCTAAGGGAGCAGAAGAGTCGTATCTGTAACCCTCCTGTAGAGAGGAGTGGACTAGACAGACAGCGACCAAAGGATTCCATTCCATATATCTACGTAAGCTCGGTGTAAGGTCAGAGATCTCAGAAGTCAACTCCCTTCCTGTTTCTTTATCCCTTCTCTTCCATCCATTGCTGGTATCCAGGAAGGACTATTTCTCTCCATCACTGTCAGTCCCCAGGCCCGTGCATTCCTAACCCTTGTACCTCTCCCCTCAGCTCCTGCCTGCTCTGATGCTCTCTCCAGTAGTGCTCTGGAGCATTTTGGAGCTGCTCACAGCTCAGGAGATGCCAGAGGAGTTGCTGGGGGTGGGGGGAGGTGATAGGGGTTTTGCACATTCCTGCACACATTTGTATATAATTGTACAAATATTTTTATCATTAGTATTTAATTAAAGCTGTCTAGTTTAGTTTTCAAACCAGTCTCTCTCCTTCATTATCTCTCTCCTTCCCTACCTGAATGGGAGGGGATCGAGAGCATTCCTGTCACTGGTTTGATCACCGATCCTGAGTCAAACCATGGCAGAGAACAAAGAAGTCATTTTTTCTGGTGCAGGTACGTGTATGTAGGTAAATGGAATGTGATCAGTTTATCCCTACTGGAGTAGGAATCTTTCCTGAAGGAAAATTTTCTGTTCACATGACTAAACTTTACACACATCAATAAATTGAACAGGGTCTGACTTAGAGGTCTGAATAACTTAAACTATAAACCCAGGTAGCGTAACTTATAGTTTGACTCCAGCTTGCCTATGTGAAGCTTTTCCTAGTAAAAAAGCCCAGTTTGTTTTTGACCACATATGTACTCTCAACACTTAAACCAAAAGTAAATATGATAGCCTGTGGTCTGACGTGGTCAGAAAATGAGCTGAAAATGAAGTGAAAATATGACACTTTATCATGAGTCTTTATTAGGTTGTTTGATTTTCTAAAATGAAGCTGATCTTGTGGCTTTTTAAGCAATGTAATGAAGAACAGAAAATAAATTGTGAAAACTGCATCTGGTAGGATAATACAGTGCCGACTGCAAAAGTCTAATCCCTGCTTATGGTACTTGAAATAAACTTTACGGGTCAGGTCCTTAAAAGTGTTTTCTCTACCACTGACTTAATGCTTTCTGGGTTACTACAGAGGGTCTGCTAACACCAGATGACTGAATGCTACAGAGGTTTTTCATGAAGTCCAGTGTGGTCTGTTTAATGCTGAATTACCTTCTGTGTCTGATTAATTGGATAGATTATTGGGAAGCTACATGGATAATTGTCACTTTGCAGTTGAAACTGAATTCTAGTGTGTATTCTAGAGAGTTATGTACAGGTTAAAATACACACTAAACAGTCATTGGCTTTAGCTGCCTTAATCTACTAACTGAATCCAAATTTAAGGATCATATGAAGTCTTTCATAAAATGGACTTCAGTCTATGTGCCTGATGTGGCAGGAATCAGTAAGGAATGCTGACTATTGGATCAGCATAAAATAACAGACTGCTTAGTAGAAAGCAATAAAATCTGAGAAGCATTCAAAATAAATCAGGTGCCAAATATTTCCATGCAACAAGGTTACCTAAACACTCAGGACAGAGATGTGCCACACTGTCCTCTGGAGATATGTCTGCCTTCCACAAGTCAGTCAGTCTTTCCAACAGTAAAGCACTTCTGCTTTATTTAGAGCATCAGAAATACTCTCTGGGATCTTAAATCCATTTATCCAGAATACTTATTAAACTGGAAGAGTACAAATTACACAAAAACGTCCCTTTTGAATGAAGGCTGATTGCAATTAGGTACTAGCTGTTCTGATCCTCTGAGATAATTAAAATAATAGTCAATATTAATAATAAATCATCAGGAGTAGGTAAAAAATAATTTCTACCTTTTCTTTTTCATTGTTAACATTGTTTTTTGTATTTAAAAACAATAGTTGCTTTGAGGTAAGAAACGAAACAACACAAAAGCAAACCACAAAACAAACCCAGAGCTGCTTGTCTTTCCAAATTTATTTCTGAAAAACATAGATTTGTCAAAAATAGATCTTTTGTAGGGAAAAATCTATTTTAAATGTGTCATACTTTTTAACTAAAAAGGTCAAAGCAATTTTTAGCATTCATAATGTATTCCTAGGAAGCTATTAATTCAGTGTACAGTTCAGAATGTAAACACAAGTGTAGATCTGTGAGGCTACTTTGGCTTTTCACCCTTATCAGAGAATAATAGATTTTGAAATGCAGTAATTTCATTCAGGAAACAAATATTTGTGGAACTACAATAAAATGCAGGATAGAAGATATGTCTGTCTGACTTGTCTGATGGGGGAGGCTGTTTGGAAGGGCTGTTCATACTTCATTCCTTACACTGTTTTCCTAATGAGTGGATGGGTCTTAGAATAATTTTATTCAGCTAATGAACAAGACATGTATGTTTTTACTTCAGCTCCAGTGCTTCTGGGGACGCAGCTGTCTTCCTTTGGCTTTGTATTTTTTACTTAATGGGAAAGTTTGAAAAAAGTGTAACACTTCACAGAGGATGCATGACAACTTTCAACTTAATGCTGACACTTTTAAGTCCTTGTTGCCCAAGAGCTACTAATTTAATTAGAGACCGCTCTGCTGGAATTTAATAAAGAAATAAAATACCGCTCCAGAGAAAATTCATGGAAGAAGAGTAAGAGAACAAGTGGAAAAAAGAAAATTGCATCCACAAGACTTTCTCTCCACCGACTACAAAAGGAATTATAGGATGACTAGCAGAGTTGGACACGTCTGAATGTAGACATCTCATGTTTAGGTGAGATGATCGACCCTTTGTAATTCAAAGATTAAGCTTTGGTCTCCCTAGCGGACAGTCATTGAATTTCAACTTAAATACTTCCAAGATATAATTGTTTTTTCAATAAAACATTAAAAGTGCAAGGAATATGGAAAATACTTGAGTTCACTGGGATACCTGCTTTATTTAAGTGAAGCTTCTTTTTAAACAATTAAGTTTTATGGTTAGTGACTCCTGTAATTTACTTAACTTCTCATGGGGTTTCATACTCATGATTTCTGCCTCAATTTACATAAATTCTAATGATCTCAACTATTAAAAAGGATCTCTTGACTTTCTTGAAAAATTCAATTCAGTATTTTCAGTGTTTTTTACCCTTCTCTCTGAGGTCAATGAAGAGTAAAATGAGAAAAAAACCCCAAATGACAGAACAAAGCAAAAAAGCAAAACAAAGCAACAAAACCAAACCAAAACAAATTATCACTGTGCTTCTATTCTAAATGTATTTATTTATTCCATCTCTCCCTGATTTGTTTTTTCCATCAGCAGAGAGATACACATGCATAATATTTAATTGAAAGTAACTCTGAAAATAATATTTGTAGTAATTAGCAGAACTGGCTTTAAACTTATGTACCAAAAATTCATGCAACAAACTGTCATGCCCATATCAAATTGCAGAATTAAACAGCATATTCCACAGCTCACTATTATTATTCCAATTCTGAATACTCTGTGATGACAATTTAATTTACAGTCTAAAAAATAATATTGGTGAATAATACTGCATGATTCATGTGAAAAAATCTAATTGTGAAGCAGAGTAAATTACTAAAAATAAAGAAAAAGTGTCTGGTACATCTGATAACTTGATTTTGATCTTTTTAAAAAATTTATTTAAAATACCATGAATTTGGAGTAACCCCTCTAGAGTATTTTACAAGGGCAAAAGGATGAGACTCAGTATCCTAGGTTTCATGTTCCAGGAGAACTGTTTCAGATGGGGTGAGATTTAGGCCACTCCTCTTGAAAGGCTCTCTGAACTCTGAAGTAGTACCACATTTCCTGCTTTGAAGAAACCTCCTGTCATGGTTTCACTTGATAATCAGATGCTGATTTGGATTGTCAT
Organism: Apus apus; assembly: GCF_020740795.1. Lineage (NCBI taxonomy): Eukaryota > Metazoa > Chordata > Aves > Apodiformes > Apodidae > Apus > Apus apus. The sequence continues at coordinate 76,830,840 of NC_067283.1, forward strand.
ATTTTTTTTTGTAAGAAGTAAAGATCTACAATATCTCTGTGAAAGATAAAAGAAAAAACAATTTAAGTAGCTGGAGCAGGTAAAGCCATGCTTCCATGGCCCCCACCAGATCCTTTATAATTGTCTTGTTGAAATTAGACCCTAATGGAACTCATAATATATATCAAAGAATAATGCTTTTTGTTATACATATGCAGTAGCTAAATGCATTTCATTATATTAGGCATTTTAATAACTATCCTTTTATTTCTCTAAATATGCAAATAAGAGAAGACAGCTGAAGTACCATAACCTCAAGTCTCCAGCTATAGATGGTCTTAATGTTGTCAGATCAGTAGGTCAGGAACTTCTCCCCACTCCACAAATGACTTAAAACTGACCTGCACTAAATTGCTAAACTGATATGTATTTCATTGCAGGTTCACTGAAGATCACTATCCTTAGGCAAAACCTTTACACACTATAAATTGATTCTGAGTACCTCTTTCTTCTTGTCTCTGAAGTGACTACAGGTGTAGGAGATAATGTATAGGCTTAAACCCCTGTTTAAACCCCTTTCAAACTGCTGATATCTTGGACATGGTAGCATGAAGCTCCTGATGCTGTTGCTAGGAAATTGTTGCAGTCTGTGCTGAACCCTCTGTCATTGCAGCTATGCTGGCAACAGTACCTTACCTAGTTTAAATTTAGCTGAGATACATGTACGTGAGGTGCACACATAGCACTAACTGTGCCATATGCATGCATAAGACAGTAAAACCAAAGGCAGCCCACCTGCAGTATGATTTTATATATCCTTTGCAGAAGAAGAACTTCTGCTATCAACATCTGAATGATATTTAATGAAGGTGGAGGCACAATTGCCCACTGGGTCCATGCAGGGCTCAACGCCAAAAGGAAAGGGCTATCCTGTTGCTTTACAATGGCTGGTGAGAGAAGTGGTAAGAAACCTTGCAGTTGACCCCTGACAGTAGGAAAACCATAAATCTTTTCTTTAGTCCCTGAAATAATCTGTGTGGCACAACAGAAAAAGCATTTACTTGTTCACTGTTCTTGCTTTTTTTTTTTTCCTTTTACTCCTCCTCAGCTTAATATGAGGGCTGTTGACTGTCTCCTAACTAAAAAAGCTTTCCATTAACAAATACAGTATCATCAGCATCACACAGAATAATCATGGTTGGACACGACCTCTAAGATTACTGAGTCCAACCATCAATTAAAAAAAACCCAACACAACAAAACAGAACAACAAAACAACAATTAAAACAAAACAAACAAAGAAAAAAACCCGACAAAAACCACAGCCTTGGTCATTAAAGCATGCCGTGAAGTACCACATTTACACATTTCTTGAATACCTCCAGGGATGGTGACTCAACCACCTCTCTGGGCAGGCTGTTCCAGTACCTGACCACTCTTTTGGTATAGAAATTCTTCCTAATATCCAATCTGAAGTTTCCCTGCTGTGACTTCAGGTCATTTGCTCTGGTCCTATCATTATTTACTTGGGAGAAGAGGCCAACACCCACCTCCCTACAACCTCTTTTCAGGTAATTGTAGAGGGTGATGAGGTCTCCCTTCAGCCTCCTTTTCTTTAGACTAAACAACCCTAGTTCCCTCAGCCACTCCTCATCTGACTTGTTCTCTTGTACGACTTGTTCATATAGTTTTGTAAAAATAAACTGATACAAAAAGTTTTATTTTTCTGATTATTCCTACAGGACACCTTTACAGATGGAGAAAAGCAGCATTGGTTTCTTTAAGTGCACAGATTAATAAAAACTTTTAACTGTATCTCGTTATTAGTATTGGTCTGTTATATTGACCTGGGCAGTCATGAATAGTTATATAATGCTAGCATGGAGGTATTAAAACAATGTACAGATTTTTTCAAGATAAATTATACATCAAACATGGGGAAGTTAACACAAAAAGTGCTGACTGATCATTTGTCAGGCCTAGTGAAAAGTACAGCTAATATACACATTTAGTGCATTATATAATATTTTCAGGAAGTCTCCTTTCCAGAGTAATGAAGAAGGATCAGTACTTGCTGTCTCTAAAGCTTTTAGATAAATACATAAACAGGGAGAAGGTGTAAGCTGTGTCTGAACTTCTTATAGTGCTGTGCTTCCATATATGGAATGGTTCTTACAAGGAACAAAGCATAAAAGTGTTCTTTGAACAGGTGAAAATGTTGTCTAGATGGGCTGCACAAAGAAACACTGCCTTTTCTGAGAAAACTCAGGAGCACTCTGCATAAATAACTGTAGAAGTTAAACACTTAGCACCTGAAGGACACAGTTATTTACGTTTTAGGTGTAATGCAAACATTAACTAATTGATCATAAGAAATTAACAAATTTGTCCTTCTGACAGCAAAGAATTTGAATTATGGATACAGAGATGAGAATTTTACTCTTGTTTGAGACCATGCAATATGTATGGTAAGACTGAGATGGAATAAGGCAGAGCAAGGTGCAGTGGAGAAAAGGTGTTATGTCTAATAAAGGTGCAGAGAAACAAGAGAATAGAGAGAAGCAATTTGCTGATGGACAAGAAGACAGGGAGTTTGCGATGATGAAACAGATTTTGCAAGGATTTAGGACTCTCTTATACTTCTGTGTCTCACATCCCCATGCTGTATTTTCATAATTCTGAGGCTGAATTGTCACAAGGAACTTGGATGAAAACCTTTTTTTTTTCCCCCAATGTTTCTAAGAAGACCAGCTAGGTTCATATTTGACTGTCTTTCCCTCCTCTATAAATTCGATATGGGCTGGCAACTACAAAAACTCTAGGGAACCTGAATAGGAAATCTCCTTGGAGAACTTCAGCTCAGTTTATGTAGAATAGATTGGTTGGCACCAGCTACTGAAAACTGAGTTTATGCACATTGTGAGAGACAGATTGTCTTCCAAAATTTTGTCTTTTGAAGCAGGGCCAGCACTTATTATTGGAACTGCTATAGTTCATGAGATGATCTCAAGCAACGTCTTCTATATGGAAAAGATTTCAGAAAGACATCTGAGAATTCATGTCCTCTCCTGTCCAAGTCATTGGTGAGAACAACAGTTAAAATTTTATCCAAAGACCAATGCCATTCATGGGACTCTATTTAATCTTCACTGGACACTATAAAGAACTCTGTCTTGTATAATCTCTTGCAAAGAAATTAAAGATACATTGCTGAATTATTGATGCTGTGTAGCCTTGGCAGGCTTAGTCTTAGCTATGTAAGAAATACAAAATTTATACCTTTAATAAAGTAATGTTGTTTGTGTTGTTTTATGCATGAAGAAATACCTGAACTATGTCCCACATAAACCACCAGTAACACTTAGGGTTAACATAATTCAAAATGAAAACAAATAGAATGTTGAAATGTTTTGAAAACAAATGAGAATGTTTCAATCTTTTAAAATTTTATTTCTTTTAAATTACAAATTTTTAATATTTAATATTAATTCCACTATAAGATTAGAACAAAGCCATTAATATTTCACATTCCAAAGGAATATAAATGTCAACATTCTTGTACTTTTCTCCTTCTACTCTTCTGAATGACTATGGAGGTCATAAGTAAGCCAATTTTAATTTAAATTTACATACAGGCAAAAAAATTCACAAGCCACAACTTCACACATGAACTGTTGCATGATTAATATAATCTAACCAGAATAGCAATAATTAACATATGTAGTTTGTGTTCTGATCAAGAGTTATTTGATCCATGTACAGAAGAATTTTATATAAATTATATGGAGTTTCTTGTAAATCTGCTTAATTAGGGCTTTCTGGTTATGGTAGTGGTGGTTGTTTGTTGGTTCTGTTTTTGTTTTCTCTTAAGGCCCTATTCAAGTTAATTGGTATCAATGGAAAGCTCTTTTGGTTTTAAAGTCTGTTATATTGAGCACTCTGTCCCTCAAATTACTGTATATAAAATGAATTGTGAAAAACAGGCAGTAAGGTGCTCAAGTTGCAGAATATCTTAAAGTATGTTTCCTACTGAAATTTATGCTGATGATTGTCACCGTTTGACTCAGGTCTGACAACAATGCTCTCGATCCCCTCCCCCCCCACCCAGTCAGGGAAGGAGAGAGAGAAAAGGAGAGAGACTTGGCTGGATTGAAAACTAAACTACACAGCTTTAATTAAAACACTAATGAATCACACAAGAAAATATATACAATTATATACAGATATATTCAGATATGGGCAAAAGCCTCTCGCCTCCCCCCCACCCCCAACAACTCCCACAGCACTCCCCTGAACTGGCAAGAGTCCCGAGAAATCCCGGAGCCGCTGCTGGAGAAAGCGGAGAGTTATGAGGGTCAGGAGAGCTCGAGCCTAAGGGTCGGCAGTGACGGATGAGCAGAGTCCTCCCCGGACGCCGGCCATGGACCGAAGAAAAGGCGGCGAGAAGAAGGAGGAAGCTGTCTTCTAAGATCTCTGTCCTTCCTCTGAGCTTACGTAGATATATGGAATGGAATATCTTTGGCCAATTTTGCTGTCTGTCTAACTCAGCCTCCCACGGGGGGGTCAGAGATCTCCCCGTAGTGTCTGAGCCGGCGGAGTGAAGGTGTAACCTTGAAACCTCAGTAGTTAGAAAAACATTCCACTGTCTTATCAGCCTAGCAGAACACACAGTTGCTAGTTACCAGAAAGCTTACTGAAGGAAGAAAAAATCAGTGAAAAGAAAAATTGGCTTAATCCTGGCTCAAACCAGGACAATGATTTAATGTGATACTTGTGCCCTTATGTTCTATCTTGAAGCACGTACATGTCTTCAAGCTTTTATTTGCTGCAGAGCTTAACTGGGCTCTTAATTGAGTCCTATTCACTTCCAAAAAATCTCATGTAAAATTATTATTGCCTTCATACTTGTCTAGCTGGCTTATCTTGGACTAACATACAAGTTCAATTTTTTCTCCTACAGATACTAAGATGCTTTGCAGCAAAATTGCACTTTAAACCACTGTGATGCAGATTGTAGTACTTCAGTCCATCCCTACAAAATTCTTCTAACAGGTCCTCCAAAAATCCAGTAGGAAGGAACTGAGGAGTAACTTGACTTTTTACAGTTCAAATAATCACAGGATGCAGTCCTGTGGGGCTTGAGAAAAAGTACAAGAAAAGATGTAGAATGGGATTTCCCATTTTAGCATTTCACTTAGGACTGTGTCTTGCTGACACAGATTATGGGATCATTTTATTTATACCATTCAGTGCCATGCAGGCTATTATTATGTGTTGTTTGACAGACACAGTGTGGTCTGCCGTACTTTAAACTGTAAATATCTGGACAGGTACATTATAGTGAAAATGGAAAGGATGTTAAATGATCATGCAAAATGTGGTTATTTTCCCCCCCCCTTGATGTTGTTTATCAATAGTGTAAATGCATTGTTGAACAGATGGTATTCATTCAATTGAAAGAGGGAGTGAAAACTAATAAATACCCCTTTCATCTCTAGTGACAATGAAAAGAAACAGCAGTAACATGTCTAGAACTTTTACTCATATATTCACTCAGTCTGGACCCTATGTAAGTCCAGGATGAAAAATTATAAAACAACATTGGGCCTCACCCTTAGTAAACAATGCAACTTTCTGATCATATTTGGCTGTGATGTGATAAAATGTAGTCCTAGAGGATACTAGGTTAATGTAAAATTCATAGTTATTCTGTCTGACTTTACAGCCTGATGGGAAATCTAGACAAGGATATGACAGTAAGGAACTGATGTGGAAATACTCTTCAGTAACAACATAAGTCTATATATTTATGCTGTTATTTTCTGTGTTTGTTCTTGTTTCATTTTTATTTCCCTGTTAAAAGAGAGAGGTAGATTAAAGTAAGGTATTTATATATCCAAAACAGTTCTTGAAAGTTTCTTATACACTGCTGCTTACTTCTCAGATCATGCACCTTATATGCCCTCTGCATGGAACCGAGCAGGGCTACTGGAGGTGTCTTTGATATTTCTGAAGAGGGATTTCGATACACCAGAACAATTACTCAGAAATGGCAAAGTTACATGTCATTGCATTCCAGTGCTGTTTGAAGACACATGCACAGGGTGAAAATAACTGTCCTAATACAGTCAGAAGTAGGCATCAATTTAAACAGTCTAATACCAGATCTTATGGATATGTTTGATGTGCATTGTTTCAAATGCTGCTTATTTAAGCTATTGGCTTTTGGAGAAGCTTTTTAGCCTGCACAGCTAATTTTTCAGAAATCTATTGTGCACTGTCAGACTTTGAAGGAGCTGATAGACATTTGCAGATTCTGGACTCAAGGAAAGATTTAAAGGATCATCACAGCAGAAAGCACACAATCTGCTGATTTTCCAAATAAGACAGACTACTAGAAATATTAATCTCATCTTGAAGCAGCAATATAACTTTTTTTTCAAAACTGAAGAAAGTATGGGGTACACTCACACAAAACCAGGCTGCTTAGAAATTAGATTTTCAGATACTGCCTTTTGAGATGGATGATGCATTTTCTTTCAGAAAACCGTGTATAAACATTGCAAGCATAAATACAGCTAAAACTTTTTAAATTTAGGACAGAATGATGGGAAAAATTATCTCAGAAAACATTTGAGCATGTGGAAATTAAATCAGCATTAAACTGATGTCTATTCAAGAAATCCACCATCCAGCCCTGGAAGATAAATGTTTAATAAGTCTCTTCTCAGACAAAAAAGCAAATCAGAAAACATGGGAAGAAGATCCTTTAAGGTGTTCCCAGGATGTGGTCATAATTTCTTTAACACAAGAATTGCAAAATTATTATTAGATCTGGGGAGAGAAAGAAGTCTCTGCAGGGAAAACCAATAAGGACACAAAGGAGTCCCAGAGGGTTTTGCTCGATACTTTGTCTGATTGATCTCTGCCTTGTCCTCATAGCTAGTGCAGACATCTTCTAAATAATTTTATATTTAGTTTATGCAGCACTGCATTATAAATATCAGGAACCACTGACACTTTAAACTGACAGTTATTTTGACTTTGGAACTGTGCATGTAATGTATTCATGAAAGGAAACATTTAGAAAAAAAATCTGAGAGAAGCCTAGATTGAGAGTTTCTCTCATGCATAGAGTACTCAAGCAGATGCATAAAGTTGAAGGGTATCAAGTTGGGGAAAATACACTCAAATCTACCTGGCTGTTGCTGCAGCTGCTCCTGTTGCTCAGACATAGCAGAAGTAGAAGCTGGAAAGAGTTATGGGAGGAAGGGAATAGCCAAGATGTGTGCACAGATAGGAGTGGAAATTAGGAGGCCAAGGCAGTGCGTGCTGGGTTTAGGTTTGCCTTTTAGTGTCACCTAGAAGCTGACAAGAATTGCAGCCTTTTATTTGTATAGTTTGGCCTGTTTCTGATTCATCAGGACTCATTGTCCTTTGTCTCCCTATTTGGGTGTCTTACATCCCCTATTCTGTTCTTTAACTTCCTTTTGTTACCTTTTGCAGTTTAATCTTTCATTTAACTTAAGGGTTGGCTTTACTTCGTTTTAATTTTTCTTAGGTTTCCCAATCTGGCTGTGCCAAGGTGTGCTGGGATGTTGACCATATGTCCATCTAGGTGCCATCAATCCACGCCATTTTTACAGATCTCCCTCTCTAGTTTGCTCCCTGTGATTTTTCCACATGCAGACATTCCTGTCCATTCTCCACTTATACCATTTTTATCATAATTTCTATTGCAGTTCTCTGCAATAATCCTTCAAAAGATTTTCTCTTTTTTGTTAGGATATCGCACTTTAAAGTCAATATAAAGTATGACCCCCAGGGAGTGAAAGTTAAGATCAAGAATATCAGCTTTAGGGATTACAATAATCCTACATAAGAATACATCTGTTCCAGCACAAACCAGTTACTATGCTGGCAGAAATCATTTTTTAAGTAGTTACAGAATTGCTTATCTGCCATTAGATAAAGAATTTAATTACCTCAGAAATTACAAACAAGTACAGTAAATAAGCCAGAGAGATACATTAATAGGATTCCTTGATTCAAGCTCTTATACTGATTCCTGAAAATTTTTACAATTTTTTTAGTCTCTATCCTAGTTTAGTGGTCAGGGTGAACCAAAACCTAGAGAACAGAATGGCTCTCTATTGCTCCTCTCCATTCTCCCAAGGGAAGATAAAAGGGGAGTAAGGAAGAGAGACTTAAAAGTTGAAAGTGAAACCTTGAACAGGTTTAGTAGAACAGGGAAGGGATAGTAACATGTGGGATAAGGGACAAATATATACAAAACTCAATCTCTGTGATGGCTGATACAAGTGTTGAAATGTCCTCACGGCAGAGCCAACTTGGGAAAAGGGTCCAAGGCTTTTCCCAGCACCTGATGGATTTGGATCCTGCAGAACACATGGAAAACTGATGACAAAGGCCAGGAGCCTCTCTCAAAGACTTCTGGGTGCAGGAAGTAGGAAGGAAGAAGGGAAGAGGAAGGAGTGGACTTCCTGTCCTCCTGGTTTTTATAGAGCATGGCAGGAAATGGAAGGGAATACTGACCCTTCTCTATTCTGCCCCCTGAATCTCCTAGGGTTCTAAACACTCGTATTATAAAATTAGTCTGAGCCCCCTCAAGACACAACGGTATCCTGCTTCTGAATATTAGTCACTTATTATTCTTAGATTTTATTGCTGGCAGTTTTAGACAATATTTTTTTTTGTACTTACACTATCATTATAATATTTGAAGTACTTAGTACTTCATTCTTGGAATTAATTAATCAGCCAGTCTTAAATGTCATTAGCTCTGTACAGCATGCATAAAAGCACCTGTTGTAAGAACAAGGGTAGTGTTATTATGACTGTGAATTTGAGAGGGAGACTGTCCTTGCAAATCAAATCTTCCCTAGAACATCTCCAGTGCCAATAGGGATCTTGCAAAGCCTTGGATCACCACATCTGCCAAAACAATTGTTAAAGGTATGATTACCTGGCTGGTGCTATCCATTGACAAGAACAGTCATTTTTTGTTTGGCTTTGTCACGTATCTAGTACACTCTGAGATGTTAGAAACATCTACACTTTTTTGCTTGAAACTTATATTCAGAATTGTTGTTTGTCCTTCACCAGGGAGTTCAAGGACATACCTGACAAAATGAAGAATGACCAGGTAAAACCAAGTCCTTTTATAATTCTTGAAACTGCTCCAGCAAGATAGAATAGCTTTATAACCAGTTTTCCCATGGTACAGATTTGTAGAACAGATGTTCTCCTGTTGTTTCTTAGGATTCTAGGAGACAGTAAACAACCCTTTCCGTTTCTCTGAGAGATCTCCTAGTAAACATAGTAGCTACACACTTATTGTAATTCTTTTCACCTGGTTTTAGTTTGAGATGCTAGGAGAAGGAAGGAGCCTGGTAATATCTGGTTACATTTCTCATTTCCTGGAAGGCAGCTAGATAAAAATAAATTTGGTGAAGTGGTAGATGTTTGACAGAATAAGGACTAGTGGTTCCTAGAGATAATTTTGCAACAAAAAGTGATGACAAGCTTATCTCTAAAATAAAATAAATTTTATTAGTTTTGTAATAAAATATGATTATCAAAACTGGCATCGTTTTTATAGCATCTGGGAGTGAATCTGAATTCTAAGACTCAAAAACAGCTGAGAGTGACAATGTTAGGAGGTTGCATTCAGATCAAACATTACGTGCAATTTTTCTGCCTGATTTGAGACCTTGCATAAAACTCTCACAAGGAAGTTCACATAGAGTAGGAGTATATAAGTGGTACTCCAAATAAAATGTCCTCTTTTCACTCTCACAAGTAGAATTACAGATTAATTGACACAAACAAAAATGCTTGCTGCAGAACACAAAATAATGCTGAGTTCACAAAGACATTTGCAATTGCCTTTCAGAAACATAATGCATTCTTGCAGAAAATGCTGTTTTAATTTAGCATAAAAGTACAATTTGATCTCTAAGCAGGTATGACTGTAAATGGGGAGAAAGTGTAGTTACTGTTCTTTCTTATAATCATTCTTTTAATTATTTTGCTTCATTGTAAAAATTATAGTCTCTATAGCATCAGAGCTAATTCATATGCCTAAAATGGATGATGATATTTATCTTTTTTATGCAGAAATAAAAATTACACATTTTACATTAATGAGAAACTTTACTGGTTAGAACTTTCATTTCTGAAGTTAAATAGCTAAAATGTTAGATGTAAGATAGGACAGATGGTTGAGTGGGTAAAGCATTAAGTTACTGGGCCATGATCATTATACATTACTTAAACAGGAAATGTTCCCCAATCCAGTCACCCATGAGGATGCACATTCCTTTTTTTAACTTTTTTTTACCTTTTTTTTTTTTATTTGCAATGGTGTGCTTATGAAATATTTCAGGTTTTTATGTTTATAAGTCCTTTAAACAAATTAAGGTTGGAAAATCAAAACTTGAAACTTGGGAAATAGGAGATTTACAATTAACTCATTAACTTTTACTTACCTTGATATAAATTTATTAATTGTAGTAATGCATACTGGTTTTATCTATTCACTCTATCTCCTAAACATTTATTTATCTATTGTATTATTATAATTGCATATAGGCCTTATTTAGTTGATCTCATCCAGCCTTACAGTGATTTAAAAAAATATTATTGCAGTGAATATACTTGTCTTGCCAACTTTTGCTTTACCAAAGGGACAGGGTCAGCACAAAGGACACAGATGTCCAATCAAGGAAGTTAGCTTATCTTTACTGACTGAGGTTAAAAATGATGTAATAACCCCTACAAACAAACATGCCTTCCTGGCAACTGGGAAATCCTATGCAGTGTGTCCACTGGTAGGTGGGGTCTCCAAATTTCACTGCAAAAGGGTCCAGCCAAATTAGCAAGTCAGAATGACTTGCATTTTCTTTTGTGTGGAAACATCTGGTGGTACACCCCCTGATCAACTGACACAAGGGCTTGGCCAGGGCCCAGAACGCAGTTGGAGGGGTTCCCCAAAATACCCCATCTAGACATTTGATCAGCATAATCCATATTTTGGTGGTAAATTGCACAAGATAATGCAAAAGTCCCTACAATATCTGGTTTGACATCAGCATAAGCGATTTGAGAGTGGTAAAATAACTTATATGTTTCAAATGCTAATTACAACCTAACACAATACCAATTAGCCCAAAGATTATTAACTACAAAATATAAAGAGGGTTCATCTGTAGGTCAACTCTGGCCTGGAGCTATTGTCCAACCCTTAGTACTTCAATACTACACAGACTACCAACGAAGTTTTTTTTTTCCTCTCCTTTGCTCCTAATATTTTGTGCATTTTCATGGATATTTGAAAAATCAATTTGTTTTGTTAGGATTCCAGATAACTGTTGGAGAATCAAGAAACAAATGTTATTAAATACTGTCAGAAATACTTCCAAATTTGAGAAGACAAGTTTGATGTATCAGTATTTAGTTTTTCAAAATTCTCTATATACTACATTCTATATTCTCTATATACTTTTAAAACAATTTGATGTTACATCAGTTGAGGAATGTTTATTTTGTCCAAGTGGCCAAGGATCAGAGTAGGAGAGCCTAGATAGAAATTAATCTGGTCAGGGATATCAAGGGCAACAAGAAAAGCTTCTACAGGTACATCAGTGATAAAGGAAGACTGGGGAAAATGTGGACACTCTCCAGAAGGAAACAGGAGAACCTGGTCACGTGCAACATGAAGAAGGCTGAGATACTCAATTACCTTTTTGCCTCAGTCTTCACCAGAAGGGCTCTGGCTATACCACCAAAGTCACAGAAGGCAAAGGCAGAGACTGAGAGAAGGAAGATCCACCCACTGTGGGAAAAGAGCAGGTTTGATACCATCTAAGGCACCTGAGACCACCTAAAGCACCTGAAAGTGCACAAGTCCATGTGACCTGATGAGAGGAATCCACTGGTCCTGAGGGAACTTGACAGATGAAGTTGCAAAAATGCTTTCCATCATGGTCACACTCAGAGAGTAGTGGTCAACGACTCAATGTCCAAGTCGATATGAGTGAGGAGTGGCGTTCCTCAGGAGTCAGTACTGAGACTGGTGTTGTTTAATATCTTTGTTGGTGACATGGGCAGTGGAATTGAGTGCACCCTCAGCAAGTTTTCTGACGACACCAAGCTGTGTGGTGTGGTTGACACACAGGAGGGAGTGAATGCCATCTAGAAGGACCTTGTCAGTCTTGAGAGGTGGACCCATGCCAATCTCATGAAGTTCAATAAGGCTAAGTGCAAGGCCCTGCACCTGGCTGGGGGCAATCCCAAGCACAATTACAGGCTGGGCATAGAATGGATTGAGAACAGCCCTGAGGAGAAGGACTTTGGGGTGTTGGTTGATAAGAAGCTCAACATGAGCTGGTAATGTGCACTTGCAGCCCAAAAAGCCAACCGTGTCCTGGGCTGCTTTAAAAGAGGCGTGGACAGCAGGTGGAAGAAGGTGATTCTCTGCCTCAACTCTCCTCTCATAAGACCCCACATGGAGTACTTTGTCCATTTTTGAGGTCTCCAATACAAGAAGGACATGGAACTCCTGGAGAGAGTACAGAGGAGGGCCATAAAGATGGTCAGAAGGCTGAAGCACCACTGAAGACATGATGAGAGAGTTTGGGTTGTTCAACTTGGAGAGGAGAAGACTACAGAGGGATCTCATAGCAGCCTTCCAGTTCCTGAAGGGGGCTTACAGGAAAGCTGGGAAGGGACTTTTTACAAGGGCATGTAGTGATAGGACAAGGGGGAATGTCTTCAAAATGGAAGAAGGTAGATTTAGGTTAGACATTATCAGGAAATTCTTTAGTGTGAGGTTAGTAAAACTCTGGAATAGGTTGCCCAGGGAAATTGTGGTTGCCTCATCCCTGGCAGTGTTCAAGGCCTGGTTGGATGGGGCTTTGAGCACCCTGGTCTAATGGGAGGTGTCCCTGCCCATGCAGGGGGGTTGGAACTAGATAGCCTTTAAGATCCCATCCAACATAAACATTCTATTAATCTATCATTCTGGGCATGTTGAAAGGGATGGAGGGGAAATCTGCTTATTCAGGATCATATTCAACTTCTATAATGTGCTTTTTCTGAAATATTCTGCCTCTTGCATGATAAACTTTCCAATATCTACAATATATTATACAATTCTTACTGTGAACAGCCTCTTTTCATGCCTTTTTTTTGAAGGAAACTAGTTCAAAGAAGCAGCAAATAACCTAGGGAACAAAACAGAATGATATCTGGAAATATATATTGCAGCATAATATAGTCACATACTGATGGAAATACATTTGCCTTAATTTAGGTGAACATTAATTCATCCTCTCAATGGCGTTGTAACAACATCTTGTAATCTAATGTATACGTTAATGCTCCTACACTACTTATTTTAGCTGTCACAGTATATTGAAACCATGTAAAGCATGAGGTTTTCAATTATTAAGATTTCTGAAGAGAGGACCTTTACAAGACTTAATAGATGAAAACTAATTTTGTCTGTTTGCTCTTTGCTGACAATGAGTTAAAATTGATTCTGGGCTAGTTGCTGAGGATGTCTTTGTGTTCACTGTCCACTTAAACTGTCATTTCCCTGGAAAGTGTAAAGACATATACATAAAGACATAGAAGGATCAAAGGGATGGAAATACACTGCTTTGGAAAAACTAGAAATCATTACATGCAAAGGTGAAATGACTCACTTAGGTTTTTAGAAGAAATCTGTTATAAAGTCAGAAAAAGGAAATCAGATCTATTGAATTCCAAAATGCAAGAATCCCTTCTATATAGTACAATTAACATTGTCATGCTTTCCATGGCATGAATTCTTAATTTTCTACAAAAACATTAGAATAATTTTCCAATTTTTGCTGCCTTTCCTAAGAGAAAGCTAGGAGATGTTCTGTAAGTTCTAGGCTGCTCATCTTCTTAGTAAGAGACAGGATTAGATAAGGAATCTTCTGTGATATTGGCCCAAGTTCTGTTACAACTCCAGTGAGCTCACAGCAACAATAGTAGATAATTAGTATATTCATATTCTTTGACAAGAAAAATGCTTTATTGAAGAGTTTTGTTGTTTTGGTTTTTTAAAAAGTGACTCATAATCTACCTGCACATGTTCTGAGATTAGCTGCAGATTCAAAGATCATTATCTTCAGACACCATTCTTAATCCGGGGTAAAACTAGTGGCAGTAACAGATTGTTGTTATTATTATAGTGAGCAAAAGGCACAAAGAGGATGTGATGTCCCCCTGAGCAACCAATCTCACAGTCATGTCAGAAGCAAGACATTCTGGGAAGCACGATCACAAATTTGTTATTTCTTGTGCTGGAGACTTGAGAAACTGTGGCTATACCCAGTATAACAACACCTGTTAGCCCATTCAGCTTTGCTTGATTGTTCATGAGCAGCACATACAAGTGCTTAGCTTGGTGCATTCCATCTCAGAGTCAGTGGAGGGTTCTTCATATCTATGTTACTTCTTCTAAAAGAGGAAGATATAATATTTAACAAACATCTTCCAAGCACCTCTCTCTGAAACCTTGTTGTGTAATACAGACAGTAAAGAGTATGACAGTGGAAAGTGTCCTTTGCTTCTCAGCCCTAGGTGCTATTATTTCTGTATACCAATCAATTTCTGAGAATAGACAAAAATATTAAATATTGTTTTATAATCAAATTGCCCTCGCCATCAGCTGAAAGTAGTGGGCTTTTTCCCCAGAAGTTTGTACCTAAATTTAATAAGCTTAGGTGTGTTTCCTCTCTTCAAGGAAATCTAATGCCTACAGAGTCATTACTGCTCTTTTGTGTTTGTCCTATGTTATTATATTCCTATTTTATTCAATTTCTGAACATTGTTTTTATGAAGAATGGCAGAACACAGCAGCCTTATCCAATATGTCCTGGGAGAGGAAGAGCTAGAGATAATACTTAGGGCTCAGGAAAGGAAGAATAGGTACTTTGTTTTATGGGGTTTTTTTGTGTTTTGGTTTTGTTTTTTTTTTATATTTTAAATAATATTAGTAATAACAGAAAATCTCATTTTAAAAAGATGGAGAAAAGAGCTGAAATAGTTGAAGTTATTTATGGATGTTTATCAAAAATGTAAAAAATAATGGGATCAGGAGAAGTTTTTGACATATGGCCCTTTATATGCAGCAATGAGATAAATCTTTCTTAACATCTACCTGCAGAGTTGTCCCACCAAAGTTAAGTGAATTTCACACTGTTGTGAAATTACTAAACACAGAAAGAGAATAAAGCCCTATTCCTGTCATCAGTATATCCGATAAGTATGCTATTCAACATACTTGTTATTTGATTTGCCCAGCTCTAATAAAAAGTCCCATCTGTTTTGTAAGTCCTATGAGCCACAATGCCTCTTGCATAAGTTGTCTTTCTGAATGTTTCTCATGATTTTTATTTTTAACTATAAAAGAATCCACAGCAATAAAATGTAATACATGTTTTGTGCTTCTTGTTTTTTTATAATTGCCTGCAAATATTTGTATACTATAACAATGCAATAATTTCTCATACTATTTTATTGTATTTCAAGAGTAATCAGATAAAGTGTACAAATTGCCATTTGAGCTTCCAAGTCCCCTATCACTCTCTTTTCTATAGAAAACAGAGCAGATTAATGTCCCTGTAGCCTTTTCCATTATTCAATTGCAAATACAGTTAATAAAATAAAATCTGCATTGCAGAAATGCTGCTTCTCCTGGGTGATTGAAATATTTATTTTAGTAATATTCTCATTTCTAGACAAGTTATGATTTGTCAGATGTTTGTCATTCTCTGGCAACAAAATATGATGACTCACCCAATACAGAAACTTTCAAGTTGTTCCCAAACTCTTTTGCAGAAACTGGAAAGCCATTTTATTTAAAGCATTTACATTCCTAGCAAGGGACCCAGGTACTTCCCTGCAAATGCCATTGCCCTTGAAATGATAGCAGCATGCCTAACTAAATGCCATCTACATAGCAATATAATAAAGAGAGACAGAAAGGCAGATGATGTACGTTAAAACCACTTCAAGTAGAAGTAGTTTCCACGTGTAATGTTAAGGGAGCAGAAAGAGCAAAGTTTTCATTCAGAGATGGCAAGACAAATTTCCAAAGCACCAGAAGAGGCTGCATGATGGGGGAGGGGAACCAGTGCTTGAAATACACAAGCATTTTCTCCTCTTTTTTTCCCCTGAAACAAAACATTTCATTTTCCTCTATGTTAATGGGGAAAAGAATACACAATATACCACTAACTTTTTTGTGTGACAATTTAAAAATTGCAAGAGCATAGTCTTGTATTTTCAAAAAGCATCTTTCAACCGGATTTTTTCTTTTCAGGTTTTGTTTGTTTGTTGTGGTTTTTTTTAATGCAAGCATGCATGTAACTTAAGGCAGATATTCAATTTTGCAGTGTTAATTTGTGCTTGTAGATATGCTTTGTGTAGGCTTCTGTCTTTCCCACCACACACAACTGTAATATAAAGAATAAATGTAAAAAAATGCCATTTATCTAATAAATAGTATTGCTTTACGTTTTTCACCAAGAATTTCTATTAGAGGCAAAATTTGTTTTTTTCTTCCATATGTCTGCTTTTGGGGAAAACAGATTGCAAAATCCTGTAGATAGGGTTTTCTGAGTGCTTTCTTGCAACTTTTAATGCTTTCATCTCTTCAGATAAAATTCCTCAGGTTTGAATTCTGCCAAAATTCAGGGATCATTTTATTTTTTTCTTTGGAAGAAAAAAACAAACAGTATATTTGCTATACTTTGTGAACTACTTTGGAGCCTCAGTGAGCTTGGCTTAATGTGCTCAAAGTTACAAAGAACTTAATGATAAAATGCAGCTACTTCTTCTGAGTGAAGGAGGGAACGGCTGTTGAAGTTGCACCTGCCTTTGCATACCTGGCTGAAAACCCCAAGCTGCTGTTTCTCCCACAGAATTCAATTTCAAGAAAGAAGGAAGGAAACAGAAATAGTTCTTGCCCGTGTGCATGGACTTACCATTGTAGGAGCTGTTCATTGCCTTCCTGAAAATGAGTTTATATGTGCTTACCTATTTTTTCTTTACTCTATAAAGATTATAATGGAGAAAAATACAGCTAAGCCAATTCTGTATTTCAGCATGCTGAAGGCACAAGTCTTTGCTTTTGAACAAAAAGAAAACATTTTATTCCCTTCAGCTGAATGTTTATTTGCACTGTATCTCCAGCCAAAAATAAGAAGTAAAATACAGAAGAACTTTTCTGGATGCTTTCACTTCTCAGTTTCCATTCTCTGAATGCTGGAATGCTGGCTGATAGACATTCCATTATGTAACCATCTGATTTAGCAGACATGTCTATTGATAAGATACATTTTCTTATTTCTTTAATTTTAAAATTGCTTGTAATTTTTTTAGATGGCAATAATACTATTAAATTTTTGCATGAAACACATGAACACATTTTCATTAGCTAATGATTTACAATGTTTGCTCAGATTCCTACAATAATTACTGTGATGAAACTGGGCAGCAAATCAAATGCTTTTTATCCAAGAGGAAATTTCTGAAAATATATTTGTACAGTGTAAATTGAATACCACACCACTAACCATAGTTAGAGACAAAAATAACATCTATTTAAGCTTTATTACATTTATACTGTTTGTCAAGGACCTCTCTACTTGAGATTTCTATTATAGTAACATTTTGCACATTTTAAGTAAAATAAATATACCTTGAGACAGTTTTTATCATTGCTTATTGCAGAATTTAGAAATTATTTAGGCCAAAATATCTGCATTTTAGATTTGCCTTTTGGACCTTCCTAATAGTCTGAATGGAATCGGATGTGGAACCATCACTTTGATTCCTTTTCTTAAATTTGGTGCCAAAATACAGACTACATGCACAATAGTAAAAAGAATAGCTACAATCCTTGGGGTATACATGACTCCCATTTTTGCTCTCCCTTGCTGCTCGGTTAACAAAGTTTCTGAAAAAAAATGGCCACTTTCTTCCTCTCCTCACTTTTATCTTCTGCTGTCAGCCTTCACAGCTGGACCAGGAAGGTAGGTATTTAGACAGTTCTTGGCTTTTATGGCAAAGCCATCTTGAAAAGCTGCTCCTGCTCCTGCTCCTGCTCCTGCTCCTCCTCTGGTTGCTTGTCACTGCCGTGACAGTTATGCTTACACACATATTAACACAACCTATAAACAGTAACAACCAAAAGGGTCCACCTTAGATATAACCACAAAGGTGGGTTATTTTAATAGTTACAGGTTCAGGTTTTATTTTAGTGTGGCCTCAATAATGGCTGTACGGGTGACACCATGAGTCACGAGACTAACCCGTTCAGTTAAGTATAAGGTTACATGAAGCTTCACAAAGTACTTTTCAGTTCTTCATAACACAGACTTTTTAACCTTCATTCCAATTTTTGGTGTTCAAATTTGTAGATAGGAGCAAACAATTGCACTGGAAAGCATTTTACTGAAAGCATCAGGATTTTCTATTTTCTTTACAAAATTTATTTTTGGTTTTTACTTTCCTTTTTCTCCTTTGCTTATTTATATAGTTATTAGCCAGAAGTCACATTTAAGCCTTCATGTATAAAAGTCCAAGTCCAAGCAGGGCTTTCTGATAGCATTTGTTTGAGTATCATGCTAGACTAGGTTAGGTTATGTTTTTCAGCTAGGTGAAGGGGTCCAAGTGCTGTTAGATGACTAGAGATCAATTACAGGGGACTGTTTTTTTCAACTCTGAGTCATTAAAGAAACCCCTAAATAAGCTGTCAACCCCAAATTTAGCCAATTGCAAACTCAGAAAATAATTGCAAATATTTACACTAAATATTCTTTTAAAGGCAACATAATATGCACAGATTTATTAACTGGGAAAAATACAATTTAAACAGTAATCCTTGAGAGCAGAATGCTGTGACACTTCCGGGCATTGAAGTATTTTCTTGGGAATTACCATTTAAAAACAGATCAGTTTCCTATGAGTATATTCTCCTTTGTTGGCAACTACTCATGCAGTGGGCAACACTTTTAATCTGCCCGTTGGCTGACCAGCAGTGTGTTGCAACAAAGGTTATTCAAGTAGGGTAAAAATCACTAACCTCTGAATTGTAACAGAAAAGCTGACTGCTGAGAAAGAAAGAGCACTAAAAATTGCCACTAAAATTATTCCATAGATATTAAAAATCTAAGGGAGAGTAAAATTGCCTTATAAAACCCAGAAATACATAGAGTCATTTTAATGGATAAAAATAATGATAGTAAGTGCAGTAAATACTAATTACTCTTAGGAACATATTATAATTCACTTCATAAATTAACTCTAGCCATGTATTTATAACTTTAGTTTTTCAGCTGCAAAAAATTGCACTTTGACAGTCTCCAGATAATAACCATACTACTTGAGTATATGTTCACATATATGGCTTTGCATACTAAAAAATAATAAATTTGCAACAAAACTGAACAATAAATACATGGAAGCAGAATAAAGCAATTGGGAAGAATTGAACGGTTTTACGTGAAACCCAAAAACCTGGAACTATACCTGTTGGAAAAACTGAATGTCATGCTCTGAAAAAAAAAAAAGAAAAGATAAAAGTTAAACCAATACACAGCTATAAATTGCCTGAACAGTCCTAGGAATTCTTTCAATCAATACATGGAACAAATTTCTGCCTAGTATAAGCACTTTTATTTTTCCTTTGAAGAATGGTTTCTAAAATCAAAGAGTTTAAACATAGGGAGACATCCTACTAAGAATAATTTTACTTTAATGAGAGAATTTATTTGAAAGAACAGAAAAAATACTGCAAATTGTCTTTATGCCTTTTGACATGTTGCAAACTACAGTCATATGTCATTCAGTCAACACTGTTTAACAAAGCTTCTGTAGGGTTACCTAGTGCTAGTACAGAATCACAATCTCAATGTATTTCCACAACTACATGATCCATTAATATGAAGATTAGTTTCATGATATGTCAGCAAATTCAAACCTGTTTACAACCTATATTCTCTTGATATTGCATACATCAACATTAGCTTTATGTTATATTTTTGTTACCTGTATTAACTGTGTTTAACAGGCAGCAATGGTGAGTCACGGAAAAATTTTACTAGGCCCCTTTCCCAAGCAGTACAAGTTGACATTTCCCTTTATAACTGTTGATGTACATTCTCTTTCCATAAAACCTTGGAACATGAAGATCTGTAACCTGAATATCCTTTTTAGAACTCTAGGGATTTTTTCCAGCTGCCTCCACACATTTGGCTCAATCTGTGAACCATATTTCTGAACACCTCATATTCAGAAGTGTACCTTGTATGCAGATATGAGAGAGGATGGGATTAGGCCCCTCATGCACTCTCCAACTCTTTTCTGTCTTTGAAATACAAACAAAAAAGATGTAATTTTGGTCCTCAAATAGGTAGTCCTGTATCATAGTGGATGAGTGTAAAGAAGGTGGCACAGCTAAGTTGTTGATATCTAGAGGGTTTTTTTGCTTACATTATGTATTTATTCACATTAGTAGAGCTTTTTGAAATGTGCTGCCTAGTGCTTTGCTGTCAACATGCTCATAAGTAGCAAGCACTAGGTTTTTTGGATTTCAGTAGCTCCGAAATCTGAATGGAAACATTCCAGTGACCTTTTTGATTCTGTCACTCAGAATGAAAAGATCTGCTTTCTACCGTGTAGCATAACTCCTATGACAGAATAATATCAGTTGACAAGGGCTGTCACTTTAAGCAGTCAGGCCAGACATTATTTATTTTTATTCTAAGTCTGGCAAGCTGCAGAGCATCAAGTGACAAATGGAGGAAACTAAAAGTACCCTATTGTTCCTGAGAATACCGTCATTGTTTTATTTATCCATTCTGGTGCTTGACTGTCATAGGAACAGTTTACTTTAAACAAAGAAAAGTATTCACTATTATTTTGATGTAGATATAATTATGGTTATTAAGGAATAACATCAGTTATTCCAGTTATATCAGAGTTAAATAACATCACAGTTTTTACCTATTTGCTTCATGCCCCCAGAGTACAATGTTACAATAACATAATTTTCTTATAAACCACCTCATTCCATGATCCAGTTCAGCAATTATTTTATTACACAGGTCAATATTCAGTAAAGGTAACATACCTTTAATATTATGCGCATCAATTATTTTTAAGTACAGTGAAGTTCCTAGGTGTGTACTTCTTAGATAATAGAAAGCCAATGTTTGTGTCATTTTTAGTTTGCCAAGACTGACCAAACGATCTGCAAAAGCCACACTCATAGTGTATTATTTGTTAATGCAAGCCCTGAAGACATTTTGTCTCAGTTACAATACTGTGTGAGTGACAAAAGTTTTGCTGCTATTCAGTTTGGAAGTAAATATGTTATTACAAATGGCTTGGTGTTCCCTTCAGCCCATCCCTAATAAATCATACTTTAAAGTTTGTGGAAGCATCTCCATGATATTTCTGCCATAAAGGAGATTTGAAAATATTATTTGAGGAAAAGACAGCATTAAGGTTCAGCAGATTTGTGTTGCGGATATTAGATTATCTGAAAAGTTTTGGATAATGGTTTTACCTCACTTCTATCTACTTACGATTGTCCCCATTTAGAGTAAGAGCTGGTGGTTAAAAACTAACTAGCATTTAAGAAACCCTATTTTAGTACCCCACTACGGCACAGATTTGCAGCATGACTTTGAGCAAGTACTTAAAACAGCTTTGTGAAAGTGTTCAAGACACCTGGAGGAAGTTTCACAAATGTAATGTTGCCCAAATTTTTAATACTTTCAGACAGTACACTTTAACTTCGGATGCTTTATTAGCACAAAATATCATTAAGGATGCCTCTTTATGAGTTTGTTTGTTTTTGTAATGTATATATATAGTCTTACATTGCATTTTGGGTATTAGCTGTTCAAAGGGCTCAAAGGATTCTAATATATACATGCACAATCTGGAAAAATAGATGGCTGTTCCTCTCAGTGAATGGACTCTATTCAAACCTTTTCTACTTACCTTTTCTTCAGTGGTTCTCAGTTTCTCTGGTTGGAATCTCTCTGAAGTAAACAGGTTTCTCTTTTGGGCTCTGCATAAAGTATATCAAGCCTGCAATAATCATAAAAGCTCACTTCATTCCAAAGGCTGATTGAATAACCCACAGACATCCATTGAGGGCTCTAATACAGAGATACCACCTTTGGAGGAATGTCCCTCACCTATAAATTGTTGCAAGCCAAAAAAATCATTTGGGAACAGTAGTAATTCAGTTATATACCAATAACTTATAACTTATAATACATATAAGTCTTTTATTAATTGCTTCTCATGCCACCCACCTTGAACGTCAGGCAGAGCTCCAGTCTTATTTCAGGCAAACAACTACAAGTGCTGCAATAACTTTCCCTTTCCCTGGATTGTTTCTCCCTTCTTTCTACGATTAAGCATCACATAGTTTTTCCAAATATTTTCTTTACAGATTTTTAAGAAAGAGGACAAAAATAAAAATAAAAAATAAAAAATGAAGGTTTAGATGCATCTTTGGTTTGACTCAGTAGTCTTGCTTTTATATTCTTGTATCAGTTTCAGCCTGTCCTCATCTAGGATGTTACTCAGATATTGGCAGCCATTTAAGAGTGGTTGTTGAGTGGTTGTCATATTGTTGTCCATAGCTCTGGATTGCCTTTTCTTTGGTATTTCTTTCTATTACAGGGTAAGATCATTGGCTATAATCTTGACTGTCTGAGACTTGTCTTTTCCTAGAGTAACTTTACAAATGGATTCATGTCCTGCAATATCTTCTAAGACGTGAGAAAAATTGACATATCACATGTAAAATGTCACAACACGTTTTGTGTAGCAAGAAATGTGAATGACGTTTCCATGGATAAATCAGACTGTATGTCTCAATGTCGATTCTCAACTTACTTAAAGGTTGTCTTGCTATTACAAGTCCACTGCTGAAACTATAGTGATGCCCCCTCTCTTCCAGCACCTCTGTGTGTCAGCTATTATAAACTCAAAGCAGTGAAATGTCTTGTTCTGTGAGTTTTTTTACTGACAGCCTGAATTTACCCACACATCACAGAAGAGTTTTATTGTACATCCCCTAACCTTTGGTGACAATCTTCCAGGCTCTTACAGTTTCATGCCATTGAGATTAAACTGCTGCTGACTTTACAATGCAGAGAAATGGGTCAATGATCCAACTGCATGACTGTAAATATGGCAGCTGGATGGTTGGCAGCTTTTTTATTGCTTAGTGTGCATATTGGAGATGTCTGAGTCTGCTAGAGCCCCACTGCAGGTGTTCTCCTCTGCTGCAGGTGTGTAGTTGCTATTTACTTTATATGTTGCTTCTTTTTTTTTTTTTTTTTTTCCTGTCTTGCTTAGTTGCTGGGCATTCTTCCTTTTATGTTTTGTATTACTTTCTGTGTTCTTGATTCGGCTATCCATCCTGCCTCCCATATTCTTTACATTTGTCCTTGACTTTGTACTAGTAGCTACCAATACTTATGCTACAGAGTAGTGTATGCAGATACGTTTGGACTATCATTAAACTTGCCAGCAATGAAGCTGAATAGGATAGAAGTTATACAGGCCTGAGCAGTTATCCAGATTCTCATTACACTTTTCAAGAATGTGCTGAGTTTTACGTTGTCGTGACTTTACCTCCATGTCTCTCACTTAAAAGTTACTTTTTTGCATCCATTTTTTTTTACCTTGGATAATTTGTTTGCATTTGGGTTTTTTTTTTGGAGGAAGTTTGCTTGTTGTATCCAGCTGTTCTGCTAGATCTCTTTCTCAGAACCATCACTCCTGTTAGCTGAAATTATGACTCTAAGTACGGAATTTGTACCATTCCAGAAGTTCCATATGAAGGTCAAGTTTCATTAGTCTATTTCACCTTTTTCTTCTTGGTTTCAAGAAGAAAAGTTGGTTTCAAATGAAAAGAGCATCTCATTTGCTTGAGGGTTATTTCACTCACTAAATAACTTTACCAGCTGTAAAAGTTTTTCAGGCATTTTTCTAGAATCCGTATTACTTCTCATTGCTTTTTCAGTGAAATAGAAAAGACTCTGTCTTCATCAACTTGTCTTTATCTTCCATGCTCAATTCTGCATGCAGACTCATTTCTTGGCACCATTTACAATATTTTCCTTTCTTCCTTTTGAAATCTGGTTTCTACTCTAGTCTGAGTTCTTCTGTTCTCTAGTCTAAGTTTCTAAATGCTGCATAGGGACTTTTAATGATTTTTTTTTCTTTAATAGATCTCATAATTCATGGCTGTCAATGCCATGTTTCATGCATTGAGTGCTGCTTAATAATAAGACCAAGCTAGGATTTTTATTTTCTTGTATTTTAGGAGTATTTCTTACCAAAATATGGCTACTGCAGACAGAACTGTATATTCAACTGTATACTCACTGTATATTACACTGTCTAGCAAAATCTACTCTTCCATGCAAGTTCCACGACTTTAGCCAATGAAAAAAAAAATTAATTAAGAAAAAAGGAAATTACTCCATGGAGTGAGGATGTATGGATTTTTACTTACTCTTTCAGACTCCCGGTACCAAAGTTTCAGAACATGGGAACAGCAGTCTTTTCAATTAAGGATATGAGTGAAGTACTTTGATACATAAAGCAATGTTTCATATAAGCCCCCAAATCTGAAATAGACCGAGAATTTATTTCATTAGAATCTGTTTGGTTTGCAGATTAAAAAACTAAGTTCAGAAGCATGATTTATTTTTTTATAGGTTTCTAGCTTAGAATGTCTCTGTTTCAGGCTAATAGAAGTAGCCGCTGTCTATACTGTTTTTCATAAGATAAATCAGAAAGAGAAATGTTAAGTCAAAGTTTGGGGGAGAGAGACACAAATTAAATTAATGTGTCTAACTGCCATACTGGTTTAGGCTTTAATTCAGGACTGAACCTGAGCTTCATTTTACTTTACTACAACTTATCTTTTCATTGACAGGGGAATTGCTCTAACTTACTGCAAACAAGGTGTATATAGCACCCACTTACAAAATATTTAATTATAGAGAAAATAAAAACAATTTAGAATGAAAACAGATAGTGAAACTGGAAGGCAGCTAACATATCTAATTCTGCTGTTTCCTGAATGAAAATTTATGTGTATCTATCTCTTATTCTTTTTATTTTATCATTTTCTTGTCATTGCTTTTGATTATTTTAGGATCAATACAGATATGGATTCTGGTCATCCATCCAAAGACTTAGTTTTAGTCCATGTAAAAAGAAATAGACACTGTTTTTTCCCCTCTCTAAACAGGAACTCAATGCAATGTTTCTAACATTCCTATTTAGTCTTCTTTGTATTGAATTATCTTCACATTGAATTTATATTGAACTGATTCTTTTTTATACTCAAAGGTATCTGCATAGGATTAACTCTAAGAGAAAATGATTGTCTACATCTGCAGTGGCCCTATTGTGCAAGGTATTGCAGTGCATGTTTTTTTCCACCAGGTTTTTCTGGTGACACCTGCAGTATTTGGCACAATAAAAAAACAATGAGAAGAGACAGGATATGCATTCTGAGTGTCTTCCTTTTTGTGCTTATAAGCACTCTCTTTAAATAGCATTTTTAAGGAGCTATTTTGCTTTCATTTAATTAGATTTTTTGATGAATCAGTTCACAAAGAACACAGTGATAGACCTTTAAAATTTTGTTCATGTTTAGAATCCAATTTTATGTTAAGCTCTTTTTAGGCTCTGACAGTGTTTATCTCATTCCTGCTTTACAGTTTGAATTGGAAATGCTGAAATACCATAAACAGTCTTGGACAAATTTGATAGATTCATATTCAGACATAGAGCTCCAGTACACTCTTGATTGTAAACATGCCTCTTACTCTCACAAATTACTGCCATTCTGCATATGTACTGAAAAGGAGGACAGTTTCTATTCTACATCTCATTAAAGACTTTATGGTCTAGCTCTATATTTTCCCCTCTTCGCTTTGTTTCGCATTGTCATATAGTTTGACATCTGTCTTTTGTTACACTCTGCTGTCCTAGCCCTGGTTGTTTCAACACCATCTTACTCTGTCTCTTGTGTACAAGCCCTTTGTACACAGGATGTTCTGGTCAGTATCTCTTAAAAGAAAAGCTCCTTCAGCACATTATTTACTGTTACGTGAAAAAAATTGCAGAATTGTATTTTAGATATTGTACACACTGCAAAATATTACAGTGGTTGGATGCTGTTAGGAATGCCACAGTTACCAAGATTACTAGTTGATATAAAGTTGGTAATGTTATATGTAGAGTAAAAAGTTTAACACAAATGTATTTGCAATTAATGTTTTACAGCATATTATTAGAAAGAAAAACAAATACTTTTCTTTATTCTGAATTTTTTAGAAGGTGATCTCTTCAGAGCTTGGTCAGAAGTAAAATATATCTATGTAATATGTAATGTCAATGAATCAGCATTTTCTGGTGGAATATGTTTCACTAAAACAAAAATTTAACTTCCTCTAATTGTGACTGAAGAAAACCCTCATAAATCTTATTTATAAAAGCTGTAATTTTATTCAAAGTTGTAGACAAAACAGATTGAAAATAATTTTGCTTGATATCCTTGAGGTTGGAAGCTATTCTGTTAATGCTTATGCTGAAAGTGTTATGGGGAAAAATTAACAAGCTGAGGCTTACCTCCACTTGTTTATGAAAGGACATTTTTTATACATCCTGAACTCATGTAACACCTGCTCATGCTATGGAACAATATTAAGCGTACTCATCTTCACTTGCCTCCAGTCTTTTCAATAATGAAATTAATATAGTAACAAAACAAAACAGTATGACATCACCAATGACAAACTATTGTTTGTTGATTCTCTTGCCTCACAGGATCTAAGAATATGAAATGCCTAGGTTTTCAGAGACTTCTACTCTAAAGACTGCTCAATGTCTAGTGTAGCATAGTGCAAATTGGGTGCTGGATCAAGAGGAGGTGAGCTAGCTTTAAGTATAGGAAAAGGACTCTGACCTTAATACTAGAAGAGGAGAAAGAGAGAAAAGATGGAGTGGCCATGGTGTTACCACAGAAGAGGAAGGGAAAAAAGGTGGTTGTGGTGACTGAGCAGAGTGCATTAATGAATATAAGAACACACAAGTTTTATTGTTAGATGACAGGTTTCAAAGCTGATGCTCACCTTACACATCTCATTCAACCTAAAACCCTTCTGCAAATACAGTATATGCAAGGTTTTGAGACCCTTGGTGTTATGGATATTTAATAAATGCCTTTCTAGGATCAAATAATTATTGAGTGCCTCTTTGAGGCTCAGTATGAATAGGACCTCCTGTAGCAGTGCAGCTCCTGTGAACTTAAACACAGAATCACCACAATGTAGTTCCAAGAAGAAAAAGATTGTTCAATGGAACTCTGATCCTCACTCTCTAATTTCTAAAGCTAAATTTGAATAATATCTTTGAGCTGGATAAAAAAGTGTTTTTCTTTGCTGATAAGCTGCACAAGTGTTTGTTAAATGTAGAACAGACCTTAGTTTATCTAGATCTTATTTTACCAAAGAGCTAAATTAGAAAAACTTTAAGTTCATTTGAGGACATAAGGAGGCAAAGAATTCAAATTTCTGTCCTTGTTCTTTAGTCATGATCTGTTGAAAATAGAATAGTGGCTTTTAAAAGCTAGTTGAATTTCAAATTTTAACTAGAAATAGAACAGTATGTATTTGTCCTTAGTTCTGATTTTAATTTCTCAGGATGATTTCTTCTTTTGCCTTTAGCTACTAGACTCTTAGAGTTTTACAGTAGCCAGCATGTCTTTCTCTGTGAAGGTAGTTATAAACAGTAAACTAATTACTTCTTAATTATTTTTTTTTAGGTTTTGGTTGTGTTTTATTTTTTGCTTTGTAATAAGCCACACAGACTGAGTTTTTCTACAGTATGCTTTCCTATAAAAAATATTTCTTGCCAACCCACAAAATACGTTTTAAACTTTTCTCTGAAGCCTTCTGTTTCCTGACATTTCAGTTGGAAAAATAAGCAACCAAATCATAGCCAGAATTACCTTTACTGATACTGCATAGGGCTAAAAAATACTTCCTTACTTAACCTGTTTACCATTCAACACTGTTTCCCACAGCCTTCTCTGAACAATCAGGAAAGATAAAATGTAGATGGGTGGTCTATGAGATGGGTAGGAGAGCAGCTAATAGGTCACACCCAGAGGGTGGTAACCAGTACTTTTTACTCAGATTAGCAACCTGTCACAAGTGGAGTCTTTCAAGGGTCAGTACTGGGCCCCATGTTGTTTAACATCTCCATAAATTATCTGTATTTTGAGATTGGAAGCACCCTCACCAGTTTTGCTGATTATACCACACTGGATGGTGAGGTGAATACATCAGAAGGATGAGCCATCTTACAATGAGACCTGGGGAGTCTGGAAGAGTGAGCTAGCAAGAACAACATAAAATTTAATAAAGACATGCAAAATCCTGCACCTAACACAAAATAACAAAAAATGCCATTACAAGCTAGGTGTGTCTGGCTTGGGAGCAACCTTGCTGAAAGAGACCCAAAGGTCTTGGTGGACAATAAGCTAAACATGAATTACCAGTGTGCCACTACAGCAACAGAGGCAAGTCAGATCCAGAGCTGCCTTTGTCCAGGAATTACATTCCTTTAAAAATGACTTCATGTGGTCTAGTTTACAGTTGTTTAATTTGCCTTTTTTTTTTTTCCAGGGACCTATATTTTTGTTCATATATATATAAAAGAAATATTGTCAGGAAAATTAAAAATTAACATACACCATTTATACTACAATAATGCTATTTAAAGCAGAATACAGAACAGAGATGACTATAGTGGTAAATCAGGTTTAGTTGATCAAGTTTATATCCAAATATTATTTTAAAATAACATGCTTGATTTGATACTTTGCTCAGTGCTTATATAGGCACACTAGAGAAAGATTTTTATAACAATCTGCAACTGACAAACCTAAAAGGAATTTGAAAAGATGTTGAGCAATATTTATCTATCCTCTAAGGATTATCTAACTACTTAAATTCTAACCAACAACCTTGTGGATGAAAAGGACTGAAAGGTTTTTTGCAGCTTTTTGCAGCATAGGCAATCTACCAAAAGTTTGGCCAGACACAGAAAACATACAGATACACTCCAAAGCACTGTATGGAAGTGACCCCCAGGGAGTCCTACGGATGTTACAGAGACACTTAGAAGTGCAAAGATCCAGCAGAATTACTTCCAGAACTGGAGTTCAGCTTATAGGTTTTATACACAATGACTTAGTAAAATATATCTTAGTTATTTTATTGCTATTTTTTTAATCAATTGGTAAAATGGTGAGCTATAAGAAAATTATTAAACATTTCTATTTACATTAATGCCAAAGATCACAAACAATAAATGCTTAAACACCCTATCAGTTATCATTATCCATTACTTCTGTGCCTTAGTGCAGCACAGCATGTACTCTGCATACCTGTTGGTCAGAGTGACCTTACTTCCTATGATTTTGGGTGTTGTAAACAGTATAACCAAGTTACAATCTTATCAGTATTTCTCATAAAGCAAACAAAATAAGATTGCTATGATTTATGTTTAGTCAAGGCTCCCAGATGTTTCCAATGCAACATGATTTCAAGGTTAACTGTCATTCCTGCCCTCCCCCAATTCTTTACATTTAAGGTATAGATTGTCCATCAGTACAAGACTATATAAGGTAGGGAAGTATAATGACATGATGTAAATTTTCCCATTAATAATCTCAGCATAAATAGTGACTCAAATGGATGTTTTCTAGGAGTTTAGTACTATTGCTGTGATACAGACAAAGGATAGCAGCCGTTAGGAATTCTGGGAGGACTTCTGCAGAGATTTGACAGTGGAACAAAGCAAGTAATTTCCCCCAATGTGATTGCAGGGGAGCTGTGCAAACCTTCTTGCAGGGAAACTGTTCTGCTTTTTGCTCAGTGCTGCACTCTGAAAATTTGTAAGATGCAAGGCACCTCAAACTATATATAAGCTGTGAATTGCGTTTGGAAACACTTCTTTTTTTCTGTGAAATTCAGCATTTTGAACATTTTCTTGGTACCTACCACATTATTTTGTTGAACTGAGATTTTGGCAATCTTCCTGTGAATGAGTGTCTAAAGAGTTGCACATGCAAATGAGCGAAGAGAATCTACAGACTGGGAAATGGCAGAGTATTGCAGGTTCAAATCTACTGCCTGAGGATAAGAGCCATCCTATTATGTACAGTGACTGATAATCACACTAGTGGAGACTTGCTCAAGGGAATACCTAGGGAGCAGAGCAGGTTGGTGTTCTGGGCAGGGACGGGAATCCAAACCTCTGACTAGGAATTTCACCAAAGTTTAGTTACATGCCTGTGATGAGGCCAGCAACTTGTGCTGAACTGCAGAGGTATGGTGTTCAACGTTTCTTGAAAGAGTCCTGCCTTTTCAGGTAGAAATTATGTTCTCAAAAATGCTGTAGGAAGAGTTTCAGTATTGCCTGGCAAATAGTATTCACTCAGTGGATAGCAGATTTATCTGTTCTAAAGAAAAGAACTAACAGAGAAGTTCAGGTAAATACTGTTCCCCAGGGAAATATAGAATTGTGAGCAGGCAGAGGGCCTGCAATAAGAATCATAGAATGCCAGGGTGTAGGGGACCTCTAGGATTACCTGGTCCAGCCTTTTTAAGTATTACTATAGTTTATATGAAATGGCTCAGCACTCTGTCAAGCTGAGACTTAAAACTGTCCAATGGGGGGGAATCTACCACTTCCTTTGCAATACTACTCCAATGTTTGACTGTCCTTAGGGTGAAAAATTTACCTCTTTTGTCCAATTGGAATCTCTCCAGGAGCAACTTGTGCCCATTACCCCTTGTCTTTTCCATGTGACTCCTTGTAAATAGGGAATCTACATCTTCTTGGTAGCCACCCTTTAAGTACTGGAAGGTGGGAATGAAGTCTCCCCAAAGCCTTATTTTCTCAAGGCTGAACAAACCCAGTTTTCTCAGCCTCTCCTCATATGGCAGGTCCTCCAGTCCTCTGATCATCCTTGTGGCCCTTCTCTCCAGTCTGTCCACATCCCTTTTGTGTAGTGGGGACCAAAACTGAATGCAATACTCCAGGTATGGTCTGACAACTGCTGAGCAGAGTGGGATGACGTCTTTATCTCTGCTGGTGATGCCTTTCTTGATGCAATCCAGCATCCTGTTGGCTTTCTTTGCTGCTGCAGCACACTGTTCACTTGTGTTGAGCCTGTTATCCACCAAGACCCCCAGGTCCCTTTCCACAGGGCTGCTCTCCAGCCAGGTGGATCCCAGCAGTCTGAACTACACTCCTGGGTTATGTGTTCCCAGGTGCAAGTCCTTGCACTTCTCCCCATTGAACTTCATCAAGTTCCTGCCGGCCCACTCCCAGCCACACATAACAGGACTGCCTGTTACATGAAAAAGTCCTATTCCCTCTTCCTGTTATCCTGACAGAAACACTTTTAAGTTGAGGTTAAAACAATGTAATAGTTGAAATAAAAATTAAATAAATATTATAACAGTAGCTGTAATGGTAATGTAATTATTATTATAGTAATAATAGAATACATGCAACTGACGCACAATGCAATTTCTCCCCACCCATCAATGAGGGCCCAGCACATTCTCAGCTAACAATCCCAGAGATGGAAAGAGATCCCAAAACCACAACCCCAGAAGAGCCAGATAGTGCTTTTCCAGCCAACTCTCACCTATATACTGAGCATGATGTTGCATGATCTGGAATACTCCACTGGCCAGTATGGATCTGTTGTTCTGGTTATGCTCCCTCCCAACTTCTTGTGCACCCGCACACTAGCGAAATGAGGAGTCCTTTATCTCCTAGCAACAACTAAAAACATCAGTGTATTATCAACATTTTATTCATACCAAATCCCATACTAAATCAAAAAACATAGTGCTTTTCTAGCTGCTAAGAAGAAAGTTAGCTCTATCCTAGACTAAACCATCCCAGCCGAAGCCAGGACACACTGTAACCTCAAACAATGCTACTTTAGTCTTGCTGACATTTGTTTCTTATTACAGTTGCTAGATCCCCTTTTGACTTCTTTTAAGGCTTCATTTATGATATTTCTACTGAAGTAATAAACACTTAATTTTATTTTACTCCAGCACTTCCTTTGCATGTTGCAAAGCTTACTATTATGTATTTCTAATGAAGTAATGTCCCTCTCATCCACACTCCATCCCCTGGATATTTGGCCTCTCATGCACAGAGTTTTCCTTTCTAGAATCACTGGGTTTTTCCTACTGCCTTTGTGTGGCAGATTAGTTGGTAGCACAGGAGATCTCTGAGTTATACTACAGGAAAAAATATTAAATTTGTAAAATGCCATACATGCCAGCAACTTACAGATTTCAAAACCTTAAGGAAGAGTTCACCATATAGCATCTGTTACCAAACCAAATACTTCACTGACTTTGAACAACCTTACTTATATTTGAATTAAAATTTGTTTGTGTGTGTTTTACAATTTTGTTAAAAGCCAAATTCAATAAAGAAAAATTACAGTTAAGGGTCTTGCAGAATACTCTAAGGCTTTCATAGAAGTATAGATGTACTTTCATTCTTTCACTTTGAAATAAATGTGATGAAGCATTGCCCCTGAATTCTCTTAATTGGAGACTATCCAAGAAAACTATCCACGAGTCAGGAGATGATGGTCATTGAATGAGTAATTTCTGTTGGGAAGGCAACTATGAGACCAGGTGAGGATGTGACAGATGCCGGAATGGGCCAGGTGTATGTGTGAGGGTACTGGTCAGGTTGGGGGAGCACATGGCCAAAGCAGGGCTAGGTCTGAGGCTGTGGTTCTGAGGCAGCTTCTGAGTACAGAAGGAGGCTCCTGCCAAGGCCTCTTCTAGCTCCCTGTCATTTCGTGCCTGCCTGGCAGCTGTGGCCTGGGTCCTGCCATGGCACCCAGCCAGGCTATGGGGAATATGGGCACAGGGCCCAAGGTGCAGACTCAGACACACACCTGAGCTTGCAGGGCCCCCTGGTGCACCTGAGACTCTGGCAGTTAGTTGGAAAAGAAAGGACAATGATCAGCTGGGAGGGGAAAAATATATAAAATAAATTCACATGACTAAAGTGTTTGCAGAGATCCTTATTTTGTTGTAAGATGTTTACCTTGGTGGCAGGCAATTCTGAATGTTAAACTGTGTAAACCTTTTATCTCCCAACAGTCATTAACTTATTTAGTTTTTTCATAACACTTAGTCATAGGTTACTCCATTCTCTATGTTAATTTAATACCTGGGAAATATGTTTAGTTCTGTAACAACTTTGCTGAATATGTTGTGTGAACACTTACGATATATTAAATTATACAGTACTATGGTGACTATATTTCTCATCATGTAAATATTAAAAAGAAAACCATCTCCTTGTGTTAGTCCTGTTTTTCTAAAGGAAGAACAAAAGCAACTTTTGACATTAATCAGAAATTTTTAATAGCTAGACAGGTGTTCAGGGTGATTGCTGTAACGAAACACAGGATTTCAAAAAATGAATGTCTTCAATTGGACACTTTCAAATAGTAAGCAAAATATGACCAATAGTTAGCTTTCTTTTAATGTGAAAGAGAGTGTGTGTTAATTCTTCTTACGTTTTCTCTTTATGCTATTTTTATTTCCTGCTTTTCACATTTTTACTTCATATTGAGTGGCATCTGAATCCAAAAAAACGATGTCAAAAGAAACTCTGAGTTGGGAAAAAATAATTCAAGTCGTAGGCCAAATTTACTCAAACTTTTCCATTTAATTTTTTAAAATATTTTAGGTATATAATTTCACATCAGGTATTCTGCAGTCTACACTGTGTAAGGCTCTGATCAAACCATTTAAGAATATGCTTAATGTTTAAATCCCATCAAGTTCTATATAGTTCCTTAATTACTTAAGAACAATAGCTAAGCAAGTGCTGACCTATTGCAATGAAGAGCATTATCTAAATTTTTCTTGCTATTAATATTCTTTTGTCCCTGTGATTGTAATACTGCCATCATCATATATTTTTAGTATTTCTGTTTGTTGAACATAGAAATAAAACCTTTCCAACATTCAAGACATTTTTTTATTATTGGAATCAAGAAGTAGAATGCAAGAGGATTTGTATTTCATGTGAGATGCAATGACAGATCTAGTCTTCTGCATTGATGGATGGTATTTCATAGTTTCAAGGAAACATACATGTCCTATGAAATCATACCCATCATCTTGCAATCTTACTATCACTGATAAAACTAATTCAGATTATTCAGTTATCTCAGTATGTTCACCAGAAAATCTCCTGTGTGGTATTAAGAGGGATCTACTAATTTAAAGGGCTTCCAGGATCAACTGTGGCTTCAGCTTGAGAAAAAAACCATTTCATCATCTCTGCTACATGGAATGCAGACTAATACAATTAATTTGCTTTCATATCTGTGACTTTCCTTTGTATAGAAGAAATAAGGAGAAAATATCAGCAATATAATTAGTTTTTACAACAGGTTTTCTGGCTGTCATCTGACCTCCATAATAGAGGTAGGTTTGTTTCCCTTTATACATATCCATTCATGTTATCAATGAAATGGCATTGCTCTTAATTTACATTAGCTAATCAGAAGATTTTGCACTTCTGACTACCATGCATAATACAGCAGGGTTGAAATCTACCATATCTCTACTAAAAAGCTTGTACCATGAGTTTAATCATGTTATTTAATTGCTAGGCTTAATTTGAAAATAATTGTTCACAGCAATTAAGTAAATGCCCCAATTTCATTAACAGACTTCCTAATCAGAAAGTACAAAATAAAAGTGCTAATGTTGCTTCATTAGGCTTGAATTACTGTTTCTAATACTACCTTTTGCTATCTATACAATTTCTTTCTACAGTAGAATATCAGCTTAATTACTGGTACTAGATTAGTAACAAATTTCCTGGTGTAACACATTCATGTTCCAGCCAAGTGTGCAATATTTTATTAAATGGGATATTTAAATCTATACTTTAAATTTTAACTCTGAGATATAGCAATATCTAATCAAGTATGTAGGAGTTAATTTATTTGAAAAATAATAAAACAGTCTTTCCAAAATTTAATGTCTCAACACATCTTGTCCCCTTGTTATATAAGAAACTGGAATGAGAAGTAAAAAGATACTAGATGTGGCTGCCAGTATAATATAGTGATGACAGAAGTAATTACAGCAGTGTGACAAGATTATGAGACGTCATTAATAGTCTTTAACTGCCAAAGCTATTGCTTCCCTAAAACGCTGAGGAATCATTTCACTTCTGTGCCATACTAATGGCAAAAATGTATGCTAGAAGGATGAAGGATATTTCTGTTTCAACCAAGATGTTCCAGTTACCACAGTTGTTGGAAAACTTAAGAGCAGTGAGAAAAAGTGATCACATTAAGACGATTAAGAATAATTATGATATTAAAAACAATTTTAATTATTTTAAAGTACAAGATTCAAGTGATGTATGAATCCTTGTGAGGTTTTTTTGTAGAAGGTATTAAGTAGTGCCTACCTATGCAGACTGTTATGCCTCACTTGAGAATGTTGCACTGTTTTCTGAATATAAAAATTTCAGTACTCAGCAGCTCCATCATGCTAGGTTCTAGGACAACTGGCTGCCAACAACTGGCCACCAGACACTTCTACACTGGTGACTCGCTGCCAGGGTGATTGCATGATCATCAGCCTATGGCACTCGTTCAGCACCATGAACAGAACCTCAAGGAGCAGGTGGCTCTTTTTTTTTTTCTTTTTTTTTTTTTTCAGAATCACAGAATCCTAGGGGTGGGAAGGGACCTCGAAAGATCATCTAGTCCAACCTCCCTGCCAGAGCAGGGTCACCTAGAGCACATCACACAGGAATGCATCCAGCCGGGTTTTGAATGTCTCCAGCAAAGGAGACTTCACAAGCTCTCTGAGCAGCCTGTTCCAGGGCTCTGTCACTCTCACAGTAAAGAAGTTCTTCCTGATATTCACAAGGAACCTCCTAAGCTCCAGTTTGCATCCATTGCCCCTTGTCCTATCACTGGACATCACGGAAAAAAGCCTGGCTCCATCGTCCTGACATTCACCCTTAACATATTTGTAAACATTGATGAGGTCGCCCCTCAGTCTCCTCTTCTCCAAGCTAAAGAGACCCAGATCCCTCAGCCTTTCCTCATAAGGGAGATGTTCCACTCCCTTAATCATCTTTGTGGCTCTGCGCTGGACTTTTGCAAGCAGTTCCCTGTCCTTTTTGAACTCAGGGGCCCAGAACTGGACACAATATTCCAGATGCGGCCTCACCAAGGCAGAAGAGAGGGAGAGGAGAACCTCCCTTCACCTACTAATCACACCTTCTAATAGACCCCAGGATGCCATTGGCCTTCTTAGCCACAAGGGCATACTCTGGTATGCAAATTTCTCCAGGAAATTATCTGGCCTGGGAGAGCAGCAGGAAGTAATGTTGCTTAGGTTGTACCTGCTGTTGCAGCCATGGCCAGTGCTTATTTAGAAAATATTTGTGAAATATGATTAGAAAAATTATTTCGTCATCTCTTACTTTGCAGCTACAGCTTTAAAACACAGTATATGTACCCAGCTGGGATTGTTAACAGAGTTTTGACTGCTGGAACTTCTCTGTTCTTTCACTCCCCTTCTTATGGGACACTATGTGAGACCTGCATATGTTCCTCAGCATTGTAGGGAAGGATGAACTTGCCTATAGGCACAGGGACTATTTCTGGGTCAGTTTGCATCTCAGCCAAATTGAGACATTAATATTGCCAGTAACTTTTGAACGTGAGTCAGGCAGCAGAAGACCATGAAGCTAAACTAAACCCAGGGAACCTTTTAACTGAGTTTTGGTTTTTGAGCTTTTGGAAAACCTGTATATTAGTAGCAGAAAGTGTGTTTCTCCCATATAATATGATTCTAAACATTTTAACCATGAACAAAATACCAAAAATCTATCAGGCAATAAAACTACCCTAGAATAACTGAAACTGATTCATGAAGGGGAAAGAAATAAATGAACCCAAATATGAGGAAAGAACAACACAGAAGGGACAACTCCATGATCACCACCTTTCCTCCTTCACAGTATCAACTTCTGCAGCAAAGTGTGCTTCCTTTTGATTAATACTGCCACAGCAAGAAGCGGATGTTTAGCAGGCAAATGTTAGAATAGAATAGACTGTTTCAGTAGGAAGGCACCTACAACAATCCTCTAGTCCAACTGCCTGACCACTTCAGGGCTGACCAAAAGTTAAAGCATGTTATTAAGGACATTGTCTAAATGCCTCTTGAACATTGACAGGCATGGGGCATCGACCACCTCTCTAGGAAGCCTGTTCCAGTGTTTCGCCACCCTCCTGGTAAAGAAATGTGTTCTAATGTCCATTCCAACTGCCCCCTGTACAACTGGTACACATGCAACACAAAAAGAAACATCTCATGTAATACCTAAAATTACAATAACTTCAAACAATATGTTACAGAATGGCAAATCCTTTCAGATTTAAGCCTAATGAAATCAAAGACAGATAGGCTTAATATTACTCTTCAAGTTCTGTCAGCCATACTAATAACCTAGTTGGACATTTTCGTGTTGAATAGATTCTACTCATAAATGTCACCACAGGTATATTTGTTCACCAGAATGTGTGTTAGAAATTTCGAACTTTTGAGCAAAGGTACCCCACTGTGACAGTTCTGCTGTGATCAGGATGTCTGTGATTTGGAATCTCAGCTACCGTGGCAGCTAAAATCCCAAGTGGAAGTTAAGATTAATTTACTATTTTTTAATAAGAAAGAAAGAAGACAGAAAGGAAGACAGGAAGACAGGAAGACAGAAAGAAAGACAGAAGAAGTACTAGCTCGCTCAGTCCAGCAGTAAGTTATTCCTTAAATTAGTAGCCACTTTTCAGTCACTTAACATTGAACTGCTCTACCACAAGCCTCTTTAATTTTGAATCTAAATTACCTGGGTATCCCTCTGTAAATATGAATTGTCATTAAATTAATAATAGGTGTAAAGAAGTGTAACACTGTAAAACAGTTACCACAATGCTTGATTTGTTTGATTTATTCTTGATGTTTTCTAGTCACTTTGAAATGATGAATGCTGTTTTTTTCATTTGGAGCTCTGCTTCTCATTTTCTCTCTCATATTGAGTTGGCAAAAGGTGAGAATTCACATTTGGACAACTGAATTATCATAAAAAATCAAACATGATTTTCAACTATAGATGAATATATTATTCCTCTTTATTCCTGCCTTCTTTCATCCTATGAATTCTTGCCAGCCCTTCTCACACAGTGACAGCACCTTCTTTGCAGGATCAAAATACTACACAATGTATTGAAGTATTTTTTGGTTAGTGGCATTTCTAGTTACAGAAATATTTTAAATGAATTTTAAAAAATGAATTCTTGACTACTGTAGATGTAAGTTTTTCACCAATTGTGATTTTTTTTTTTTTTAAGAATGTTAAAATATAAAAAAATAATTATGCTGGATCTTCTGGTCTTTCTTTTACTGGTGATTTCACTGGATTTACAAATTCTCTCACAAATATGATATTTTTTATTAAAGTGGCCCAGTAATATAAAAATAGTCTAGTCTTACAAATAACCTTACTCCCTACATTTATGCAATTTCACAGGGCAGGCTTCATAAAAATTTGGACTCTGCAGAATCAGTTTCCAAATTATTCAAGTCAGCCTAACTAATTTTAGTGTTGATACTTTGCTGAGCTTCATGCCATGCATTCTCTGCATATATCAAACCCCAGTGGTATAAGCACTGGGTTTGGAGCTGTACTTGTTTTTCCACTCATTGGGTTCTACTTCCAATTAAATTCACTGTACTGAATTTAAGATGGCATTTAGGGAAGTGATCATGGGTTTCTGTGCTTCGGAAACTAAGTGGGAAATTTTGAAAATAAAATAAAAAAGGAAAACAGATACATTAAATGCAGTGTAAGCAGCAACAGTACCCATTATGTCCTTGTTAAGTCTTTTTCTTGGTGTTTATAAAGTGTGTTTAAACTCCCACATAATCCCTCTTTATTTTTTCTTCTAATTTTCAATGACGATGACATGTTTTATCTCTTCAGTTCAGGCTCCAGTTTTTGAAACGGAATATGATACTGGAAATCTAGTTTCAGTTTTAAAGGAAGCAATGGGAAACGGTTACTCTCTTCCCAAGACAACCTCAGTTACACCTTTAAAAGAAAGCACAGTTGCAATTTCTGTGCATAATGTCAGAGTGGCAAAACTGAAAACTGTTTACAGAAGAGGTAACATTCTGTGACAGTGCTTCTCAACACAGCTGCCAACTTTTTAGGAAGGGTTGCCAGGAGTGACTCACTATAAAGCTGGAAGAAAGAAGCATCTAGATGTCAAAAGTCTGGGAGACGTTTCCACTGCAGTTCCTTGAAAGAGAATCCTTTAGGCTTACCCTTTATTCTTCTGCTATAGTTTTATAAGTTCGAAACACTCTCTTGAATCCACC
This sequence comes from Apus apus, assembly GCF_020740795.1. Lineage (NCBI taxonomy): Eukaryota > Metazoa > Chordata > Aves > Apodiformes > Apodidae > Apus > Apus apus. Next base: position 76,870,481 of record NC_067283.1, read on the forward strand.
AGAGAGGTGCTGGAAGTCCAGTAAGCATTTCGAAAGCTTCCCTATAAGCAAATACACTGATACCTCCATGTAGCTAATTACAATGTCTGAGTGAAACGCATATATATATATAATTAAAAAGTAGAAAAATGCATATTTATTGATAACTAAAAATACATAGCAAGAACACAGTATGTCTTTCTAACCTCCATATCCATCACATTGGTTTTCTATTGTCTGTATCTCCCACAATGTTTCTTAGGCACATTTCCTCAGTCTGAGATACAGTGTTATGGCATGAGATACTCTTCCGCTTATACGACAGGCAGATAGCTACTGCCTTTCAGTCTACTTTTACCTACTGCCTCTAGTTCCCTTTTTTGAAGCTATAACCAAAGTTAAAGGTTCCATCTATGGGAAGTTTTAAACATCTGTAAATGGTGTGATTGCACTAGCATGTACACAACTGCCCCTGCTATTCCCTAACTGCTGTACGGGACTATGGCCTCTCCTCCACTGAGTGACAACAAAACACAAGCTGCAAAAATTATCACCAAAGGGAAGCAGAAACAGGATTTAACAGTTACCTCATCAGTGGTTCATCAAGTCCAAATTTTACTCTAAGAGAGGCCACTATATATGTTTCAAAAGAATGCCAAATGGCAAGAGTGGAAAAGGGAATTATTTTTAATGTACTTGTAGTTATTCTTTACCCCTTTCTGAGGCTGGTTTTCGCCCACAAGCATGTGTACTTTTTTTCAAATTTAGGGTTGTTTATTAATTAAAGGGATTATTTTCTGGGAAAATAAAGGTCCAATGTATGTTTTCATACAGAAAAACCACATAATAATATTTTGTGAGATTAATAGACATAGTAGATAATTACTTTTTATTATTTCCATTAGTATTGTCTTCATTCTCATAAAATCTTCCTCACCTTTTTTTTTCTTAGAAAGCAAAAAGTAGCTACAACAAAATGAACATTAAGAAACTTCGATTGCTGCTGACCATAGTATATTCTAATCAGCATCTCCAGGAACACACCTATCCAACTCTGAGATGCTGAAGAAAGTAAATTCTCATAGAGACTCTCTAAGCTGAATGGGAAAATGTACTGGTATTCTAGAAGTTTATAATGAAGATTACTTCACACATAACTTTCACGGAACTGAAAAAAATATGTACCTGCAAAATAAGAAATAAAAATTTCCCAAAGATAGTCATGTGTAGTCTTCACTCTACCTTTCTAGCCTCCTTACCTTTTAGAAGTACTTGTGGTTTTCTTGTCAGTGATGTCTGTGTCAGTTGCTAAGACATGAAAGAGCTGTAATTTATTCATCAACTCAGATGATTTGTGTTTTTAATCAAAACTGTTTTCTTACCTCCCAGGTACCAGTTTCACAAGCCTGCTTGTGAGCCTAGCTACCATTAGTAACTGGGATTTTTCCAGGTGCCAGGGCAGGTGAGGTGATTAACACACCTTATTAAGCTGCTCAGGAAGGGAGGGAAAGCTTCCATACGTGGCAAAGACAACAGAGAGCTGGGAGAGGGAACGTCTTCCCAGCAAGAGTTCCTGGAGGATATGGACACTTAAGAAGAAGCAGCAGCTACATGGGTCAGAGCAACAACTACTGCTAAGAAGAGTCTTTTTCTCTGCCTAAAACAGCATGAGATTTCTTTCATCATTAGTAACATGGAAACAGAAATGTAGGGCTGGATCTGTAGACACTGCCTAAGAGCATCTTGTGCAGTAATACCAAGGCAAATGCAGGTTAATTTTTGTGGTTTGGATTTTTGTGGCATGGCAACCTAAGCCTCTGACTCAGTGGTATTAGCAATGACGAAAGGTGATTTATTCAATGGTTGTCTATTAGGGATGAATGAATCCTGGATGTATTTTTGGTATCACACCTGGAGATCCTCTCATGATGTTATAGGGAAGACTTGGAGTTGTGGTATATTTGGTGTAGTTCTGGGAAGGAAAACTGGGACTTGTAGGTACTCTGACTGCAATTTAGGCTTCCATACTTTTTTCCCCAGATGACAGTATTTGAGCATTTGCTTTTGCTTTTTCAGTTTTTCAACAATTGTTTTTATTTCTCAGATTTTTTTTTGAAGGTGAATTATTCTTAAGACCTAGTTTAGATGGAAATTTGTTTTGTTAGCCCTACTTAATTAAAAATTAATAAAATGGCATTTTACCTATGACTGTCATACTTCCTTGCCCCATTATTTTCTTCACAAGTTAGAATTAGCTTACTGGTCTGCTGATATCTTTCTAGCTAAGCCGCTTGAATACAATTTTAATGATTTGCTGAAGGTCAATTTCATTATTGCTTAGTTTATCTTTAAAACAAACTCTTTTTTGAGAGAACTTGAATACTTTAATTGATCTTGTGTGCTTGACTTCTTGCCCAATGTCTTTACCATGTTAAACTTCTTAGATTTATTTTGCAATGTGTAAGAGAAAAGTTAAGCAGTCAAATGTCCACTTGACATGTGAGCTCAAATGCTAAATCCTCTGCTACCAGTGGTAAGCAGTTGGGCTCACAAATTAGTCAGGAGCATAGTTAAATGGGATTCTAACCGGCTGAATGGAATTACTTCTTGAAGTATTTACTCAGAGAAATAGGGATCAAACACTGGGCCATAATGGAGAGTATCAGGGTAAACTTCTGACTGGATAATAAGTTTTCAGAGGTGATTTATGCTTTCTCAATGGACTTTTGCACATTTTCCTGCCTGGACTGATGTTTATGAGACGTATTTCATAAAAATGAAATGGAGAGAATGTGATCTAAGTTTCTTTTGATCATTTGTTAAAGGGTACTGAAATACATACCTCTAATCAGGCAGCTCATTACTCTTGAATGTATGAAATGCTTATCTGTGCACTTAAAAAATTAAGGAAAATGTGTATTACAGTTGCTGTTACAAACAATAACAGTGTGAAAACTATGTTGAGAAACATCTACTTGTCATCCTTCATGGAGCTTCTCTATATCTAGTACTGACAATCCCTTTACTGCTTGAGATGGACCTTGCAATCCTAGCTACTCCTATTTAGTCACTTTCTAGTTCAAGCTATTGCCTTGTTTTTACTTTGTTTTAAGTTTTTTCCCTAATAATTTGGCTTTTTTTTTTTCTCTGCTGCTTAATACACCATTGTCTTATTTCTTAAAAAAAATGAAATTGTACAATTACCCTGCTTCTACTTGCTCTTCATCCCCTTGCTCTTCATCCCCTTCATGAAATCATGAAGTCTTCGTCTCCATCATGAAATATATTGAACATATTGCCAATTTGCTCTCCTGAGCTTGCTGTTCTGGATGCTTTGCATGTCTGCTTTTCATAAACTTTGCCTTCCTATCCCCAGTAACATTATTCTCATAATGGCCATTAGCTCTCTCTTCAGGATCATAGAATCATCCTTGTTGGAAGGGACCTTGAAGGTGATTGAGTCCAACCATAACCTAAATCCCCCAACCATAACCTAATTTACCTGTTCAGTGCTTAAATCATGTTGCTAAGCCCTATATCTGTATTTCTTTTAAACGCTTCTAGGGACGATGACTCCACCACTTGCCTGGGCAGTCTGCTCCACTGTCTAACCACTCTTTCTAATTCTTATCCAGTCTAAACCTCCCCTGGCGCAGCTTCAGGCCATTTCCTCTCATCCTGTCACTATTCACTTGAGAGAAGAGGCCAACTCCCACCTCCCTACAACCTCCTCTCAGGTACTTGTAGTGAGCAATGAGGTCTTCCCTCAGCCTCCTCTTCTTCAAACTAAACAATCCCAGTTCCCTCAGCCTCATAGGATTTTTTTCTTTCACCAGCTTGGTAGCTTCTCTCTGGACATGCTTCAGCACCTCAATGTCCTTCTTGTAGTGAGGGGCCCAGAACTGCACACAGTGCTTGAGGTGTGGCCTCACCAGTGCCAAGTACAGGGATGTGATCCCCTCTCTACTCCAGCTGACCACACTATTCCTGATGCAGGCCAGGATGCTGTTAGCTGCCTTGGCCACCTGGGCACACTGCTGGCTCATGTTAAGTTGGCTGTCAACTATCACCCCCAGGTTCTTCTCCACCATGGAGCTTTCCAGCCACTCATCCCCAAGCCTGTAGCTTTGCATGGGGTTGTTGTGACCAAAGTGCAGGACGCAGCATTTGGCCTTGTTAAGGATCATGTTAAGTAAACAAAAACTAATTACAAGCCTGTTGTAGCAGAATTAATCTCACTCCTTTCATTGAGTTACTCTGAAGGAAGACCACTGGTTTTTCCCTTTTTCTTTTTTTGCAGGCAACAAAAATATTCCAGTAAAGATCAATCTTCTGAATAATCATTTAAATAAAATATCATAAAACACCTTGATAAATACATAATTCTAGGAAAAAAAAACTACTTGAGCATTTCAGATGTCGTATGTTTTTGCTTCTAACTTCAACTTGTTTTATTGCAAGATATTTGTGTAATGCGTTTACATTTTTAAAAAAGTCAAAATTATGACAATTATGAGTTTTAACAATTATTTGGACTGTGCTTAATAACTGACATCTGGATGAGGTTTTGGTGACCTCTTACTGACTTTTTCTGTATAAAAATTACATAGACAACATACCTACACACACTAAGCTTCAAAGCCAGATATTTTGACTTTGCTTTAGAGGGCTTCCTGCCTTTCTATGGAGAGTTTGTAGATGGTAACAAATTAAAATACAGTTATAATTTTGTGCTGTGAGAAACAATCTTCTTCAGACTTAGAGCACAGGGTAAATATGTGGACTGAAAGATACGAACTTCATGGTGTTACCGAAATGGAACCACGTTTCTGCTGAAAACAATTTAAAAACATTCTTAGATTTACCATTCATTCATGGGCTGCAAATTGACAGCCTAAGACAGTTAAGTGGACTCTCCATTCACAAATGAGGCATGGGTAGGCTATTTCCTGAATAGCCTTACTAGTTACTCTTTTCTTACATCTGAAATATGTATATCCTACTTCCCTTCTTGTTGTATATATAACGCTCAAGTCATGTCATTGTAAAATAATCAGCAGTGGTTGCTTCTCACTTTCTTGCTTGTGGTTTTAGTTATTAGAATATTCTAAATGTGAGGAAGGTCCTCTGTTTTGTTATGTTTTGGTTTTATTTCTCATCCCCACTGACTTCACTTTCATTGGTACTGTAAATAAGCAAACAGAGATAAAAATCAGTTTGTGACATTCCAGAAACACATCAAGAACAGTTGCATCACTAAAGGGCTTGCAATTAATAAAAGTTTAGGAGGAAACTAGAGTGATGTTCATTATGAACTGAAGGATTGAAACCTGAAAGTCAAGTATACATGCTCATACATAGTAGTGACTGGCAGGACAGGCATTTAGACCCGTATCTTTAGAGAATGTGACCTCTCTCATTTCTGTTACAATCATAAAAGTGAATCTAAAACAATCAAATGTAACACTTTTCCAAACTAACACATAAATTCATCAGTATCCACAAGAGATTTGATGGATGGTTGAAGCAGGGAACTGGTCATATATTGCTGGGTTTAACAAGGTCTGTTAAAACTTACCTTTAATGTCTGAATAGTTAGAAAACAATTTTGGAAAAGGAAAATATATAAAAATACACTTTTTAAGGGTTGTATTTTATCTTTTTGGCATATATTAAACAAATGTTTCTTTAGGAGTGTTAGAAATTCAAAGTGAGAAATTATCACTTTGGGAGTGATAAAAATTTCAGGTGAGAAATTATCACTTTTTAGCACTGCCCTCTGGTTTGACATGAAATGCCAAGTATGCATATGTAGAAATCCTAGCTAAGTGTCTGACATGCTTTGTTCAACACCTGATAAGAAGCTCTGATGTCTGCAAATAAAACCAATGGTGACACTGACCTTTTCAAGACAAAAGCTGCTCCATTGCTTTACATTTACCAATGTATTTGTTATTTATCAGTTACTTGCAAGACAGTGTGAAAAATATGAAACTATGAGTTATTATTAGCCTTTTTATTACCTATTTGCAACACATTTCAGCTCAAGAAGGTGTATCATATCCTTTTTCAACAAATGGCTTTTCAAATGAAATTCATTGTGAGGTGAAGTCTTAAGTGCCACAGAATTAAATGTCATGCCATCCATGAAACTGTCATCTCAGTAATCCAACTTTCATACAGAATCACAGAATCAACAAGGCTGGAAAAGACCTTTAAGATCATCAAGTCCAGCCTATGACCTAACAAAACCACACCAGCTAGACCACGGTACTAAGTGCCACATCCAGCCTTTCCTTGAACACATCCAGGGACAGTGCATCAACCACTTCCCTGGGCAGTCCATTCCCATGTCTCATCACCCTCATCCATACAACATGGATGAATTCCTTGAATATTCAGTGTTGTGGCTGTATATTTTGTGCTACATTGCAAATGCACAGGTCATAAAATAAAGCCTAACCAATAAGTCTCTCTTTTTTTAAAATATATGATGTAATGTTAAAATCATTGAATCTTACTAAATTTAATTCTTCATTCCAAGTGCTATCAAAGATAAAATTACTGATATAACTTATTTTTATGGTCCTTTCATGAGATCACTTCTTGTATTGTTGATCTGAAGCAGGGATGAGCACCTACTAATTACTAGCTATTTTGAAACACATGCTATTTCTAGGGCTAAGTAGCCTAAGATGCATTAGCAGGCATCTTTTAAAATTAGAAATACTAGGGTTTTTTCTAAAAGGATTGTGAACTGAGATAGCATTTCAAACATGCATTGGTTTTATTAGCCTTTTGATGGAGCTTTAGGATATGACCTTGCAGCAAAGAATGTTTTCAGCTAGGTTTGAAAAACTTGCACAGCCTGAGAAAGAAATTTTAAGAATGGAAACATTTAAGCAGTAGTAATAAAGCTATTGTTGTATGCTGTTATCTTCAAATAAACCCAAGTGATGAACACCATTACACTTAACACTTACTGTAGCAAATAAATTTACTCTTTTCTAATTCAACTCTCTACTTGAAATTTACTCTCTGTGACAAAACTAATTATCTACGTTGTTTACTAGAAGAAAATAACTTACTGATACTCTATGCCTAAAAAAGAAACTGAGAATCAGTTACCCCAGATTAATTTACCCTCCACATACTTTTTACTAGTAATAAACTAATAGGTAATTACTAAGATATCTGAATAATTTTTCATGTCCCAATTGATACAGAATATAAGTTCCAGTGAAACATGCATTCCCCCTAAAGCATTCCAAGAAACCATTGAAAGAAGGGGAGTTTTACCCTTCTTTAGGGATTCGCTACTTTAACCTAGCAGAGGTTTTTCATAACTGAAACCACCCTCTCTCTCTTTAAGAGGGCGAACAGACTATGTTGCAGGAGAAAGGAAAAAATGTTTTAGTGTGAAAGATTTTATCTGCAAGGAGCTTTAAACATAGGAATTCAAGAGAAAGCTCAGCTCTAGAACCAACATCACTGCTGTTGCCACTCCTACCCAAGAGATCAGAGAAGGGAGATCTTTTACACTTTCCCTTTGTGAATATCTTGAAGGTCTCTAAAAACAGTTTAATAATCTGTTTGTTGCCTTACACAGTCTCTAAATAGCATCTGTAGCATAACTTGAACCCACAATCCTAAATGTGGTCACGCAGATTTTATAGAAAAAAAGGGATAAGACTATTTAATGACATGGTAGTACAAGGATGCTACGCATATACTCAATTATTTGTCTTTTACAAGTGTTTATAATTTTCCGTTTCTTGTTAAACAGTTGCTTTGATTTGCATTGTACTTATTTTAGATTAAGGTGAATGTTTTTTAAAGTTACTTGAACAAACAAAATAATTCTGACATAAGGGTGTAACGAATTTATAAATTACAATCCCCACTTTACAAGGTACCACATGTCACTAGAACACAACCAAGTACAATGTCCCATTATATCCAGATAGTAAAGGGGACCCTACTTGAGTGGTCAAAGTCTGGTGGAGGGCTGGTTCAAAAGGATCTGAAGGGCAAGCTTGATACTGACTTCTAGTAGCGCTACAGGCTTTGTGGCATGTAGTGAAATATGGTATGCAATTGAATCTCAAAGTCACAAGGATGGTATCACACTCGCATAATACAGTAATAAAAATAAAGAACAACCAAAAAAGCCCTAACTCCAAAACATTAATTTACTAGTCACTTGTATAAATATATTTAAAGTTTTTAAAGAACATAAGAACTGCATTGTGGATTACATTTTTAAATATAATCAGTACAGCCTTATCTTTTTTCATTTTCTTAAGTGTACCATTTCCCTTACAATCATCTTCCTTTTGTTCTAGTGAAGTCTAGTGCAATCATGTTCAAAATGCATAAAAAAACAAGAACTGTCGTTTTGCATCACTAAACTGAACTCGAGCTTCATTTACTGATGTCTGACTTGTGTAGTGCTCAACAAAGGACAAAAGAATCTGTATCTGCAATTAGATATGGAGAATGAAGCCTGACTCATCAGATATAACATCTCTTCTAATATGCTTTGAATTAATATCAGTACTTGGTCCTTTTTCAGTATCAATTCACCTTTTTGGAGTTTTGTGACAAACATGGCTTTATTCTGCAGTCTGTGACAATGTGCAAAAAGGTGGTGGCACATTGTGCAGGCGTAAATAGAAATAGGAAATAGTCACCTGTTCTAAATTTTCCAACCCTTGCTCTTAGAGAGGATACAAAAGTTCTTGTTCTACTAGAGCTTCTACTGTTGCTATACTACTTGTGCATCCATTCTTTTTCTTAAAAAACAAACAAACAACAAACAGCAAACCCAGTCTTTTGACAATCATATTACTAGTGGACTATCTCAGAGCATTCTATATTTCTTCCATGTTTTTGAAATCTATTAAACAATAGCTTTTTTTTTCCTTTTTTAATCTAGCTGGACAATTGAACCATTAATCTTTTTTTCTTTTTATAGTCCACTAGAATACTCTTAAAAATGTTTCCTGCCATTCGATGCCAGAATCAGCTTTATTTAGAAAGTCTGTTAAAATAAGGAATCATGTCTTGAGCCACTAAAAAACAAGAGTTTGCAGTATATAAGTTCATGTTGTTGCCAACAAAAAGCAGGAGTATTCATAATAATCTTACCATTTCTGAGAAACTTACAGCATCCTCACCTTACAGTTCTAATTTTAAGATCATGTTTTGAAAAAATTGTCTCTCTTCAGCTGGCTGGGGAAGCCATGGGAGTATGTCAAAGGTACTTTTTGATGAGCTTTCTCAGATTGTAGGATCTGACACCGAATATGCTGAAATCAGTGAAAAGGTTTCTGAATACAGATCTGTGCAGCTTGCACAGTGTTGTCAGTACAATACAGGATTAAATGTTCCTGTGGAGATTTATTTGCTTCCTGACATTACAGAACACTTCTATTATCAAATTGCAGCAAGATGTGACTTTTGTAACAAGGCTGAAAGATGAATCTCCATTGCTTAAGTAATAGGAGGATTAATACAGGTTAAGGTCCTGATGATTTCTTGGAAGGTGACTTAAGAAATCGTAAGTGCTGATGCCTGCTGATTAGCCTCAGATGGTTAATAATCATTAAGTTAGTCCCACTTCAAGATTTCATTTGTTTTTAACTACTTTTTAAAATTAACTGCCTCATGTGAGTATAAAAACACTTGCAGTCACTTTGTGCCACATGTTAGGCTATGTCAGATTTTTAAAAAGAACTTGTTACTGGTTTATCAAACACATTATTGTTTCTTAGTATTTATTTTAAATAAAACTCCTCTCCAAACCTAACTAATGGCAGCTGGATCTACTCCGGTATGTACTTTTAAATGCATCAGGATACAATTCACTCTCCTATTTAAGCTTCAAACAGATCATAATACATTAAACTCTTTTCTTCCCCTATACTAAACAACTTGGCAGGGATCTGAAATACAAATAAAATAAACACCACACATCTATGGACTACAACTATCAGAAGCAGGAACTGAACTTGTTTCTCCATTTCAGTTTCTATCATGAGTTTTATTTGCTGCTTTACCTGAGGATTTTAAAGATATTATATTAGCATGTCATGCTGAAATTGAGGTTTTTTAAAAAATTCTTAGTTTATTTCCAGGCATATATGGTTATAGCACTGGTTGTCTGATAGTCGACCCTTGTCGGGCCCTGGAGAGCTGAAAGAATTTTAGGTTTATGTAATGCAGTGTTAGGTGATGGTGAAGAGATAGTGTTGTTCATAGGAAATTCTAAAGTACATTTTGATATTGAGTGTACTACATGACACCATTTTGCTGTTAGAAAAATTGTTACTGATTTAGATGTATGCAGTGACAATGGAGGAAACTAATATTTTTTTCTAGCCATTCTGACTTGAATATGAATAAAAATTAGATGAGATCTCAATTTCTAGGATTGTGAAGCAACAGTAAAAAATATTATTTACATGTTACTCTTCCTGGAAGATTTTTTGTTCTTCCCTCTAGAACTTTTCAGAAAGAAATACTAGAGGGAGAGGAAGTTCAGATTCTTAACTTCTCATGTTTACAGTTGAAGTATTAAGTCAAACAATAGCAAGTAATACAGTGGTAAATGTAGAGCACTTAAATTTGACATTGAATCAAGTTGGTTAAAATAGGTAATCTCTGTGTTTTCTTTGTAGTCCTGGCAGATTATTTTGAGTTATCCTGGGGGACTCTTTCAGCTGTCCTCCTCTTTTCATGGCAGGAGTGTAGGAGAGTAGTTAGCAATATACACTTCTGGTTTTACTGGCTATGTCTTTACTTAATAGTGAGTAGCTTAATTATCCCCAATGATTGCAGCTCCTTTGAAGGGAACATGGGAGAGAACCCATTTGTTGGGAAAACCATGGATGTTCTGCATTCGAGAACTACCTTCTAGTTTTGGCCCATCTTGTCTAATGATTTAAGTTCTCTTACAGATGTGGTGAGGAAGGAACATACAGCACCTAACATGCAGGGATTTCATGTTATGAATGGGGCTTGCAGAATGTTACTCTATGGCATGTAATAATATGTTAGTATTACTCTGTCACCTAGCCACTTCTTTCCTGGAAGTCCCAAGAGTTGTGGATTATTTAATGCTAGCTATGCAGTTCTCAGCCATGTAAACTCATATTCCAGGAGGCTCTTAGAGAACAACATAAGCATATACATACTCCTGTTTCTGCATATTTTTTAAGAATATTCCTCTGGTATAATTACCCTGAAAAAGGCTGGTGGAATGGATATGGATTAGCACTACATGTATCTCATTCTTAAAAGCCACAGAATCAGCAACTGTGTTCTTGTAATAAGTCACTTCAATAGTATTGTAGTCCTCAGTGTAGTAAATTGTGTTTGGAAGTTATGATAGAGGTTTCAAAAGGGTTATATAGCCAGATTTTATTGGTCTAGTGTTTAAATGATTTGATTTCTGAAGAAAATGTAAGAGTCTTAGACTCAAATTTTGACTGCACTAGGACTTAATAGGGACAGGCAATTCTCTGTCATCAATATCTAGTTTTTCCTTGGATGCAGGTATTAGAAATTCAGATTTAAATAATCAAACACTTAGCTAATTGTAACAGCGTAAGTAAATTATGAAGGTAGGACATGATTTAATCTCATTTTAATTAAAATTTTCCCCAGTGTCAGCCTTATCTTTTTTAACTACTCTAGTATTAATTATTTCAATTTTTTAGTGTTCAAAAATTACTTGGCTGAATAAATGGTTCTCTTAATTAACTAATTAAGTAAGTAGGACTGAACAAAGTTTAAATATTGGTATTTACAGCTTCTAAGTTCTAAGAGACAAATATTTGTTTTTATTATATATAATACTCCTTCAAAAATTAAGGTGATTACTTCAGTTTAGTTTCTGAGGTAAACAAGAACTCATCAAGACACAACAAATTAATATGGAGACCTGGTGCAGTGAAAGAAGTTACTCCCTGTTTAATTACAGAGTTAATGAAGTATGAAAATTATGACATTTAATACCTTAAATGAAAGCTGCTTCAGGGAATGCTTCAACACTTTAAACTAGTATCTCACGATTTGATCTCACATGACTAATTCCAGTATCACAGTGTAGCTGCCAACTTTCCAAACTCTGTGAATGAGTTCCTGGTACTGCTATCGAATTTGGAGGGAAATAGATGGTAGGACATTCTGCAACAATCCATGTGACAATTATAAACGTTCCTGATCAGGTAATTTTTATGAGCTGCAAAAATTTAAATGAAACTCTCCCTAGAGTGTATGTTTCCATACTAAATTACTGGAACATGCTTTCTTTCAAAGAGGAAGAGAAGTATGGGTTTAGTGACGGAGCATAAAGTAAGCTGTGGGCATGTTTGATTTACCCTTAATATTTATAGTATTTCCTACTTCATTATGCCATGAACTGTTGAGATTTTGCACTTTTACCTTTTTTATTCATTATATTGAAGACTTAATGCTTCTTTGCAATAAAAAAGAAATACCAAATCACATGAATCAAAGATTTAGGAAAAAGTCAGTAAGAAACAAGTCTGAAGAGTTGAAATGTCAAGAATCCTAGGTATTGTCCCAAGAACCCTCAGGTTTCGTACAAAGAAAAGTAATTTAGTGGTCATTCTACCAAGACAAGTTTCTCATTTACATATATTGCAGTCCAATCCAGAACTTTTCACAACTGGCTTTTAAAACAAGCTATTAGTGGCACTTAATGGTTAACTTTTTCTAATTTCAATTAATCTTTTTAAATTGTCTTCCACATAAAAAACAAACCCATCATCTACTGTAAAAAAAGGCAGGTATAATCTGATCCAGATACTCAGATCATTTCCTGTCTGAAGGGGATTATGCTTAAAATTTTTGTTTACTTGCATAGTTACTTAATCAAAGTTTAGGTTAGATTTAGATTATTCATACTGTAATCTGAAATTAGCTGAAAACATGATAGTTCAGAAGTCTGTATATCTAATTTATAGGCATGAAAAATAGTGTAGACTCTTGGGGAGTGGGAATGAGAGTTGGGGGACACACAGGAAAGTATCTTATCTATATGCCCAACTAAACATACAGGTCAGAGTTTATACATGGGTGATCTATCTAGCATGTTGTCAAGATGGAGTAAAGAGGGGGAAAGCAGCAGGTCTAAAAGAACACTGATTATAATGGCACTGGCAATTAGAATGAATTCATCAATGTACCAAGTGACACTTTTGATCTCTACAAAGGTAATTTGAAAAAAAAAGCATCTTTCAACTGTAAACTTCAGTGTAGCAGACCCTTATGGTGACCTTCTCATGTTAATGAATCACGTGCTTAGCTTTGAAAAAGGATTAATCTTTCCAAATATTAATATTATTCATGCTAGGTTTACAGTTGTACAACATATTGTTATTAATAAAATGTTAAGACCCCCAGGAGAGGAATCAAGATTTTAAAAAAAAAAACTGCTATAAAGAGAAACCATAGAATCATAGAATCATAGAATCCTAGGGGTTGGAAGGGACCTCGAAAGATCATCTAGTCCAACCCCCCTGCCAGAGCAGGGTCACCTAGAGTACATCACACAGGAAGGCGTCCAGGCGGGTTTTGAATGTCTCCAGCGAAGGAGACTCCACAACCTCTCTGGGCAGCCTGTTCCAGTGCTCTGTCACTCTTACAGTAAAAAAATTTTTCCTCATATTCATCTTAAACCTCCTATGCTCCAACTTGTATCCATTACTCCTTGTCCTATCACTGGTCATCACCGAAAAAAGCTTAACTCCATCGTCTTGACACTCACCCTTTACATATTTGTAAACATTGATGAGGTCCCCCCTCAGTCTCCTTTTCTCCAAACTAAAGAGACCCAGCTCCCTCAGCCTTTCCTCATAAGGGAGATGTTCCACTCCCTTAATCATCCTTGTGGCTCTGCGCTGGACTCTTTCAAGCACTTCCCTGTCCTTCTTGAACTGAGGGGCCCAGAACTGGACACAATATTCCAGATGTGGCCTCACCAATGCAGAATAGAGGGGGAGGAGAACCTCTCTTGACCTACTAACCACACCCTTTCTAATACACCCCAGGATGCCATTGGCCTTCTTAGCCACAAGGGCACACTGCTGACGACTCATGGTCATCCTCCTGTCTACCATGACCCCCAGGTCCCTTTCACCTACACTGCTCTCCAGCAGGTCAGCCCCCAACCTGTACTGGTGCATGGCGTTTTTCTTCCCCAAATGCAAAACTCTACACTTGCTCTTGTTAAACTTCATCAGGTTTTTCCCCGCCCAAGTCTCCAGCCTGTCTAAGTCTCTCTGAATGGCAGCACAGCCTTCTGGTGTGTCAGCCACTCCTCCCAGCTTGGTGTCATCAGCAAACTTGCTGAGGGTACATTCTGTGCCCTCATCCAGGTCGTTGATGAAGATGTTGAACAACACCGGTCCCAGTACCGACCCCTGAGGGACTCCACTAGTCACAGGCCTCCAACTAGATTCTGCCCCATTGACTACAACTCTCTGACTTCTTCCTTTCAACCAGTTCTTGATCCACCTCACTGCCTGATCATCAAACCCATACTTGATCAACTTATCTACAAGGATGCTGTGGGAGACGGTGTCAAATGCTTTACTGAAATCAAGATAGACCACATCCACCGCTCTACCATCATCTATCCACCTAGTAATTTCCTCATAGAAGGCTATGAGGTTAGTCAAACATGACTTACCCTTGGTAAAACCATGTTGACTGCTCTTGATGACCCCCATCTCCTTGATATGTCTAGAGATAGTGCCAAGGACAAGTTGTTCCATTACCTTTCCAGGGATGGAGGTGAGGCTGACCGGTCTATAGTTACCCGGGTCCTCCTTCTTGCCCTTCTTGTAGACTGGAGTGACGTTTGCTATCCTCCAGTCCTCAGGCACCTCTCCAGTTACCCATGACTTACCGAAGATGATGGAGAGTGGACTAGCAATGACCTCCGCCAGCTCCCTCAGCACCCTTGGATGCATTTCATCCGGACCCATCGATTTATGGATGTCCAGATTATGCAACTGATCCCTAACCCAATCCTCATCTACTATGTCCTCACCTATCTTGACTACTTCTGGGGTTATATGAATCTGGGGCTCATGGGAAAAGCCTGCAGGAGTAAAGACAGAGGCAAAGAAGGCATTCAGCACCTCTGCCTTCTTCATATCCTCTGTCACCAGGGCACCCACCTCATTCAGCAGTGGGCCTATATTGCCTCTGGTATTAGCTTTGTTGGCTATGTATTTGAAAAAGCCCTTTCTACTATCCTTAACCCGACTTGCAAGGTTAAGTTCCAAGGAGGCCTTAGCTTTCCTAGTTGCCTCCCTACATTCCCTGACAACATTCCTATATTCCTCCCAAGTGACCAGTCCCTCCTTCCATGATCTATAGATTTTCCTCTTCCACTTGAGTTTCCCCAGCAGTTCCTTTTTTAACCACGCTGGTCTCCTAGCTCCCTTACTAGATTTTCTACCCATTGGGACACACTGATGCTGTGCTTGCAAGAAGTGGTCCTTGAATATTGTCCAGCTATCCTGAGCCCCTTTACCTTCTAGCACTCTGTCCCATGGGACTTCCCTTAACAATTGGTTGAGGAGGTCGAAGTTTGCTCTGTAGAAGTCCAGGGTTCTGGTCCTGCTGGAAATTCTGTTCCTCCCACACAGGATCCTGAACTCCATAATAAAAAATTTATTCCTGGATGGTGAAGAAAACCAAAAGAACATTTTTCTAGTCTTTCATGAAGGCAAAAAGTAACCAGCTTTCAGTGTTCCCACTCCTCAGCTCCTCGTTTATTGAAGTCTATTTACAATTAACAGGAAAAAAAACTACACTGTAATTGAAATCACAACAAACTGTATGGAACCATTTTGTGGGTCACTCTACTTCTTTGATAACAAAAAAAATCCAAACTTCTATTCCTACTTAATTTGAAGATTCAGGCAAACAATTCAGTGTTTTGTCCTTGAAAAGTTACAATATGCAATGAAGGTAAATACAAATTTATTCTAAAGTTGATTGCAGCCATTTCTTGAATACTTACCACTCCATTAAAAATTCTGCAGTTTATCTTGGGGGTTTTCACAATTGGCATAGACTAGTATATGTGTTAAAAGTGGAACATGTATATCCTGCTACAAGCATCTTGCTATTCACATAGTTGCAGGAGGGAAAAAGAAATATTGTACAACTCACACATGGATGGTTTAATCAAGAGTGCTGACAAAGAGCTGAGAACCGAATTCAGATTTTGTCTTGCATTCTGCTCTTTCCTTGTAGTTCTCCTATTCATTTATTGTTACGCTGATGTTACTAAACTGATAAATAACTTGACAAACGATGTGATCAGGAGAGTAGAACTTGACAGTATTTCATAACTCTTTTTCTTTGCCTTGTCAGCCACATACACATCTCTACAAACATACAGTAAGTTTGTTATTAAAGGCTTTTCGTTTTAATTCACTCTTAACGGGTGAAGGAAATGTAAGCAAAAAACAGTCGCAATACAAGAGAGACTTGGTTTTTAAAATAAATCTGTGACAGCACAGCTAATCAATATAAAAGCAGCTGAGACAACATCACTCTGGCAATGTAAAATTCTGTCCTATAACTGTACGGATCCCATGTAAATAGATAGAGGCCAAATTTTCAGTTCGAATTCAAAATAAACATCATGCCTTCATCACCTACATCTCCAATACTGAAATTTCTTCATCCGATAAAATGTCTGTTTTGACACTTTCTTCTGGATGATTCCCACACAATTGGAAAGATCACTGTGGTATAGAAAAACACACAAAACACGCATTCTATTTTGAGGTCTATATATACATATTAATAAAACATCTAGATTAAACAATTTTTTTCTTGCAGTCATAAATTGCGATTTGTTTACATTTAAGAAACCAGGACTTAATAACCAGGCTGAGTAATTCAGCTCAGATTTTCTATGTCAGTCTAAAGTTTCTTCCTGTCTCAATAATAAGGAATAGTTAATAGAAGTCCTAAAAATACTTCAGAATCCTTTGGGAGGAAAACTTGAATAAAAGCAAAGAAATTTCATAATACTATTATACTATGTCTAACCATATGTCTGTTACGTAAGACCTATTCTACTCCTGCCACTTTTCTAAAGTTTCTGATGTTTTCATCAAACACTCTCAGTGTGAAACTAAGCATCCACATAACATCATACTTTGATTCTTATAGTGATAGCACCTACCAATTAGCCAGGATCTCAGCAGAGACCAGCGGCTGTAGAGAACAGGTGACACACCAACACAGTAGCAACCTACAGCTATTTCTACCTTTGTAGAATGTTTATGACCAGAGAGAAACTGCTTCCAAAATGTCCCTCCCAGCCCCCCACTAAGATTCTAGTCTAATGCTTGAATGTAAAAAATAAATTTAAAAAAAGTGATAAAATATAGCAATTATTCTATCTACATACCTTTTCCTTCTCTGTTGTTTCGGTTGGAGCTCTTGGGTATCTTTAGATTGCTGTAGCTATCGATAATAAGCATGTTGAAGTGGTTGTAGTAGATCTAATTTATACTTTCAGGTTCTTCCTTCTTGTAGTGCCATTTCACAGCAGTACCTGTTTTCAGTAATGGTATAAAGGCTTGTTTTTAAAATAAGTCTGTGAACATTCATTGTTTCTGTTGTGACTATTTAAATCTCTGTGCAGCTGCCTCCAACAGGGTTAGGATGCATCAAAGCAAACCTGGCCTCTGTGTTTTGATAGATCTGATAGACTTCCATTTGATCTAAACAGATACAGAGGTCAGCCCATTTGGTAGCTCAGTTTCTTTACACATTCTTTAAAGGAACAAATGCATCACCTGCAGGCACAGCATAAATGAGACTTGATGATCTATGTGCTGGAGTCCTTCCTTGTGTTTAGACAAAATTATGAAGATTGAACCTAGAGCGCCATAATATTAGCTTGCAGACACTCAGGAATGGACATCACAAATAAATTGAGCACATAATCTACATTTAATTTCAATAAATGAAATATGGCACTCCGGAGTACCATGACTGGGGCTTTGTAAAATAATTTACATTTCAAAATAGGTTGTGGAAGTGGTTGTAGATTCCTTTAATGTACAGAATTACCTGTTTAGATACAATTCTGCAGACTGCAGGACTGAACAAAATAACGTGCTCTTTAATAAGAGGAAGATGAAGGAGAGAAAGGAAGGTAAGCCATAGAAATGCTTTCTTCCACTTTAATACAGTCAATGGAGGTGAACAAAGCTAATGATGATTAATATCCTTACACCTGAAAAGTTTATTTAGATGTTAGAAACTGTAGGAGTGTTCACTCAGTAACACTTAACAATCTAACTTCAGGAACCTAAAGCTCTTTCTAAAAGGAATAGCTAGCAAAAAGACCCTTCAAATGGATGAATGATTTGGAGAAGGAAGCTCAAGCAGGCAGGGCACCTGTGTAAAGCTATGGAGGAGCTTCAGTTTTTCTCTGCCTTATTTCAAGCGCTTAAAGCTGACTGTGTGCATATCCCCTTTCCAATATATGTTATACTCTGAACTAACATTCTGTATGCTGATCATATAACTTGAGTTGTGACTGTAATGAAATGATCCCTACCCTGGGGGAAACAGAAACCTTCATCTCCTCTGTAGACATTAATCTTTGCTGCGTTATGCACGACCACACTTTCTTCAAAGTGCACTCTATTAGTGTACATCATTCAGAGCACTGTAAGGAATTAATGGTCCTCTTAAGCAAAGCACTTAATTCATACACTTCATCTTACAGCTAGAGTAGTCCAAAGGAACATATACATTGAACTATAGCAGTTCTACCTTCTTGTACCAAGGGTACTAGAAGTCACTTCAGAATTTTAAAATGTATTTGTTTATGTTTAAGATCGCTGGAAGATGACTAGATATAGAACTGTAAGTTTGCTGAGTATTTAAAGCATTAAACTGTCTTTTAAACATCACCCTTCACTCTTAGGACAGAATGAAAAGACAGGGGGAAGTGAATAATTTGCATTTTTACTGTTTTCATGGCATGTCTAAATGTGGTATGGATCTGATATACTGAATGGTAATAATTACAATCAGAAGTACATATGAAGGCTGCTGCAACTTAGTCCAGCTACTCTCAGAAAATAATACGGGGAAAAAAACAGCTGAAAAATTATCTTAACCATGTGAAAAATTTCATGTGGAAAGGGGTGTGTTGAGGATTTTCTCCATTTGAAAATTTTATTTTTCAAAAAAAAGAGTATGTGTAAAATAAGGTTTTAAATTAAGGTTTCTTCACATTATACAATAAAATAGGATAACAATATTTACAATACACAGTAAGCTAACTTGTATATAAAATGTGGAAACAGAAAAGTTATACACTGGACAGTGTACCACTCTTCTTAGTGACTGTTTTTAAAGCATAATAATTTTCTTATTTAAAAATCAGGAGGATTTGCTTTGATATTTTTGAAAATTTCTTCTGTATTCTTACAATACTACACCCAAATAAATCTTGACTAGATAGCTTGACCTGCAAGTGCTGGAGTATTTAGATGTGTTCAGGTAACTTAGCTATCTTTCAAGAAATATTAATTTCCAACCATTTGAGTAACTGTGTACTTAAAACTAAGCAGCAAACAATTTTGTATAATAAAGTGAACCTTCAAGCTCCACTTGTACACATTGCTGTCAATTTTTTCCCATGCAAAGATGAAAAGCTTCTCTAGACCTGTTCGCATTGCAGAATATCTAGATCATAAATTTTTTTAAATGGAGCTTTAGAACTTGCAAATACTGTTTTGTAATAGTTTGTTCAGATAATATCTGTGAATTGTTACCGAGTAGATACATAAATAGAATGTGGGTTTTTTAGTGTTACGGTCTGGTTTTAATTTGTTGGGGTTTTTTTCCCAGGCTTAATTGTCAAGAAAAAAACTCTGTAGTTCATAAAATGCATAAAACACTCTGTAGTTCATGAGAAGATTTTTTTATATATATATGAGGAAGGAAGACAATAGGGATATATATAAAGATTCTGAAAAAACCCACCTTTCACTGTCTTATCCTACATGTCATCTGAGCTAAGAGTTTGTTCACAGAAAGTAGATGGCCTACGTTGATTACTAAGTTGTCATAGCCCTTTGTCTGTTTTGTAGAGTTATGCTGCAGTTCATGAAAATACAATCTGTAGTCTATATTGATATGGTATTTCTCTTCTCTGTTTCCTAGTTTTAGGCTTTTGTAATCTAAATATCAACCTCTAAACAGCATACCAGCACGGCACTTCAGGACTACCAGCCCCCAGGATCATGCTCTTTGCAATACAATTTCCTGCAGATTTTCCAGTGGTGTTACTGGCCACTGTGGTACTTTGGAATAATCTAGCCTAACTGTAGTACTTACTTGAAGACAGTAAAATGGCGATGCACCCCTATGAACATAGAGCCCAGACTAAGTGGTAGGAAGGGGGATTTTTTTAGTTGCCTGTAATTTTTACATTGGGGAAAAGATAATTAAGTTTTAAATGTCAGTAAAGTGAGCTTTTCTTCCAGGATGTATATATGCTTTTCATTCTTCCTGCTAAGGAAAGACACAGACATTTTGGTTGTGGTTTGGTTTTATTTGTTTTGGATCCTAACAGAGTTGCCCTGCTGTTGGCTCGGAGATCAAACAAAATAGGCATTACAGCCACTTTGTGTTCCAAGATCTCCTATATTCCATCCACTTTTCCTGCTGGTTTATAGAAGCTTTTCAAGCAGGGCACTTATTTCTAATGCTGTAAGTTTTTCATGTTACAGGATGGGCTAGGCAGAAACTGAGTCCTTCTGATATCACATCAGGAGAGGAAGAAAAAGATGGTCTCTGGAGTCTATTGTCTTTTGGAGTAGGCTCAAGTTAGGTGAGCTTTTGCCTTTGGGTCTCTTGGGAAATATGAGCATGTTACCTGGGTTTGCTCTTCTTAAAACAGATCTCACAAAATTTCTTTGGAATTAAGAAACTCTAGTTGACTTGCTTACAATAATTAGTCTTCTGACATCAAACTAGTTATTGGAACCAATGCTGAGGAAGGTGAAGCAGTCACCAACAAGAAATGTTTCACTTACTAGTGTACAAAAATATAAATCTTAGAGCACAAGTAAAAGGCAGTTATTATTGTATAATCTATTAACTTGGTAATACAAAAATGAACAATCATGACAAGAAAGCATGAAAGGAACAGAACACTCTCTTGTGTGTGGGATGTATAACTTACAACTGTACCACTTCCACGACCATGAACACATGTATTCTTTTTTTTTCCCCCCAACAATAAACTGAAAATAAGGAGTATTTGCCCTTATGTTATGGTTTTCATCATTTATGGGATCATTTTCCTTCTGTCAATGGAATCTCTTCCACTGAAGTAAAAAAAAAATAAATTGAACACTTGGCTAGTTAGTAACCTGCTATTCACAGAAAAGGGCTACAGGCGCTTTTCAGAATCTCCTTTGGTTGAAGAGCAAAAGGGAATAAAAGCTGCTGTTGCCACTGAAACATGATCATGTAAAAATACTACTGCCCTTAAATCTGGTGTGTGTATATATATGAACAGGCAATAATGTTTTTAATTGGTTCTAGGCATTTTATACCAGTGCATATTTTCCAACTGTTTATGGTGAGATTTTATAACAATGGCATGAAATTATGCAAGATGCTGTGGTGAACCAGCACGATTTGTCAGGCTGTTAAAACACGGTTCGCCTTCCTTACTGGAAAAGTTGTTAGCGGAACCAAAGGATCTGCCCCTGGCACTGGCCTCCCTGAGGAGCAGCCTCTGCAAGTGGACTTGTAAAAGGTGGAATCCTGAATCGCACCTCCCACCACACCCACACACTCAGACTGAACGCAAATTAATAGTTTAATGAAATAAAACAATTCATTAATGAATTTAACACAATTTAGGGGAGGAAGGGTTCAGGAGAGATGGGGTCTTTGAAACACCAAACACTTGTACTGATGCTTATATATGAATACACCTTATTATTTACACACCCAGATTAACTCTTATTATCCAAGGGGGGGAAGGGGAAGGAGGGATATGCCCGACGCATGTCCCGTATAGGGTCGCAGTTTGTGTGGAGGTAAGCCAGGGCAGGAACACCTTGTGTAGGGAATGATATCAAAATGCAATCCCTTACTTTATTCCCGAGACGGTCTAGGCATTTACATATCATTTACATATCAACCCGGTCTTGGAGCCCCCGGGTGGCGGGAAGAAGCCTCACCGCAGGTGGTCAGCAGGGTACCGCAGGGACCGCATACAAGTGGGGAGTGCGGGTGAGCAGACACCCCCGAAGTGCGGGCGACCCGCCAGAAGTAGCGCAGCTGCCACCCGCCCCGCGCCCGCCCGCAGAGCGGCAGCGAGCCCCCGGCAGGCAGCTCCTTTATGGCTGCCGGGGCCCCTGATTGGCCAGGCTCTTGCTCCGGGGCTTCCCGGCCAATCAGGCGGGGACTTTCCTGCCGTCCGGCCGCACCTCCCCGGGCGGGCTCGCTGGCTGCGGCGCCGCGGTTTTCCCGGCACTGCTCTTGCCTGCAGGCTGGTTGCTCCCGCATGGAGTCTGAGTCGCTGTTTTGTGGCAGAGGAGGCAAGCGGACAGGAGAGGGTTTAAGGTGCCTGACGGAGCAGCCGTTTTAAATCAGCTGTGCTGGCCTACAGGGCGTATTCTGTTCATGTGAGGAACATCCCGGTCCTTCACAGATGCACGTTACCTGTACATTCCGTATCGGGGAACATAGAAAATATTCTGATTCTGAACATTGCAGTAAACACAAATCAGAGGCTTCTATTTTTAAAGTAAATTTTAAAGTGTGGCATATTTAAGAACTCTAATGTCTTTAAAACGTGAAAGGAACAATCTGATGATCATGCCTGTCATATTATCATTCTTCATGATCTGTTAAGTACGTTACTGAAAATGCTGAATAAAAATGCAAACAATATGTCTAGTATTGCAAGCTGTTACATTTTGCTCCTTTGCTATAGGAAGCTGTTGTCTCACTTTAATACAGGTTGGTGGTTGTAAGGTACAGAACGGTCGTTGGAATACATACATCTTTGTATAAGTGGCAATGAACACCAAATGCTTCTCCTTTACTCAGCTCTAGAACTATCCTACAAAATTGCTTTAAACATTTGGATGGCTTTGTCAACACTTAATGAATTTTAGCCCTCATAAATCTCAGATGCCCTCACTGAGTATAACCCAAAATTATCACAGTTTCATAGCCTAAGCTGCCCTTGCCATATGGTGAGTGCAAATGTTTCTAAAGCAGCAAATGTTCTGTCAAGGGTTCCCAGTGATATTTTGATTGGATTGCTCTGTTATCTGAACAAGTCTGCCAAAAGATAGCACCTGCACAATGAAAAGTGTGCAGAAGCTGCCAACCTGTAGCAAGGGAAGGAAAGTAAAGTATGTATTGACAAGTTACCTGTCATTGGAAGATATGCTGAATAGGTTATGAAAAATTCTACTGTGCACCTGGTACCACAAAATCTCATTCCAAAAAAAAAAAAAAAAAAGACCTTGAAGATGCCAAGTCATAGCTTAGCACTCTCGAGCAGCTTGCAACACAATGAATACTTCAGTGGCTTCTTGGACACTTGCTTTTCAGAGAGGCTAACAAGCAATAGCAAGTAAAGACAGTAGATATGCTCCTTTTCCATATTCAGTTTTGTTTCAGTTCTAGGATGTCAATGCTGCTTGCAGATTTTTATTCACTTGGATGATCTGGCCTGGAGCAGTTCATTCACTTATACTGAATAACTGAATAGCTGAATATGCAAATACATTCAAGAACTGACACAGGTAATTTTTTTTCCTCTTGTAAGGAGAATATTTAATGAGATCACCTTGCTGAGTCCACATTTGTGGACTGTGTATCATCTCTAAATAGATTAAAATTATGATTTGCACAGGGAAAAAAGTCTCACATGAAAAACAGCTGTCAACTATTATTAGTTTTGTATATAAGTTTACAGATCATTACCATTTTTGTCATTTAAAAGAATATACAGGTTTTCTACACTCATTGTTCTCAAGAAACAATGAAGTACAATCCTACTAGTAGTTAGAAGTGTGAAGTGTTGCTAGGACTTGATCACTATGCAAATCCCTCAGACTCAGCCTTTTTATTGTAAACTTTGCTGTGTACTCCGTCCTGGAACTAAGTAGAGGGAAGTGAGCCAGAGAGGTCATTGTAGATCAGCTGAGAGGAACAGAAGTGGTCATCACCGGAAGAGGAAAAAAAAAAAAGCATTTGGATGGTGGAGCAGGGAACAGGAGAGCCCCCTTTCAGCAAAATGGATTAGACCTAAGTGAGTGTAGATGAAAAATCTAAAGAAAAAAACTGGGAATATTTAGTACAGGTAATGGTATAAACAGTTTTAAAAGAGCCTTTTGGAATAGATTTTTGGTTTTATCTCCACTGCAGAGAAGAATAAAATCTGTTAATGGATTTTGATAGCTTTGATTTAAGCTCAATAGAAATTCACTGTCCTTCCAGACATCTTGCTTATGTCAGCTCTAAATTTCTCCCATAGTAAATTTTCATCCAAGATAAAAAGAACTTGAGTAAAATTCAGTGTCTTAACTAATACACTATCTCAGCTTACCTGATCCCCTACCTGTCACAGAGTAGATGTAGCTCTTACACAGATGCCATATAAAAAGTTAGTTGTGCACTGTCAAACTGCCAACTGTCTTTGAAAGACCTATGTTGTAGGCCATGCTGTAAAAAACCTTGTCAAACACTTCATCAGTCTCAGGACCCCAGTTGTTCTATCTAGCCCTCAGTAAAGCATTGTATTAAGTCAATAATTCAGTAAAGCATTATATTAAGTAGTTAATTCAGAATTTCTAGAAGATGTCTTACTCTTCAAAAGGCCAATTCAGAATAAAATCAAATGTGAGAAAAAAATGTGTTTGTTTTGGTGTTTTTTTTTTTAAATCTGATAAATTCAGAGCAGTTCCTACTGCCACCATTTCTGTAACTGATAGAGTGTAGATGTAATATTCTCACTTTCCCCTGCCAAAAGTATTATTTGGAGGTTTAAAGACTATCCATTTTATCTTTTCTTAAGTTAGCTCTGTGCATCCTTTCATAATTTGCCTGAGTCTGAAGCTGACAAAATAGGAGTAAAAACATTATGCTATTCTGCAAAACCTTTTCTTGGATGCTCTCATCTTAGCTTCAGTCCATATTTGCCAGGTACTTTCTTTCTTTTCACTTCCTTCTCCTTCCTCTGTTATTATAGTATTTTCTAAACCAAATAATAATCTAATGTGGCATTTACACAGTTATTAATTCTCAAGACAATTATGTATTCTGTGTATTATAATTATTTTTCATATGGTTTTCTACACCTTTACAACTGTGACTTGTTCTTCATGGATGATTCAGGATTTGTGAAGTGCTTAAGGCAGTGGAACTGGCTATCATTTGGGTCTTACGCACCAGTACATAAAGGGTGGCTACCAGGAAGATGGAGACTGTCTTTTCTCAAGGAGTCACATGGAAAAGATAGGAGGTATTTGGTACAAGTTACTGCTTGGGAGATTCCAATTGGACTCCAGAAGAAAATTTTTCACCATGAGAATAGATAGATATTGGAATAATCTCCAAAAGGGATGTAGTAGATTCCCCTGCACTGGACAGTTTTAAGACTCAGTTTGACAGGCAAGGTGCTGAACCATCTCATTTAAACTACATTATTACCTAGGAAGGTTGGACGGGATGATCCTTGAGGTCCCTTCCAGAATAACATTCTATGATTCTATGATACTTAACCTTGTTTAAAGCTGGAACTCATAACTGTTCCCATATTTTACTTTATTGCCTCAAAGTAAGACATTTCATAAAATAGAAGAGCTCAGAAAGGGGGAAAAATGTTCTGAGACCACAATGTTTGGAATTCTAAGGACATGAAAGCTAAAGACTGCCTTGTACATAGACTACCCCTGACTTACCACTGCAAAATTCCACACTAAGGGTATGAATGAGCGATAGGAATATGATTGGTGGGAATATTGATCAAAAAATACACTAAGATTATCCTTTTTCCTGGAAGATCCATTTGAAAACCAACAAAGTTTAAGCTGATCTATGGAGACGCATTTTTTTATTTTTTTAAATCTTCAGTAACTTAACTTTCACATATTGTCTAGAAATTTTCCTATAGCTATATATGATATCGGGGAGTAAGGAGTGTGTATGCAACATGAGCTGGTGGGTAACCCACCTGCCTGCATGAGAAGTAAAGGAAAAAACCTCTGACAGGGTGGATTATTTTCTTTAACTGATAGCTTGGACATTTTCCATGAAACAATATAAGTTAGCTACTGGATTAATAGAACAGATTGGGTTTTTCTGTGTTTCCAGAGATGAAAATATCTTGTTTTGTTTGCACATGCATATTAATTTCAAGGCTCTAAATTTATATTGAAGTCAGTCTAGGTATGGAAGACTGTAGCTCTTACACACCACTGTAGTGCAGGCATTTTTAAGAGGATAGCTGCTAAAGCATGTATCTTATACGACAGAAGAAACATTCCACTTGGAATTGTTGCTGGATCACACAGCTGGTACACCTGCATGACAAATATTGTGTTCTGGTGATGCCTAAATAATAAAGCAGTCTAGGCAGCTGGTGACTAGCCATTTTGCTGCTATACTTAGGCACATTCATTGACCAGCAGATTTACATTAGATCCATTAAGTAAAAAAATTTAAATTTTAGGCTGATTTTTTCTAAAAAACTTAGACAACTTGATATGCTTGTTTTTTGTGAGAACAATATGCAGAACAAGAAAAAGGTTATTTCATCCTCTGACTCTAATTCAATTATATGATAAAACTGTGTGCTTCAAAAATAAATTAACTCGAGATGTTATTCTGCTCTCCATCTGCTGCATTTGTTTAAATGTATTCCTTCCACTTGCAGATCAGTTAAAGTGTTGTGGTTTTTTTCTATCAAAAGCCATAGGCATTCTTTGTTGTTTGCTTTTTTAATGCCTTTGTTTCAGAAATTGCCTCGTAAACCATGTGACTCTTTTGTTTTCTCTTTTTTTCTCTTGCATGAAAAGCAGCCAGCAAAATGTAGCTAACGTCTGGTTTGTATCTCTGTTGCTGTAACTTGTTTTGCAGCCTGCTTTTCATTTTCTATCTGTGGTCTGTGTCTCACCTGTGGCAGATCACGTGTGACTGTGGAGCAAATAATCAAAGTACAGGAGCATCATTGCCCCTTGATACTGAGGCTGAAAATGGCTGAAGAGGGTACTTGAAATAACCAGATCTCTGGTATGAATTCAGCTGTTTTCCTTAGAGGTATACATTCCCTTTCAAAGTGTTTCTTTCTTCAGTTTGATCAGCTGCTACTGCTATGCAAGATGTCAACTGTAATATTAGCCATGCTAAACAAAAGGTTTAAAATGTCCTTACAGCACAGAATGTTTCCGATCTGCTCTTTCTGATATACGTACAGGTTTAATAGTCAAAGGAAGGAGTAGAATAAAGTTGTGCAGATTTCTCCAAAATCTTAAATGAATCCTGATTAGTAACAGAGCTTAGTATTTATGGTAAACTAATAAATCACAATTACACTTGGTTGATAAGAACTCAGGCAAAAATGTTAATAAACATCACTAGTTAGAAAATGAGGACTTGCTTAACTGGTCAGAAAAGCTGCAGTACCTTTGCTAAGGAACTGAAATACTCTTAAGATATGATAGAACTGTCCAACTTTGAAATATATAAATATACATTTCTCTTCAAAGCACTATACATGGAGGTCTACCACACTTCTATTGGTTTAAGCTTGTCCAAGACTTTATGCAGGTAAATTTTAGTGCAATTTCCTTAAATACTGTAAACATTTTTATTTTGTCAGTCTTAGCGGATTACTTTTAACCAAGTCTAAATTGTGATTTATAACGTAAATCTTTGTCAAAAACAAAGTAATCCAACAGCAGTGATGAAAATATTGCTGATGCCATTTCTAGTTATTTTTAAGAGGCATAAGCCTCTGTATATGACAGGCTTAAACAGTTAAATTCTAGTAAGTCAGGCAGTCTCTTACTTCACATTAGAACTGAATGAAAAATCTGGACTTTAGGCTTGTGTTACCGTTGGTCTACTATCACATTAATTCAAATGTTTAAATGTGCTATTTGATATTCATTACTTCTAAAAAATAAACATCTGGTGTAAAAATCAGGAATTACAATCATGAAGGTTAAGCTTATTTAGTCAATTAGTTTTTTTGCTTCACTATGTGACTGACATGCTATGAACAAAGTAACTTTTTATTCAGAGATTATTTGGAGGTTATTTTATTACAAGATTTTTATTCAAATCTGAATCTTGAATAAAATTTTCGCTATAAGAGGAATTACACAGTTCTACAGGTCACATTTATATAATTCCAATTCGGAACTGATATTTTCCTGCAATTTCTCTGCCTTCCTCTGCTAGTTTATATTTGTATTTAAACAATGCAAGATAGAAACGTTTTTCTCAAAAGGCTCACTTACCCTCAACTATATTGCTATATTTATGTTTTAACTGATATATTGATAATTGATATATTCATGGTTTTAAGGAGGTTTTATAAACCATAAAAAGATTATGTATTCCTAAAATGCAGAGTTTTAAGGATGATTAGTAAACCTAATGTCCTCCTGTTTATTTTACAGTATTCTTGTATAGCAACTGTGCTTCAATTTTGTCTTGTAACATTTTCTGGGTTTAAACTGTGGAGTGAGCAGGTAGAGGCAGTGTTTTTTCTCTACCTGTTGGGACAAATGATTCTGTGTGAAATCTGTCTGACCCCAGCGATGTGGTCAGAAAGCAGCCAGACTTGAGCAATAGGATTGGAAACTGCTCAGTTGGACTCTGCTTTCAATATATTATTTGACCCTGGGCTTATTCTTCTATCTGTTTTTTTTTTCTAAAATGCATGGAGTACTTGTATACCTTAAAGAGTTTTTATGTTCAATTTGCATTTTTTTTAAAGTATTTGGTATCCTTAAATGAAGATTTATTTAGAAACAGAAAAATTAGCAAATCTCTTGAGATAGATGTATGTGCAGTTGAACAGATGCCTCTCGATACCTTTATGCTGCTTTAATACTATCTTCATAGACAAAAAAATTGAACAGCTGTTTAATTTTCAAATTACTATAGTGAAATTGAGCATTCATTTCACTCTGATGGTCCCACAATCAACAAAAAAAGACCAGTTTCATGCTATTGCTGTGGTATTTATTACAGTCTTAACAAATCCTGCATAATCTGTTTGTCATACCTGTGTTAGCTGACGTTTTCAGCTTTGACTATAGTGAGTAACTGAATAAAGACTTACCTTTTCCCAGAGGAAACCACCACTTTAAAAGGTCTGATTCATACATTTAGTTGCTTGTTGTCTTTTTAACATGCATGGCTTATGAGATTCAGAGGTTCCTAGCTGAGTTACAGATAAGAAATTCTAATTTTCATAGTAAATGTAATTTACTGGTAACAATATGGATGCTGCTTTGGGCTTCTGTGTTAAAAACTCATCTAAAGTAAGTTCACACACAAACATACATCTTACATTTAGTTTCCATCCTTGACATAAGAAGGAAAGTTTTATACCAATGATAGAATGTACTACTCATGTATTACTGATGGTTTCTTTACATCAGTTAAAAAACCCCACAAATTAAAATATCTGAAGATTGTTGCTTATTATCTTTTGATAGTGGGCTTGTAATAAATCCTACCATTATAGGCTCCATCAAATTATTTATCTTTCTATAAGTCACTTAGCATGCTGTCTTAGCAACGTATTTTCAAGACAAATATTTCCCACCCAGGGGAAACTGGGACATAAAGATTCTGTTCAGAACACACTATTTAACTTGCCTAGGGTTTATGCCTATTTTTTCCAAAGTAGAGTGAGAAACACGTTAGGGTGTAAGGGTCAGAAATCTTACCTGATTAAAATAATGTCCCTTTCTGCATGGACTGTACATCCTCAAGGTGATTCACAATTTTTATATCAATGAGACCAATTTTCTGAGAAAGCCTCTTGTTATTCTAAGATCCTACTCTGTTCTCACTTGAGTGAGATACACTTTATCTCACGGATTATAACTTACTGCATCCCAAAGCACCCTCCCCAAAAGAGGAAATATTGTGAATTTTCAGGTTTATTCTTTTGGAAAATATGTCCCCTCATTCAAACTGCAAGTGAGCATAGAGGTAGCAGTGGCATATTTTAGATTTATACTACAATACTTAATTTCCTCAAGGGAAATCTCTTCCAACATAGAAGGGGAATCCTTTAGGTAAGCAGCGGAGGTATTAAGAAAGTATTATCATATTATCTTCTTTCTAAAGACCTGTATGTTTAGCTGTTAAGTCTTTGTAAACATTGAGCTACTTTGTGGAAGGAGGAGGAAAGAAACTGATAGATGTTATCCATCAGTGAGATGTAAGAAAGAAAATTGCAACACAGAAAAAAACCAAACCTTAATTTTTAGTGACTAAATAATTCAGCCCACTGACCTATGGATTTAATTGTAATGGTAACCTTTCATCAGAGTTTTGTTTCACTCTAACCTGTTTTACAAAACTATAATTTAGTCTTTAGTGATACATATACTTGTTACTAATTTTCAGAAAATGCAAAAAAGTACATAAGAACCATTTATTTCTTGATTTACTATGAGGGCCACTAACTCCAGTAATTACGGTAACTGAGCTAAGGCATTTTTTTAATACACTTTACTCCATTTAGATTAAAGTCTTTCTTCTTCAAAGACTCTATTTCAAAGAAAATCTTAAATATGTGTTTTCTTGTAGATGTTAACCACAGGTATTTCCTCCTTGTTTGTCTTTGAGAAATAACTCTTCTCCTACTTATCTCTACCTAATAATTACTTTAAAACTCTTCTCAAAACCAACCACTGAAACAGAGAATGTTTCCTTTCCGAAGCTTCATTACCAAAACTCTGATAATTTCCATATGTGTAAGAGTAGATGGCTATTTTCTCATATGGATAGATGTGATAGACTTACTAGCTAGAAGTTCTGAAAGTGAATAAGTGATCAATAATACGCTATTAAATTATTGCATTTTGCTAGAAAAATGTATCAGCATTTCTAGATGTACTTTGGATACTACAAAAATTATGAATAGTTGATTGAATGGAAATAAAAAATTACTCTGGCTAAGTCACTCATATTCTGACACACTAGTTTGTTCTTAAGACACATGGAAAATATTATTTTATGCATTTATGCTATTTATAGCCTTTGCAGTATTCCAACATTCACTAATGAAAATCAATAAATAAAGAGTAGTTTCAGAGCAGTGCAAGTAATAAAACATTTTTGCATTGCCACAAAGTTCAGTCTTCATTGAAGACTGAAATGCAATATCTATATTTTTGTATAATTTTTGAGGAAAACGTGCAAGTCTGCAGGTGAGTCAGCTGATGTGATGTCAGAAATGTGGATGATAATTTTGAAACTGTACAATCTCATAATGATTTTACTTAATTCTGTTAATTGTCTTTTCAGACAGGAGATCTCACAGTGTTACAGAAGTCAATAGAATTTTTATTTCATATATTGGAAAACTGAGATATGGAGAATAACTGGATATTCTTGGTACCTTGTGAGGTCCAGAGTTAAGTGGAAATAAAACCTGCATCTCCTAAGTCCTTTCTCTTGATTCAGTGAAATGAAATAATTTTTATTGTACAATTAAGAAGTAAATTCTGTTGAGTAAACTTACTCATTCTTCTAAAATCTGAAATACATCACATTAGCTGAAGCTCTGTTTCATGCACTAAACCACATTTCAGGTACAGTATGATCTACATTCATTTATCTCCAGTTATCATTGATTTTCATTGATCTATTTATACACATATAAAAACTAGCACGAGAGGTTAATTTTATATCATTAAGGCAAAAATTCTCCAGCTTGACATTTAAAATGTAGATTTAGGAATTTAATGACTCAATATAATAGATTCTTATACCTGTGAGAAGCTCTGTTATCTCTGATGAGAAATCATGCAGGACCTTATTAGCAGTTTTTAAAATGCTCTCCTGAACCTAGATGTCTGATATGAAAATAATTGGAAAGCAGATGGAAAGCCAGTTTGCACTTGCATGTGTCTTCAGACCATGCAGAAAAATAATTAATTGTGTTTTAATATAATATAATGGGGAAGGTAAAATTCTGAGTGATGGGGCTAATCCAGACTTTTTGCACTACTAAAGAATTATTGAGAATGTCTTGCAATTTGCTTCTTTCTGTTTCTAGTTGAGCATAACAGCAATTTCTTTGGAAATAAAATAATAATTATTGAGGAATACATACTCAAACGATTTCAAGTGTCTGGTCTTAAATTACCCCAGGAAAAATAATCTGAGAAGGAGAATGAAAAATGTCCTATATCCAAATTGTGTTCAAGAAGTTGTGGGATGAAATCCAGATGCAGAAAGTGGATAGCATCCCACTGCAGTGAGTAGACAGCCACAGAAGGGAGCTGTAGAGCTGACAAAGGAATGAAAAGGTGAATCCCTCTTAATTATTGAGATGCCTTCCATATTACATCTCTCATGAGCTCTTGCACTGGAGTAGTGTGAGCAGGGGGTGGTGAGATGCAACAGTTGAAGAGCTATGCAACTCATGGAGCCACCACCATTAGCAGTGGCAATTAAACTGTGAAGGAAATGGAATGACATACTCCTTTAAATGTAGCAGGTAGCTAGGATGGTCAACAGTCACAATTAACATCTTTGTTCACAAGACAAGATCTAGCATATGCCATGCACCATTTTTCTACATCAGTAAAACAATGTGTGATCTTTTAAGTACTCTAGACGTTCTTTCCTCATCCCCCAGACAGTACATTTGCAGCCAGGCACTACCAGCATTGTAAAGTAGGGATGTCTTGCACTACTATGGCAAGAAATGCTCATTAATCATGCAAAGGAGAATTTGTCATCAGGTGAATCAAATTCTTAGTAGCAGAAGTGATCAGAAAATCCTATGTTTAAGAAACATTAAGCAGCTGAAGCTGTTAGGATTAACACACTGGGTTAATACCATTAGATAATAAGCAAAGTACTTCTCAAATCCTGGCAAACAGAATAATGACTATAGAGTAATCCATAGGGTGAGAAATTTCTGTTGTGAAGAAATTATTTCAAAAGTCATCAAAACAGACAACCTGTCCTACAAATTATCATTTTCCCACTGTCAGTCTGAAAAGCCTGGCCAAGAATCCTTTTCCCCCTTGTTGATAGCTCCGTGCCATTGTTTGTTAGCATACCTGGTGCCCTGTAAATATCTGCATGATCAAAAAACCCAAAATTCATCCAACGGCACCAGCTTCTAAGCCATACATTAATCGGGTGTGTTTTCCTAGTCCTTTCAGCTTTTCCTGCCTCTGAAGGAACTGAGGAAGAGACCATGTGTGCTCCTGATCCTGCAAGCATTCAGCCTAGTTCTCTGAAATCCCTTTTCATCGCCCTGGGACTTGTCTTGGTAACCTCATCAGTGCCCACCTGCATGACCACTAGTGGGTAGTGATCAGAGGGCTGCACCAGGCCTGGGAGTTTCTCAGTAACATCACTAACCCAGGCCCCAGGGAGGCAGCAGACCTCCCTTAGGGTTGGGTCTGGCTGACATATAGTTCTGGCCTTCAGTTCCCATCAAAAGAGAATCCCCTACAACAATTACCTTCCTTTTGTTCTCAGCAGAGGCAGTCCTAACGCATGGGGCAGACTGCCTCGGCAACTCCCTGGATGGATCTTGGCCAGTAACCTCAGTTACCTGATTTTCCTGATCCAGGTCCATATCCCTGTTCTGTAAGGGCACACATGAAGGTGAGGGTAGCTGGGAGCGGGCTCGCCTGTTGCCCCGAGCAGGGACCTGCTTCCAGTTCCCCTCTTCTCTCAGGTTCCCTACCTCTGCCAGGTGACAGGAAGGCAGAGGATCCTCTACTTCTCGTGAAGCCTCTACCTTAAGGTTTTGTCTCAAGGATGGTACGGTATTACTCCACCAATCTATTTCTCTTTCACAATCCCAGATACTCCATAATCTTTCCACCTCCTCTTTCAGCTCAGCCACTAGGCTGAGTGATTCATTCACCTGGTCACAGCACACACAGGTGTTCTCTTTGCTCTACTCTGATACAACTGCCAGGCTGAGACATTCTGTGCAGCCAGAGACCTGGACAGCTGCATTCTTGAGAGGGAGGGACCTCTCTCTTGGTTGCCACTGTCCTCCTGGCAACAGTTTTTGCCCGAGTGGATACCATGGCTAGGTCCTCTTCGGGAGGAGGATGATCACTAGCTGAGTTCTTACTTTGAGCCAAGCAGGGGTCCATGCCCCGCTCCGCACGCTCTGCCTACGCGAACTGCCACGTGAACTGCCGCGCAAACTGCTGCGCCAGGCCCTGTTTGCTGCTCCTGGTCGCTGTGTTTCCCCAGGAGCTGCTCTTCTACCTGAGGGGGTCAGGCCCTGTCCCTTTGCCTCTGCCCATGGTGAGTCAGAGCTGCTGCTCCCCAGAAGCTCTCACTCCCTGCCCAGGGACAGGGACTGACTCCCTCCCACTCTCTCCATTTCTCTCTCTATCTCTCATCTGCTCTTCCTTGGTTTTGCCAAGGACCCCTTTTCCTCCCTTAATCTTTTCAGCATGTAAGAAGTTTAGCAGAACAAAGAAGTGACCTTGTTTTCTATTGGCATGAGTATAAGCAAGAGCCTTTCTGCATACCACTCATATAATTAACTATAAACATTGAGTTATCAGCCCTAGAAGCAAACACTGACTGAAGAACATGCTGTTAAGTTTCAGAAAGTGCAGATACTTAGAAGTGACATAAATGAAAAGTAAAGTTACTAAAAAGAAAATTGGTTCTGTCCTGTCTCTAACCAGGACATTTTTTTAAAACACTTTTTATTTTACTGGTTGCTTTTTGTTGGGCAGTCGTACAACGCTTAAGCAGTTACTCTAGTCTAGGTGGAAGCTTTTACATGTTATCGGAACACAAAAAAATGAGGGATTTTTATCCTGAAATGTAATCCACCATTCTTGAGAAATACATATGGAGGTGATTTTAGATTTTAGAAAAGTCTGTCCCTATAATAGTAACTATAGAAGTGTCTGTAAAAGAAATGTGAGTGATATCATGAACAAGACTTGCTAATAGAAGTACCTGAGTTTAATTTTTGTTCGGGTGTTCAGTAGTTTGTTACATTCTGTCCTTCTCAAACCACAATACTAAGCCACAATGCAGCTTACTTGAAGGCAGCGGAAACCAAATCCACTAAACCCTAATCCTAAATTATTAACTTGTGTATTAACTTTATAGCAGATCCAGTATTAAATTTATTCTGCTTTACAACACTAAATAGCACAGGTTGAGTAGATTATATTCATCAGCTAAACTGCATTCACAGCTATTTTGTTTTGCCAGAATAGCATTGAAGTAGCTGAAGTACATTCCCCAGTATCTCTCTGCCTCTTTCCAGTCAATCCCTCCATTTGCTTCCACAACATCATTCTTCACAAAGACAGTGTGTATTCCTTTTCCTTATTGTTATCATATACTTATACCTTCCAGAAACAGTCCTCTACATCTTCTTATTTCCCCAGCGGATAAAAACCTAGGACATACTCAGGCATCTTACACTGGCAGGAGTCAGATTTACATTGAGAAGAGTGTGAGATAGCAGCCATTTGTCAACTGGATAGTCCTTTATGGAGTTTTCCTTTTGAAAAACTTCATCTCTGAGTCCCTGGTGTTGAACCGTTAAAACACAGACAAGAATTAAAGAAGTATTAAGAAAAACATAAATTAAAATTGCCAAAACCTTTTTTTTAAAAAAAAAAAAAAAGTCTTGAAATATTTCAGAGTTTAAAGTGCAGAGAGTGTGTGCAATAGTAGTTTTACACTTTGCGCATTAGGGTGAAGACTTAATGGAACTGCATATGGCACTGCTTTTCCTCTAGGCTTTGTGTCCTCTTTAAAGTATTTATTTATAAATGGATGCACCTTTCAGTCAACACAATTTTGAATGAAGATAGTTGTATGATGAAATTGCCCCAGACCTCACAAAGGAGGGACAGAGAGCCAGCAGTGCTTTATCTTAATACCTGATTAGTATCTATGTATCGATTATACAGGAACTATTCTGGCTGCTCGCCAGCTAGGACAGTGCACACTGCAGCAACCTCTGCTGTTTTGCTTGTGTTTTTGATTTACTCCAACACCTACTTTGGTAGGAAACTGTGTTCACAAGCATTGAATTTGGAAAGGAGTGTGCATGTGTATGTGCATGTTCAAAACAGGCTACATGGCCAAGGTGACCAAGGCCTGATAGTGTATTATATACTCGTGCATCGTCACAAGAAGCAGTTTGCTGATTGGTTTTTATGCTGCTTTGGAGGCTGATCTTAGAGGTTTTTCTTTTTGCTGTTCTGTATTGGAAAATTATGAAGAACCTTTTTTAAGACTGAACAGCTTTCCATTTCCAGAATGGGAATTTTTTTTTTTTTTTTAATTCATCTGAGTATTGTCATTTATTTCAAGTAATATTTTGCCCTGTGGAGTGACAGATGACTTGTCATAACTCAGAAAGCAGTAGTTTGCTGGCAGGTGACTGTGTGGATGAAAAAGAATAAAGTATCCTTTTGACAGACAATATTGAAAGCTAACATTAAAGACATAGTAAGTGGTATTTGGTGAAATAGTAATGATGGTATGTTGGTTTATGTAATTTTGCACTATATGTTCACTTTTGTATAGTTTTCTATTTATTTAATGATCAAGATGGGGTAGTTTCTATATAGGCATCCTTTTGTAGTATTGTTGTCCCAAAAGCAGGGTCCATTACCTGGTGTGCAGTAAGCTGATGAAGGCACACAGAGTGAAGATATTTGCTTTAATTTCAAGTTCTGAGCAGAAAAAGGAGCTAGGTGGTATTCCAGAAAGCTAGCCCAGCTTCCTGAAACATGAAGGCGACTTTTATGCACAGAAACTTGTAAAATTACTTCATCTCTCTAATTATAATCTGTTTTTATTTGAAGTGTTTCTTTATTCTCTTTTATGTTATTTTCCCCAAAATTGTACTTATTTCAGTTAATAACCAGCATCACTATGGCTGAATATTTCATACTATTTTCTGTTACCTGGCATTCCTTACATTTCTTGCTTTTAATTAGAAAAAAAAAAAAAAAACTTCACATCTAAACATGTAAGTGCAAAATTTCATTATCTGTAGTGCATAAAATCATTAGGTAATGTTAAAGCCTGATTGACTTAATAAATATTCAATATTTTCTTGTGTCCTTAGTATTCTCTGGATAGATATCTATAACTTGACTACTTTTAGATGCTATGAAGCACCATGAAGTGAAATATTGATTAACTTCTGTGGCAGTCATATCTCATTAAAATTGGCTTATGATGCCACTGATTTAGAAGTCTTAGAATAAAAAATTGCCCAAAATACTTCATCTTTCTCTATTTTTGATCCTGTCTCAGTTATAAAGTCTAAAAAAACCAGTAATATTCTCTCTAATTATAAAGTATCCTATGTTTAAAGTATTTGGGTATTCTTAAAAACAAAACAAAACAAAACAAACACAATTATTTAGTTGAATTGTAGAATGCTGCTTTGGATAGACTATAGCTATACACGCAAAAAATAATTTCTAAAGCTTTCAGTAGGTTATTCTCTGTAAACACCATTTGCAAATAAGCCATTTTGCTGTGTGGAAAGCAAGCAGGTTTCTGTTCAGTTTCCAAACTCTTGCTGCCAAAATATACAAGACCAGCTTTTCAGTCCATCCTCTATATCTACCAACAAAATATAAACATCCTTCAAAGGTAAACTTCTGTAAACTTACCGTTTTCTGTTTTATAAGAAAAATATTGTTGCTTGGAGGATAACAGAGGATACAGAGCAATGAGTGAAGTCAGTATTCCACATTCAGTTGACTGCAGTGGTAAATAAGTTATTACCTAGTTTTTTATGTTGTAAGACTTGCGTGTTTACTTTTGATAACTCATGTGAGATGAGATGGAATCAGAAACAACTACTTTATTTTTTAAAAGCAAAATAACCATTGGTTAAAAATTGGTTAAATTATTTCTACCAGAGATTAATTGATGATGTTGTGCAAAGTTATGTTAGTACACAGGAGCTGAACGGAACAGTTCAAACATGAAATGAACTGACTGAAAATAAAAATAACACGTTTCAGGTTTATTCTTCACTTTCTGCTTAAAACTATACTTGGAGGTTTCTGAGAACAGAACATGCAAACCCAAGCTATGCCCAGAACCATCCATGTAGTATAATGATTGTATGGCAGTGCAACTCTACTGGAGAGAAAAATCCATCCTGGAAAGAATACAAGTGACATGATCATAAACTCCATAAACAAAGTTAGCTTCTGTACCAGCTACACCTTCAACAGCTTAGCATCTAATAGGAAATACAGGATATTACTTAGGAGTTTTATCTTCCTCAGAAAGGATGATGATCACTTCCCGAAACAGACAATATCATAGATCAAGACAAATTTTATTTAGTCATTTAAATGATGGGTAAACAATTTTAAGGTTAAATAAAATTTCCATGATGATTCTGATACTGCTTATTGTTTCAGACAAGCATATGCAATGTTTGTTTCAGACAAGCAAAGCAGGGGGGTTGGTACTACATGATCCTTAAGGTCCCTTCCAACTCAAACCATTCTATTATTGTATTATTTTATTAGATCCTTTCATCTTTCAGTCTCAGTTCTCTGTATGCCTTGGATTTTAGTTCCAGATCTTTAGTAAACTTGATTGACCTCTTAACCTTCCAATTTAATTCTTTCTTCTATTTTAAATGTCCTTTATCCTTTCATATTCCTTCCAAAAGACATCTTTACTGTTAAGCTTTTTGTTGTTGTTTTTAAGCAGGTAGGTGGACTTTGCTTAAAATTGAATCAAATCATAGACAGAAAAGAGAGAATTTTTAAAGGCTTAGATTCATAAAGCTGGCAGTCAGCCCTCTGGTGTTGTTCCTTCAAAAGCCTTGTGCAGTGTCTGTTGAAACTTTGTTTCACTATTGCATTATACAAATTTAAACAAATGCTTTTAACAAGGGAAAACTTTTTTTTTTAAACAGACTTATTTTTTTAGTTTTGTATGGGAAGTTTTTTGTTTTCTCCCCTGTTTAGAGCCAAGAGATGCTGGATGGGCAGGATTGCTGCCAGACACAGACTGCTGCCAGCAGCCTGATGATCACCTACGTGGGGCCGAGTGAGATTGTGCCCTTGGTGTACAGCAGTGGCTCCAAGCTGCCTGTCCCACAACCTGTACCACACTGCCAGGAGGAGGGTTCTTTTGGAAACTCTCATCCAGTCTTACACAGAGCAGTGGGAGATATGCTGCAGCTGGAAATGACTTGTGAAAATGAATAATTTCCTAATTACCTTCTGGTTTAGAACATACTTACTGTCTTCTTGTGCACTGTAGTTATTTACAGTTGAACTAGTATTACGTGTCACTGTGCTGATACAGGGACATTTTAAGCTCTTTCTAGACTGCTGCACATGATTCCACAAAGGAAGGGGTAAATCAAGCCCCAGCCCTAGTATTCTACTTTCAGACTGTTTCAGACAGTGAGAGAATCAAAAATCAGACTTTGTCAGAGAGCAAATGACATCATCTGCCTGTATTTCTGCAAAGTGTTTGACACTGTCCAGCATTACATCCTGGTCTCTAAATTGGAAAGATATGGATGGACCACTTGGTGGATAAGGGATTGGCTGGCTGATTGCACTCAAAGAGTTGTGGTCAACAGCTCAATGTCCAAATGAAAAAATTATGAATGGCATTCCTCAAGGGTCAGTACTGGACCAGTGATGTTTAACATCTTTTTCAGTGACATGGACAGTGGAATTGAGTGCACCCTCAGCAAGTTTGCTGACAACACCAAGCTGTGTGGTGTGGTTGACACACAGGAGAGAGTGGATGCCATCCAGAGGGACCTTGACAGGCTAGAGAGGTGGGCCCATGAAAAACACATGAAGGCCAAGTGCAAGGTGCTACACCTGGGTCTGGGCAATCCCAAGCACAATTACGGACTGTACAAAAAATGGATTGAGAAGAGCTGCAACGAGAAGGACTTGAGGGGTTGATGAGAAGCTCAACATGAGCCAGCAATGTGTGTTTGCAGCCAAGAAAGCCAACCATAACTTGGGCTGCATGAAAAAAGCATGACCAGCAGATCAAGGGAGGTGGATCTCCCCATCTACTCTGCTCTCGTAAGACCCCACCTGGAATACTCTGTCCAGTTCTGGGGTCCATACACATACACAAGCAGGGTGACAGGAGGCTGTTGGATCAAGTCCAGAGGTCCACAAAGAAGATCAGAGGGCTAGAGCTTGTCTCCTGTGAAGACAGGCTGAGAGAGTTGGAATTGTTCACTTTGGAGAAGAAAAAGCTCCAGGGGGACCTTATAGCAGCCTTTCAGTACCTGAAGGAGGCCTACAGGAAAGCTGGGGAGGGACTTTTTACAAGGGCTTGTAGTGATAGGACAAGGGTCAATGGTTTTGAACTGGAAGAATGTATATTTAGGTTAGACATTAGGAAGAAATTATTTACTGTGAGGGTGGAGAGGTACTGGAAGAGGCTTCCCAGAAAAGCTGTGGATGCCTCATCCCTGGAAGTGTTCCAAGGCCAGATTGGATGGTGCTTTGTGCAACCTGGTCTAGTGGGAGGTGTCCGTGCCCATGGCAAGGGGTTGGAACTACACGATCTTTAAGGTCACTTCCAACCCAAACCATACCATGATTCTATTAATTTTTTGCCTTTTAGACGTTCTCCTATTTTCCCTGGATTAGCAGGTCTATCACTCTATTTAACTTGCTTATTGTGGTAATATTAACATTTTTATTAGACAATTCAAGGCTGCAATCCTATAGAAGGAGCAATTTGTGCACTACATTTTAAGTTTTAATGAATAATTCTAAAATATTCTCAGTGTTCTGCAAAGGATGATGGTTAGAACTGTTCCATGGATAAGAGAAAGAGATGATCTTATCAAAATATTTGGGTTTAAATTTTAGAATGTTGTTTCAGGGATGGCCTATACTCTTTTTTACTGTGAAAGTGATTATTTGGGGAAAATAAAAGATCAAAACAAGGAACTTAAAAATTAAAGCCTTTTGAAGGTCTACTTCACTTGCTGGTAGCATAAACAGTTTTGCTTTTACACATGCATATTTATTAGTTTCTTCTCCAGAAGGCCAGCACAAAACAGACTGTTTCCTTCTATTTGATAGCAATGAAAGTGATAACACTGGTTTTGTTGTATTTTCTAAATGCACTATTTCCTCCCTATCCTTGTCTGAGAAAACTGTAACCAATATATGGTTTTAAATATTTTTTTTCATTTATTTATAAGCATAAGTCTATGATTGTGTGTATATTAACACATACCCACTATATATGTATGGTCTATAGTAAATGAAAGTTCATTTTAAAGCTTTTCTGACACTTCGAAATCATACAGCTATGTTAGTTTGCCCAACATTATCAGCAAATTCCCTAAAGAAACTCGCACAACTTATGTAGTGTTTTGCATGCAGGAAATCTGTAAAATTATGTAGCTGTCTGTTCCTGCAGGTGCTTTTGGAGACATGTTGATTACTCAGATGGAATGCCATTGCTAAAACTATGGACATATTAATTCTTCTCCAGTTGAGAGCTGAAGATTGATGTTTTATTTGTTTTCTAAGACCAATATATACATAGAGAACATAGAATTAATGACTGTTTAGTAACTACTGGTTTTGAGATAATAAACTAACATCCTTTTGATTTTTCTGTTGCTGAATATTGGGCCACTAACTTTTCCTTCCTGCATGAATAAAAATAGAATGTGCAAAGAGATGCTTCAGAATTAAAGTATCTGTCCGTTTTTCCAGCTGCAGGTAGCTTGGAGCCTATCCAACACCACATATTTTTTAAGCAGCAAAGAATCCCAAATTCTGCTGCTTTCTCACAGCAACTCTCCTTTTTTCTAACTCATTAATCTTGTTAAAAACGCAGGGAGAATTTTAAACTATTTTTTAACTCTTGTGTTTTTGGAGCATTTAAAGACATATACATGATAACGTATCTCACCTGTAAAATCACAAGCCAGTTCTGTACCAGGTTTTTAAAAAATGGAAAGAAAATTATGGGTTCCATTTATAGAAAATGATTCAACATGTGGAAATATTGTGCATCTGGTTAAAAAAACCAAAAAACAAACAACCAACACAAATCCAAGGTGTGGGAAAAAAAGTATAAAGACATAATACTGAAGGGCATAAAGTTTAACTCACTTAGCACATAGACGAAGAATATTAATATGATCTGTACCAAAAAATGCAATTGTGATTTTTAGCTGCTTTTGCCAATGCTATGAAACAGAGAAGCAGTAAAACGTTTTTAACCTCAGAACTTCCTTTGCAACTGGGTTGTTGCCTTAATTCTTTTACAGTCACCTAACAGACTGCTATTCATAAAATACTATTGAGATTCAGAAATGAGCAGATAAGAGTTTTTAGGAAGAGGAATTAATAATATCTGGAAGGAGAAAAACAAGAACAATCCGACATGGAGAAGTATGTGTTTCATTCAGTTCTAACAAGCTCATCCATCCATAAGTTATCAATTATTAGCATAGATAATCCAAATATTCAAATGTTCTAGCAGATCAGAAATTTATTCAGGTAATCTGGCTTATATCATAGGAATGCATGTGCAGAAGAATCTACAGTACAATTTTTTTCTACATGAATTGTGACTCAGTAGAAAGAACAATGTCATAAGAGGTATTTGGAACCCAATTTAATTTTATGTCAGCATTCATTCTCTACTGTCATACCGTATTTTATTTTATACTATCTGCATTTTAAACTGCCTATGGAAAAACTAGTGGACTTTTCTTCACAAACTTTTATTCATCTTGAAAATTCCTCTCCAGGAGAGGTAAGGAATATTATCTCAGTTAAACAGATGGATAAATGGCACAAGATAAACTAAAAATTATTCAAACACCCACTGATTTTGAATCTAAATCTGAAAGGATAAAAGATTAATTTACCATTTTAGTTTACCATTAAATTAATTTACCATTTTCGATAGCATTTAATAATCTTGAGCCACCTATGGGTACTTACCAAGCTCTGTCAGCAAATTTTATATTTTGGTTACTTAAAAGAAATTGAACATCAAAATGATGCCAGTTATATAAAGAATTACTGGTAAAAAAAGTTTACTAGTGCACAGGAATTTTGAAAGAAAAGACAGCAACTACTTCTCCAGAACAAAGGGCTAGTCCCCATAGCTGTAATGTATTCTTTCTGTTTTGTAGGGATTTTTTCAGCATCTTCCCACTGTAAATACATACTTCAATGTGCAGTCATTGTTTTGTTCCTTGAAAATTATGCTTTCCATGTACAGAGCTGTGAAAAATCTGCAGCGAATGGACTATTGATCCTACGAGAAGTGCCCACTAGAATTGGACAGGCAGTTTTAAAATTGCCAGTCTTCTAAAATTTTGTAATCCTTGGTTTTGTGACCTTTTTCATATGTGTTCTAAAAGGGGTCAGAAAATTACATGCTTGAAAACTTAAGCCAATATAAGTACTATGAGAGATTTATGGGATTTACAGCTACTGGCTTAGGTGCTCACTGATCACAATTTCTAGTTTAGAGTCAGATCTTTTTGCATTTAAGAGTACTATTAATTGTAGTCTGTTCCTACTATGTCTTACATTCATTTTTGCTTCCCCCTCTCACCCTGGTCTGGTTGGCTTTCAGGAGGCAGAACCACAACAAGCATGGGAAGTGAGAGCGCAGTCCCATGACAGTTCTAAGCAGTGCCCTCCTCACTTTCTCATAGTGTCTGACTCTGTGTTCATATAGTTTCTACTTTTGCTGGCACTGGCACAGACATTCATGGGTTTGCTGAGAACAATTGCTGCTAAAAAGCTTTTAGCTGGCTGTGCTGTGCCACGGCTGATGTGAGAAGGAAGGCAAGAGCACACGGCAGAGCCAGAGAGAGAGGGAGAGACCATGAGGGCCTCAGCTTTGGTTCATGCTGACATGTGATAACAATACACACTTTCCCAGTACCTGCCTGCTGGCTGGCACAACTGAAGCTGTCAGCTGCCAGAGCAGCACTTTCTGAAATGTGTCTCTTTTTTGGTGTATGCCAAAGGAGTGAGGTGCGTGAAACAAGCTCTATGTAGGCAGTCTGCAGAGGCAGAACCATATCAAGGGTCTACTGCAGAAGTACTCTGTTTTGG
This sequence comes from Apus apus, assembly GCF_020740795.1. Classification (NCBI taxonomy): domain Eukaryota; kingdom Metazoa; phylum Chordata; class Aves; order Apodiformes; family Apodidae; genus Apus; species Apus apus. The sequence goes on from NC_067283.1 coordinate 76,914,889, forward strand.
TACCGTTTTCCAGAGGAATGGCAAAGGATACATCTCTGACAAACTGTGTGCTAAATTTCAACCTACTGGAGCTTCAATGAAGCAACTGTGAAAAAGCAAAACAAAACAAAGTAGCATTTCTTGACTTTAAAAAAGCAACTGAAATATTAACGCAATGAGGTAAATATCTACTATGGAAAGTTTCAGCCTGCATGTATGAAGTTTAACAACATTATCATCTGAAAATGGATACAAATATTGAAAAATGACATGCAGGATTAAGCACAGGTGAGCTAATACTTATATTTTAAGTTGAAATATTATCCAGAAAAAAAAATATAATTCTTAAAATTGTGAATATTAGATGTCAGAGGGGGTGATGTTTCCACATCTTTTAAAGAAAATAAATAATATTAGGATAATCTATTTAATATCAAGACATATGACACTATTTTGACCTTACAAGTGAGTCTATGATTAAATTCCTATTACTTTGTTTTTTAAATAAAAATACATAAGGCCATACAAAGAGTATATATTGAAATTCAGCATTATATCCAACGCTGCCAGGTGACATTCTAAGTCACATTATGGTGTGAGTCTATTGCTGCTTCTGGGGCATGACATGATCTATACACTACATCTCCAGCACTGTGTATGCCTGTAACTGCTTTGGGAATCATTGTTATAATCAAATTCATGGTGCATCGGAGAAGATATTTAAAAGATTAATCTTGATATTAGCCAGAATTTCTTCTGAGAGACCTTGAAAGATTAAATTAGTAGTTATCTGAAACAATCACATCTCCATTGACTAATACAAAAACTTGTTTATTATGGACAAATTGCTCTATTGTTAACCTACATTCATGAAAGCCTAGAAGGACTCAAAAACATTGAGGAAATAATAGGCAGAATTATCTTCTGAGTTGCATTAATATGAACACAAGCTTCAGAAATGCTAGGCTAGTTTAAGAATTTGTTGGGGGGGGAAGTGGGGGCATTTAGCATTGTCTCAGTATGTCACAGAAACATTTTAATTGTGTATGCTGAATACTCACATCTGCAATTACCTCAGTTCACTAGACTGAAATTTTGGTAATGTAGAATATCTCATGCTGTTGTGTTCTGAATGTCACCCAGTGGGGGAGAGTTCCTGGAGAAGAATCTGAGGCCTTGAAGCTAGGTTCATCAGTGGCATTTTGGCAATTTTTCACCTAAAGATTTGGTTTTCTATATAGTGTGAGAATATGACTGTCAAGAGGATTTCTATAAAATGAAACCTTGTCGTCTTCTAGGTGTCTGTTGAGCCAAAGAAAGTTCAGCCCTAGCATATGTATAACTCTACATAAGAACGTCTCTGGCCATCACTGTCAACATACGTAAAACTTGCCATACCTGGACGGTATGAAAAGTCTGTTAAAAAAAAAAAAAAGCCTACTGTAGACACAGCAACTGATTACAGCTCTTACTTACAAGACCTCTTAGCATACAGAGCTACAGGGCAGTCTTCATAATGTCTCTCTTAAAAACTCTGAGATTACTTTGAACTGGGATGGCTGTCCTATTTAGATACTAGTAGTAATTGCACGGCTAGTTGGGGTTTTTTGACAATCAGAAGTGTTTAAATTTTGTACCCATCAGTGGTCAGATACTATTATTGTTGTTGTTGTTATTTTACAATGCTTACTCTTTGAATTGATAGGGGTTTCACATAATTGATAGAAATACATGATCTTTGCCCCACAGACCACATAGAATATTCCTTATCCTCACATGCCAGAGATAAACTCAGTGTGGAAGAAATGAGAAATGAGTGACAATTGTTCTGTTGCACAAATACTTGTGTGTGCTGCTGGAGAATAATGTTTTAGGATTTCTTATCACTGGCCACTTAAAGAAAAATGTCTAAGTCTCATGGAGTCTTAGCATGATTTGGTTTGGAAGGGACCTTAAAGATCCTTTAGTCCCAAGCCCTGCTGCCATGGGCAGGGTCACCTTCCACTAGAAGGTTGCTCAAAGCCCCATCCAACCTGGTCTTGAACACTTCCAGGGAGGGGTCATCAGTCCCCCCTAAACCAATGTTGCCTTATTTGATCCTCTAATTATGACATTTACCTTCTGAAATGTGTTATGATTTGAAAGCAGTTGAAATCACTATATATTTTTCCTTCCCAAAATTAGATTAATATGCTAGGTGAAGTGATTATAATGGATTTTCTTTAAAAATTCATAGCGGTGGGATGCTGAACATAGTTTTTGTTTGTGTGACTACAAGAGATTTCCTTGTTTTTCAACTGCTAATTTTCCATGCAATTGAATGACGTCATTTCCAAAAACTAGCAAAACTGCACACGCGTTACATTGAATTTGTATTGCCTAGATGTGATGCAATAGAACATTATATGATTAAGCAGCAGCTAACTTATCCATCACTTCAGTATCGTCTGTGAAAGTTGTGTCAAAATAATAAACCCAGAGTAGCAACCAATTAAGTATGAAAATTTTTTGTATGCTGGCCACGGGCTGCTAGAATCAGACCATATGCAAGTTAGGAAGGTTTCCTTTTATTCAGGTTTTTTGTTCTTTGTTCCATCAGTAAGTTCAAATAAGATGCACTTCTGAAGAATATGATGAAAAGCGTCTTCTATAAATTTGAATTGCCCTCTTGATCACATTGAACAGTATCTGACAGGCATAACAGAGATGCAACTTCCAGTGTCACTTGTGATTATTTAAAATTTAAATTGACTTGTTGAAATATACTGAGAGTGGTTGTGGATACCAAGAAGACATTTCTGTTACCATTTTGTAAGTTTAAATTCAGCATACTCCTTTTAAATATCTTTTTTAATTTAAGCATCATAATATTATTTTAAAATAACTTTTTTTCTAGATATACAATTTATAAATAATCATGCAGATGCATATAGGAAATAATTCCTAACTACTACTGTTATCTCAGAATCTTGACTGTTAGGTGTCTTACATGACAACTGAATACTGTAAAATCCTAGAATATTATTTTGAGAGGGATCATGGGAAACACTTAAGGTGGTGTTCAGTGATTTTTGCATATCCCAAAATTGACACATCAGAGTAGAAATCATATTTCAGAGCAAGGGTGCATGGATCAAAGGATGCTGAGCTGTCACTTCAATGGATATTCATTCAAAAAAATAATATTTTATTTTTACGGTTAAAAGTAAAAAAAAAAAAATAGCTCTGTCCTTTTTGTATACTTAGAAATGCATAGTTCAGAACTTTCCCAGTTCCTAAGAAAAAAATTCTTGATGAAACAAAATTATTCCTTTTTCTTATTGGAAGTAAAAACTACACAAACTATAGTAATTAATCAAATTAATTCCAGAAGCCATGTATCACATAGCCCAAATTGTAAACAAAATATAATACTTCTGACCAGTGCACTAAATATTAGTAAACTTTATATAAGCTTTTTCCATTTCCAAAATAAACTAAAAGAGAAATTTTAAAAGTATTTGTTGGAAGATAATTCTTTGCCAGGTGAGGTTCCTTCCTTAAAGAAAAGGCAACCAAAAGCTATACAACAACAAAAAAAATACAGAAAGAAAACCCCCTACAATTTAAGTCAGATGTAAAGTGAGATAGCAGAGTCACTGCAGATACTGCAATTATTCTATCACCATGTCTTAAATATACTTTTACTTGAAAGTCAAAGGTTTGAAAGTAGGAAGCCTAACAAAAGGGTAGAAGGGTGAAGCAGTTTTAGGGGAAGTGTGAGGGAGGAGAGTCAGTAAGAAAACAGCCAGAGAATTCTGGTTTTATAGATCCATCTCTTTTAATAAATTCTTCCTACGTCTTATAAAATCCTGCTTTGGCAGACCTTTCATCCGAGAATATGCATCTGGATCCTGTCTTCTGATTTCCTTCAATGACATCTGGTGAAACAAGGATATACAACAGCTAGATGCTTCCCTTAGCAACTGTAAGTGTAGCAGTAACATGAGGACTATTTGCTGACTCTTTCTCAATGTAAAACAGGCTTTTCTTTACCTCATCTGTATCTGTAGGCTGATCTGTGATATCCTGAGAGAAACTCATAGGTCATAATTTCTCATTCCTCTGTTTGTCAATATTCATCATCATATGATCAATAATTTACCAGGTGCTCTCCTAGAGCAACACAAACTACTGAGCAAGAATGTCTGTCATTCATGGTTCCTTCAGTCAGCCACTGCTAAAGTGACATGTCAGCAGTGGCTTTACCTATGCAGTGACCACACCATGTAGAGTCCCAAAAAGAATTGTCTCAAAACAGTTGCCCCAACAAACTGAACATTGTGCTCATGTGGGATCCTCATTGGATCCCTGTTCTCCCAAGGAGAGCCCCTCATTTGGTGGCCACTGTGATAAACTGGATGCAGTTCATGCAAGGGGAGCCCCACCTTCAGTAGTCAACCTGATAGGTAGGACACTGTCCTTATTCGATAAGGAACAGCGGGCAGCAAGTGGGGCTCTGCAGAAGCAGAGCACCTTCTTGAGAAGGCCCTGTGTAAAGCCAACAAACAGGGCACATACTCAGAAATAAGGGTCATTGCTCGGTCAACCTGGCTGGTGGAGCCAAGTGACCACCTGGACCCCCATGCCCCACTGACTCATTTCCAGAACACTCTAAACTTCAACATTGAGTCTGTGCAAGATACACCAGGTCCCTCCCAAAAAGGTGAGGCCAGGTAGCATAAAAGATGCAGACTCAAGACACTTGGTGTGCACCCACCATCCAAGGATCACAACATCACGCTGAGATTGTCGCTGCATCCAAGGGTTGTGATGTCTTTTCTAACCCCTTTTCTTCATATCTCTCTTTTTCTAACCTTATTTTTGGTACATAAGGGCAACATAATTCCGAACTTTGTTTTTTGGAACCAGTTGCTTTGACAATTTTGCTAAGTTTTGCTAGTTGTAATGCATTGCTTTGAGAGTATAGTGTAGTGTGTTTTTCACAAACTTTAGAATCTTATTCAAGTAAAGTTGTGTGTTTTATAAGCCTCCTGAGTAATTGTCTTACTTATTAGAGTACCACGCAGACAATTCAAGAGGTTGATCTTGCCAAATGGCTTGGTAAAAGAGATTAACTAAGAGACGGTCGACCACCACACCTGGGGAACTCTAGCCATAACCACGTGCTGGGATGTGACATGCTGCAATCACGAACTTGGACTCAAAGCTACTTTTTCCTTTGCGTAAGTCACTAACGCTTACTTTGCACAATCCATTTTACTAACTGGATGCACTGTGTGCTAAGAGAAGAGCACCACATTGACAATACGGCAGAACCTTAACTGAATTGCATATTACAAACATAATAACCGGCAGCATACCTTTGCAGTGATGCAATGCAACTACATCTCGGGGTGTCTTAGCAAATATTCAGAAAGTCAAGGGAAGCAATTTCTCCCCTCTGGCATTTATAAGACCGTATCTGAAGTACCATGTCTACTTTTTAGCTTCAGAGCACAAGACAGTCACTGACACGCCAGCAGAGACGGCCATGATGATAAGGGGGCTGAAGCATGATGGGAGAGGCAGAAAGAGCAGGTTTGTTCAGTCCGAAGATCACAAGGCTGAGAGGAGACGTTACTGCTGCATAGAAGTACCTGATGGGAGACCACAGAGAAAACAGAGCCAGGCTTCTCTGAAAGTGCACAGTGGTAGGACAAAAAGCAGCAAAAACAAGCTGGAGCTCAGTAAAGTTTGGTTAGATACGAAGGAAAAAAAAAAAATAATAATAATAAAAAAAATATATGTATGTATTCACCCGGAGTGCGGCCTGATGCCGGCACCGGCTGCTGCCTACGGAGGTGAGCGGTACCGCGGCGATGCTCCGGCGGGCCCCGCGCAGCAGCCCCGCAGCAGCAGCAGCGCCGAGCGCAGCGGGACCCGCCCCGAGGGACCCGCCGCGCGCCGCCCCTGCTGCGGCTGCCGCGCGCCAGACCCGCGCGCGGAGCTCCCTGCTTCCCGCCCTCTGGATTCGCCCCCAGAGTCACACGCAGAGCGGCGGCCCCGGCGGGGGGAAGGGCGACGCGTTCTGAATCACCTCCCTTCACCGCAACAATCCTCGGAGGCTTGTACTACAGTTGTGTCTTTGTGCATCTCTGTTTTGTTTATAAAGTAATCCACACGTCTAAACCCCGCACTCCGCCTCCTCATTCCCCTTTTGAGCAGCAGCGCGTACTACCCGTGCGGGGGGTTCGGCAGGTATCGACTAAAGCCTGAGGGGAGCGGTGAACTGCTCGAACCCCTCCTCGTTCTGCTGTTCAGCCCTTACACCTGGCCTAACTGGACCTGCTTGGAGCAGGACACTGGCCTAGATGGCCTTCACAACCAATTTTCAACATGTCTTGCACATCTGTGATTCTATGAAAAAAAAAAATCAAACTCCAGCCTTAACAAAATACTGCAGTATATGGAAAAGGTGGGAAAGAGAACACTACAGAATTTCACACCCAAATTTTCTAATTTGTGTAGCAAATGCCAGTATTTGAATCACAAGGTGAAATATAAAAGCATTAAAATATATCAAAGATATAATTTTAGATATGTTTACCAAATTTATTTATTGTTGTTAAAGTAAGGAAGGAAATAATATCTCATCACTTATTGGGTGCATCCTGGATGTTTTCATTTTAATTATGATTGTCCATGCAGTACATTTACATTGCAGTTGACTCTCTTGGATTAAGGTGTTTTGTGGCTGCTGTACTGGTCTAGTATTTTATCTTACTTGTCAGCTACAGCATGTGATATGACATGACATAAAGCTATGCAACATTAAAAAAAAAAAAAAAGGAAAAAAAAAAAAGAAAAAGGCAAGCCATCCACTCTGACATAATTTCTGTAGTGCAAAACAATTTTTTGCTTCTAATTCAAGCTTCAGAACAAATACAGCATATCAGTTGTCAATCATGACTTGTGTTAATGCAAATATATTACTATGCAGAAGAAACATAAGGCTCCAGAAGTAGTGTTTTTCTTTTTTTATAAAGACCTCTTTCCTTTTTTTTTTTTTTTTTTATTATATAAGACTATTAGGCATATAGGCATTTTCTCTTAGAAATTTCTGTGAAACCAGCAGTCTTTCTCTGTCATTTCTTCCTCTGACTTTTGCATGATTCACAATGACAAATATTAAAAGAGTGAAGGACAGAATTATGTATAAATTTTTAACCAACATATTTATCCATTTTCTCTTCTAATTTATATTATGTTTTCCAGCAGAAGTTACAGCACTTAGACTTGAATGTAGTGAACTCTGTTTCCTACAATCCTGTGTCCCCTGACCTGGTGGAATTTGGGAGATCTGACTCATTTCTAGTCATATTTGGATCATCTTTGGATGAAAGATGACTCAGCAGATGTTCCATTTTCTAATTTAAGAATGCCGACCAGGTAAAACAACCAATTCTTTGGACAGCTTTTGGGGAAAGCTCTATGCCATTCTGTTCTTCTGCTACAGGGCTTTCTGATTATTTGCAGTGGCACAGCTACAGTAGCACTTCTAGTGGGAGGTGTCCCCGCCAATGCAGGTTGGATGTAGAGGATCCCTAAGGTCCCTTCCAACCCAAACCATTATATGATTCTATGATTCTATGATCTTCAAAGAATCATCATTCCAGAATGATCTAAGAAGGAAAATTACATTGGTTCTGAAGATGCTAGTGGAGAAAACTGAGACATCCTTACAAAATATGTCAGAGATGAGAGGAATTTGGAAGACCAGTTCTTAAAACTATATTTGTTGATGTAAGACATAATTTTTTTTTCCCTCAAAAATAGTAATTAAATAAGAAAATAGAGCAATGAAAATGTGGTGGGTTGGTCTCAGCTGGCTGCCAGGTGCCCACTCATGTGCTCACTCATGTGCTCACTCTCCCTCCTCAGCAGGATGCAGGCAGAAATTAAGATGAAAAACTTATGGATCAAGATAAAGGCAGTTTAAAGAGGCAAATCAGAGGCTGCACACAGAAGCAAAATGAATCAAAGCAGAGCAAAATTTCCTGTGAGTAGTCAATGTCCAGTCACTTCCTGGGAAGAAGGGCTCCGATATGTATAGAGGTTAGTTTGGAAGACAAGTTCCGCTATAACAAATAACTCCCCCCATCGCTTCATCCTTTCTCTTAGCTTTTACTGCTGAGCATGACATTATACAGTATGTCTCTTTGGGTCAGTTGTCCTGGCTATGTCCCCTTTCAACCTCTTGCCAATCCACTGACTGTTGTCTTCTGAGAAAGTTTTGGAGAGACGGTCTGGATGCTGTGAGAGCACTGCTCAGCAGTGTCAAAACAGTGACATGTTACCAACACCATTCTAGTTACCAATACAAAGCACAGCACTATGAGGGCTGCTGTGGGGAAAGTTAACTCCATCCCAGCCAGACCCAATACAGAAAATGTAGAAATTTGATGGTTATTAATTGTTTATAGCGAAAATTATATGAGCCTAATTTACCAGAATATTAGCAAAATATCAATTGCTTTAACAAGTTCATCTCTCACCTAGAAAAATACAGTGTTGCTTCATGTCTATCCATTGAGTGCTGATACCATCTGATTTTATAAGTTAGTTATACTTTCTTTTAATGCAATGTTCCAGTTAAAGACAGAGATGTAATAACATTCTGGTCTGTGGCAGACACATAAATACTGTTATTTTATTAGAAATTAAATACAGCCATTTTTTCTTTTTACCTACCTACCTCCAGCAGGGTAGACCTGTAGTTGCTTTCTTTGAAAATACATAATTGTTGAAGATTTACCTTTATACCCAGCTCACGAACTGTCGTGTTTGTTGTTGCAGCAGTTGAAAAGACATTTGAGGGGTTTCAGAAGACTATCAGCATTTTATTGAGTTGAAAACTTGTCTTTCACTATTACATTAGAACATTGAGCCTCATTTCTTAAGTTTTGCCAAATAAAAAAAAATCTATTTAAATATTCAGAAGTGAGTTGAGAGAAAAATGGAAGATCAAAGTTATTAGAGAAAAAAATAGTGATTTTCAATGCACAGGCACAAGTTTCCCCTGTGTTCTTTCTTCCTGCAAATGTACCATGAGGTTACCTCTGCCCTAATTTTGGTTTGACATTTCTCCAAGTCACAAGAGTCATGCTATCTCATTGCAAAAATTATCACCAAGACAGCAATAGTGATGGTATCACATCCTGTGTCATAAGTAATGTTGGTAAGTTCTAAGCACTTGATTATTTCTTTTTACTATTCTCGGTTGAACATTTTCATTTTTTCCCACTCAAAGTCTACCTATTTGTTTATTTTTCAAAGACTGCTCATTTGTGAGCATAAATGATCCTTGTAATCTGTTTCATGAATGCTCCAGTCTTCGTGCCTTTTTTTTTTTTTCTTTCAGCATCTTCTTTTTTTTAATAGTTGTTCTCTATCACAGTAATTTGTGTCTTTCCCTGTAGAGCTGATGCACCTTTCAAGTAGATGCACCCGGTGGTTGTATACTTTTTTTCTAATGTGCATTAGTTTTTGTTCTCAAGTTCTGCCACTACAACCCTACTAAGACACACAATGCTAACAGTATAACTCTCTAATTACAATATGAAATGTCTTCATTTTCTCATTGTTTAAAAGAAACAAATTTAAAACATACATTTGGCTCTAAATATTTATATATAATTTTTTAAAATAAATATTAATATAAATTTCATTAATATATATAACCATGGTGTTGGTGAAAACAGTAAATTGATGGAAAATCTCATTGATATTCATGTTGTTAAATGAAGTACATATTAGAATAATAATTTTAGCTAAAGCAGATTGAAAATAAGCCTATATTGAACTTAATTTTAGAGTAGAAATTTTGATCACAACTTAGTCTTTTTGATTCACTTGGATATGTTTTTAAAATATCATAGTTGAGATTTTAGACTCTGTAATTGGATAGAATTGCAAAAATGCTGAAAGAGTGGTGACAATACCACTTTGAACGAGTAAGTTTGCCAGCTGTTATATATTGATTTTAATGTGTCATTTTCAATGTCACAATAAAATCAAATTATTTTAAGTTTATTTTTCACTTCCATAAAATAATTATGGAATAATCTAGACGGCAATAAAATTTTAGCCTGGTTACATAGATTAATGTCTTTATTATGTAGGCAGTCACTCTGGAAACACCTAAAATTCTTGGAAAATTTAATAGTCTATAAAAAAAGTTGTAGTAGTACAAATCCAGTACATTGCCGGCCTCTCTGGAAAGAAATAGAAAGATGACAGCAAGAACAAGGCAAGTGCCTGTAATGTTTCTCAGAACTTCAGGGTTTCTCAAAAGAAAGAGGAATAAAATTATTAATGGTAGAGCCATTTAGAAAGATTATTCATTTTTTCAGAGATGGAGAGACATTCAGATTGTATATACTGGCTCCTTCATAAACTTGAAAGAAAGGAGAAAGCCCATCTGGTGTTACTTAATTCCAAGTATTTTACAGCTTAGGTAGGATATTTGGTGACTACTAGAAGAGTCAAAGATTTTTTTCATCCTACTTTCTTTGTTTGAAAAGCAGATTCAATGAAACTATTTCCTTAAAATCCTAACTTTGTAAGTCATTATATGCTTTCTAGAACACCTCAAGTCTCTTTAACTGCAAAGATTGAATCATTTCACACACAGAAAACTGTTGCTGACTTCAGAATTTTGCAAACTGATATATAGTCCATATTGCTATTATTTTATTTATTAGTAGATGATAGCTGATATTAAGGCTGAACTGATAAAAAGTAATTGGTCTTTAATGCATTTGATAATTCACAGATATTCAAACCGAATCAGTGACACAGAGATGCTTAATTTTCTACTGCCATGTTATTCAAGTTTTTGAAGAGCAGATGTAGGATAGAAAGCTGTCCAACTGTAAGAAAGATAGAAAGTGTTAGTATCCAGTGAGAGAATAAAGCTTTTTTCACCACCTAAATACTGCTACTTAACATTTTATGAAACGTAATAGCCTATATTGCCCAGGTGGCTTTCTCCCCTGGTATGTTGATTAAATATTTACTTTGTTTAAGAGTCAACAAATGACAGAAAAATCTCTAAAAATACATTTTTAAACATTCTCTGAAGGTTAATATTAAACAGGAATTTTAAACAGAACTTCATAAAATACATTTTATTTGCATGAAAAAAATATTTCATATCAGGTTTCTTGAAATTTTTTATTTTTGCATAATTTCAGGTGTTGAATTTACATATATTTTCCATGTACAAAATGGATTAAGAAAACCCTAAAAAAAAAGTAAAAACTCAGACTGTGCTTCAAATAGCCTTAATGCCATTTAGACATTTCAAAGAAATAATATCAAACAGGATTACATGAGTTTATCTACAATTTCTTATTAAAAAAATTACATCGAGTTTTTTTGGGGGGAAATTTATGTGAAGAAAGTCTACAACAGAGGAATATTACTTCAACATTAGAGTAGTAGCTAGATCCATTGACAGTAAGTTTCCTTTAGGTTCCTTTTTGCTGAATTATTCACAGAGATGGTGTTTCAAAACTTTAAGGAATTTCAAACACCAGAAGAAATGAAGTAATCACGTTTAGATGGGAAATACAGGCACAGAGAAGACTTGTAAAAATATAAGCAAATTGTGTGTAGGTAAGCCATAAGAGAAAATCTCTTCTTTCTCTGAAGGATTTGCTTAATAACCACTTAGATTTCACCACCTGTAACCTGAAGGAATCATAGGAAAGACATGGACCTGTTGGAAAAAGTCCAGAGGAGGGCCACAGAAATGATCATAAGGATCAAACACCTCATCTATGAGGAAAGGCTTAGATAGTTGGAGTTGTTCAACCTGGAGGAAAGAAGGCTCTGGGGAGATCTTATTACAGCCTTCAGTACCTGAAGGGGGCTTATAAGAAAGATGAGGACAAACTTTTTAGCAGGGCTTGTTGCGATAGGACAAGGGGTAATGGATTTTTTTTTTAAAGGGTAGATTTAGTTCAGATATTAGGACGAAATTTTTTATTATAAGGGTGATGAAACAGTGGAACAGGTTGCCTAGAAACGTAGTAGATGCCCCATCCCTAGAAACATCCAAGGTTAGGTTGGATGGGGCTCTGAGCAACTTGATCTAATTGAAGATGTCCCTGCTCTCTGCAGGGGGGGTGGGCTAGAGGACCTTGAAGGGTCCCTTCCAGCACCAACCATTTTATGACTCTATGATTTATTACAGGTTATTGGGTATCTTGACCGCTTTTCTGAAATTACCAGAAGGCAAGATTTTTCTTTGTATTAACTTTGTTTGTACTGTTATGATAAACACAGGAGTCTGGTAGGAATCACACTGCAATAACCGGAGTTTATTTCCACAAACCACAGCAGAATGTTTTGATAGTAAAATATATTTGCAACATTGTGCCATTGTCAGTCCTAAACAAAAACTGTTAGTTTCCAAATAATGTATGAATTGACCTATTAATTAGGAGATTAGAGACGTAATATAATCTTGTTAGCCTTATTTTTTTTTGTGTTTCTAGCATAAGTTCTTTTTTCATTTTACAATTGTAAAAATCGGTAACATACTGCTTGACTGTAGGGGCTACATCTTTAAAAATCTGATTCGTTACAGGTAGTAAAAAAAAAACATCATTCAAAGCAGAACAGATTAAAATACTCATAATTGGCAAGTGTGGAAATCTAATTTCCAAAATTTGTGTAAATTCTATTCTTGTAAAAACAAAACAACAAAACTAAAATCACATTAGGTACAGTAGCTATTATGTTCTTTTCCATTGATTTTCTTGTAGTGCATTACATTGTTTTAATTTATTCGATCTTTTCACACAGTTAATTTTTGTAAGACCTTTTATGCATTTCATCTATACTCATGATGTAGAAGTGAATTGTATATTTATTATATAGGACTATATTATGTAAACAAAATGAAAAGCAAACTGCAAAGTAGCTTTCTTCTTTAGTAAATTTGAAATCTGAAATGTAGTAAACAAAGATAACCCAAATATGACAGGCAAAGCTAGGTGCAAGGTGGTTGCATTCACTGTCATTTTGTGTTGTTTCACAGTAGTCCTTAGGTGTTGCTCTATCAGTCTTTTAATTTTGACACAGGATGCATATCTGCAGTGAATCTTCTAATGGTGACCACTTGACTGGACTTTTGTTTATACTCCAGGGCAGCCTCTCATAAACCCATGCTTTTTAATGTGAAACAGACAGAAGATAAACCTTGGAACCATGCCTCATGTGCTGTATCCACAAGCAAGGATTCTTTCCTTGGGACGAGGTTAAACTCCCTTATATACTGAGGACCACTGTGTCTTCAGCACAGATTGGTTTGCCTATTGTGGAGCAAAACATTTCTTACTTCATTTCTTATCAGACTTCTATAAAATTAAAAACAAGCAAACAAACAAAAACCTCCTCCCACCCCAAAACCCAAACAAAAACATAGTAAGAGTTGACTCTTAAAGAAACATTCCCAGTCAATGTATATATCTTTACTTGGAAGTTAAGGTGAATCAAACCAATAAGCAACATCCAAGAATGACAGTTCTTAGAAGTTCACTTACCCAGCAAAAAATAAGATTAATAAAGTGCAGTTGCTTTGTAAGCAGTTGTTAATGTCTGAAGAACAGCAAAACTGCTGAGTTTAAGTAAGAAAAAAATAATGTATTTTTGGCAAGTCAATGTGAACTGCTATGGTCCAGTTGTCTGCTTTGTAATACGTTTGCCAATGTCATTGTCATTTTTCTCTTGCTGATATGAAGGTCCTGCTTTTAAAGCATTATTCCTAGTGCAATCTATATTCTTTCAGGTCTGGTGTGTATAGGCACAAAGTGCTGAGGGAACAGCGTGTCTTCTGAAATAGACCAAGAATAACACTTTCCAGAACACCAGCAAAGACTTGATTAGAGAAAAAACTATCCAGAAAAGCATGCAAGATTTTTAACTATACACCTGACATACTTCTAATCAGGTTTCTGCTTCTTTTATTTCTTCTTAGGTAATAACTGATAGACATTTGTGCCATGCTCTTGTCTTTTCTCATACTTCAGGTGATAATACTTTCAACATTTGTACCAAGAGAGTCCCATCTCTTGTGAATTTTTTGAGAATCTAACAATACATACTATAAAATTGTGTTGCCATTTACAGTTTTTCATTTCTGTGTGTTTTTTTCAGAAGTCAGGGTATCTCCCTCCCTCTTCTGCCTTTCAATAATACATAGGATCAGAAAGATTTATTGAGGAATACTTGGTATGCATTAAAATGCACAACAGATTTCATAGTTCTGGAAGTGTCTATTTTAACATGCTAGCTTTGTTTCTTTTATGGATTTTGCAGACGAAAATTATAGATGATTTTTGTGAAAGAGTTGCCTTAGTTGTGAAGTAGCTGATTTTTTAGGAGTTGTAGTTGTGTTTCTGTAGATTCAAATCTGAACAAAATCTAAAATGAATACATAATGGCAGAAAAGTTTTAACATGACTTTATAATCCAGTAGAAACTCAATTACTGTTGCTCTAGTGCATAAACACTTTTTATTTTATTTTATTTTATTTTTTTAGGGACGGAGAAACTTAAATTGTCATTAGCACAAAGGTGGTTACAGGGTTAATCTTGTGTGTAAAAAGCAACAGTGACCACAAAAAATGAAGGATGGGATATTCAGATGTTTTTTTCTCTTCTATCTGATTGTAAAAGAAAGAAATAAAACAAAAATAAAAGTGGGGAAACCTCCAGAGTTGCAACAAGCAAAGAAAAGAAAATTTGGTAAATTAAAACATCTGTACTAAATACGTGCTGAGGAGTTGGTTACTACTGAGATTTAATTAGCAACTCAGGGCTGGGAGAAGAACCAATTATACAAGCACAGGGAGTTAACTAGGGAGGCTGCATCCTGACTTGCATCTTTTTAAAAGGTTGTTGTTGTGGTTTTACTCTTTTGTTTTCAAACAGTAGACAAAATACTGAAAATTATTCCTGGAAAGTCTGGAGGTGAACTTTATTTTGTATTGGCTATCCAAATTTTAGAAGGTCTTCCAAACTAATTTTAATATAATTTTCTGTGGAAAATAAGGTACAAACCTTAAGAAAATATGTTTTTCTCCTCCCTCACCTCCCCCCACCTCCATCTGTGAAGTCAATGATCAACTGAGTTCTGGGTGCTACAAGTTACCTGTGTTTTTTATCCAAATGACCTGGTTTTGTCTCATTTTATCACCTGCTGTCTTTGCTATAACCAGGTGCATAGAAAAACCTAGCTGAATTAAAACACAGCAAAACACAGCCATACAAAATTGGCAAAAGAAAAAGGTTCAGAACTTTGCATATCTATTAAATATTCTTTGGAGTCACCTTTTGAATGTGACAATGACTCAATTTTGTATGCGGCTTAAAGCACCAGCCACTTTCAGGGCTCAATGAAACTGCTGTTTCATTGAGATTCTGGTCTGGGGAAAAGGGAAGACATAAGCATTTGTTCTTTCATCATGTGCTCTAGAAAAAGTCTTTTAATGCATTTTGCTGGTAACTTGTTGACTTGAGTCCTATTAGTCTGCTCACCTCCACAGAAAAACTGTTCCTGGCTGTAGTTAATAACTTAAACCCAGATTTAGGAAAAAAAATCTTGATTAACCATTAGTGTGTCTGCTTAAGTAACATTTTAGTCTTACTGGTTGTCCAGAGCAGAACATCATTTTTCAATATTAATCTCCAAATACCTCAGATTTTATAGTGCCTCATTAAAGCTACATTTGTTTCTTGCCCATATTTCCAAAGATTGCTTACTTCTTGGCCAGTCTGCATCTTTCATAGTGTGTATTTACACTGAATTAAACTTACTGTCATAAACATACAAAACAGCAGCACTAGTGAAACAGACATTTTGAATAACTGCATCTAAAGAGTTCTGGTTCTGACCACATCTGTATGAATACTGTAATTTGGTTCAGTATCTCAACTACAGAAATCCAAAGTTATTTGGGATTAATGTAAGTATTGACTGTATTCAGGATGAAACAAGACACTGTTTTATTGTGAAGTTATCTAAAAAGAAATCCAACCAAAAATTATTTTAAAAAGCAAACTTTTTGAGTGAAATTCTGAAATATTTTTTTCTGGACATCTGAAATAGTAATATTATTTCAGTATATTTATATATTTATTTACAAATATATATATATATTTATAACGATGTGCTCATTTTACTCAGCCAAAAATATTCGCTAAAATTTATGTGGATTCCATATAATTAATTCTGACTTAGTTAATTCACATCTGTCTTATTTCTAAATTATTATATAAGTTTAAAACTTAAAACTATTGTATGGCTGGTTCCTCCGCATGTTCTACAATTCTATTTGATTGAAAAGTTCAGGAAGTTCTCTAGTGCAGCCCTCAGTTTCCAAGGAGGACTAAAACTGGAAGTTTAGCACATCAGGCAGTAAAAATCAGCACTTTCCTAACAAGCAGATTTTAAAATATGCATAGCAATAAATATAATTCCAGAAAATATACACTAACAAAGCACCAGATAATAAATTGCTATTTTAAGATTTATTTGCTTATTCCCTGGAAATTCTGTTTGTCTGTATTTAGAGCAAAAAATGGCTGTTCATCTTGTAAGGTTTTATAAAAGTCCTTCCTATTCTCTAAGTAAATTACTTTTCTGTAGCCTGAAGCTACTGACAGCACCTGAAGAATTAATAATGGTATTGGCACAAGTCAGTTCATATCCTGCCAGTTCTCTCACACTGAGTACACACACTAAGGATACAGTACTTGCAACTCCAGTGGATCGCTGAAAATGTTGATGGTAGTAACCTTAAGTGAAGAGCAAAACAGGAGGGCACTATAAAAGATCTGTCGAAAATAAATTTATAATCAACAAAAAAATGCATTCCTAAATGGAAATTTTCAGGACTCCAGCAAAAAATGCTTGGAAGAATTTGGGTTATCATGTACTCCACCAGTGCTTCATTGCAGCTGCTTAATTCCTTCCAGTGAGAACCTAGCAGAATAAAATTATTTTTACTGACCTGAAATTTTACATAGAAGATTGAAAAAAACAAATTACAATTTCTGATGTTAATTCAGAGATGTTATTCCAGTACACTTATTAGGGGTGGGAGGGTTGTGTTTTCTTTAGGTTCACCTATCAGAGTTTTTGAAGCAGATCCGGAGATGTGATTTAGATGTTTTAGGAAACACTTTTTTTTGTTATTATTGGTTTTACTTTTCTTTCCTGGTGTGAAGCTGAAGCCAGGCCAGGGTTCTACTATAGAAGTCACTAAGCATTGAATCATAGGATGGGTTGGGTTGGAAAGGAACTTAAAGATCCTCTAGTTCCAAGCCCCTTGCCATTGATTGGCCAGGACACCTCCCATTAGATCAGGTTTCTCCAAGCCCCATCCAACCTGGTTTTGAACACTTCCAGGGAGAGGGCATCCACAACTTCCCTGGGCAACCTGTTCCAGTGTATCATCACCCTCACAATATCTAATCTAAATCTACCATCTTTCACTTAAAACTGTTACCCCTCACCCTATCACCCTTGTAAAAGTCACTCCCCAGCTTTTCTGTAGGCCCCTTCAGATACTCGAAGACCACTATAATATCTCCCTTGAGCCTTCTCTTCTCTAGACAGTACAAACCCAACTCTTAGCCTGTCTTCATAGGCATAAGCACAAGCACAAAGGAAAAAAAAAACAAAAAACAAACAAAAATCAACAACAATCCAATAACAACACATATAATCCCTGTTGTGTAGAGGTTATAACACAAATAATAGCCTGATATTTCAACAGTGCTAATTGAAAGTATATAAATGAAATTTTATTCTCATTAAATATTAGGTATTTAAGCATTGAGAAATGTGTATAAATAAGAATATAATTCTCATCAGATGATATTATATTTAAAATTATAATCGTAATAAAGTGTTACAATTTTGAATTTATGGACATTGTGATATAGTAAGATATTAATTCTTATTAACTGAAGAAGTAAATAATTACAAATGTTATTTTTAAGAGAACATGAGACAAACTTCTCTAGAAAAATTCAGTTACTTTCCACATGAAGGCATGTTGAAGATTTCCCTTTTAATGAGATCTTACCTAATCTTGAAACTGTTTTTGTTGTGTTCTTTTGTCTTTGTGAGGCAAATTACAGTATTACTAATCAAGACCAAATTAAATCTCACACACATGCTAACAAGAGGTTAGTAACTGCCTTAATTTCTGCCCTATCCAAATCGAAATAATGAATTTTATTTAGCAAAAATTATCGTGGTCAACTTAGACATGTCATCCTACCCTCAGTGATGCCACTAGAATACCTGTAGACATACAAGCTTCCCAGAAGGGTCAACTCAAGTGAACTAGAATATATGAAAACAGTGCTTACATATACTGACACACGCTAACGGCAGGTGGTGCTGTACCTTTAAATGAAAGGCTAACTGCAGATCCCCCATGTGCATGGATATAAAAATATGGTTCAACCTTCATCTGCCATTGGCATGAAGGCAAATTAAGCTTGAACCATATTTATACATATATATATTTAGATCTGTACGAATACTTAGAATTATGTGTGTATATATACAGTATGTGCTATTTCTGGTTTAAAAGTTCTTGTTAAAGTTGTCCTCTTTGTGAGGCTTTTCAGTGCTAGCAGCCGGGGGTTAGTGGGTATCACTTGCTACAGTCAGAATTAGTCATCTCAAATGTGACATTTCTCCTCTGGAGTGTCACACCTTCTGGTTGTTTTTGTAATTCTTTGAAGCCTGAACTAGATAAGGCGCACAGAAGTTAAGGTATGTAGTGCTACCTGCAGTGAAACAACTTTCCTCTAGGACAGGCCATCACTCTGTTGCATTTAAGTGCCTTGAACGCATCTTGAACATATGTATCTTATGTTTTGGGGTTTTGTTTTGAGTTTTGTTTTTTCTGCTGTTTTGGTTTTTTATGGGTTTTTTTTGTTGTTGTTGTTGTCACTTTTTTAATGCCAGCTCTACTGAAGGGGTAGCAAAGCAGAGATGTTACGAAATTTTCCTGGGAAGATTTTGAGCTTCCCTCCTGAAACATGTTCAACCCATGCTCCAGCTGTACAGTTTATTTATGGGATAGCCCTTCTCAGTAGGCCCCGTGAGAAAGGTATCTCTTCAGATGGAGGTAAGCACTGTATGTAGAGCTGAAGCTGAATTTTAACATCTCTGATAGGATTACTCTAAGTAATAAATTACAACAAATTTCTAGAGGATCTTGTGGCAATTTCCCAGTGAACAGTGAATCATACAGAGTATAAAACAATTCATTTAACCTATCTCAGTAGGGGCTAACAACCATGCTAATATAAGGCACAGAATAATAGAAAGCTCTTAAGATTTCTCCCTCCATAATAATTTATATTATAAAGTTTCCTTTTGTGTAGCTATAACTCCATTGGTAAACAACAGGTTCAAATAGTATGTCATATATGGAGTGTATGAAAAATGTCATGCCTGAAAAGTCTATTTATGAGACTTAATGGGAGAATTCTGACACCCACTGAGCTGAAGCATCATGGGTAACTAACTATTAATTTCCTGGTCATATATTATTATGAATGATGAATCAGAATATAGCAATTTGTTAAAAAATGTACCTGTGAATTCATATCCACCTTAAGTGATTCTATCAAGCTGAGAACTACAAAAATATCCCTACCATTGCATTGACTGTATCTATGGAGACTTCTGTTTCATGAGAAAAAAAAAGTTATTCTTAGAATCTTATGGTACCTAAAATAATTACCAAAGTAACTCTTTGAATCTTTATTTAAGTACGTGCTTGTTAAACCTAAATTAAAACCACAATATTTATTAGATCCTGTTTACACTCAAATAGACATAAGGAAGGGTGTTATTGACAGTCTAATTATCACAGGAGCTGGATGTGTCATGTACTTATTCTGGAAATTTCAAGATCGTTCAGTTTTATGGATAGAAAACCAAAGAATTATGAGTTCTTTTAATAAAAAAGAACAGTTGTTACGTATTGAGCTCAAATTGTGTAATGCATGATTATTGTTTTGTAGTTCAAACAAAATAAATACCTGGTAATAAGAGACTGATAAAACAAATTACTTTTTAGAATAGATGAAGGAAATAAATGATAATTCAAAATGTTTCTGTAGCCTTATATATATGTTAGTTATAAAAAAGATTTTTAATTTATAACTCTTTTCAGGACTGCTGCTAATGATTTTTTTTTCCTGTAGGTACAGTTAAAATTAGGAGAAACAAAAATAAATATTACTTCTTTTTTGCCTTGCTGCACATAGCTGAGATTTAATTTGATATCTTCATATGAGTATATTAAGACCTTAGTGCTTATCACCATATGCCTATATGGTAGGCAGTAACAATGAGCATGGGTCAGAATCTTGTAAAGGATTTAATTACTTTTACAAGGCTTCTCTTAAGCATAAACAGATATACATGTTTTCAAATTGTCAAATAAGCTTTGGATAAAAAATACGTTTGGTTTAGTTTGTTGTTGTTTTTTTTACAGTGACTATTACCTGAATATGTTATGTTAGCTCATAAGCGCGTTGTACTGTAAAATACAGATACTAGAAGGAAACATCCTGGGTTTGCTGGTGCTAAATTCATAACTCTGCAAAAGACTAATTTTTTCAAAAACACATGTCATATGTAAGCTTTCTTCTGCCTCCTTTTCATAATTTTCTTTTTACCATATGCTAGACCTTGTTTAAAGTTAAACATTTACCTAACTGGCCCTTTGGTGCTGATGTTTAATTTATCATCGTACCCATAATCAAAAATATATTATTCTATTAAAGTTTCAGAAAATATTTTGAATTATGTCATGCTTGCAATAAATGTCTCTGAAGTTCACTGCTCTTCTTTTGGAACAAATTTGATACAGTCATTAGCAGGGAAACCCAGAGACAACTTGTGCAGCTTTAAAGTATGCCTGTCTAGACAGCAGATGAATAGAGAAGAAATTTTTTCTGCATTGGCCTTGAGCAAACTCTGTATGAAATTGCAAGTACTTACATAAACCAAGACTGTGGTGACTGGACTGGGGCGTTTAAAATCCTCATTCTAGATTATATTTTATGTAATAATTATTTATTTACATATTAAAAATTAACATATATTTTATGTGTTTTGTAGCCTGTAATAATATAGCTCCTGGAACCCAAATAATGAAAATATATACATTGAAAGAAATGTCCTTACAGCAAGACTAACAATAGTATTATTCCACATGTCATTGTGTGCCATTCCCAGCAGAAAAAATAAACTTCAGGATGGAGCCGTAAATCTGAGCTCCAGTACAGTCAGCAACATTTGTGGTGGTGCCATAGGCTATGACAAGGAAAAACCGTGACGTGGCTCTTCCTTTGTACTCACTTCCACGATACAAACCAAAATGATCCTTTTACACTTAGGTCTCCCTCTCTCCGGGGGATTTCAGTGATGCTACAGAGGCTTTGAAACGCCATGAGCAAAACAGAGAGGCCAACCCGTAACACTCAGTTCTGTCCAGCAGTTGCCAGGAAACATAGCGAAGTTGGCTGATGGCGTTCTCTTTCTCCGTAATGGGACAACTCTCCGCCGCCAGTTCTCTGCAGACTTTTTTCTACGTTATCAACTCTACACAACCATTTCTAGGTGGCCAACTGGCTCATCTGAGGGCAACTCCGGGAGTCGGGGAACGGGGGTTGGGTGGTGGTCTAATCTTTAATTAATTGTTTCCGGTAGCCTGGGGCTGTGGAGGAAGACGCTGGGGGGGTGGAAGGCCGTATTCACAAGACCGTCAATTTTAAAAACAACACCCACCCCGCCCGCCCCCTCCCCCAGAAACAACCAACCAACCAAAACACCCACAGAAGCCGACTCCTGCTAGGCAGTGCTCAGGAAGCGCTCAGGTGGCCGGCTACCCATCCCGTCCATCAGGAGCTGCCCCCGGAGCTACTCCCTGCCCCCAGAGCTACTCCCCACCGCTCTTACCTTCCCTGCTGCTTGCTCTCCGCTCGTCCTCTGCCTGGTGCACCTCCTCCCCTAATGCAATGTGTAGTGCAGGCAGGGCAGGAACGAGCTCGCCGGCTGTCTCCCCTCTGCCTCCTGTGAGAGACCACTCGCTGCTAGGAGCTCGGGGCTGCCCACGGCACCAGCAGAGCCTCCGCCGATGTCCAGGCGCTTTAAGGGGCTGGGCTTTGCAGATCTCTCCTTGTGCTGGCAAGGATGGGTGGTGCGGTACCGTGCGACCTAGGGTCGTCCCTCATAGAGCTGGCCACAGAGAATGAGTTGTCCTAGACCTCTCTTTGTCAGGGCAAAGGAGCTCTTGCTCAAATATTCCCTCCTTTCACTAACCTGGTGGCAAATATTTACTACGTTAGCTGCTCACACTTCCAGTCAAAATGTGGCATTAACTGAACTAAGGGTGTGTATCTGCACACTACATTCAAATATAGTATAGCTTAATCCATAGTAATTAAATAAAGACAAACCATGTTCCTTCACATTTGTTGCAAGCTGAGAATGTAACAACGTATATGAAAAGTAGCTCAGCTGATGTTTGCTAAGGCACAGCAACTTCGTTCTGTGTCAGTTCTGGGGAACCTAGGCCACAAATCATGTGAGGTTGCATAGGTTAAAATCTGAAAAGGTTTTAAGTGCTCCCTGATATAATGTGCTCAATATCTCACTGTCAACATATTGACACTTTCATGTTTTAGCTAAACTCTGTTTAAAACTGCTTCAAAAGAGCAAATGTGCTTAGAAGTTATCATTGTGAATGGTTAAAGGGTACAGCAGATCTTGAGAGCATCAGAGTATGAAGAAAAACCTCAAGAATCAACCATGGAATGTATAAGGAACACAGTCTATAAGCGTTGAAGTAGACATGATAGAAATCTCAGGGGGAAGGAGTGAAAGATAGCAGTTTGAACAGCTGTTTCCATAATATGCCACAAAAATCTCAATGGGAAGAAAAAACTGGACAGAGCAGCCAGCATGCAGCCAGCACTGAACCTGGAAAGGTTCCCTCAAGTCAGCACACACACTCAGGCTCTGGTGCCATGCCAAGCAGTATTGCATATGAGCTATGAGGATAAGCAAATAAGAATAATCACAAGGAGCTAAGAGAAGCAGTAATTTCACTAAGCCATCTCTGCCACTCAGATCTAACTGTTTGGAGGATCAAAGATTGAATAACAACATGCACTAACTGGAGGAAGTTTAATACAAAGCATATATGTATCAGTAAGGTAGTCTCTCAACCTGTAGACAATGACAGGAAAAAGGCATTATAAAGCATAACATACCATGTATTTTACTGTTGTCAGTGATCACATTCAATGTCTATTTCCATATTTAATATCAGAAGTCCAATATATGGAAACTGTTCGTGACCTGAAAAATCGCTTGGGGACAGCCCACTGGGATGAGCTCACTGGAGCTGTTACTTTCCATGCTTTATCTGAGAGCTAATTGATTGGTTTCTTCATTCATCCTAGCAATGACTTAAGCTACTGGCCGCCAACACTCTCTTTAATCCATTGTTAGTTGAAAAACTACTAACCTATGCACATTTGCCACGTCAGACACTGTATTTCTTTACACACAATAATCTCTGCCTCTAGGAATTTTTCTGCATCCTACTGAATGAAACTGAAAGAGTAAGCAAAACTTGGTCAGCCAGAAACCATTTTCTAAAGTTTCCACTTGTTTCTTGTACATTTGTTAAATTAATTAAGCCATTCACAACAGCCACCAACAAATTACTGTAGGCAGTTATATGGGTAAAGGGAAAGTAAGCCATACATATGCAAGATATTGTTAAAAAGAGAGAGAAGTTTATACAAATTTATGGTTACAGCCTTGACATGATAGACATAAAATTAGGAGGTATTAACTTACAACTTTAGGAACCGGTTGAAAAAATAATAATTGTTACTTTTTTCCTTTCCAAAGCAGAAAATGTTCATGTTTATTTATTCTCTGTATAAAATATATAGGACCTGGCAGTAAATTCAGGATAGTACACTTACTTAGTGCATCATGTTAATTTCAATTAATATCGAAATATCATTTAATATATTTTTATTTGCTTTTACAAATATAATTTTCTTTTTCTAAAGAAGCAAATCTCTATACTGCTTTTCTCTGAGGTCATTAATGAGGGTCAGACACCTTAAAACCAACTGGATTTTCTTCTACCAGGCCTCTTCTTCTCTTCCTAATTTTAATAAAACTCTATTTTAATTTTACTTTAAAAAAAACACACCTGACAGGAAAAAGGTGAATGGGAGCTCTTAGTCTCAAACACATCCTCAAGATTTCTGTATTCCCAGCTTCCCCAGAACAGTCAGAGGCAAGCTGGCAGTCAGCCTAGAGGGGGAAGAGGAGAGGCTGACAGTCAGGGCACTCAGGCTCCAACAACTTGCCAGAGAAGTGTGTGCCAATTTCATTTTCCCCCTGCAGTGAGAAAATTAGTTGGATAAAAGCCTTTCAGGCAGGCAACAGGCAAACTACTCTTTTTTTTTTTTTTTCCTTCTTCTTCTTTTTTCCTTTATTTTTTTTTTCCCATTTGTATACCCAGTATCAGATTTTTCTAGAAATCCTCCTCTATCTCCCTTCTCCTATCACTATTTTTTAAAATTTATCTTTATCCCAATTTGCACCATCAAAAACTCCTACAAAAGTATGGATGGAGAAACAGATGGAGGCACATAGTGTTGGAGAGAAGAGGGAAGGCTGAGTAACTTTGTATGGCTAATTGGGTGGTTAATAGCTCATATCACTTTGTAGTGTTACAAAGTCGCTTTACCAGAGAGAGAATAGAGGAAGATTCCCATCGAGGTGGAAATGGTTGGGGGAAGTGCAACACAGGGCTCCAGGGGTCCTGTGGACTTCCAGAAAAAAAATGTTGCATAGTAAAAAATAAAGAATGTTTAGAAGAACAACCAATTAATGTAATATTTTGATTCCTTGATCTAACCTGATTATTTTCTAACATTTATCATATTAATGTATTCAGTTAAGCATGTAGGGCATAAATATAATCCTGTGAATGGAAACAGTGGCTTTGAAGAATAATAAATACAGTGTAGGAAGGGAAAAAGCATTCAGCAACTGGGAGGCTAAATAGCATGGAGGAAGACACTACATTTTATGTTTTGTAATTACTAATTACAGAGTTTGTTGAATTCATAGACTACAATGCTTTACTGTGATTTCTTACAAAGAAGGGCCCTGAAGAGCTTTTAAATAAATATTTACATCATAAACTTGGAACATGTGGTGCATTTGCAGATACTTAGTGAGGCAACATTTTAAGTTCATATTCCTTTAAGAACAGAGTAAGAACTCTGAGCTACTTCAGGAGAAGTATGCAAAGTTTGAGTGTCCTCCTTTCTTCTTCACATGAGTGGTTGACCAAGAGATTTTTGTAACTTTTACTACTGACTGTAAAACGTGATTCTAGAGAACAAGATTTTAAAAATAGCAAAAAATAGCAATGATATATTTCTAGGGCAATATTGTTACTCTTGATATTTTCTTCAAACTCCACAGACACACACACACCCCACCCCGGAACAATGATTCTGGTAAATTTTCAGGTCTTCAGGTAGATTATTTTCTGGGAAAATACATTGCTAGCTTTTAAAATGTTTTTAGGCTCTGAAGTGTTAGATGATCAATTGAAAATATATCTAAAATGTATCCTGAGTTTTTGTTTGGATTTGTTGGGGTTTTTTCATTTTAAGAAAGAAATCTGCAGAACCCCAAAGCATGCTTTTTTTCATTACTTTTAAGATAGTCTGGAGATCTTGGGAGGAAGCTGATAATGAATGCTTGCAACTGCTAATGCTGTGATAACAAATACTTGACTACATTAGCAAAGACAAAAATTCAAGCAGCATGTCACATTATTTCTTCTCATTGTGTGTCGATCAGGTAATTTAAAATTTTATAATTTATTTTTTACAGAAGTATGTTGGACTCTGTGCTAGTCACAGCCAGAAGGCTCAGATGACAGACAGAAAAGGTTTGTACCTACGAAATTATGACAGGTTAGACAGGTATACGTAGGGTGGCCTTGCCAAGGATTGATTTGAATGGATGCTAGTCAGTAAATTGCAGGGATACCAGCACCACCCTGGGCTTCCAGAAGAGTAACCACAAACTGTGTCTTTGCTGGGAAAAGTGATGTGTTTAACTTGAGCTAAGTAGCAGACTAGGCACAAACGTAACGGGGAAATGAAATTTTGCTCCAGGTCTGTAAGGGGCCAGGAAGGGCCATGGGCTGGTGGGTGCCCACAGGCCATGCCCTCCCCAATGGGTGCAGTCCTAGCACACCTCAGTGAGCAAAGTGATGGTGAACTCTGACATTATGGCTTTCATTTGGATTGGAAGGCATATCTCCACCCTTTCACCAATTTCTAGCTTTCATTGTGGGCTAAAACTGGTATAAAACTGTGAAATATGGTCACAGATTATTTTGAGTAGTAGATCACTGAAATAGTAAGGTATTCTCCAGAATACCTTACATAAAACAATGCACTGGATAGGCTTTTTGCTGGTGTAGGTATTCTCTTAACTCTATTTAATTTGTAAGAGCTGTAATAATGTACATCCTGACTGGGAAATATGGAAATACATAAAACCAAAATTTAGCCCCTAAGCAACCTCATGAGATCTTTCTGGGTATTTATCTGCTTTCTCCTCAGGTCTATGGTTTATCACTTAGATGGTATTTCTGCTTCTTAACCAGACAGGTGACATTCTTTAAGGAGAAAACTGTTCAAGAGGGAGAAATAAAGAGTAACACAGTC
Organism: Apus apus; assembly: GCF_020740795.1. Taxonomy (NCBI): domain Eukaryota; kingdom Metazoa; phylum Chordata; class Aves; order Apodiformes; family Apodidae; genus Apus; species Apus apus. Next base: position 76,941,751 of record NC_067283.1, read on the forward strand.
TTGATTTATAAACACAATATTAAACTTTCCTCAAATTTTGTAAGCAAGTGACATTTTTAATTCTCAGCATAGAAGTTTTCTACATCCATTAAGTGTACTGTACAGCCAGGAGGTCAGCTGGTTGTGTCTCAGGGACTACCCCTCATGGGTGGCTGGTGCTCATTAAGAAGAAGGACTAAAAAGTATTCTTGAGGAAGGAACAGATCCATGAATATCATCACTTCTGACATCTGTAACCAAAAGACAGTTGTCTCTTTGGAAGGTGAAGCTATTGCAAATATACATTTTCTAAAAAAGAAGCAAAGTCCCTCCTGAAGATGCGAGCGAAATTAAATGGAAGTCAAGTTTGGAAGATATTTATTTTGTTGCCATACTAATGATTTACTAAGAACATATCAACGGTGACTGAATACAGGTGTATGTATGTGTGCTAGGGCATAAGAAGGAGCCCAGAGCTGATGTAGCAGGTAAAAGATGTCCCTCTGCACCCCTAGCCATCTGAGCAGCTCTCCAACAGCCAGGGACTCCCACGAGGATCACATTGCAGAAACTGGACTCAGTGAAAGAACACATGTCCATGTTTTGTTACATCATAGACCTACTAAGCATCTGTGTATCTCTCCATACACCTACTACTTTAATTTCACTCTTAAATGCATGCTCCTACAGGAGAACCAAGCCAGAATTGGAATCTGGAAGACTCATTAGGAAAAGGCAGTGCGAATGTACTTGAATTGTAGTAGCAAGTAGTTTCAACAAAATGGATAGTTTAAATGAGGTCATTACACAGGCTATGTGATGTGTAATTTTATTTATCCTCAGTGTAGCGTTTTAGAAAACAAAGACCTGCATGTATCTTTCTACTCTATCTGAAAATATTCCTTTTCTGTTTGACTGAAAAATTCACCTGATCTGGAAGCTGTAGCAACAAATCTAGTACAGACAGAAACCTACTCATAAAACATGGATAGTTTTCTGTAAGTTCTGGAGGAAAGTCAATGTTGCAAAGTGAAGTATAAAATTTTTCCTGTCTCAATGTTATTTTTGAGTGATATATCTCTGCCTTTTATGAACAGCAGGCATATTTGGAAGAATTATGTCTGAGTCATAAATCCCTGTTTGGCTGGGACATGACTAGTAGGTGTCTTTAACACAATAGGATGATATTAGTGTCTTAGCTTGCAATTTTTTTTTAGCCTCTGAAGCACATAGAACAGATGAAGTTTAAACAGCATGATGACATTAATCTATGGTCTGTCAGAGTATTGTTACCTCCCTCCTCTTCTGGTCCATTGGTTCCAGTCAGCAGATAATGTAATTTATATGAGGCCCCAAATCTATTATTTCAATATTTAGTGAGGAGAATCGACATGGTTGCTTTCAGAACCTGCTGATTGTTCTGATTTGTGGGAGAAAGGGAGCAAGCAAGTCAAGGGAGGGGAGGAGGGAGGACATTGTTGTTCAGGCACTTCCTCACACTACATCCACTGAGGTGGCAACTAGGGAAGGAAAATTCTATTTAAGTGAAAAATTCAGCAAGATCTTTCTGCTGTAGCTACCAGTGAAGGCTTGTCTGTTGTCTGTAGGCAGTTACTGACCCCTCATGTTTTGGATAGCTATACATCTTGAGTGCAGCAAAAAACCCTTTATTAGTGTGTTTCTGTCATCCTCATTCTCTTGTGGAAAAAACAGAGAACAACTCTAACAATACACCTAAAAATGTAATACTTAATATTTGTGAATATCTATGCTAGTCTAAAGGCTGTCAAGCTTTGTTTATGAATAGCTTCTCAATTTTATAGAAGAGCTTATTATTATAGAGGCAACACCATCTTTTCTGCATGTTTTGCTAGCTGCCTACTTGTCATTATCACTATTATTAGCTATTTATTCATCTGTTGCAAGTCAGACTGTGCACTCCTGCACAACATTATGCACAGTTACACTAGTTGCCCCAAAAATTACAACCTCAAAAGCCAAAGCGTCTTCATGTCTGTTTATATGCACAAATCATTACATGATACTCTGATAAATATTATTATATGTTACAGGAATGAACAATACCTGGAGTATCCTGGACATCCTCAGTTGTTTCTGACAGTGTGTTGCCCATAACATTAATTTATGTTGGTTGTGAAATGTGAAAATACAATCCAGAACTTTCTTTGTGAAATTTTGATATGGTTATGTCTTTAATTGTTTGCTCTTCAATACTCCTGGAATGTGACTTATTCTTTAAATCACATGGCATTGTATTTGTTCAGTCATTAGCCCAGAATTTTAGGAAAAAAATAACTGTTGAGGAATAATGACTGAGGAATAATATATAATGCATCATTGATATGGAAATTAATCAAAATTTATGCAGACATTCACAAGCCCTTCAGTACTCACCAGCATTTTTTAGAAATAAACCGGTAGATGTCCAAGTATTTCTGAACAAATAACGTGACTTACCACTACTGTGGAGCTAACTGATAACAGATATTTGCTGAAGTATCAACAAATTACAGTTTGTGCTGTTCAATCAGTTCTAATTAATTCCAGATATTCCTCAAGAGAAATTCAGTTCAAATGAACTGATTCTTAGCAGTGATGAGAGCTGGATGGTTAAAACTGTATCCTTTCTTACAGCCTTCAGGAATATGAATGCAATTGCTTGAACATAATTTCGTCACTACCAACCTGAAAAATCAGCAGTGGGTAGTAATCAGATGGATTTACCATACTAGAGAGTTTCCTTTTAACATCTCTAATGCGAGCCCCAGGGAGGCAGCAGACCTCCCTGTGGGATGGGTCTGCTCGACAGATGGGCCCTTCTGTTCCCCTCAGAAGAGAGTCTCCCACCACAATTACCCTCCTTTCCTTCTTAGTTGAAGAAGTCCTAAGTCGTGGAGCTGAGTGACAAGTCCTAGGCGGTTCACTAGACAAATCTGTCACTCCAGCTTCATTTTCCTGTCCCTGAAGTTCCAAGGCCTCATACCTATTCTTCAGGGGCAATTCGGAGGGTGGAGGGAGTTGGGAGGGGTTTTTCTTGCCTCTCCGAGGACGGACCTCCCTCCATTCCTCCATGTCCCTAACGTTCTCTCCTTCTGTCTGAGGACAGGAGGGGAGGGGATCCATCACTTGTTCAATAACCTCTTCTTTCTGCCCTTGCCTCAGGGTTTGGCTCCACCAATCTATAAGGAAGTGATCTGTGTATTCAAATACGACACATAGAAGATATTTTCTGCTTCTGGTGGAGAAGATAATCAGAGGCTTTGTATATTTTAAGCTTATTTTTTCAATTTTTTTTTTTTTTTTTGCTTTTTTTGTCTAGAAACAGATAGTGCGAGATAACACTGCAGCACCCGAAAATAGAAAGTGATTGACTGCAGTTTAAATTGGACTCATGAGCATCTACCTCCAGATGAAGCTTGCTGGTGGTTATTTAGTTTAGTACGAGTTAGGAATTTATATTCTTTACATTGGAGGATGACTTTGTGAGCTTTGGGCTCTGCTTAAAAAAGAAATAGCATCTTGAGGTACCAAAAAGTACAGACTTGAAGACAAACAGCTGAAATGACAGCAGCTGTTGCCCCCAGGCTTATTAAATTGCGCACTGAAAAGGATGATTTTATCTCTGTGCTGTGGAGACCGTCACTTTCTGGCGTAAACAACTAACACATCACGTTTCTTCTCAAGCAGCAATAATTGTAGGCAACATTCAACAAATGAAAGAGAAACTATGCTACTACATCTGCCAGCCCTTAAAGGCTACAAGTGGTGACACTGGTTGCAAAATTTAGAAAAATACTTTGAATCCTTTTTAATTTAATTATGCTAAACTGTTTTAATGGAAGAATATGAAAAAGAGCACCTGTGAGAAAACTGCAAGAAAGTAGTTATTATTTTGTTTTGCTCCAATGTAACAACAACTGTGTTCCTGTGCTTAATCTTAAATACAGGATTAGACATGTTCGGAGTGTGGATTTCTAGTTCCAGAGCTTCAGCTTCTTCAGATGCCACTGCTTAATGAGTGGAATTATCAAATATGTATTACAATTTCTCTGGATATTTGCCTTCACTATGATAATTCTGAACAGTCTTTCTACATTGGTGATTTTTTGGTAATCCTTATGTGTTTTTAATACAATATATGACTTCACATAATTACAGGATTTACACATTTTTAGGTTTTCATTTGGCATGTCACTAATTTAAGTCTCTTGTAGTCAGGAATGAGATTTGGCTAAGACAAGAATATAGAATTATTCAGTGCTTGAAATATACTTTCTGTGGCAAACTAATTACTCATTTTAAGAGAAATTAAACTCTGGGAGTTACTGAAGGTGTTGCTTTATGTTACATTTAATCGAGGATACTTGTTAAAGACTAAAAGTAGTGTTAGGATGGATATTATCTGTAATTTTAAAAATAAATAAATAAATATTTAAAAGCTTAATTTTATTTCAGAAAGCTAACATCTATTATTTCATCTCTGAAAATACATTGCACACTCTTTACCAAAGTACTATCACATTGTAGCCTCTGTTCACAACCAAACCACGTAATTGGGTTACTGACTCCCTAGATCAGAAAATTGACTGCCAGGCTCTTATGTTGCTGAAATGCTGCTTCCGGAAATGTATTAGTTCTATTGTTTGTGGATTTGTGAAGAAAAGCACCAAACAAGCTTGTGGAAATTTAGCTTGCACACAGTTTCCGGACTCTTAACAGAAAAGTGGTTCAAGAGCAGCTTAAAGCAATATCTCATAAAACTGCTGAAAAATTCAAAGTATTCTTTTCGAAAGTTTAAGGTATGAGATTGTACTATGAGGTAACAAATACAAGTATTTAAATTCAGATTTTTGAGTTGAAGTGAGATTGAATGGCTTTGCAGAGAATTTGAAAGCATTATCTTTTCATTTCTACACGTACTGTCTATACTATCGTCTCAGTGACCAGTAAGGGAGCGAAAAAAGAGGGAAAAACTCCACATTACTTATAATATCATTGTATATATACTACAAGGAAGGTGAAATATCATAAACTTACCAACAGCAGCTGTCTGTTTGCAATATATGTGCTATGTGGCTTTTTGACAAAAGTTTATACAGGAAAAGTATTCTATAAAAAACAAAGTTTTCTGCCTGATGTGTTATTAAAGAGCTTTACGAAGGTGAGTTCATACTATGACACTGTAGGAGGCAGGAGAGAAATGGAACGTTGTTGTCAGATTTTTTGTTTGTCTTTTGTCACTATGTACCCTTGTAAAAAGTCCCTCTCCAGCTTTCCTGTTGGGCCCCTTCAGGTATTGGAAGGTCACTATAAGGTCCCCCCAGAGTCTTCTCTTCTCCAGGCTGAACAACCCCAGCTCTCTCACTTTGTCTTCCCAGGTGAGATGCTCCAGCCCTCTGATCATCTTATTGGCCCTCCTCTAGACTCAGTCCAAAAGCTCCTTGCTCCCTTCTTGTGTTGGGGTCTCCAGAACTGGACTCAGTACTTCAGATGGGGTCTCATGAGAGAGGAGTAGAGGGCGAGAATAACCTCCCTTGCCTGCCAATCATAGCATAGCTGTAGCTATAATAATTTATTTATATTTCCATTTTCTAAAATTGAAGACATATTTCTAATGAGGGTAATAAAACAAAACAAAAAAGCTGCCGAAGAACTACTGGATTTCCTCTGTCTTAGAAATAAAGGATATAAGCACATATTTTACTAGCAAAATTTGGCTAAGAATTACTGTCAAACATTTTCTCTAGATTTTTCTCAGCTTTGAACTTCATTAAAACACTAAGAACATCATGACTAGAATTTTATCCTAGACATCTAATTTAATCAGGATTTTTTCTCACATACTTATTTAGAAGAAGTAGAGAACATGAAAATTGCAAGGTCAAGCTTGAAGACAGGAAATCATGCTTTAAATGCAATAACAGCTTCTAAACTCTTTTAAGAAAAGTAGTTCATTACAAGATGTCATTTACATGCTATGATATACTGTAGTTTCTGGCCTCATATGTGAATATATATATAGTATTATTTAAGGTAAATTGTCTTTAAAAGAACAAAACAAAGTTTACTCTATTCAGCTCTACACACTTGACTTAGTCAAGTTACTATTAATATTTTGCAATTGATGTGCAATCAAAGTTTTCTAAATGAAACAGAACTGATAAATACTCCTGGATATTAAATGTCATTGCTTTCCATTTACTTTATTTTAATTTTCTTTGCCCTGGTGTTTAATTTTTTGTCCAGAATACAGTCTCCCTGGTATGTAATCAAATATGTGAAGTGCTAAAACACATGAGAAATTCCAAATAAAATATCTTTTTAACTCAAGCAAATTTCCACACTCCATCCATGCTTCTTAGTTACCTGCTGGTTTTGTCTTTTCAGGTATTACTTATGCAATATTATCATTACCTAACATTAGTAAATTAATACCTTACAGTAACATCTGTCTCTATCATCCATTGACTTGTTCTCATTGCTATGTTTTGAAGAAAAGTAGAAAAAACAAAAGGGGAGTTAGAAGGCAATGGATGAACACTGAGGTAATCTACTTGTCCAGTTGGGGAAATAGGGAAAATAAATGGTTCACATATTAACAACTCATATATTCTGTGATTTTCTCTGTATAGTAACAACCTTCCCAGAAATAAACACATACAGTAGCAATTCCTTATAAAAAGAAAATATGGATTGCCAGCCACCAAGATACCATCCAGCCCAATCAAATACTATGAGGTCTCAGCTTTCACTCGAGAAGTCACAGAGCAAGTCCAAATGTAAGAAGGATCAGAAAATTAGTTTCACATATGTTTTCTGTCATCTTTGTGGCACCCATTGCTAGCATTTCCTGGGAGAAGGCACCAGATTTTGATCAGTCACATTTAACCACTACAGTATTCATAAGATTATACAATAAATCACCACACCCTTTACTATCTTGTCTGTAAGTTCTTTTAATTTCTGTCATGATAACTCTACCATCATTTTATTATATAGGTTCAATATTCCAAACATTAAAGACAAACCTTCATTTCTTAATAATTTTAAATTATCTTTATTGTTTTTACATAATATATCAATTTCACACCTCCCTGGAAGTGGGGCTATGCATAGCATTAGATCTCAGAAAAAAAGAAAAACTAGTCAGGGGGGGAAGGGTCAGTGGGCTTCACAACTCTGTGCTATTTTTCTTGACTTATTCTGCTAAAAACAACTTAAGGATTTTTCCTGTGGTCCTCATTGTTTCTGCTCTTGACATAGAAGAAAAGACTGGTTAGGACCCACTCAGTCACAATCAGGGACAACTTGTTCCAATAGCAGCAGGACTGTGTGTTGCTGACTCAAAGTTCTTCTGAAACAACAGTATTGGAAGAAAGTACAAATTCAAGATTTTTTAACATAAACTTTGGACCATTTTTTCCCCAGTATTCTCTTGGAAAGACAAATTGTTCAAGAATACTTTCAACTCAAAACTGAATGAGAAAATTAACCATTTTCTAATGTTTCACACAGTTAACAGCTTGTTTCCTTTGTTTCTATAGTGTGCATGGAGAAAGAAAGAGCAAGGGAGAGAAGGACACCATGCAGCATTTTAGAAACAAACATAAAGCCCATGTTTTTCTTTGATTAGTTAGTTACATGTAAAGTTAACAGAATGTGTATTGTAGTTACTAACAGTATTGACAATTATCTTCTATACACAACTGTCTTTTTCATGCTCTGAGATTCATCTAGATCTATTAGCCACTGGCAGAATTGTTGTTCCATATGATTTTTCAATGCCTTTTCTTCTATTGCACTTTGAAGCAGTGAGCAGTCAGTCTAAATATAAAAAATTTGTGTAGACAGTACTGAAAGGTTGTTGAAATTAATTCTGTAAAACATTTAAAAATGTAAATATTTAAGTTCAAAGATAGCAATTTGCCCATGCTAAGATACTATAAGCATACAGTTTAAGCTGAAAGATAGATTATTGTTTGCCTTCCTGTTTTCTGTAATTTGGGGCAATTATAAGCCTTATACATGTTCATTATTTATTTTTGGCCAGGACTGAAAAGGTTCTCTTGTGAATTTTGCTTTTATTTTCAAACTACTTGTTTTTTTCCTCTCACAGTAGTAGCCTATTTTCACCAAGATAGATGGATGCACTAGCATATGTACATCAGCAGTAAACAAGGTACAGAATCAAAGAAATAATTCCCAACTAATAGATGTTTTGTGGACTGTGAACATATGTGCTGTAAATATAGGGGTTGGAGGTCCCTTGATGTTTCTCAGGCATCTTTGTGGAGAGTACTGAATGAAATACTACCATGCTATATACTGGATTCATTTATCCAGTAGCTGATAAATCTTGCCAGCCTTAGGATGAGAGAGTAGTGAATTTAAAGGTGATAAAATGGTATACTGTGAAAGCAAAAGGGAAGGCACTCTTCTGTTCAGGCTGACTCATGAAAGAGCACAAACTGGATGTGAATAGACTAGAGGAAGTAGGAACTAAGTGAAAATTGCTGCCTCTCAAAGAGAGTGCCATAATACCCACTGAGGCAACACTTCATCCCAGTGTATGTATCATCAGGCTTGATGGGTTTTTACTAAGTTGACTGCCAGGAAAAAAGAAACAACTTTCATTGGTTGGGAATTATGTGGCAAATTAAGTGCCCCAGTACCTAATATGTAAATATAAAACATATCTAATCTTCTCTCAGAATAGCTTCTATCTTTATGAAAGTGCCTGTATTCTCATTTCACACATTAGTGTACCAAGATCCACAAATGAGTGGACTTGTTAAAAGTTGCAAGAAACTTGAAAAACAATGTGTTGATTTTTGAGATCATAATAATTGCATCCAGTTTCATCAGTAGATATTAAATCACTTTAAATAGGTTCATATGAAATTTCTGCTGCTCTTTTATAGACGACTTGCAAGCAAGTATGTACTATGACTTTCTAAAGAGATCTGGAAAGTTAGTGATAAATCTGAGGGTTGATTCTATGGTTCGCTGTTCCAACTCAGTGCTTTAAAACTTATCTATACTTTGTCTATAGAAAATAAGCATTTCCTCTTACTTTTTCTCTGTTAGGTCCTTGTGAAAATCAAGCTGCTACTGCTATTAAAACTCATTGGAGATCTACATGTATAAAATTGTTATTCCAATGTGGAGCACTAGTATTAAACACAGAATGGAGATGAGGACTCATGTCCATAGTCGCAATCTTAGCCTAGAGAGACTGTCTTTTAGCAAGCGTAAAGAATACACTTTTAAGAATTGTAAAAAACCTGCTTTTTATTTGGAAACAGTTAGGTTTATTGTGCTTCTTCAGAGAAAACTAACTGTCATTATCTTTCTTTGAATATATCATCTAGGCAGGTATATAAAATTCATGGCAAAATCTTTTCAATAGTTCCCTTAGAAATTAAAACAACATCAATGAAATGTAACACTGTTTTAAAGATAACGTCTGTTGCTTAGAGAAGGTATTATATTGGGATTTACAAAGAATTTCTGAGTTGCAGAAAAATAAATTTACTTCTCATTGAAATAAATTCACTGTCTTGTTAGAGATGTAGTAAAATAAGAAATTACTAAAAATGGATGACATTAATATGTATGTATTTATAATTGCACTCCTGTGAAAACACTTCCAAGATTCTAAGGTTAGTGTTAACAATTTATGGAGATGTACTTATCCTCAGAAGAAAACAATTATAACTTGCTAGAGCACAACAGTTTCAACAATACTATCGAAATACATAACATGGAAAACTTGTCATTTAGGAAGGGTAAGTCAGTATAATACATTATTTAAAAGCAAAGTTTGTATAGATATTAAAAATAAAATTACTATTTTATTAAATACTGCCTATGTATTTTAGGGCTGATTTCCAATCTATGGTAACTATGCAGTTCTCATCTGTGCTAATGACATAATTTTTTCAGTATTTCTTCAAAAGTACAATAGTCTTTCCAGTCCCTCTCATGTTGATAATCTACTTGGTGCTGGTGATGCTAATTAAGTTCACACACATTCAGCTTTGATGGATGAACGTTAGTCCATATCACTTTGACAGGCATCATAATTGTATGATTTAGCTATATGATTGTGTCTGGCATATTGGTTCCATGAATGCATAAAAGCATCACTGTTTTACTGGAAAGTGAGAGGAGTAGTCATTTGCGTGTGTGGCCAATAGAGGTAAGGGGCAAAACTAACTGAATTAGTAGGCATGTGCCAAATGGAGGTAATAGAAGGATTCAAGAATATTTTCCTGATGTTTTGTTTAATATTTTCAACAGTAGACTGGGCAAAGTGGGACTTAGTACTGAAACAGGAAAGAAAACTATTCAACTGGTGAAATCTATTTGTCCTTTCTTACTGGTACGTATGCAATTTTCTATTGAATACAAGAGAAAAAAACCAACAAATCCAAATAATGCATTCCAAGAAATGGTATAGATTACAAATTTGAAAAAAAATAGGTAAATAGATATTTTTAATTAAACAGTTTGCAAATTAAGTGTGGTGCAGGTTAGGTTTTGTGTCTTAAAGATTAATCTTCCAATAAGTAGGTAGATAAAAGACTCTACAATTTGTGGACATACAGACTTTTTAGAAAGTAGGTAGTTTGGAAGAGACAAAGGTAGTGACAGTGATATTGGCAAGCTGAAAGCTTTGAGGAAGCGTGTAATAAGAAACAGGAGAAGTTCAAAATGCCTTGTGCAAACACTATTGCATCCTGGTTTCCCTCTCATTTCCTGTGTCACTGATGACTATTAAACAGCCAGTCATGCCTGTGCTATTACATTCATAGTGTGCTGCTGTGCTGATTTAATCTGAGAGTTCTCTCTTCTTTTTTATTTAAAACGCAAGTTCTTTAGAGAAGGGACTGATTACAAGTATAACAGCATGACAGAGAGAAGAACAGCATTGACCCTGCATAAAGACAGTGCTCATATTTTAAGGCATTACATTTCTAATAATCCTCAGGATGTGCCTTACCAGCAATGAGCACAGCAGCCCTATTGTATCTGGTACTAGGCATTTAATTTTAGGAAATGGGAAATGTGTTGAACAGAGGAAAAGAGTGGAGCAAAAAGAACAATCAGAATCTAGGAAGCAAAAAGTCCTGTGAAAAGAGATAGAAGGAATGGGAATTGTTAGAGATTATATATCTGTGTTTCAGAACTGCATTGTGTGAACTATCAAAGCAAAAAGGAAGTGAATAATCCACATTATAATAAACCATAGTAGAGCAAAACACAGAGGTCTTAAATTTAAAGCAGATAGCTTTAAGCTAAACACCTGGAAAATCTTTCATTTGTAAACCTAGCTAAAATGTGGAGAAGGCTAGTTGATAAACTGTGAATTCTCTGTCCCCACAGGTTTCTAGGAGAGATTAGACATCAACTGGAAGTGACATCTCTGTTGCTGACTTTGCATGCAATTTTAGGGAGGCACTTCAAAAACTACTTGGGTCTACCTCAATAATGCTTAATCTCTGGCTGGTTTCTGTAGGTGTCACCATAATAATGTGTAATTATAACTCCAGTAAAAGCCTAAGTCTGATGGTTACATGGATAACTGCTGAACAAGGTAGGGCACACTAAGAGGTAGGTTATTACATTGGTTTAAATTTAAGTAGGTCTAACTGCAGAAGTCATGATAGAATGTTAGTTAGTGTGCCAACAAAATTAAGCTTTCTCTTTGAATCTTGTCTAGAATAAGGTTGTCCAAACAAAAGGAAATTCAGACAAAGACTGCTTACCTGATCTTATATATACATCCATGTAAATATTTGTAGATTTAGACAGTTCATCAGTGACATCTCAGATCTCTTTTACCTATGATACACAGCACTTGAGCTTGTAATCCTGACTTGACATATAGATGAGAGAATTCTCCATAGAAATTGCTAAACCATAATTTCTACCACCTGCAAATCAGGTGAATAAGTATCTGCATAAATAAATTCAGTCATTCACATAGATGTGCTTCCATAATGCTGCAAGGCTTAAATTCTCAGACTTTATTTTGTCTGCAGTGGGAAATACTTTTTTTAGACTCCATAGTGTGTATTTTTCCAGCCTGCATCTTCTTAATACCGACCTTTGAAGGACCCTAAGAGGTTTCTGAGCATCTAGCCAGAGAAAGCAAGAGGCTTGAGTTTTCTGGAAAAAAAAAAAGTAAACAATTTGCAATTCATTCAGTTTACTTCTACTGGCATGCAAGGACTTCTGCGGTATCACAAAAGGAAATGCCTTGTCACCAATTAATAGGATTGACTATAGTGAAAATTGTACTTGCTGTTTATCTCCTAGTTTAAAGTATGGAATATAGTAAATTCTTCTTCAGTCACTACACTTCTAAAGTACAATGACTTGAAGACACTTTCATGTCTTATTCTCATGATGGACAGGTGTGCTGGTTTGGTTTGGTGGGCTTTTTGGTAGTGGGGGAGAGGGCCCACCAGGTGGCTCAGGTAAGAAGCTGAAAAGCTCCTTCTGCTCCAAAGCCGGCCAAGGAGCCATTAGAGAGACAATGGATGCCTCTGCCATTCACATAAGAAAGAACTGAGATAAGAGCTGAGCAGAGCGAGCACTTAAAGAAGAGCTGTGCTGGAGAGGCAGGGTGGTTGCTGTGATTGGTGAGGAAGAAGGGGAAGAAGGGGCACAGCAGAAGTTTCCCTGCAACCCATGGCGAGATGGCAGCTGTCCTCCTGCACTCATGGAGGAACGTGGTGGAACATTCCCTGAAGGCGCCAGGAGGGGTGAATGTGAATTTGCTGCCAGTGGTCTTGGATTGTGCAGCTGTGGAAGACCCTGGTGCCAGGGGTGTTTGTTCCCGAAGCAGCCCGTGACTCTGTGGGAAGCCCAGGCTGGAGCAGCTCTGGACCTCATGGGAAGGACTCATGAAGGAGAGGTTCGTGGAGGACTCTCTCCCATGGGAGGGACCCCGTGGGGAAGCAGGGAAGGACTGTAAGGAATCCTTCTTCCTGAGGAGGAAGGAGCAACAGGAACCACCAGCCTGTGAACTGACTCTAAACCCCATCCCCTGTCCCCCTGTGCCGCTGGGGGGAAGGAGGGAGAGAAACCGGGAACAAAAGGATTTGGGCCCGGGAAGAAGGGAGGGGTGGGGTAACATATGCAAGCCCTGCTCTGTGTGTGTCTGTGTCCTGTGTGGGTTTGATGAGTTGAATTATTATTTTTCCCTAAGTTGAGTCTGTTTTGCTGGTGACCTTAATTGGTGAAGAACCCTCCTTGTCCTTTTTCTTGACTCATGAGCTTCTAGTTGGCCTTTGTCCTCCTCATCCCAGCGTGTATTCCGATGGGGAGGAAGCTGAGTGAGCGGCCACGTGGCCGTTTCTTTGTTGCTGTGTTAGGCCCAAACCGTGACCACAGGAAAGGAAAGAGTTTGATTTGTTGAGTTCATAAGAGTTATTTGAACCTGTCGTGACACTCAGCTTTTTCCAGAGCAAAGATAGGACTCCATTAGTTGTCTTTCTGAAAAACACACTTAAGAGGAGAACCTAGTGGCTTAGGTAATTCTAAGAGGTAACTCTTAGGGCATATGTTTTTTTCTGGTTAACTATCGCCATTTTCCTGTACTACACAGTAACGACTTTTTTTTTTTTTTGAGGAAGCAGGACTTTGATGAATACCTTATGTACTAGTTTTCAGCACACATTTGTCCTCTTTACTGTATGTATTTGCAAGGGATGAGAAAGAGCTACAAGACAGCACTGTGGCTGCATGGCTGATCAAATGTGGAGAAGACCATTCCCCTGTCTCTGATACTAGTCTTTCTTCTTGGTGGGCATGGTGCTTGCTGAAAGGTGAATGTTTTGGTTTTGTCATGCTCCTTTATTAATGTGATGGCTCCCAAGTGATTTACTCTAGGAGGGGGGATGTCTTCTTTTCACATAATCCTAGAAATTTGGTTTTAGTTAAATGTAAAGTCAGCAAGTATTAAAGCTAGATCCAGTTTGACTCCAATGGTAAAACAGTGTCTAACATGGACAAAGACAGAGAATCTTAGTTGGTCCTAGCGTAGTCTAACATCTGTGGTTCATTTTCTGGCATGCTGGAACACCTACCTATTTCCTGCAACTGGACAGCAACACAGGGGTTTTTACACTATATAACCAGTTGGGTGTGTATTTATAAATATGTGCATAGTGTAATCAATCTGGAAGTAATGTCTTGTGTTTCTGGACTTTAGGACGTTGGTATGCTTCAGATATCCTGCATATTCTACTTTTCCCAGCGTATATTCTGCATATTTATTACTTTCTGTGGGATTCTGTCTGTCTTGATCTGAGAAGCACACATGAGCAGATTGGTACAGACTTTTCCAGGCTCCTCCAGTGACAAAGTTTGGACCAGGCAGATTTTTCTGCTAGAGGTACCATGCTCAGAATTGGCATCACATTGAGGAAGCAATTTCTAAGAGATGGGCAACTCGAAACTGTTTTGCAGGTACTACTAAAGCAGCTCAGTACACCATATCCTCTCCCACAAGTTACTTCTGGAAAAAGGACTTCTGAAACTGAGCCTGCTTGTCATGATCTTATGAATGAGCCTAACAGGCTGCAAATGACCCATATGCAGAGGCCAAAACTTTCTGAACTATGTCTTTGTAATGCAGAAGAAAGTACATGGCCATTGCTTTGACCGTGGAAAATTGAGCAGACTGAGAGAAAGGACTCATCTACTGCTCGACTGCTACCTTCTGTTACACAGTTAGTCCTGTTTCCCCATTTGACTAGAATTAGCTAAATTGCTGTCTGCCACTTTAAAATCTATGCATGTATCTGTGATTCATTTGCCTGTCTCTGTCAACTGAATATTATGTTACATATCCCTGAGCTCTTAACAGTTAAACAGCAGAAACCTAAGTGTGCTTTTACTAGGCAGGCTGTCTAATTTGCACATACCAACTTCAGGATTTTGAAAGTATGAAGATTGCTTTGTCCATGTAGCGGAGACAGAGTTAGACATGTCAGACCTGCCTGACTTATGTTTGTACATTTTATCCAGGGGTTTTTGTTAAATATTTAATATAAATTGGTTTAAAATGTTTTATTTTACAGTAATCCATATAACATACCTTTTGCTTTTATGTTAGAAAAACAGGCTTCCATACTTAACATATTTTGTAGCAATTCTTGCCTGCAAATAAATGTCAACAGACAAGAATGTGGCATATTTACTTTGAGGGTCTAAAAGTAATTTATTCAAATGGGAAACATTGAATATCCTCGAATAAATTAAAAAGCCTTATCCATTAAATAAAATTCAGCACTAGCAAAAAAAAATAAATTAAAATAATATCTTTTTTAGGCATGTTATTGTGACTATGTATGTTACAATTTCAGTAATTTTTTTCTTGTTTGATTGTAGTTCAGACATGCCTTGAGGTCAGAAATAGAGGAAGGATGTGGGGGGAAAATGATGATGATATCTGGATGATAGATGGCAATGTAGTTTCTTTGGGTTTTTCTGTTTTGTTCTGTCGTATGCTAGATCTATTAGATTGCAAACACATCATCCTCCCAGTCAGCTGGTTGCAGTTCGAGATATTTTAGTTTTCTCGCTGAATGTTACCAGCTTTAAAGAATCCAGGTGAGGCTATTTTGGTCAATCAGAGCTTTTCTTAATGCAAAAAGAAAATGAGAGGTTATCTGGACCTCTTTAAGCATGGAGTGGCTTTCAAGTAAGGGGTTAAAACTACTTTTCACAACTAATAAAATTTCAAATGCACACTGTATTTTTGTGGGAGGGGGTTGCAGAAAGGGAATCCTCAATACCAATTGGCTAGTCTCTATCAGCTGCAGTTGAGCTCAAGCTGCTGCTGAAGAGCAGTATTGATCTAAAGGGTAAATGTGTAGGGAACCACAGGGAGGGGATTCGGTCGTTTCTGCGAAGGGAGCCAACCTCTTCCAGTAAGAAAGTGGTTTCTACCTGTCTCTCATGCTTGTGAGATCCTTTGTGAATGAGGGGGAACACGAGAAAGGGCAGTTTGTTGCTACAGTGATTCAGAGAAAGAGGTATTGCTGCTGTGCATGCTGCTGCTGATCTTGCTGGTGCTGCTGCAGCTTCATGTGGCAGGTAAGGCTTCTTTTTCAGGGGAGGGGGAGGAGGAGAAATCGGGATTGCATCGCCGTGGCAGTGGCTGTGGCACGGGGTGCGGGGGGAGGCCCTGAAACACCGCACAAAAGGAGGCTGGCTCCACGGAGGAGCTGCAGGGGCACACGCGGGGTATCTGCCCGTGTGGATCTGCAGGCTCTATATCCTGCTCATCCCGGTTCGGAATCGCAAAACTTCAGTAAGTTCTAAACAAAGTGTGCAAGTCCGCAGTGCCTAAAGGGGGAGAGGACAGTGAAGGGAGAGGAAGGAGCTGCATCTTTCCCTTCTCGCTCTGCAGGCGTCCAGCCCTCCTCCAGGTCGGGCAGCGGCTCTGAAACACATGAACATGGGTGCAACTTATTTGGTTGTGGTGGGTGGTAAGATCAGTGCTGATAAACAGGAAAACGCGTCGTGCCTAACTGGGAACTTGTTCAGCGGGAGAATAAATAAGGGATGATGTGAAACTTGAGGGACTGAAAATGGATTTGCCGTATTTTTGTATCTCCCCCCCCTTAATCTTTTGTGTGTGTGAGGGAAGGCAGGAATATTGGGGGGGGGGGGGAGGGAAGCGGATTTCTGCGGCATTGACCTTTAAAGGGATAAGGTTCAGTTAAATAAGAGGAGGTAAGAAATGCAAATTAAACTTGAAGCAACTTTGAAAACACCTGAGCAGCCTCTGTTGAAAATAAATAAATAAATAAATAAACCACTGCAGAACTAATTTAATGGTGAGAAATAAAATTTAGTTCTGACAAACAAGATTTTCATATCAAGCCCTGATTTATTATTATAATGTTTCAAATTAGTAGTCCACAAACTAGACATGTAATGAGCAGTAGAGCATGCATAAAATCTTTATACAAACATTTTAATGGCGAGTTTAGCCCTGAATTATAAATCATATGCAGGTATGCCGATTACAGAGATATGTGAAGGTACTTATCTTGATAAATACTTAATGTCATATTTTACTGTGAATGGCTTTGTGGCTTTGGCATTTCATTTCAAAGTATTTAGTCTAGATTAAGAAGGATACATGTTTCTTGTATTTTAAATTTTCCTTCAAAATGCACTGTGATGGTGCTGGTCTTTATGTTAATTTTCTGCACACTGAGTGATGGTTAACTGTTTTTTCTGTATCTGCAAATATCTATACAGAGCTAGATAGGAAGGCAGACTATTTCACTGCTGGATAACATCAACAAACAGTTGAGGTTATTGGTAATTTTTTCTCTATTTTCAAGTTCAAATATAAATCACAAAAAGCCTAACAATTCAGGAATACTAAGTAGGTCTTATGATAATGTACCTTTTGCTCTGTCTATGTGACTGCATTCCAGATTAAAAAAAAAAAAATAAAGGGGTGTGGGGGGTTGGATTTTAAATGTTTTCTGTGAAACCATGCACAAATTGGTCAGGAGGTCTTCATTTCAATCCTCTGAACATCATGTTAGACCTTTCATTGATCACAGCATGTTTTAAGAGGTTTCAGGGCTTCTTACAAAACATTTCCCCAGATCTGAAAGCCAGATGGTTACATTGTGGAAATCATAAGCAGTTAATTGCTGAACTGATTTGAGTGCTCCAGAACATAACGACCTGCGGACCGAAGACTTCCATCTCGTCTGATCAAACTAGTTACCTGATGTTGCTCTTTGCTGAGATTGGTATTCCTGTTACAGGTGGTAGGAAAAACAGATTCTCATTTTGGGAAGCAAGAAACAAAATATTTTAGTTTGAAGAGACTTATTTAAAAAGTAATTTTATTTGTCTTTCTCATCTGTCACATGTCACGTATATGACATTTTTACTCAAGTTTACTTTATTTGGACTAATTTGCTGCCCCCCCTCCATCCTCCTCATTCGGCTCTGAATGTCAGGTATATGGTATTTGTTTACCTGTTGCGTTGAACGGTATAGAGATTACATGATCTCCCACAATTTCCTTTCCATTCACAATGTGTAGACATACTTCCCTCATGATGTTTAACGCTTTGCTTTTTTCTTTCCAAATATATAAGAAAAAAATACTATTTCAGTTGCGGTAACATAAAATGTAGGACAGACAACAGAATAGCCAATGTTATGGTTGTCTTGCTATATGCAGTTTCTCATTCTGTACCCATCATTTGGAGTTTTGTTCTGAAGAAAAAGATGAACAGTAATCAGTATTCAGAAAGAAAGCAAATGCTTATTTTGCATTCTTTCAATTTTAAATAACCCATTATTTCAATAGTAGTGCTTGAGATTATTTAAAAATTTTATAGGTTAGCAAATTCCTACATCGGTTTCCCTTAAGTAATTTTTAGGCTGACAGCTTTTTCAATATTCAATTATTTAAATACTTTACTATAGGAGAACGTGACATCTGTGTAGTATGAAAATTGTATTATGTTTCTGGCTTTATTGCTTTTATCTGGATATTGCTTTCACACTGTCTTAAAGGCGTGGTTATAAATGCTTTATAAAAGGTTAAGAAGTTCTGTTTAATTAAATATTTAAACGGTTATCACGTAATTAGAGAACTAGGTATGTTACATGTAACTGCAAAGCATCACCATTTTTTTCAAATATTGTTATATTCATACAGAGCTCAGATAAACTGTCTTTAACATGCTCAGAGGATCTGTTAGTTGCATGTTAACCTTTCTAAAGTATTCAGACATGCACATGCAATGTAAAATGTTGCAGTAAAACAGAGGAGATAAAGTCAGGGTAAAAACTTGTGATGAAGCACACAGGTAAGGAAGGGGCTGGGTACACAGGCTTGAATCGTCTGCTCATACAGCCACCGAAGTATGTGCTGCAATCTCATTGGTAGGGAGTGGGCTCTTCTTCCCACGTGCACCCTACTATAAAGCTGATCCAACATTCATAGTTTCCCCTGTGTTAACTGACTCTTAAAATAGGAAAACAAAGATTATTTGGAACATATTTTTCTTGTTAGGCAGAACTGATCACGAATATCAGCTTTCTTGAGGAGGTTATATAAACAGGAATTCTGCACATACATCACTTTGAAGATGACAGTGTCTGCCCAGGGAGGCATCATACCTTTTGTTCTTGAATATATTAGTTATTCTTCTCTTTATGCTTTTAAAGAGCATACAATAGTGTATGTGATCCTTACATCTGTATTCTTATTTTGTGGAGATAATTACCTGACGCTGTTACAGCAACGAAACTGAGTATGTTTTAAGTTTGGATAGATTTACTTTAAAAGCTGCATTTTGGTCATGCATTCTACTACTGATTCTAACTATATATCAGTTTTTATTTAACAATATTAGAAGTTTGATACAAGTTTTGCCTCTGTTGCTTGTACTTCCAATACCTCACAACATAGATGTGAGTATAGTATCAAATAATTTTGTGATGGCAAATTGCATTTTCATTAAGTTACCATAGTTATCCAGTTCACAGTCATGTTTCCTTCTTTTAAGAATACCAAGCTGTTTTCTGGATATTTTTAATAATATTGGCAAACAGCGATATATACGTGTGTGTGTGTATGTACTGAGTTACAAACTACAAATAAAATGCCAAGGATAAATTGTTGAATAGCTCCAACTGAAGTTTCATAAATTTGTGAAAGTCTAGAAGAGAAACCTGGTCACTTAAATATATAAAGGAAAAATATTTAGGTCTACAAGATCTAAATTATGTAATTTCAACAATAAAATTTAGTGATTTTTTTTCAGTATGATGCCGAGTAAAACTGTCACATTTTAATCTCATTTCCATACTGTCATTCATTTCTGACAGCTGATATGTTTGAACCTGTAAATTAAATAATTTTAATAAAGAGAGGCAGGTAAGAAGCACAGAACAAGAAAAAAATTAATGTTGATTCTATAGTGTCTTTGATTTTACTTAATTCAACCATAGCTTTTCTATTCATGTGTTGATTGCAGAGGTATTACAGGTTTTTCTGTTATCTGCTCCACTTCAGATTATAGGTATTTACCTGTAGCATCAGTATATTGGTTGGTTTCTAGGCTATTCATTTGCAAAGCACTTTGAGGGATGTTGAATGTGAAAATTGTAATATGAAGCTAAATACTATTATGCTTTTAAATGACTCATGAAGACGCCTCCACTTAAAAGTATTTGTATGTATACACAAGTTTGGGTGTGTTTATACATACCCATTAAATGGAGACATTTGTATGAGACATTTTAAAGGCTGAACAGAATTTGAGTTTATATAGCATTCACCAAGTTTAACTATCACAAATAAATAAATTATGATGCATGGTGGCAACAGAGGCTTTAGAGACAAATGCTATTAGGAAAGGATGTTGTCTGAAGTGTTATAACATCGTGTTACGAAAAATACCATGTGATTTTTGCTTTTTCTTAGGCTACTGACTGTTCACTAAAGGGACTGGAATATAATATCTTACGTGAAAGGTGGTGCCTCTTCCATTCTAGAATTCATTTTCCCAAGAGTCTTTGATGGGGAGGGAGCACTAGGCTCTGATGTGGTACATTAATTTGTCTCAGTATATTCACTCTTACTGGCCTACAGTTAGGAGCTGGTGTCCTGTCATAGTAGTGGAAGTAATGTCAGGGTATATTTTCATAAGTGCATTATTTTGGATTGTGATATATCAGATTCCACAAAGTAAACCTGACAGTACATTTCTTAAGGTGAAAACTAGGGTAAGGGAGTACATATTCCATAATCCCTTGTTAATACAAGTAGCTGTTCAGAGAACCCAATTTAAGAAAGACAATTAAGTCTGTGTCTGTTTAGGATGCCACTTAGGAGTTGACTAATATGATCCATATACACTGGTGTGGATTTAAGAAGCTCTCTGCTAAATAAAGTACTCTTTTTTTTTTTTTTTCTTTCCCGAGATGCAGTGCAAGATATTAGTCTCTCTTTACTCTAGAGCCTACACTGTTACTGAGTAAAACAGAGGGTAAACCATATTGTCTTTGGCAGTTTTTTAAATCTGATCGTCTTTCCTAATATTGTTCTTTGTTTTACCTTGACTGATTTGTTTTCTTTTATGTAATGAAGCCATTTGTGAGGGACTCTTGACAAAGTTGCTTTGTTGAACACCACAAAGTGGTTGCATTTCCCTGCCAGATCAAATTAATTTAAGTCATAGTTTGTTATAACTATACTTTTTGAAATATTGTAACAAATTTTTGCTTCATATTTTGCCTTATGTTTCTTATCTGCTTTGTCTCAGTACATAGATTCTTACTGTCTACAGAAAATATAGTTATAAACTGAGTTTTGAGATTCCCTGGCCACAGCTTCAAAGTAGATGCTCTGAAGTAGATGTTGCACTTGTTGCCTTATAGTTCCCATTGTCACTTACTAAATGACAGATATTCTCAAAACGCATGTCCTCTGCTAGCCGAGTCAGAGGTGGCAGACTGGGCAACACCTTCACCCACAAAAGTAGTCTCTTTTTCAGTTCTGTTTTGTACATAATGTCTTACGAACCACTGAAAACTTTGACAACAGCATGAAATATGATGAGACTTGTATGGAATTAGAGATGCACCTTTAAAATTACTTCACCAAAAGGTAAACACTTCAAAATAATAACATTTAGTCTCACAGAGAACATGTTAAGGATCTGGGGGATGGAACTGCATAATAAAAAAGAATTATGGTAGATAGGGAAATGATAGTATTGAAATCTCTTGGTTTAAAATACTTATCTAGAAAAATATAAATTAAACATAAGCCTCTGCTTCAACTTTCCTGGCATTGATGGAAATAGCCCTGGTTTTGGTCTTTGTCAGAGAAATAAAGCTGCATGATTCACTGAAGGGATGGCTCAATGAACAGGCATGACAGGCTTGATTCCTCAATATCTTTCATGTTGCATTCCAGCAGTAAGTATTTCTTCCTACAGAAATTTTCTTCAGTTTTGGTTCATCCTAGCCTCTCTGGGAGCATAAAGCAGGAAAAAAGCTGGCTTAACCTTGATTGGTGACTCTCATGCTCTCAAAGATAGTACTGTCTTCTGGGGGAAGAGCAAGCGTTGGGCCAGGCAGTGAGTCCACCTACCATGTTGCTGCCCTGCTCACTGCATATCTGCTGGTAAAGGTCCTTGCGGGAGCTGCGGTTGGTATGATTAAAGGAAGCCATAAAACTGTGGGTTTCCTTGGAAATGGACCAACAGCTAGCAGAATGGCCTGGGTCTAACCCTTTTCTTTCACGTGGCAGACTTGGTCAGAACAAATTCTCTTATGAAATTTTTGCTGTCTGATATATGCTTGGTAGGACTAATATAGGGAAATGAAGAATTAATTAAGCACTACTTAATATTAACATGTAAACTTAATGAAGATTCACCTGACTGTAAGGTGTGGCCTTGGGGTGATTTGTGTCCTACCAGTCTTCCACTTTCTTAACACCTGTCTTTCCTCTTTCTTAATTTATAAGCTATATTTTAGGTCAAACATTTGACCTTCCCATCATGTATATTCTCTCTCTAACCACTCATAAACATGAGGTAACCAACTTCAGACCTCAAGCTGTTCTTATGGCCCACTCTCAGAAGAATTTTCGCACACAAGAGTACAGATGAATGAGAAAACAGGTCTGTGAATGCATCTAAGTAAGGCCACTGTGTGACTCAAAAGAATATGATGTTTCACTTAATGTCTAGGTTAATAGAAATAGGTATCTCAGCCCAGTGCAGAAGACCTACAGTGGTCACTTAAACTAGGCAGAAAGAAATAGATAGGAGAGTGCCTCTGTTTTTCCAATAGCTGTTTCTGAAAGATGTGTCAAGTATCTTTCTGTATTAAAAGACAGACACGTTCCATCCACTTAATGAGGATACATTTTACCTTTTGAAACTTCAGAAGTCTTTCAGATGGTGTTTTGTGTCCTGAAACCTACGTTGAACTACCCATTGAACTACTTGAACTCTGCCAACACATGAAAACTGGGTGCTCTCACCAGCCACAAGGTTGCCCAAAATATGTTATTGACTGCAAATACAGATGGATTTCTGGTGTACATAAGTGGGTGTGTATAAACAGGTGTGAGGTCTATAGGAAATGTACCATATAAAAATATGCTATTCATTCTCTGTTTTTTTTATGATAGCATGATATCAGTTTCCAGTGATAGGAGCAGAGACTAATTCTGTCCACTTAAAAACCAGTATATGTAATTGAGAAAAAAACAAACAAAATTTTGCTAATATTGGGTTCTGAGAACTTATCCAGGTAGTTGAGGCAAAACCAATTAATTTCTCAGGTCAATGTAATTATTATTTCTACAGTGTTTAACTCAACAACAAAGTTCTCAGTGTCATTTGCTTGTCTGTGACAGAGAGAGAAGGTGATTAAAGAATAGATTGTAGCTTTTTTGTCCTGTTTTTCTAAGTTTTGTGATAAGCAGTTATGTTGATTTCTGTAAGCCCTTCTCTAATTTATCAGTGTCCCCTTTACACTGAGAAAATCCATTTTTATTCATTACTAGATCAAATAGAAATCAGGAATAACACCTGATCAGTGGCCTGCATAGAATCCTAATGGCTAAAAGGTAAACAATGTCTAGCTACCCTTAAGAAGGGTAGAAAGGAGGACCCTGGGAACTACCGACCTGTAAGCTTCGCCTCTGTGCCTTGGAAGCTCATGGAACAGATCCTCCTAGTAGACAAAATAAGGCACATGGAGGACAGGGAAGTAATTCAGAACAGCCAGCGTGGCTTTACCACCTCTTGATACATCAGAGGGATGAGATGCCATCCAGAGGGGCAGGGACATCCCCATGTGAACCTCATGAGGTTAAACAAGGCTAAGTGCATATGAATAGAGACTGGGGGAAGACATACTGGAGAGCAGCTCTCTGGAAAAGACCTGGAGGTACCAGTGGATGAAAGCTGGCCATGAGCTGCCAATGCACAGTTGCATCCCAGATGGCCAACCACATCCTGGGCTGCATCAAAAGGAGTGTGGCCAGCAGACTGAGAGAGGTGATTCTGCCCCTCTGTTCTGCCCTGGTGAGACCTCACCTGGAGTACTGCGTTCAGCTCTGGAGCCCCCAACACAAGAAGGGTGTGAACCTGTTGGAGTGTGTCCAGAGGAGGGCAACAAAAATGATCAGAGGGCTGGAGCACCTCTCTTGTGAAGACAGGCTGAGGGATTTAGGGCTGTTCAGCCTGAAGAAGAGAAGACTATGGGAGGGGAACCTTACAGCAACCTTCC
This sequence comes from Apus apus, assembly GCF_020740795.1. Lineage (NCBI taxonomy): Eukaryota > Metazoa > Chordata > Aves > Apodiformes > Apodidae > Apus > Apus apus. The sequence goes on from NC_067283.1 coordinate 76,966,075, forward strand.
AGTACATGAAAGGGGCCTGCCTATAAGAAGGCTGGGGAAGACCTGTTCCCTAGGGCATGTAATGATAGGCCAAGAGACAGTGGTTTTAAGCTAGAAAAGTGTAGACTTAGGTTGCACATTAGGAAAAAGTTTTGTAATATGAACTTGGTGGATCACTGAAAAAGGTTACCTAGAGAGGTGGTGAAGGCCCCGTCCCTGGAGACATTCAAGGTCAGGCTTGATGGGGCTTTGAGCAACCTGGTCTAGTTAGAAATGTCCCTGCTTATTGTAGGGGGGTTGGACAAAGTGATCTTTAGAATTCCCTTCCAACCCAATGCATTCTATGATTCTGTAATTCTATAAAAGTTGGTATACTATTTAAGTTCTAAACATAATCATACAAAATCACCAGATATACCAGAAATACAAGTGTAAGACAGACTTCAAAGTTACAGAAGCATCTGATAAGAGTACCTTGCTCAGGTGTCTTTAACATTCAGCAAAAGATGTATATGGTTCATGGGGACTTCATTATTGTGCACAGGAAAGCACTGTGCACTGGATTTGGCTCCCAAGTCAGTAGAGTGAACAGAGTTGTTTAATCATGAATATGAATGTCTTCCTTGAAGCCGTGACTGGAGGAAAAAACTTGCCTACCCTTATACTCAGGCTCTTGTCAGTAAAAGCAGTATGCTCTAGTGAATTTCAGTCCATCAGGGACCTGAGAAAGTATGAAGGAGATAAATATGTATTTTGAGTATATCAAAGCAAAGTATGCCCCAACAAAGAAAACAGCAAAATACCATGTATGACAACATTTAGTAATGTATTCTGGTACACCTTTAGAAATTTAATCAAAGTTACTCTGTGTGAATACCCTGGAATTCATGAGAAGTGCAAGATGGACTCCCTTAAAACACCTAAGGTATACTCAGAACAGCTAATAATGGTCATGCAGGAAGTAGTCATAGATAATTTTAAATTTTTCAAGGTGAAGGTGAAGGAAGGGGAAGAAAATAATCTGCCCATCCCAAAAGCAAATAAAACTGCTTTCAGTTAAAGTTACCAATTTCTCCACTATTTAGCAAGTTCTGCTGCTTATACTCCTCCGAAATTACCCATGCATTTCCAGGAGAGTGTCTCTTCCTCTCAACTGATAAGCCCTTTACTACCTTTGTCAGGCAAAACTAGTTTATAACAATTTGCTTAATAGACCAACTTATTTACTCTCCTTTTTGCAAAGAACAGCTACAAGCTTTATAGGTGTCAAGAGAGAAGGAAAACATTTTTATTTTTTACAAATAAATAATTATTTTTTTAAGGTTTATTTTAGGAAAATTTAGGAGGAAAATTATTCCTTCTTCATATATGAGTCAGCAGTCTTAAAGTATGGTATCCATAATACCTTGTTGCACCCACAATTAAAGCTGCCAGGAGGCAGTAAAAAAGGGGGAAATTCTTTGAAAGATTTGTCTTAATTGGTTCTGAAGCTCAGTCCTATTATCTAAACTGAACAGTGAAAAACTGGTATTAACACCTGGATTTATGTCTGTGCAAAATCCAGAGTTCCTGAAGTAGCGATTAAATGGCTTAAAGTTGAAAATCTCCTAAGCTGAATTCTGAAGCTCTTTTGTGAAGGGTAATGTTAATTTGTCATGTAGTGCTGATTCAAATTAACTGAAAATGCATTAATTTTCAGTCTCAAAGTCTTAACATCTTGCACTATAAAATTTGTGCTGAATGAAACATTTTGAAATTAGTGATTTTTTTATTCCTTCTTTAAGGCAAAACTTAAATTGAGACACATAAAAATACCCTTCTATATATGTGTAAATAAGTGTGTTTCAGTGGGAAGTTCTAAAATAAGTCTTGTCTAAACTTTAGGTTTTAGCTTCTTTCCTACCTATTCTTTAAGAGCATACTTACAATTTCAGTTATACTCAGACTGCATGTTCTAACAGAATACAAGTCCTTGGAGCATTAACAAATCTCTCAGCTTTTAAATAGACTATGACCTATTCATTTACAGGGCTACTTCAATAAAGCAATAGCTAACTTAGGTTAATGATGGATCATGGTGTGATTTGATTTGCAGAGTGCAGACTTGCCCATTATCCCCTAATGTTTGTATGGGTCATGTTATCACATCCAAATAATGAGTCATGCCAGCCCTTGTTCCTGGAGATATCACAGTGATTACAGGAAAACTCAGCATGCTAGTACACAAAGCCTTTAGGGTTCTGTTGACTGCTGTTGAATTATTGTTTTTGGCTAGAGTATGATAAAGCAGGAAAGGCTCAGGTTTCTCTGTGACTGTGACACCTTCCTCTTGTGGTTCAGTTGGCCATCTGGCTGAGCAGACAGGCTGGACATTAGCAGAAATCAGATCTGTCTCTCTGTGACTTTTACTACTTGCCTTTTTCTTTTTTTGATAGTGAAAGTTAGCTGACCCTGACCTGCTCTGAGAGATTATTTGCAAGTTGAGTGCCTTGTGATTTATTTATTTTTTTTATCTCATCTTGAGAGTGTAACATGAAGATGGAGCAATTTCCAACAGAAAGAAAACATGTCAAGACTTTTGTACTAACTGTAGTTATCACACAGGAGACACTCACCTGGGTAGTCACATTGAGAAGGGAAAAAAAAAGGATGTTTTCTAGTTGTAAATACACTGCAGTACCAACATAATAATTTCATTTTCCAGTGCTGCCACACTGTCTGAAGGATTGTCCTCACTTAGGCACAGCAGTTCAAAACATTTTGAGTGCTAGGATAAGAGGTGAAATTTCAAATGTGCTTGTAAATCCTTGCAGAATGCTCTTAGGGTTTATGTTTATTTCTCATTTTTGGGGGTGATCTGGGTTTTCGTGCCTACCACTGCATTTATACTTGGTGATCATCAGGCTGCTCACGGGTCCAGCTGCTGAAAAACACCAAATCTCTTTAAATGCTTCTAATAAAACTGTCATAAACCTCACTAGCCCTAAACCTTCCTGAACATAAACCACTCCTAGTTAATAAATACTACATATAAGCAAAAACATGAATGGGCAGAGGGATAGTTTCCTTATATTTTCTTATAGAAAGAGGTAAGACCTAGGGAAATAGAAAAAAAAAAAATAGCGTCTTAGTTTGTTGTCAACTAACCTAGTAAGGAATAAATCTCAACAAGAAGTAAAGCTGTTGTTCAATGAATTGATTTTGTTAAAGCTGTATTCAAAGATTCTCCAGCAGCTTCTGTCACTAGGGAGAGAGAATAGTTGTACATGGTTCAAGAACACTTTTCTAAGGAAAGCCACTGATACTGAAAAGTCCAAATGAAAAGCACCTGTTAATGTTGTTTCCCCCCCTTCTCTGCTTCTAGACAATGACAAATGTAGTGCACTCAACAGTGTCAAGTGGTGATTAAATATTTTACAATATGATTTTTTTAACCCTTTCAACTTATTTTCTCACCCACCCACACATAGAAACTACATTTCTTAAATAGTTGGAACAATATAGAGGAGGTTGGTTGCTTAAATCAAACATAAGAATTATAATTGTATGTGATTAAAATAATATTGCTGTGGTGTCATGCTGACCATGGAATATGGGAAAAAAAATAGGAACTTACAATAAATTAATAAAGCCGTTTAATTACCTTACAGTAGATTTGGCTTTCGGTATATAAGACTTATTCTGCTCTAAAACCATTGTACAAGGACCTCAAAACTGTAAGCAGATTTCCAACCTACACTAGATTTCCCAGCTGCTTAGTGGTATATATTCACAATGAAATACTGATTTTTTTTTTAATTATTATTTTTTTAAAAATGCTTGCTACATTAGAACTCTGAGAAGTTTTGCGTATTTTAATTTTGCTGAGAGTTGCAGCAAATTTGGGAATCAGAAATCCCTTGTCATAGTTCCCTGACACATGAACAGAAAGAGATTTTCTTCCTTTTCCCTTCCCTTGCATCAACAATATAATGACTTTTGAGGATCAATATTCTATTCCTGTGTTTGGAAGCTTAAAATAACGTAATCTTATTTCTCTGAAGTGTTTTCCTCCTTAAGCACATAGGGCCTACTGAAATTTGAAGGAATATTCAAGCTCACCATTTGCCAAGACCAAAATCCAGGATCTTGCTCTCTCTTTCCCAGCTCCCATTTCCAGTGATAAATGTATAAAAAAATTCTGGTGTTTTGATCATATCAAAGTAACATTCAGAATTGGTTCATATTCTGAGTACAAGGACCCATCTTTCAAACTCTGCAGACTAATACCAGGGAATGTGAACTATGGGCATTTTTTGCAAGCAAAGCAAAGATTGTCTGTCATTCAAACCATAACCATAGTTTTAACTATTAACTAATAATTTTACAGCGGAGTAATTTTTGTAACGAAGCATAAAAGCTTAACAATTCAAGATTTCAATGTTTGTGTCAGTTCTCATGGTTGTAGATTAAGTTCTCTGTCAAGTATAACAAAAACTTTTTTATTTCATTTCTATTTAATCTTCAATATGTAAATATAATTTGACATATCTGTATCACTATGTCCTTATTTTATTTGCATTGAAAAAGGTGCAGTGAAAAAGATGGCTTAAAAGAAATTGGTGGTTCCATTATTATTTTTTTCATGAAGACTAGTGGAATCCATCCCTAGAAAGAAGAAATGGTATGTGTCAGAATGACAAAATATCTACATAGGAATTTTTGAAGTATTTTATTTATTTGCTATCTGAAAATATGTGGTGAGAATACATGCTGAAGTCATTATTCTTTTTAACATATTTGAAAGGATAGTTAGGGTTCTTGTTAGTGTCTAAATATTTTAAAAGGAAAAAGGAGATCCTCAAAGGAATTTAGAGCCATAACATCCTTCTGTTGCATTCTAATTCTCAAGTAGGAGCTAAGTGCTCAGATTTCCTTCCCCCACAAAATGCCTTATGGCCTTGGTGGCCTTTCTGTTTCAGAAGTCTTGATCTGTGTAACAGCATGCAAAGTCCAGTAAGTAGGGGCAGATAGAAGTCCCATTAAAAAAAAAGGAAGAGTCTGTAAATCTTTAACTCCCCTTATCATGTGACATCAAGGAACTTTTCCAACTGAGCATTTTGGCTAAAATTGTGTTTTGTATTTTGGCCTTTTTTTTTTTTCCTGAAAAACTGAAAGTTTTCAAAAGTAAATCCCTAGATTTTGAACATTCCTAAACTAACCTATTTATTACTTCCTAGCTCCACGTTTTCTGCATAAGATTTAAGCCCCCAAAGTATGTTTTATCTGTTGCTTGTGAACTTCATAATGTGGAAAGTTGTGTTTATCCATCTTCTTTATAGAGATTTTCACCTCTTAATTTATTCATCACTCGGTTTGTTCTATCAATTCTTTGCTTTGGATCAAGACTTAAAGAAGGACAAACGATACCACAGAATAAATTGTAGGCATTTAAGAGCTCAAGAGAATTATTAGGCTGTAGTTGTTGTCTGACAACCTAAATAATTATCTTAACATCAAGCTCTGACCCGCTTCCACACCTAGTGGAAACACTGCATGCTGTTACAGCACTCTTTTAATAGCTACAGCTGATTTTTTTCCATCTTTCTTTGAGGACATTTATCAGATACTTTAATGTTGGTACCTTATGATTTCCTGACAGCTGGCCATAAAACTTGATAAATGCTTCTGCCAAAAAAGCAACACGTGGGTTCCAAAAAAAGTTTGCAAATTCTAATAATGTAGATTATTTGATTGATGCACAGTATGCAATTTAATTACAAAAATAAATGAGGAAGAGGAAATTTGTCACTTCCCCATTCATTATTCCTTAATTATACTACAACTAATCAGAGTTTCTGATTGGCTAAACTAATAGCAGATATAATTTACTGCACTGCCGTTGCACTCAGAAAAAAAGGAAAGCATGAATGATCTCTTACTGCCAAAACAGCACAAAAGAGCAAGGAAACAAGGTGAACCTTAAAATATTGTAAACATTACTCTGTCTGCAATCTGTCAAATTAGTAATTTTTTACAACAAATGAAATGCTTCTCCTGTGAAATGACATAGTACATTTTTTCAATATGCAATATTTGTGTATATTCTGTTTCTGAGTATCAGAGTAGGTCAATATTGCACCTGAGACCAAGGCATTTATTTTTGTTTTGGCTTGTGTAAATGCATTCTGTGTACTTTGCTTAACGTCAAAACAGGTGAAATGGGCCAAATTGATGGTGATAACAACATAGCTCTGAGATTGTTATAGCTTCATTGCCAAATCTAAATGTGGAGTACAAAATTTAATTTAGGTGTTTTTTTCCTAAAAAGCAATTATATTTTATCAGTCTGGTTATGCTGTGGTGTCTGTTGTGTGCTTCTGCCTACCTGCATTGCTGGTTTACATGTATTAGGGGAAGAACAGAGGACAAAGATATAAACTTTCCTTATTATGTATTTGTACATACTCTTTTCTTGCAAGGGTGGCATCAAATTTACTTATATCCCCATGATAACTTCATACACATATAAAAAGAGTATATGTATTTGTATATGGGAATCTGATAACTTGGAGCAAACATGAAAGGTATCTATGGTGCAGGGGTTGTAAAATTCTCATTAGTCAAAGTTAGTTCTTCTGAGACACTGTCATTGCTTCAAGAGGTTTTGTATGCTCAGGATGGAGGAAAACTGAGAGAGGAAGACAGATGTCAAAGCAGAATTTAGCACAATGGTTAAGGAATACTTTTGGGATGTAAAAAAATAAACTTTAAATCTCTATATGTCTTGGCTTCAACATAGCTATCATTTTAAGTAATTAACTTCAATTCCATACTATTATAACTAGAGTCTCTCCAAGGAAGTTATTTAAATTTTTATAAAACTTTGAATGATGGTTAGTGGGGACAGGAATTATAAATGACTCAGTAGTGGGCAGACTATTTAGCCATGCTTTCAGAGGCAGGTTGGATAACTATTCTGAGTTGGGCCGAGCAGCGTCTTTAAACCTTGGTCTTCCTAAATCTCAGACGAGCTACCTTCTGTGCTATTAGCTGGTCTAAAATTTATATTCAGACTTCTTACAGATGGTTTAATATTGTCTGTGAGGAGTGGGAACATTTGAAGTGTGAAAATGTAATGGAAAAAAGTTACATTTTAATAATCTCTTAATGCAACTTTTTTTTTTTTTTTTTTTTTTTTAATATTCTAATCTAGGGGATATATTTTGGCTGCATTTATTTCCTCCTCTAATAATGTTGATTCAAAATGGTTCAAGAGAAAGGCAGACAATGAGAAATAGGTAGCTGTGAAGAAAGATCCAGTGTGTTCAATCTGTCTCACAGTGCAAAAACTCTTGAAGTTATGGCTAAAATACAAGTAAATAATGAAAAAGTGCTTATGTCTTTGTAATGCAGCTGCACACAAGAGCAGTTTATGTGCCTGACTGAGAGCTTAAGCAACAAGCTTCAGAGTAATTTTTATTTCCTTTGATTCTATGGCTGGTAATTAAGCACATGCAGCATGTTAGACTGAGTCATGTACAGCCACCTTTGCTTCATATTGTTTCAAATTGCATATAAACCCCAACCTATTGTCAAGGAGAAATCACTGAAAACACCACAAAACTGTGTACTTGCCTCTGTTTATTTCTGCAGTAAGATTGCTTCTTGTGTTGTTTTTTTTTTTTAGGCAGAGCTTATCCGTGATGTGCAGGGCATCTTCTTTATGTGTGTATGCATGTGTGTGGCCCCAACACCCCGACAGTGTCCATATTATCCCTTCTTCTAGGCTTTTAATTTTTTTTTGTACTTCCTTTTGCATTTTTTATTTTCTTTTAATTATTTCTACCTCTTTTGTTCTTTCCGTATCTTCCCTTCTCTCATTCCAAAGAGGTAACATACTTCAGTAATATTACTGTATTAGATTTAAGGAGCCTTCATTCCAAGAAAGCTGGGTCACATCTGCAGTAAACAACAGTTCTCAAATGCATCAAACACAGAGAAAGAAGCCTGAGGCTTTATTAAGCTCAAGAAAAGCTGGAATATTTTTCTAGTTACCTGCATTATATTTGTACCTTAACAGATGTCTCAGTGTCCTGCTATTTGATTGCACCTCTATTTTTTCTTCTCTATTTTGTAGAAATGCATGTTGCACCATGGAATTGAGGATGTGGAGACACACTCAATAACTCTGCATCTTTGTCTGTAAATAGAAGAGAATCTCCCTATAGTATGTTGCTGTCTTTGAGAAAATTACTTAGAGGAGCAAGGTGGGAACTCCTAGATATATGTAAACAATGTAACTGGTTTTCTGCAGAGGTTCTTACAGAATTTTGTTGTGCAGAGCTGAATCCTAATGCAGGTGACTGTTTAAACATTACATATTATGATGTTTCCTTTGCTACAAAAGCAGTAGTACTTCATTAACAATTCTTCTTGTTGTAGGGGCACTTGAATAACTAGGCAACCAGAATAGGTGAAATAAAACAGCCTGTGATCTAGACTCTTCACATGCTTTTTAAAAGGTACAGAATTAGTTTTATTACATTTGTCCACTTCAAGCACCTCCTGTCAGATCTTTTCAAGACTTGCAGCAAGGGCTTTTACAAAATATTTTTAAGGAAAACTCATGTGATTGACATTTCCACACAGATTCAGACATCTCAGCAATCTTTAAAAAAATGTGCAATATTTTATTTGTTTAAGTATTTAACATCTATCAGACACACAGGCTGTACATTTATCCTGTTTGATGGTAACCTACGAATACTCTCCAGGTGCTAGTCTCTCTCCTGACAAACTAAAACAATAGCTTTGCAAGTGATTTCATCTGCCTGCATCCTTTGAAATATGCTAAGTGAGAACCAGTAGCCTTGGAAAAGGGCTAACTATTTCAGTGCCTGACATGGTTATATCCAGTGCAGCTGTACTCTTAATAATGTGAAAACCCTGTCTGTAAGCAGGGCTACAGAGCCACCAAGAATCTCCCACGTCACTGTACTGAGACTGTGACTATCACAGCAGGTGGATTACAAGAAGGTCTGTGGCCTTCTCAGCCAAGTAAATCTGGACCAAATAGTGCATAGCTTATGAATGGTTCCAGTATGTTGACTGCTTCATTGTTTCATGGTTTAGTTTACGTGAACAAAAAAAAGCGGTAACACTAAGTAGGATGGGGCAAGAAGGCTTTAAATAGGGAAGGTAGAGGAGTAGAATCTACTTTTGAGTGCTTGGCTATGTGAATGGAGAAGTAAGTTGGCAAGTTTAAAATTACTAATTTTTTATTTAGCATTTTTATGTTAATTAACAGTTCAGGCAGATATTTCAATGGAGTTTCTCCCTGAGGAAGACTATCCTTACTCTGGTTTTGCCTGAATCCTAGTTTTCTGATTGTGGCTTGATCATGATATGGGATATGTTTATATTTTTACCTGTATAATATTTCATTTGCTTATATGGATATAACCTATGGACAATAACTTCAAACATAAGATGTGATTCAGTCAGAGAAAGAAGGAGTATGCTTTTATTGGTCATATTTTAAAAAAAGCTGGAAAATATTTTCCCAAATACATATGACTCTATGTGGAATCAAATTAAATGTGTAAAGCTGTATCTAATAGTTCCATCTGGCATAATTACTCTTAACATAATTACTCTTACTATTTTTCCATATGCTGAAAATCAGATTTTGTCCAGTTTCAGTTTAATCGGAAGACTACATCTGATTAACTTCCTTGTGTCTATGAGCTCTTCTGTAGTGGAGCCCCCATGACACCAAACGAAAAATATCTATCCGAGCCAGCTGCCACTTGCTATGTCTTCTTATACACTGGATAAGGGATAATAAATAAGCAGTTAGGGATAATAAAGCTGCAGGGTGGGGTGATAGGACCACATAGATGTGCATGTTGTGTTCTTTATGTGGCCTGATTTTATTTAAAATCTTATTTATACAACATAAGAAGTAAAGAAAAAGAAAGCAATACAGACAAGATATGAACATGGATGGATACAGATGATACTACTTTACAGAGTATATAATAGAAAGCTAAAAGGATAGAAACCCATAGCACTGATATCATTAGCAATTGGTTTGCTACTAGGTATAGTATCTTATGTCATGTATCTAAATTTCCTAGATCATGTTCTTTCTGAAAATTTGTGTAGTTAGCAGGATCCTAAATCAAGATTAGCGACATCTTTGTACCTGCAGGTGAAGTGAAAGAAGAGATGCCACAGAGGTCTCCCAGTGTCTGAAGAATGTTTTAATAGTAAATTTGACATGTAGAAAAGTAGCCTCAACAATTTCCCCTTTCTAGTTCCCAAAATAATTTCCCTGTTAACTTAAGGTTTTAATGCAACTTTGGTTCATCACAATCTTTAAACAGTAAAAAAATGCATCACAGTCTTAAAGATACCTCCACGGTGGCTCTGTCTGCTCTTGATAAATTGAAAGAGTACTGATTTTGTCCTCTGAGACCCAAAGATTGTGTTGCTCTAAGTATTCTTTTAGAAGTGAATGTCTTACAGCACCTCTAGGGAGACCTATCTTCGTAACTTCAAAATTTGGATAACATAATGTCCTATGAAACAAAATATTTTATTTGAAAAGAAAAGTTTGGCATATGAAAAGGAAATATAATGTTCTCTCTGTAGAAAAAAAATTAGCCATCCAGTAATCTTTTTATTGTTTAAATAACTGCAACATTAATGATTTTAAGAACTTAAGCGACAGTAATACAAACTCAATGTAATTTTTATGCCTTTACCTTCTTCCCTAATGAATTCAAATTCCTGCCATGAAATCAGTGTTGATCCTTAAAAAACTGTGCTTAGATTCCTTAGAAAATGAGGTTTATGCATAAATTTGGTTTCTGTATATCCACCTATGTGTTTACTTAAGTTTGAGCCTATCTAGCATCTTGAACAGAGAGACAGTAATTAAAAAAAAATAATTATTTTTTTCACAGCAGGGAAAAAAAAAAGATAAGATTTATAGGCAGCATGCCATCTTCAAGTCGAGTTATTGGGCCTTCCAACAGCTAAGACCTTGTTCTTTTAGGCTTGTCCAAAAGCTGAGAGCAGCCAGCTGATTGTTCAGTTTACACTGAGTCTGAAGCAACCACAGCTCATGTTGTTTCCTGCCTGTCTGGGTAAGGGGCCAAGCAAAAGTGTATTAGGTCACAGATAAGTTCAGAAAAGGAGTATTCCATAGTGGTTGTTACATAGTAGAAAGGGAATGCATAGATCAGTCACAATGACAAATCCACCAAGCTTCAAACTGTAAATTCAGAAATTTGAGGAAAAACACAGAAGAGGTACTATGAATACTTCCTTATACTTTTCTGTACCTGTAATTATCATAGTTATTTCCACCTTCTCTTGCTTACTGGAGCTTCTAATTCCCACAAAACCCAGTTTCCATACTAAGAAATTTTTGTTTTCATTTCACATTGATTTCATTCATTACACATTGAATTTTATTAGATCTTCCTAATTCCTAAAGAAGCATTATCAATTTTCTCTGCAAGGAATACATTTAAGGTCACCTTCTTTATTCCATACTTGGTTTTTTAATCTTATAGGTGATAATTATCCTCTGTGCAACGGAATAAGGCTTTTACAGGTAATTCAGTATGTGTTGCCATCCAAATGTGGAGGTAATTAAAGTAACTTTCTTAGTATAATTTTTATTAGCAGTAAGCACACTGAAATTCTCTTTGGTACTTCTTATCAAATTTGGTACAATATTCTTTTTTCTATAAGGGGCCACGTGCTGACAAAGAGAGGTAGCAGTGAAGCAGAGCAGTTGGTACGTCAGCTAGAGAGTAACTGAGCTGGTGCTTCTGCAGACGTAACATTTCATTTAGCAAATACTATACCACACCTATCCTCAAAACAGTATTTGGATGTGTGCCCCTTGAAACTTTACACCTGAAAGGGCAGTGGTGGAATAAAGACTGGCAGAGATTATAACAAACAAACAAACAAGAGTTCTACTTCTACAAAAGTTCCTGTTCTCTTAGCTTATGCGAGAATGTGAACCTCAGTGAGCAGAATAAATGGAAAGTGGAGAATACTGTCAGTACTTCATTATCTTTCTCAGTCTTTAATTTGTGTTCAAGTCATTCTAATGGTTAAATTATCTTGCTAGGTTTTTTAGCTGTAATGTTGACTATTTGGATTTAATTATCAGTTATTATGGAACTACTTGTAGAGAGGACTAAGATGCATTTTACTGCTGTGAACAGTAACCTCTGCAGACATTAACTTAGTACATTTGTACAATATTGTCTCTGGTAAAACCGACCAGTTTTAGCAAGAAATCACAGTGAAACAATTATAATAAAAGCATTTCAAGACAATTTACCTCAAACTAATGCTTTCTAAAAATCATCAGGTCAGAAAGCAAACCACATGAATGAAACTGGTAGCTGCTGTTCATGCATTGGGCATAAATATATTAGATAAAATCCTTTTCTTACATTGCTTAATTAGCTTCTACACATCTTCACCAGTAGATGCAGTTTGTTGTATGGATTCATATGTCTACAGTTGTCTTTTTCACCCATTTAAGAGTACTTAAAATGCAGTTAATTGGTAGGGTAAGTATCCAGTTATTTATCAGGCCCTGCATTGATGATATGTGCTAACCCTGGTATTTAGTGTTTCAGTATTTAAAAATTATTATATTTCAGTATTTATTATTTAGATTAGCATTATTTGAAGTCATGGCTTGGATGACTGAAAGCAGACTTTGATTCTATTTATTTTCGTTAGCTGTACAGTAGTGTCAGCAGACGGTTTTAAGAAAGTAAGGTTTAAATTTTGGGCAGCACAAATGACAGCAAAACCAATCTGAGGTAATTCTTACTTCGAAAATTACTTAAAAATTAAAAGTACAAATCTTCATAAGACAAGCAAATGAGGCTGTGTTTTACTATGTTTTTTTACTGCAGTTTCCCCAAAGAAATTTTCTCTGTTATGGTGGGTCATCCACTAGCCCTTACAGTAAAGCCCATAAATAAATAAATGAATCTACAAAACAAGGAAGATTACTTTGAGGAGACAATATAAAGAGTTTTTTGAGCTCGGTTTAAATCTGACTTTCCTACAGAGGTAGCAAAAGCAAGATACAATGTCTATGTACACTTTTAATAAGATGTTAAAACACCTGAATGTGTCTGCCTCTCAGAGTTACACATCTCGCTTCCCCAGGTTCTCCTTAGAAACACACCAAAGAGAAGGGATAATTACACTACAAAACTGTCTAAAACACTTGATATACAATTTTTCATACAGCAATACATGTCACTTAATTCACTGATACTTGCACACATGGTTCTATATCCACATCTTTGAATCGCACTTTTTTCTATGTTCAGATTGCTCATTTGTGCCACCTGAACACTGATAACTCATTTATTCAGTACTATTTTCAATTTGTTATATTTTCTCCTTTTGACGTATTTTGTAGAACTTTCCTGTAGCTTTTTCTTAACATAAGCAATATTTTCCCTCCTTTCCCAATATCTCTGTCTGGTTTTCCACCACATATGGCAGTGCTTCCTGTTGTTCGATGTGGTGTATGTAGTTCAAGATGTATTCGTATGTAGGACAGTGACCAGACAACCTGGTAGACCTCAAGGAAAGAGAAAGTAAGGAGGGATTATCCAATAATGAAAAAGAAAATGAGCAAGGAAAGCAGGAAAAAAAATGTTTCTTCAACTGAAGAAATTATTGAAGACTGTTTTGGGACAATGGCACTGTTTTCACTGTCACAGATTCTTGGCAGGACCCGTCCTAGTTTCGAGCAGCGTGAAGTGTCGGAATTTGTAGTTGGTGTGAAATTATGCTCTGGTATCAGCAAATAAAAAAATTGAGTTCAGATAATTCCCAAAGACTTTTCTGTAATGCCACAGTGAATTGCAGACCTAAAGTCTATGTAGTATTAAAAGAAAACCCTTTAGTAGGATGTTTTTTGTTTTACGTAGTAATTCTGATCACGTATCTAAATACTGGTTTAAAAAGAGTGATCATATTAAGAACGAGCAATGACATTTAAAAAGAATCCTATAAATTTCAAGGAAGAGACAATCTTGGGAAAGCATTTATCTCCTGTTAACTGTTACAATAAAAAATAAAATTAAAAAATCCTAAAATGGAAAATAATTAAAATGAGCTGATTTGTTTTATGCATGTTTAAAGTGCGAAAAGTATCAGGGCTTTTGGGAGACTGGCCAAATTGATAGGATATTTTAATTAGAATAATATAATGGCATGGCCAAAATCCATTTCTGTGCTTAAGAGACTCTTTTCCATACTTGCGTAACAAAACCTTTCCTTTGGCAGAAAATGCTGGTTTCGGTTGGGTTTTATACAATGTTATGTTTGTTTGTTTGTTTTCAAACACTGCTGTATTTCAACAAGGAATTTATTGGGAAACTATGCCAGCTGTAGGATAGCTTATGACTTTGAGTCATAAGCTGTGTGTAGATGTTTGAGGATATGCAGGAATCAGAATCTCAAGGTTTAGTAAATAGCAAAACCTGACTCAGGGAAGGCTTGATGCAGTGTTGAAGGGTGGAGGTGGGAGAATATTCTCAGGAAATGTCACTCACTTCTTGCCATGTTCTTCCACTCCTCCCCCAGATACACTTTGTTGATCACTGGAAGAGACCAGATACTGATGTAGGTGGTTATTTTATTTGACCTGACTGTGTTCTCCAAAGTAACTACTCCCACAATTTCCCAGTCCTCCTATAATAAGGGAACTGCTGACCTATATTATTGCAACAAACCAATCTTTTGTACACAAGTCAGCCTCTCAGGGACCTTCTTAAAGACTTTTTAACATTCACAGATTTTCTTGAGGTTGACTTAAAAATTCCTCATTAATAAGACATGCTATAAAATCACAAGAACCTGGAGAATCAGACCTGGGAGTATCCAGACCTTTTGGAATGAAGTATGAATAAAATTAAAATTGACCTATATCTCCATACAAAACCAGAATTGCTTGAAAATTAGAAATATTTAATAGAAAGAATTATAATTAAAGCATCTGCACTTTCTAGTTGAAGATAAAATTCAGTTTTGCTTCCTGTAATTGACATCAGTCTTGCTGACAGTATTTTGACTTGAATGAAAGTAGAAAACTGTAAACTTCTTACCAGCTTGTTTATCAAATGTTCTAAAGTAATTTCTCCTCAAGTTGGCAATTTTGGAGCTTCATGTCCGGCCAGTCCAAATCAACATGCCCATCCTATTTGTGCTAATAATAGCTTATATATTGTTGGAGGTTGAAGATGCCTGAATTTCACTGAGAATCTCTCAGGTAAATAAACTATTGCGTGTTTATCAAGATTATTCTGAGAAGGCTTTGGAAGTGTTTTGCCTGGTTAGGTTTACTGCTTCTTTGTCTTCATCTTCATAATGACTGTTTCTTCACTGTGCCACATTGTAAAGTAGCAAGAATAATTTGTTTGAAGTAGGTTTGTTAGGTTCTTTTATTTTGGAATAACACATCAGAATTTTTACTATTGCCACTGATGACCTCCTGGTTAAACAGAACTGGAGGTGGAATTCACTGAAATGTTTCAGCGTTAATGACATTTGGGGTATGTTATTTCTAATAAAAAAGTGATTATCAATTTTTTGTTTACCTTCTCAGTTATATGCACTGCTAATATCAGTGGATTAAGTTGACTGTACTAGTAATTCATCCTGAGATATGCATTGTGCAAAGTAAGTTTACATCTTTTTGAATTCTGTAAATCTGTCTTTTTGAAATAAGAATAACATTGTGAAAACTAACAGCAGCCACTGAAGGAAACAAA
The DNA here is from genome assembly GCF_020740795.1 of Apus apus. NCBI lineage: Eukaryota > Metazoa > Chordata > Aves > Apodiformes > Apodidae > Apus > Apus apus. Next base: position 76,981,875 of record NC_067283.1, read on the forward strand.
AATATAGAAATTAAAATAAATACTATAAAACTCATTTTTTCTAATTAGAGTAAGGACAGTTTGATTTTTAAAACCTAAAAAAAGACATAAAGTTAAGATTAACTTGCATGGGTTCTTTCAGTAGGTTTAATTGGCAATAAAATAATAATAAAAAAGTTAAACTTTCAAATATTTATTACTTTAATTTTGTTTGGTTCCTTGCTTAGAAACGTATGTCTCTGCTCTCTGCCTTCCTTCTAATGACAGCTGGATCTTAGGTATTTCAGAGGTCATGGTTGAGGTAGAGTGCCCTGCAATAGTGTTATAGGACTATTTTGAACCAGAAAATCCATTAATGAAGTACACATTTTTAATTCTAGCCACACATGAAGTATGTGTATCCTGTTAAGGAAAGACTTGAAAAGTGTACAAAAGAAAAGGACCTTTGTTCTGTGGTTTTAATATTCAGTGTATCTTCTTAATCTAGTAGCATTTGAGTAGATTTTGACATTCACTTGAGGGACTACACCTTATGAAATGATACTGCAGTTTGTATAGTCTTCACACAAAGTACAACAAATGTAGGCTATACTGAAAACTTAGTGTCAGACTTCATAAATTAATGCTTTTCTACAACTAGGAAGAACTAAAGATCGACTCAGATCTCTATAGACATCTACATAGGGAAAACAGGAGGAACAGTAACAACTTCTGTGTATTTTTCAACATACAGATGAGAACAAAATCTAATCAGGTCCCCTTAACAGTCAATTATGTACTGACCATTTATTAGTTTCAAAAGAAATTATACATAATGTGAACTTTCCAGCCTTAAAATAAAAGACAGAGAAAATTAAGTATATGCTGAATTATTCACTTAAAGCTGTATCATGGAAGTGCTGATACAAAGTAACATGATCTGTATATGTCTGCTGATATATTCATAAACAAAACTGGTTCAAATTGACTATATGAAGAAATGTCAAAGGTGTCTGATGTAATTAAACATTATACCTTAAAAAAGGTCTGTTGGAAGGGATTTCTTTATAGCACAGTAAAGTGAAGCTAATTTCCTCTTGATGAACAAGAGGAGATAAGCCCCATTTTACCCTTGTTTTCAAAGATAGCATGACTTCCTCCAAGGCAAAGATCTGTCTGAATCATAGTCTGTCTTGTTTTATGTCACCATCTTATCTGTTTTTTTTTGTTTGATATGTCTTTGTCTTCTCTTTTCTACATCACTTAAGTTTGTGATACACTATTTTATCTCTCTTGTAATTTAAGTTCAAGCTTCTCTTATATGCTCTTCCTTACAAGATCAAGCTTAACAATGGATACTGTGATTAATGTGCCAATTGTGCTTGCTCTTTTACAGCACGTAGTTGCACCAGTGCTTATGGCATGAAAGGTCAGTGATACCTGAACCGAAACATTGATTAAAGTGCTGAAAATCATCTCTGGACAGAGATGTGTCCTCTTAAAATCAAGAGAACAGGCTGTTATTAAGCTGACCTCTTCTATTCTTGAACTGAAATATTTGTTAACCCCCTAACACTTAAAACTAGGTTGTTTTAGGTTAAAACTTAGATTTAAAGAAACAAATACAGAGTGAATTCTCTAAGAACATGTCTGGTAGACAATCCATTTAATAAATAATAGTAAGACAGAATTGTGTGAAGGTGGTCTCTTCAGACAAAAGAACTATCTGGACTAAGATTGTTATACTATGTTGCATTGCATTTTAGCACATTTACATGCTACAGAAATGGAATCTGTGTCCTTTACAGTAATCATGAAGGTGACGACTTTCTTTTCGCCTGGGATTCTGAGAAAATCATCATAAGATCTCTGAGAGTACTATCTGTTTAATGCTTTCAGAAGGCAAGTTCTCAGATTCAAATTTTCAGTAAAGATTCAGATATGACCAAAAAATTAGGGTTATGTAGGTATCAAGAGAATCAAAGCAGTCATTTTGGTGTTTTTTTCCCCTCTGGAATTAAAACTGCTGGGGGAAGAATTATTTTACTGTCTTCCTAATTCTTTCCCTGTTGAACTGTGGAAAACCAGTGTATGGACAGTAATTTTCTGTGTTACATCTACATTTACCAGTTTAGTTTAGGATATTTTTTTATTATTTTTTGTGAAATCTCCTGAAAAACAGTATACCCTTTTAATTATTTGGCATAGAGGTAATTTTAGCAATGCTATAAAAATTCAGCAACTTGCATTAACTTCCTTAGGTTTCTTAGGACTGCTTGGTTAGAACTCTGTACTTTCACTGATTTTTTAGTTATTGTTTTTTTTGGTTTTTTTTTCCCCACTAACATTTACTGTGTTTTTATGTTGTTTTTCTGTTTAGAACATATGCTGTAAATTGCAATGTTGGAAGGCCACAGAGATATTGTTTTCTCATGTAATACTCTCCTGGTTGCCATATTTTCTTTCTTAATTTTCTGTTTGTTTGTTTTGTTTGTTTTGTTTGTTTTTTTCCTTACTTTTCAATAGCTGTATTCTCTAGTGATATTCTCCATCTTAATGTATCATTTGTGCTTGTTTTTATATGTAGAGTATGCTGAGTCTTTTGATAAAAGCTTTAAACCATAGATTTTTTAAAGTGATTAATTCACGCTAGCTTATTAAAGCTGAACATTTTTTTTAAGGATGAATGTATGGATCAATTCTGTTAGAAAAAAAATTCCCAGGTCCATGGTCTGTCAGGAAGGCAGGTTGTCATACATCTAAAATGATGACAAAGCTGTAGAATCAGTCTCATTCTCTGTCTGACCTACTGATTATGCATATATTAGAATCAAAATTGTTTGAAATTCATACTGCCATGAAGAGGTATAGAAAAGTATTTTATTATTCCTAAGAAAATATTTGCAATTTTGACTTTTCTCTCATGATGCTTCAGTTAATACATCTTTCAAAAAATACGTGGAGAGAGACCTGTTCTTCTGAACAACTTTCAGCATACTGGTTGCAATATAAATATGGGGTGAGAGATGCTGGTAGAATAGCTAGTAGGATTTAGGAATCCTTAGTGCTCCACTGACTGTGTCAGTCACCAAAATATTTATACTTCAGTCTTTTACAAAATCTTGAGCATTTTTCTGAAATGAGATGACTCTTGCTTACATTTTTCTAGTATTCTTTCTTGGTTTCTTCTGGTTCTTTAAACATTTTACAAATCCCCACATTCTCCAGAAATGGCACCTAAATATTTATAGTAAATATGTCATCAAGTTCTTTTTCTTGCCATCACTTCTTGACTTCTATTGAATACCAGTAATAAATAGTACAGCTGGCTTCACTAACATCTTTCACCAAGATTCATGAAGTTAGCACTTAAGTTATTTTTATTCACATATGCTCACCTGTCTGTCTGCCAGGAAGAGTTATATTCATACAGTGCATACAAGAGCCCTGTAGTAAAATTAATGCTAAATTCTACTGGAACTCCCTTCAGAAAGGAACATTCCAGAGGCAATGATACAGCACAGTGACTCCTTAGCATAGGAACTTTGACTTTCTGCCTCAGCTGGAAGTTTCAGAAAGCTTCAGCTGTAAATTTAATCTCAGTAGAAAGCCCAGTGAGAAAGGGGGAAATAATAGAAAACTTCACCGCAAATCAAAATCATCCTTAGTCTGGGCAAAGACTAGAGAAAATGTGCTAATAAACACCATCTCTTCCTTCCTGATACTTGTTAATACAATGATCCAGAGACGGGACTTCCCAAAAAGTAGTGGGAGAAAGCTTTCTCCACAGTGGTGCAACAGCCAATTTAAATGTTGGCCTCAAAAATAAGAGGGCTCTTCCAGCAGCTATTGATACCAGCACTGCTGTGGTACAGCCTTAGGGGCAGTGGGGAGGTGGCTAAGAAACCTTTTAAAATTGTAGTGAATAGATTTTTAGACATGAAGGACAGAAAGAACTAATCTGATCAGCTGGTCTGATCTGAGTTCACAAGCAACATGGAGTGAAGGACTTGGACTGATTAATTAGTATTATAAATCGTATACCATTTTTTATTTACAAGTTCCTGGTTTGGATAGTTCTCTGCAATGCTTGGCTTATGTATCCAGTGGCTAATTTACTGCTACTGTGAAAACAAATGTATGCTTCATTTGAAGGCTACATTCAGCTAACATTAGCTTCTAGACATTGGCTGTTTTGTTGTTGTTGTTTGTCTTTTTTGAAAACTTTGTCTGCTAGAACAAACACACAGATATTCTTGTATTTTAGCACTGCGGCTAGAAATACACTAAATGTTTAAAACTTTTTAATGAGAAGGACAAAGGAAAGTTCAATGACTGTGTAAAATGCCTGAAAATCAAATGGGAAATGGAAAACCAAAACAGATTTTGTGTTGGATTTGAGGCATATAGTTGTAGTTGCATCTTATCCTTTACTGCCATGGACTAGATCTGTCAAAATTAACAAGATGACATTTTTAAAGACACTAAACCAAGAGACAAACTTTAGACTTGTAGCATAGCTTTCCTCTTGCCCTTCTTCAGGCTTGAGTGTGTTCTCCATGAGAATACTGTGGGAGACTGTGTTGAAGGCCTTCCCAAAGTCCAGATAGACAGTGTCCACAGCTCTTTCCTCATCCACCAGGTACATCACCTGATCATAGAAGGACATCAGGTTGGTCAAATAGGACCTGCCTTTCCTGAACCCACACTGGCTGGGCCAGATCCCATGTCTGTTCTGCACTTGCCATGAGTTCACTCAAGATGAGCTTCTCCATGATTTTCCCTGGTACTGAGGTCAGACTGAGTGGCCTGTAGTTCTCAGGATCTTTCTTTGGGCCCTTCTTGTAGATGGGAGTCACACTGGCAAGCCTCCAGTCAATTGGGACCTCCCTTGTTATCTAGGAATGTTGATATATGATAGAGAGAGGCTTGGCGATCTCCTCTGCCAGCTCTCTCAGTATTCTTGGGTGAATGCCATCTGGCCTCATAGACTTTTTAATGTCTAGGTGCTGCGACAGCTCTCGGACTGCATCCTCATGGATTATGGGGAGGTTATTCTGCTCTCCAATCTTAAATTTCTTCTCAGGAGGTTGAACACCCTGAGGGCAGCTGGTCTGACTAATAAAGATGGAGGTTAAGAAGGCATTAAGTATTTCAGCCTTTTCTTTATCCTTGGTTGCCATGCCCCCCTTCTCATGCAAGAAGGGATGGAGATTCTCCTTGGTTCTCTTTTTGCTGTTGATGTATTTGTAAAATCTTTTTTTATTGTCCTTTATGGTACTCGCCAAATTGAGCTCCAGCTGGACTTTTGCCTTTCTATTTTTTTCTCTGTACGTTCTCATAAGCTCCCTGTACTTATCTTGGGTTGCCCGTCCTTCCTTCCAGAGGTGGTAAGCTCTTTTTCTCCCTGAGTTCCAGCAAAAGCTCCCCGTTCAGCCAGGCTGGTTGTCTTCTCCAACAGTTTGTTTTACAACACACAGGGACAGCCTGCTCCTGTGTTTTTAAAACTTCCTTCTTGAAGAGCATCCAGCCTTCCTGGACCCCTTTGCCCCTCAAAAGTGACTCTCATGGGACTGTCTTAACCAGTGTTCTAAACAGGCCAATCTCTGCCCTCTGAAAGTCCATAGTGAAGGTTTGGGTGACCCCTCTCCTTATTTCACTAAGTATCGAGAATTTAACTATTTCATGGTTGCTAAGCCTGACATGGCCTCTGACCTCCACATCCCCCACCACTCCCTCCCTGTTAGTGAACAGCAGGTCCAGCAAGGCACCTCCCCTGGTAGGCTCACTTACCAGCTGTGTCAGGAAGTTATCTTCCACACACTAGAAGAACCTCCTAGCCTGCCTGCTTGTGGTTGAATTATTGTTGCAGCAGATGTCTTGTAGGTTAAAGTCCCCCACCAGAACCAGGGCTGGTGATTTTGAGACTTCTGCCAGCCACCTGAAAAATGTTTCATCTGCCTCCTTATCCTGGTTGGGCGGCCTGTAGCAGACTCCCAACAGGATATCTGCCTTATTTGGCTTCCTCCTCATCTTGACCCGTAAATGCTCCACACTGTCATCACTATCATTGAGCTCTATACAGTCAAATCACTCCTTGATGTATAGAGCCACCCCTCCTCCCCTCTCTCCTTGCCTATCCCTTCTGAAGAGATTGTAGCCATCTATTGAAGCATTCCAGTCCTGGGTTCCTTCCCACCATGTTTCTGTGGTGGCAATTAGGTCGTAGTTACCTTGCTGGACAAGGGCTTCCAGCTCTTCCTGTTTGTTTCCTATGCTGCATGCATTAGTGTAAATGCACTTGAGCTGGGTTATTAACTTCCTCCTTGACATGGGCACACCACCCCTAGGCTCATTTCTAGTAGGCCTGGCTTTACCTCCCACCCCCTTCCAACCTAGTTTAAAGCCCAATCAATGAGCCCCACCAACTCCCGTATGAGAATTCTTCTCCCCTTTGGAGACAACTGAACTCTGTCTGTCCTCAGCAGGCCCGGTGTCACATGAATGTTCCCATTATCAAAGAAACTAAAATTCAGCTTGTGGCACCAGCCCCTGAGCCACATGTTAAGCAGCTGCATCTTTCTATTTCCCTCAGTGTTCAAGGTAGTTTCCCCTGCCACTGACAGGATTGAGGAAAACACTACCTGTGCTCCTGATCCTTCAACCAGTCGCCCCCGTGCCTTATAGTCCTTAATTGCTTGGGCACTTCTGTCCTCAACCTCATCACTTCCAACCTGGATGACTATTAAGGGATAATAATCAGAGGGCTGTACCAGGTTAGGGAGTTCCTTGGTAACATCTTTGACCCAGACCCCAGGTTGGCAGCAGATTCCCCTGTGGGATGGGTCTGGTTGGCAAATGGATCTCTCTGTTCCCCTCAGAAGGGAGTCACCTACAATGATTATTCTCCTTTTTTTTTTTTTTTTGGTAACATTAGTAGTCTTAATGCATGGGGGTGGCTGAGTTCCTTTGGGCAGTCCTCTGGATGGACCTTCATCTACTTCCTCTTTTGCCTGCTAGTTCCAGAGCTCCATACCTGTTGTGCAAGTGCAAGTGGTATGGTGAGGGAGGCTGGGAAGGGGTTCATCTGCCCTCCCGAGCTTGGATCTGCTTCCACTCCTCCTTGTCTCATCTTAGATGAAAGTCTTCTTCTAGCATGTAAAATATTAGCAGTGTTTTGTTTTCTTTTATGAAGTGACTTGTAGTCCTACATAGATTTGGAATATTATAAAATCAAACCCATAAAATGTGGTCTCAACCATGAAATTAATGTTTTTGCATGTCTTTTACAAAAGCATTAGGTCTAAAAGACTTTATATAAGAGAATACTGTGTAGTTTCAGCAAACCTGTCTGTAATTTTTCATTTTCTTTTACCAAGTATAAAATTAATGCTCTTTTCTGAAGTTGAACTTAGCTGCACAGTATTCACTTCCCATTTAGATCATCAGTACTTGTGTTGTTATATTATTCCTTTACTCTTTCCTCCCGCATCTCTCCCATTAGTTACAGTTAGGGACAGGATGCATTGACTCTAGTCTCTGTCTCTCAGGCTTTGGTATTCATACAGCCCTGGTTATTATAGTTTTATCTATTTACAGTCTCTAATGAATTCATAGAACATTCCCCCAAAGTACAGAGGAAGTACTGCTGTTCGCATGTTATAGGCGAGTGGTGAAGCATCACAAAAGAAGTGATGTATTTTGAAAGATAATTAGTTTTATTTTTTCTGTTTTCTTTTGCATTACATGTCTTTCAACATTTAGATCTCCTGAAGTCAAGAATCAAATAAAACCCTCCTAATTCTCTGTGACTATTGTTCCTTAATGACTGGCTGGGAATTTGAATAACATAAAAACTGATGTAACTGGAGACCCAAGCTAGTTTGATAAAGTCTTGCCCAATTATTTCAGTTCTCCTCATGAGTCTGGCACAGTCGCTGCCTGCCTGAGAGGAAATGAGAGTCATCAGTAGACAGAACTCCCTATCTGTGCAACAGTATCAGGGCTTAAGGTGCCTTGACTTTAAATTGCACCTTTTCAGGCCACGTATTTCCTTATATACTCCTTTTGTATTTAGACCTTTGTTGTCTTAATGAACTTAGATCTTCTAATGCTTTAATGGTGACATTGACCTTAGCCAGAGCCTCTTTTCCCTATTTCCTTTTTTTTTTAAGGAAAAAAAACCTAAATATATATATATATATGTATATAACTAATAAAAATAATATTAGAATTTGAGTGAAATTCTGCTCATTAGTGCACGCGTGACTGCTGAGGAGATGTTTTACACTGTTAAGGAGATGTTTTACTAAATCTTTTAGACCTTGCAAAGTTGTGCTTCTGAATACTTTTAACAACCAAGAAGTACATTTTTTTCCCCAAGATGAAATAGGACTGTGGTGACATATTTCAAGTTGGTGACCTTTGGGACCTTGTCTTTCTCTATATTTACCTGGAATACTGTGTTTGGATTCACCACATCATACTAATTTTTTTACTCTAAGAAAAGAATTGTTACAAGCTGAGGTACTGAAAATAAATTACTTCTCCCACTAAACCCTGGTGCTTTGAATCCCAAATGAGTGTCTAAACTTTAAGTCTATATTTCCTCTTTACTTTCACATTCTAGTTTTCCTAGCTCTACCTATTGAAAGTGAATTAAGGTGAATTATAAAGGTTTTAATTAAAAAAAGCATGCAAGTGGAAAAATATATGTGTAAGTGTTGTCTTAAAATACTTCTGCTGTGAGAATCTGATTCTCTAGTACATCTTAAGTAGTCTCTGATGTAAAAATGAAAAGAATGAAAGAAAAAAATGAATTTGAAATGAAAGTCAAATCTTATGTTTCTGATACAACTTATTTTGAAGAAAAAATGTGTACCCAGTATTTTTCATCTATTCAAGGACTAGTAGTTGTCTTATTTAGTTAAGTTATAACTGATTAGTTTTCAATTAATGTAACTTCAGTAAGATCTTTTTTTGGGGAAATTTTTTCAGAAATATTTGCACTATAGATACCTTTTTATACGTTCAGTTCATCCTTACACAGTACAAAAGGACCTGCTTTTATTTTGATTGGTAGCATCCAGCTTTCATTCTGACTATAATTTATTACCTTTCTAGCAAGAATAAGAGAGGCTAAAAAATATTTGTTACCCTGAAATGTAGTCCAAGTGCCTTAGGGAAACCTGATTATCTGTATGATATAAGAAGAAGTTGGACTGAAATGATTGTTTTAGAGAGTTAAATGACTAAATGGGGAGGGGTGAGATTCCTGTGTGTGCTGTTGGGAGAGCATGCAAGCTGCTATGCCTGGCCTATGAGCTATAAACTACTTCCCACTAAGCCTGAGGATGATATCTTTATTTTCAGTAATAACAAGGGTTGCAAAATGTTCAGTTTCTGTTTATGAATCTTACTGCACTTGTATGAGAATTCTCAAAATCACATTTTGATTGTTCTATCCATACATTTAAACTGAAACTCTTCTTAAATGATCAAATAATGTAAAAAAAAAAAAAATCAGATTCCTACACAATTTATAGAGTATATAATTAGTTTAACCAGGCATATCTTTTTCCCCATAGAGTTTTATCTTTTATATTAATTAAATTTTATTTTATTGGAGGAATTAATTTTGTTGCTACAAAGGGCCCTATTTATGCAATATAAAGGCAGTTTTCTGGGTTGTTTAAGGAAATACCAAGGGCTTCTTTGGTATGTTTAGGAGAAGTGAACATTATCAGTTTCAATGCCTTGCGTTTGGTACAGTTAACATACGTGAATCATTGTGGTGTTCACATAGTTAAGTAGTATCTCCTAGTGTTGCAGAATGGCTTGAGCAGGGCCATGGGCCCCTGCTATCTCCTCGAGAGGCCTTGAGAGTGTAGCACAAACAGCAGCTGTACAAGCAATCTCTTTTTTTAGCCTAACACAAGTATAAACAATCTCTGTTAGCTTAAACTAACTCAAGGACAAGGTAGAGAAGTAGAATGATAGAAAACAAGGAAGAACCCTGGAACTCAGATGTGTGTTACTATCCAGTAAAATCACTGCAAGTAGTTGCCGTCCAGTGAAATCACTACAAGTAGTTACTATCCAATGAATTCACTACATGTAGGTTTGGAAAAGGGTATAAAAGTAACACTGTGTATTCAATAAATCGAAGCTTGCTTTATCAATCACATTGATTCTGGACTGCTTGCTTCCCTCGCCGCCGGCATCCTAGCATTTTCAATGCTATGCCCTTTTTCAAGCCACTTTATGAGAACCCAGACTGTGTTGGAGATCAGTCTGCTGCACAAGCTACTAGTAGATAAAGCAAATTGATATGTCTTACCTGAAATAAGCCATTATCTTTCATGTTCATTTGTATTTATGTCCACAGACATTATAGCTATGGGTATCAACACTGAATCTACTCAGAGAAGTCAGTTATTCCAGAAGCAAAAAGAGAGAGTGGCGAGGAAAATCAGTGCCACCAAGCATAGCAATCTGCTTATATAGTTCATGTCAGCAAAGCACTTGTCTTTGGGTATTTATGTATCAGTTAATTTAAAGCAAGCACTTTGGAGTTTTGCTGAATTTAGACTTCAGAAACTAGGGCGAGCGTAACAGCTATCTTACCTATTGCCTTTGACTCAGAATCACTTCCTAGTTTAAAAAAAATATTTTTTCGCCTTTGGGAATCATTTTTATGGAGGGTAATAATTACAAAAAGCTGCTAATGTTTGTAGGAACATTGTAATTGTAGAATTGGCAGTACTGTGGGCTTTTGAAATTGGGAAAAAAAATATATAACCTACATGTATGCAAGAGCACAGGATAGAGAACACTACCAGGTGTAATTTTGAGAAACGAGATTTGCATAAGGTCTGGGTTCACAATGTTTGCAGATGTTGTGGCAAGGGAAAAATAAATTATTTAGACATGCCAAGGTGAGGAGAGAACCCACATTTATATCAGAATGCAAAACATAACGGACAGAAACCCAACCAAGGAAAACAAGGAGCCCTTTTAGGGTGATAGAAATATGAAAAGAGAAGTACGGTAATGGCTAAGGAAGAAAAAGGCACTGAAAAGAAGGAAGTTAAAGTGAGTGGGAAACAGTTATATAAATACAGAATCTAGATAGAATAAGGGATTTCTGAATTTATGAGAACAACTTAAAATAGCAATGTGATACTGTGAAGAGGAAAAAAGGAAGCTAAGATGAAGATTCTGGATTCAATGGCTATTATTTAAAATAATTAGAATATGCATACATAAGAAAACCATGTCAAGATAAAAAAAATAAAATAATAATAATGACAACAATAATCCAAAATACAGATATCTCTTATTAAGTTTGAAAACACGACATTTGAAACACCAGCAGACTGTAAGTGGAATAGCCTTCAAAAAGGGAATTGGCCAGAGAATTATAAAACCAGCTCAGAATGGTAACATGTTTCTAGTAAACTGCCGTGATAAAAGGAGTGTCCTCTAGTGAGATTTCACCCATTTAATGTTTTGTCTTTTCTCAGGAATATAATAGTATTATAATGTTGGGATCTCAGGGAGCCGATTGATGAAAATCAACCACGTTAGTCAAGAGCGAGAGTTGTACTTGTTTAGGCCCATATTGAAAATCCATAAGGCCTATTGATCCAGGAGGATCTGAACTGAGTCCTTGCAAGGTGCAGAATTGTTAAAGCATTTATGATGAGCTCAGGCTTCAGCTGGCAACCTGGTGGCAGCTTTCAAACTTGAGGCTCTGGTGAAAGGCTTGGTAAGCCTATACCTGAATTACATATAAATGAATTGTCTCTCTCTGATCACATCAACAATTTCTTCAGAAATACACTAAACATTTGCATGTAAATTTACATCCATATAAACTGAGACATTGAAAAAACCCATTGAAAAGAATGGACAGAATGGTGGACAAGAAAGTTTAACAGAAGAATGGGAAGTAAAAATAATAATAATCCCTCTCCAAGGGTGGGCGTGGGAAAATACTGCACATCTAGTTTCCAAATGAGTTTAAAAACTGTGCATATAACAAAGTAATGAACTTGTTTAATGAAACAATGGTAATAGAATCTTATGTTGAATTTTCTTATTTCCAATCTAAGAATCCTAGAAGTTCAAAAATGGCACTATGAGCACATTGAATCAACTCACATAAACTGTCTACACGGAAATTATATGAATTTCCAGCACTTAAGATAGCCTGTCAAAAATAGTATACCTATTTAACACTATAAAAGGGATTTGAATTTAGATTAAGAGAAATACAATTATGCCAAGTGGAATTTTGTCTGGGGCATTCTCTGCTATGTAACTAGGAAAAGATCACTGCGAAATTTTCTGCATAGAATTGGTAGAAGTTTAGATAAATTAATTTTTTGATTCAGCATGCTGCTTCCTCAAACTCAGATGTGGGAAGTATGCTACAGTTTACAAGATGTTCTTTTGGTTGAATTACCAGCACAAGTTGTTGAATGTACCAGGGATACTTCCATCATTCAAATATTTCCTAATCAGGACTTCCTTATCTTTCAACTAGTATAAAAGGATATGGCAGCAAGCCAAGACATAAGAAATACTGAAACATACATATCCAGGAAGCACTGGATTTAGGCTTAAGAATATAGGTATACATATGCAGTGGAATTACCAACACTTGAGATAGAAAAGTAATTTCAGTATATACTTTATTAGGACACTAAGTGGTACTACTCCATATGCTTAGCTTTAATGAATAGCAGTTACAATTTATCAGTTTCTGATAAGTTGAATTTATAAGTAATTTACTTTAATAATGATGCTTAATACGTGTTTATTATGATCTGTTTAAGGAACTGGATGTAGTTCATATATTTTACTTGTTTTCAAAGTCAAGATATTTCATAAGACTTAATTGTCTTGAAATTAAAATGCCTAATGGAACTAGTATTAATCAGACTACATCTTATCTAAGTGTGTGTACATATACATGTAGGCATAGTTTATATATATATATGTACATGTAGTATGCATTTTATACATAGTGTGAAAATTTGAATGTATAAAAGCATCCATATATTATATGTATTGCATTTATTATTCTTCAAGTGCAATATGGCTATGAATTTGCCTACAGAGCATTAGCAGACATTAGATTAGCTTCCTGGTAGCAAAATTATTCTAATATTCCAAACTTGAAAAAATGTCTTCTTCTTTTTTTTTTTTTAAGTGACATGCCGGTTTCCTGCCTTAGGTAAAATTTATAGCCAAGAGCGACAACTTTTCAGTTCAGTTTATGCATAAATTTACTTGGCCTAAACCTGAACGTCAATTTCTCAGTTACCTCTTTGTTTCTCTGGGGCTATAAAGAATCCTTACCGCCTCCCTATCCTCACACAGATCAACACTCCCACCTAACTTGGTGTAATCTGCAAACTTACTGATAATAAACTCTATGTCCTTATCAAGATCATCAATGAAGATGTTAAACAGAAACAGTCCCAGCACTGAGCCCTGGGGAACACCACTTGTGACTGGCTGCCAGCTGGATTTGGCTCCATTGACCACCACTCTCTGGGCCTGATTGTCCAGCAAGTGCTTGACCCAACAGATTGTGTGCTCAGCCAGGCCATGAGCAGCCAGGTTTTTTTATGAGAGTTCTATGGTGAACCATGTCAAATGCTTTTTGGAGGTCCAGATGGACAATATCCACAGTCTTTCCCTTGTCCAATAATCAGGTCATCAGGTCATAAAAGAAGATCAGGTTTGTCAGGCAGGACCTGCCTTTCATAAACCCATACTGACTGGGCCTGATTCTCTGTTGTCCACTATACAGCTTCTAATGACACTCATGTTAATCTGCTCCATGACCTTCCCTGGTACCAAAGTCAGACTGACAGGTCTATAGTTTCCTGGATCCTCCTTTCTGCCTTCCTTATAGACGGGTGTTAAATTTGCTACCCTCCAGTCCATTGGGACCTCCCCACTTAGTCAGGACTTAAGGTAAGTAATGGAAAGTGGCCTGGTGATCATATCGGCCAACTCTTTCAACACCTCACCTACATGTACTTGTGACAATATGAAAGGGTTGAAACTCAGCAGAACATGTTTAATTTGACAATTAATATACAATTCAGGTGCATTGTATGGCCGAGTACTTTTACCAGCTGAAGTTTGTATTAATAGACTAGTAAAATATGCCCTGGAGTGTCTTAATGCTATTACCAGATGACTCTTGAAGCATCAACTAATTTATTTGAACTGTCTTTCTAAAACAATTTTTCTCTTAAGGTTACTTTTCATTACATAAAATGAGAGTTGTCTTAGCGATAAAAGGATAGAATAGGAAAAACACTTTTACTGGCATAGTATTTTTTTTTTCTATTCATTATATATTATTTTAAAAATATTTTCAGTTGTATTCCCTGTCTTGTATTATATTTGAATGTTACTGTCTTTCTCCTTTTCTTGAAGCTTACCTTGGCTTTCTCCTTTCATTGTTTTTCAGTTCTTCACATATTTGTCTTCATTCATATTAAAGTAAAATTTCTCTATCTGTTGCACAGTTTTCTCTGTTTGAAGCCATTGAATTGCTTTGATAACTGGATTTTCAATCTTTTTCTTTTTTTCTAAAGTCCATCCTTGCAAGTATTTGTAAGAGGTAGATTGAAGTCAGTGCTTATGTGTCATATACATGTGTCTTGTGCCAAGCCGTTGGTCAATAAGATTACAGCTCTAATAATTTGAGGGGTGTAAGTCTCAGTCAGCAAGATATGTCCAAACTAGTCATTCATTCATTCTGAACACTTCATTTAATTCTCCCCAGCTATTCTCTTAAAGATGTCCTTTAAGAGATATCTTAAGCTTTCCAGAACTGTGTAGGGCTTGGTTGGGGGATGTTTCATTAAAATGCCTTAAATGAAAATGGCAGTTACAGAAAGATGAAAACTCAATTCTGAACCCCATATAGACAACTTTCTACTTCTGAGTTGCCAGGCCCCTCATAGGTTGAAGAGATATGATGGTTATTTCAAGCCCCCACAGACCATATGAGCAGTGCCCTTTAAATTCTATGAAGGTCATCTGTAAAAATGTATAATGCATCTAGGAAAAATATTCCACTTAGGAAAATGTTATGCAGCAGAATTCTAGCATGTCTGACCTTTTCCTTAGTTGTGTAGATGTTCACCATACAGATACAATGAAGTGCAAAGTGACAGCTACTTAAAAATTTTCATCCTTACATACTTCAAAGAAGCATTGAATTTTTTACCATTTCTCTAGGATCAGAGTTACAAGAATTAAGACACTCCACTTTTTACAAATAGTTACAGTCCACTTCTGTTAGACAGATATGGATATTGTCACTTGCAGATAGCAGTCTAGGTATTATAGAAATGCAAAAGTTTAATACATCTACCATGCATGTCAAAAAACTTCATGATGCCATCTAAGAATTTTAGAGCCTTTTAAAGTCATGCTACAACTTTTAAGAGCTAAATTGGGAACATCTGGATGAAATCAAAAAGGAAGTTAAATGATTTCAACATGTCTTAAATGCTAATTAGATGAGCAGCCAAACTTCAAAGAAAATTGTCACCTGATTCCAGAGTCCGCCAGCTACATCAATTCTTAGTCGGCTCAGCTGCTGAGAGGCCTGCCTTTCACCAGAAAGGTAAATTATCTCTCTCTGAAGTGCTACAGTCAGGTATGAAGGGCAACTTCTCTTTGAAGTATGGCCACTAGCCCTTCTTTCTCAAGGAACTGAACTTCAAAGAGAAATATTGTTTCTTTTCCTTTTGGATGTTGAGTTCAGTAGCATATGAAACAGCTGCTCTTTATGTAGTGCGGGGGAAAATATTATTTTAAACAATATTTCTGTGCACATTAAGTTTCAGTTGGTTTCTGTGTGATAGAATTAAGATGAATAGTGATTAGGAAGAGCTACTAAAGAATTTTAATAATACATTTGCCGTGGTTTGGGCCCAACATGACAACAAAGGAACAGCCCCATGGCCCCTCACTCAGCTCCACCCCCCTCCCCCCCCCCCCCCACTCTGCGATTAGGAGGACAAAGCTCATGGGTGGAGACAAAGGACAAGGAGGGTTCTTCACTGATTAAGGTCCTGGGAAAAACAGACTCAACTTGGGGTAAAAGAATAATTTAATTTCACACTAATCAAACACACACAGAACACAGACAACACACAGAGCAGGGTTTGCATATGTTACCCCAACTCTTCCCGGGCCCAAATTACTTTGTTCCCAGTTTCTGTACCTTCTTCCCCCAGCGGCACAGGGGGACAGGGGATGGGGTTTGGAGTCAGATCACAGGCTGGTGGTTCTTGCCATGCCATCCTCCTCAGGAAGAGGGATTCCTTACAGTCCTTCCCTGCTTCCCCACTGGGTCTCTCCCATGGGAGAGAGTCCTCCACGAACTTCTCCTTCATGAGTCCTTCCCAGGAGGTCCAGAGCTGCTCCAGCCTGGGCTTCCCACAGAGTCAGGGGCTGCTTCTGGAACAGCCACCGCCCCTGGCGCCAGGGTCTTCCAAAGCTGCGCAGAGTCCACTGGCAGCAAATCCTCTGGCCACAAAATCCAAGTCCTGTGGCCAAGTTCACCACTCCTGCCGACTTCAGGGAATGTTCTGCCACATTCCTCCATGAGTGCAGAGGGACAGCTGCCATCTCGCCATGGGTTGCAGGGAAACTTCTGCTTGGGCACCTTCTGCCCCTGCTTCCTCAACAACACCAGCACCATTCTCCTTCCCCAGCACCACTCTCATCCTCCTGCACAGCTCTTCTCCCTCCTAAGTGCCTCTCTGCTCAGGTTTTATATCAGTTCTTTTGTATATTAATCGCTGAGGTGCGTCTATTGTCCCTCTAATGCATCTTTGGCAGGGATTTGGAAGCAGGGGGAGCTTCTCAGCTTCTTGCCAGAGCAACTCCTTTGGCCCTTCCCAGCTACCAAAGAACCCACCAAACCAAACCAGAACAATATTTTACAGGGTTCTTTAAAATAATTCAAATAATGGGTAAGGAAGAGATAAATTATGAAGATAGTGATTTTTTTCTTAATAGCTTTCAATTCTATTGACATGAGAGAATTATCAAAGAAACCCCAAAATCCAGTGACTGGGCATCTAGTCTTAAGTATGACATGTTTTACTCCATACCATTTTCGAGTTTGTGATAGAAATAGTAGCTAGAAGCACTCTTGAAGGCCATCCAAACTTCTGTTTTCAGCAGGACTATCACCAATAGATTGCATCAGCTGTGGTTTTGTCTTGGAAGTTGCCAATTACAGAGACTGTGTACCTCTCTAGGTGAAGTGTTCTAGAGCTGCAGTATCCTCCTAGTATAGGTTGCCTTTTTGTTTGTTTGTTTGTTTGTTATTTTTATTTTATTACCAAATATGTTCTGTGATCCTCTCAGGCTGCTAATTTTAGCCACTTCCCCTTTAACTTGGTTGTCTGCCGCTACCAGGAAGAGTTAGGCCCAGTCATTTTTGTAACTTTCCTTCAGGTACTTGTTTTTTCTTAGATTGCCCCTTTACCTTGAATTCTCCAGATTAAACAAGCTTAGCTCCCTCTGTCTCTCTTGGAGGTCATGAGCTGACCATCTTAATAACCTTCTACTTTTTCAGCAGTGAGGATCTCACAGGCAAGAGTGGATGATCTTAATGTTGCTTAAAGAATCACTGGAAGGGATATCACAAAAAGCTGATTTTTAATATAAATTTATAAAAGTGACCTGTAATGCCTTAACAGAATTTGATGTTACAGTTCACTCTATTACTGTGTGGAAGGGATGTGTATGGGTTGGGAATGGATAGGAGTGATTTACACAGGGATCAAGGGAAATGGCTGACACAGGGATAGGCGGAGATGGAGTCAGGATGGGCTGGAGCAATTAGCACAGGGATCATGGAAAAGAATGAGGAAGTCCCCCTGATGAGTCATGAGGTTCAGAGTGCTTTCTAAACACCTCAGAGAGGAGTCTGGGTGTGACTGAATCCACTCCTAGTCCCAGACTTGGTCAACAGTTTACAACTAAAGGGGTTTAAGTGTAGGGATTTCAGTGTATTGTGTTAACACATAATTATTGGTCTGCTGTGTTTTGAAATTGCAGTAAAATAAGGTTGCTTAACACTGTTATAATGAATCATAACATTAAATTATATTAATTCCTAATAACTTAATCACTAATCAAGAATCAGTTATAATCAATACAGAGATTAAAGTAAAAATCTAATGAAGTTTCTAAATTAAATTGCACACACAAACACACACAGATACAGAGGTTAAGTTGTTAAGATGTTAAATTTTGGTAGCTAATTTCACAAAAGAAATTGCATTGTTCCCCCACTGATTACCCAAAGGAGTCAAATATGCCAGCCCGATATAATTTGATTTTCTTTGTGCCTAAGGGAAGTGGCTGCCTACTTACTCTTTACATCAGATGAACCAGCTTCCTCTGTGAGAAACATGTGATGTGAGCTGCAGCTCAGTGCAATCCCAGATAGCTCTGAGGGTCCTCCTTCTTAAGACCAATACTTATAGGATCCAAGACTTTGATCAGTACTTTTCCATGATAGCTACGACTTGGTTTAGGTAATCTTTGGCTATTTTCAGAGTGGACCTGTGTTTCGAGCAAGAAGGTTCTCAGGCACATTCTGCAAGCAGAGTTTCCAGTATGGTTATGGAGTGCCCAGTTGCCCCAAATTGCTGTATTTGCACTGGGACAAGAAGGGACCCAATCACTTAGGCTTGCTGCTCCAAAAGGCCGGGTCAGAAAGTGCCAGATTGTATCAGCCTGCTGGACCTGCTGCGAAACGAGAACAATGTTGGGCCTGAGTTGTAACTAAAGCAAGAACAGTGTTCCCTGATGTTGATGTTGCAACATGGCTCAGTGAACAGCAGGGTCTGCGCCACCATGGAGGCCCAAAACTGATCACGCTATTCTAGGTGTGGCTTCATTATCACTGACTGTGGTAAATGGTCTGCTGGCTGTAGTTGTCATAATGTAATTTAATGTGCTGGTTGCTTTATTCTGTGGTGAGAGAACACTGTTGGATTATATTAAATTTTGTGTCAACTATAATATGCACTTTGTTTTCAGTTGATTTCCATGAAGCAAGAAAAGTATCTTAACTGCAGATGGTCTGATTCATACCAAGCATCCCCAATACTATATACTGCTGTGGCTGGAGAAGGAGGAGTTTGTCATTCATACAATTAGCTGGGACATGTCCATTTAGGCAAAGCTTAAGTGGTGCTCATAAGCTTCATTCCTTTGCGTGGGGGTGTTTCTTACCCATTAATAATACCCTGAAGTTGTGATGATGGAGAGAACACTAGTGTCTTCAAGACTTTATCTTTAGAACATTTTTCTGTCATGATTAAGCAATTATAATTTACACTTACAAGGAACAGACTTATATCCTTGAAGTATTTAACAGTTTTGTATGGAGTAGATGATCTGTAAAATTACATAAAATCTTTCACAATTGACCATTTTCAATTAACTTAATGGAGGGATTGTAGGAGTAACTTGAAATTTTAGTACATGCTGTAGCACATGGGACATCAATAAGGAGCTCTTGTTGAATTCAACAGATCTGGAGAGGAAGCTACAATACTGATATATACAATTGCATACGGTGCAATTGTAAGTTGAATGAATCAGTCCTACTGATTCTTTCAAGATGAATGTGATACAAAACCAAAACAGTAGCAGTACTTTTCATGACACTATGAGTTCTGGCTGACTTCTCTTATGGACATACACATTGCTCATTGAGGTAACTGCTGATAAGGGAATAGTTTCTTATCTCAAAGTCTTTAGTGTACATCATCTCTGTAAGCAGAACTGTAGAATTTCTTGGGGAACTGAAAAGATTGTAAATTCATATTTTCACCCCCTGGAGTTAACGGTTTAAATGAAAGAGATCTAGCAGCACAGTAGTTTGTTTAAACAAACAAACAAACAAGCAAGCAAGCAAACAAAAGTATTAATCAAATTAAAATTTTATTGTCCCACAGTGTACAAGAAAAAGGAAATTTAAAAAGTAGAGCTGACTTTTCTGTCAGATTCAGCTATTAAGATAAGTGTAGGGAGATAAATAGGAAGTTTATCCAGTTGTAAAAGTGTGGTGAGTTAGCCTTGGCTAACAGCCAAGTGCCAAACCAGCAGCTCATTCACTCGCATTCCTTTGCAAGATAGAGGGAGAAAATAAAATGAGAAAGTTCATGGATTTAAATAAAGATAGGGAGACTGTTTACCAGTTACTGTTATAGCAAAATATACTTCATTTGAGGGAAATTAATTTAATTTATTGTCAATTGAAATAGATTAAACTGGTGAAAAACAAAAGGCAATAATTAAAACACCTTTCCTTCCCTCTTTATCATGCTTCTCTCCTTCACTCCTAAGCCCTCCCTAAGCAGCATGGGGAGGAACTGGGGGGAGAGGAGTGTAACCGTCAGTATATAGAATTTTTTTCTCTGCTTCTTATTTCTTCTCACAATTTTTCCCTGCTCCAGAGTAGGTTCTCACCACAGGTTGCTGTATTTCTGGATAAATCTTCTCCAGCAGACTGGAACGAGCTGTTTGCAGCACAGGGGAGCCTTGATCTTTCTCCACAGCAGCCACTCCTGCAGTTTCCCTGACAAAGTAAACCTTCACACCTATACCTAGTACATAGAGAGATCCTAATTTAGCAAAGTAAAACATACCAGTTTCAGTCTAAATGATATTACTTATAGGTCAAAGCACTTGTAACACTGTGCAAGAGCTGTGAATGATAACCACTTGAAATTGAATGTATTATTTTGTTATTATTTAAGTGGAAATAACAATGCCACCATTGTTGCAAAGAGTTTGTGTTCTAACTCCATTTTTGTATGAATACTAACCGTGCACACAGTGAAATATCAGTAGAGATTTGCCCTGGAATATCCATGAACATGCAGTCATATTTCTCTGGAGTTAACCAGAACAAAAACTTCAATTTTTATTAACTTAGCATTTCATGTCAACTAGAAGGCAGATGATACCTGTTTTGAGAAAATATTTTTTAGATTATCAAAAGAGCAGGTTGACTTCGTACCAAGTAGGTGCTTTGTCTGAGCCACTTTTTTTTTACCCCAAATCTAAATAGTACAAACTTACTGTCCTTTTTCTTCTAGAAACATTTTGGCAGTTTATTGCTAAATTATCATTAAGTGCTACTGATTTTTAATTACACTTTTAGACAGTATTTGTAAGTTCTTGTTCATTATTTTGCATTTGATTGCTTTACCATTTCTGAAGGACAGGCACTAGTTTGAGGTGTTTGGCCTGGAAGTTAGATCATTACTTAGTAATGTCAACATTTTGTTCTTGATGTAGTATTTTGTAACACTTCCTTAAGTGGCTTACTGGAAAATGAAGCAATGTAATGTACAGAGATATTGTTTCTGAAGAGTCAGTACGTGGCTTGAATGTGTGTCAAGTAGCATGAAAAACAAACCAGAACAAAATAATGCTTCATAAGCTTATGCTTCCCAGGATTAACTTTATAGGACTGACCTACTGGCTCTTCACTGTCAGCAATCTTACATTGAAGCAGTCTCTGCCTCATAACAGGAAAGTTGTTTTTCAGAAGGTGTCTCTCATTAATTCTTGCTTGAAGACATATAATTAAAACCTCACAAGGTGTTCCTTCATAAAAGATGAGTATTTTTTTACATGAATATAGAACACAAATCCCTCTCCTAATACAATGGACCTTCTAACCTGGCACTCTCATAAAACCAAGATGTTGCCAAGTAAATTGGCTGCTAGCACTATCAGCGCCCTGCAGTGTTTTGTTAATTATCTTGCCATAGTGCCTGATGCAGATAGCAATCTTTCCAGAAGAGCAGGCAGATTTAAAGAGGCAGAATTAATTAAAATTGATTTGTGCTGTCTGTCATGTTGAGCTCTGCTGGGAGAATTTTTTTCCCTTCCTCTCTCTAATTCATGCTGTAGTACTACATGAAACAGATAGTCACCTCACCTTGGAGTACTAATTATGGTGAATGAATGGGATTTATCTGCCGTGATAGGCAATTCACAGGATGAGAAGACATCAACATTTACTTCATTTGACTACCACCCAGAGAGAATTTCTCTGTCTTCTGACCTTCCGGGTTCATCAATGAGGGGACTGGAAAACAAACTTCAAAATCACAGTTTTGCAACTGAGGCTGTACTTTGATTTAATATGTCAAAAGATAGAGGGCTGTAAATCTTTGTTGCAAATAAAAAATGGTGATGTAAGACTAGTGCAAGAATGAAAATAATACAAGATTATACAGAGAAATCCCAATGTGAACAGTTAATTTATTTACTAAGGATGAACTACATTAGGAAGTTCCTGTACTCTTTTATCCACCTCAAATTTTGTGTAGGATTCTTCTCATATTTATGAAACTCAAAACTCTGAACATTATAAATAACCTTGAAGAAGATGACAATGTGATGGGTTTGGTTTTTTTTTTTTGTGTGTTTTTTTTTGTCTTTGTTGTTGTGTGTGTAGTTTTTTTTAATAGAAATTTGCCTATTGTGTTGGCAAAAAATGGACATTTGTGGGAAGAATTAATGACTTTAAGTATTTAAATCAAATCAGTCACAGAATCACAGAATCACAGAATGGTAGGGGTTGGAAGGGACCTCTGGAGATCATCTGGTCCAAACCCCCTGCTAGAGCAGGATCCCCTAAAGCAGATTACACAGGAACAAGTCCAGGAGGGTTTTGAATATCTCCAGGGATGGAGACTCCACAACCCTCCTGGGTAGTTTGTTCCAGTGCTCTGTTACCATCAGAGTAAAGAACTATTTTCTTATATTTAAGTTAAACCATCTGTGTACCAGTTTGTGACTCTTGTCCCTTGTTCTGTCACTTCACACCACTGAGAATAGTCTGGACACATCCTCCTGACACCTGCCCTTTAGATACTTATAAGCATTAATGAGATCCCCCCTCAGCCTCCTTGTCTCTAAGCTGAACAGATTCAGCTCTCTCAGCCTTTCCTCATATGGTAGATGCTCAAGTTCCTTAATCATCTAAGTGGCCCTGTGCCAGACTCTCTCCAGTAGTTCCTTATCCTTCTTGAACTGGCGAGCCCAGAGCCGTAGTCCAGGCTAGATTATCAAGAAATTGCTTATTGAAAATCCGTATCTCCGTGACTTTTGTGTATGAAAGTAATTTTAATTATTTGGCAAGAGGAGATGGGGCTATGATGAAGGCATACTCCTCCTTACATTGAGCACCTTTTTCCAAAGTAATGTAAAAAGAAAAACAGATAAATATTTATTTAGAATAAGAACTAAAGTTTATTAAGTTATTGATCAGGATTTATTACTCCTAGTAGATTTTTTTAATCCTTTCCTGGATGTTTTTAACTTCAGAAAACTACCTGGGTTTCTGGTGGTTGCTATTTGGAAAGATATGTTGACCTAAATTTGGAGGTTTATAGTTTGTATTCAACATGAGAATTTGACCAGAGTATTTTAAGCAATAAATTGCTTTCAAGCAGCAACTCCTTACTGTACCAGAAGTTAAAAAAATATTTAAGGTGCCCACAACAGTGAAAAACTAAGACAGCTAAAAAAATAGGTGGCGAAAGAAATACATCATGCAAAGTGCTCACCTTGACAATGATGTATTGGACATATTTGTATAGTGAACTTGCTATCCAGCTTCATAACACATTGTTTGCTCTTGTGGCTGCCTCTTATCTTTATTCTAATGAAAGGCTTTCCTCCCTGACCTTTTTCCCAGCATAATACTATAAAAGCAATTAAACATGGAGGAAATTCTGCTCTTGAATAGCTGTGATTTCAATTGAAACAGCATGTTAGTCAGAGTTTAATATTGAAATAGAAATAATAATCAAAACTATTGGTCCTGATTCTTCTCTAATTTTTATCCACTCAGAGGGCTATAAAAAATCATGAAAGCACAAGACAAATTAGAGTGTTATTACTTTATACACATTTGTATATTTTGAATAAGATTTTTTATACAAGGTGCAAAGTGATAAAATCATCTCACTTGGATTAAGAAATAAATGTTCATTAAAATAACACATTTTTCTAAATAGTAAAAGAATATATTAATTACATTTTATGAACATGCTACTGCATGATTTTATTTTTATTTTCCAAGTATAATTAGCAAGTTTTTACATGTATAATTAGCAAGTTTTTCTTAGTTATTCTGCCCCAAAAATAATACAATCATTACAGAAGTTCTCAGTGGAAAAAACTCTGCAGTGCATTGAATCCATGCAGTCCATGTTTGGTTCTAATAAAACAAAGCTTAGATGTAAGTAATATTGCTCTACTATATATATTCTAATAACAGTGAAATTATATTTTACTGTAATCCCATTACATATTATTTGATAATTCACTCAAACTCAGTTTTTCTATCTCTAAATCAGGAAAATAATACTGAAAGGAGGAAGAGTTTGATGAATATGAATCATTACTTGCTATGGGAGATGTATTACAAAGCCTGAGATATTTTTTATTTTAGCCAAGAAATACCTGACAGTTTTTTGACCTATTGAACTTGGCTTTGTCCTGTTCTGGATCTCTTATCTTCAGCATATGTGTAGAAAGCAACAGCAATGAATAGTAATAGTTAAAATCAAAACTCTGCTTTATTGTAATTAATCTGGTGTCTAGTGATCAACTTAATGCCTCCATCTTTTATTTTTCCCCCTCTCAAACTTGCTGTTATTCTTGACAAAATAACTCTTTGATTGCAAAAAGAACCCAACGTACTAATCAAAATCCTTATGAAAAAAATGCTTACATCTACTCCAAAGATATGCTATGTTCATTTCAGTTTTTTTGCTCTTCAATGTCATACAAATTATCTAACAATTTTACCTTTTTTTTTTTTTTTTAGCTGAAGCCGTGGATAATTTGAAAGAACAAAACCTTTCAGATATCACATAAAAGAAAAAAAATAGTTTAAACATTATCTCCTGAGAATAATTCTGAAATGCCATTCATTTCAGACCCAAATTTGCTCCCAACTCACAGGATGCACGACAATATGCTTTACTGCTTGTATCTGTTCCAATAATATTACCAAGAATGATACCCAGCTTTTCTGTGATGGATTTATTTAGAAGATGTCTAGGCCATTTACAAAGATAGTCAGGAAAGGGCTGCAGGAATGATTTGTGTTCTGGGAAACATGTCAGATGGAGGTATACTACCCCTCCTACACCCTCTATTGATTTAGGCTGTTTTCTAAGAAGACATCATGTACAGCTTTCACACACTATGAATATCTAAACATAGGGAAGAGGTATTTGAAATCTGGTTTTGCTTTGAGAAAAGTCAGAATGTATATTTGTAGCTGGAATACAATTTTAAAAGTCAAATTTGACTTAAATTATGGTGTAAAGTACTAAAGTGAAGTTAATTTTCTATTCAACAATTTGCTGAGATTACTGGTGATTTCTTTCGTAGTTCGGTTGAACCTAGATGTTCTTTCTGGTAATATTACAGCTCAAATAGGAATTATAGCCTTGGTGCAGAAATTTCTGTGTGAGGTTCTACTCATGAATGCTTTAATCTAATCTCAGAATCACTGGAAAATTTAGGCTGAAAGTGACCTCAGAAGTTCTTATTATCCCATTTCCTGATCGAAGTGGAATCAGCTGTGATGGTAAAAAGTTTATTTCCGTCAATGGTAATCCAAGAAAATAATAACAATAACAATGATGATAATAATTGAGAAGCTTAGAAGTTGTATTGCCAAAGCAAATTTTTAACTGAACTTAGCCAGTCTCTGATGTTTTGTAAGTATTTTCAGAATCTCCTCAATGTTTATAAACTTCAAGAATTAGGTTTTCAAAGTCTTTTTCAAAACTAAAAAAAAAATAATTATATATATATATAAATCTTTCAGTAGTGTAGCTAAGTGTTTGGGGGTGTCTGAAACAATATTTCAATTATTGCTAAAGCCCAATGAAACCAAAAAGAAACCTCAAACAGTTAATTGACTGAATTTAACTTCACCATATAGACAAGCTGAGAAGAAATCACAGCACCATTACATTTGTTGTAGATTGCCTGGACAGAACCTCCAATTTCTAAACACTTAGCCAATGATAGCACTTAGATAATGCAAATACCATCATTTCATATTATTCAGATCAAGGCTGTAAGAAAAGGAGATTTTTATTTTCATCAACGATCTTCCAGTGACGTAAGGAATTATAAAAATCCTTCTGACTGAGTAACTTAATTGCTACTAAGGTAGAACTCAGCAGATGTAAATATCTTGATGGCAAATAACTTTAAACTACCAAGTTTCTTAAATATATTTTCTTGAACTTCTTTATTTGATTAAAACAATTCTATCTAGATTATTTAAGGAGAGAATCTAATTGTTTAAATAGGGATCAGAAAAAGATTTCACAACATGTCTACTGTTACTTTTTATCTAATACATTAAGTGTTTTCAGGTGAAAGTGATTTCCAAGTTTCTGTGTAGTCCTTGAATTATTTTTCTTTTGAGTTACAGTAAGCAGATACAAGATTTAAACAGTGGAAAAGAAATGGTATTTGTAATTATCTCAACAAGAAGCTGCAAGCTACTCAAAGAGAAGTATTGCTTAGAACTACAAACAACATCAACCAGTTTTTTCAAATTGTATAAATAGGTAATGACCCTTTAAAATCAGTGAACTTAGACTGATCTAGAACAACTAAGAATTCAGATTTCTTTATTTTTAGGAAAATACCACTGATATAACCTTATTAAAAGTATGATACTTACAGAGATCTGAGGTTAGCAGCAGTTTTTCAACCAACCTTGACAAGATTAGTTTTAAAAACCTGTGTTGGATATCTTTGCTGGGACATAGAAAAAGAAGTTAAGAATCAAAAGGGAAAGGAACGGTGTCCTTAGAGTTTCAAGTATGAGAAACTATACTGGAGTTTTTTATTCTCCAGCAGTGCTAGAAACTGAATCCAGATCTAGTGAGTAGCTTTGGAGAAATCAATGCAACCATCTATGCTTCAGTTTTCAGTCCTTGCTTCTCTTGCTCATTCACATTAATCTTTTTTGAACATGGTTTATCTCTGACAAGAAATAACAATGGTTCACGTGTAGACAGAGAATTACAATTTCTGGAATATGAAAGAACTGCTGGAGGATAGAGACATTTGATTCTTCAAAATGATCCTCAGGTGAGCATGGGCGATAATCATGAGAGCTCCCTCTCTAGGAACAGAGCATCTAAGATGAAGAAAGCAGCTTTAAAACAAAATAGTCTTGGCTAAATTTGCCTTTTTTTTTTTTTTTTAACAATTAGATTTTTTTAATATATACATTTATTATAGACAAACTTACAGTTTTTCTTGCTCTGCAGTAATGGCATCAAAGTGGAAAACAAGGTGCAACCAAGCAGTGAGCAGTTATTCCACACTGAAATCTCTCATTCACATCTTTATATGAATAGCTTTTAACTGGAGTTAGAATTATGACTGATACATACCTACATAAATTAAATATGAAGTATGTTGTTCCATATGTCAACAATTAAACTAATGTATTATAAATACATTTATAATACATCTTCTGGTCAGGATGACCTCTAAAGGTTGCTTCCAACTAATGCTATTCTGTGATTGTGTGATTCTCTGAAGTAGTTGAGAATAATTAAAAAGTAACAGGAAATTTCGCTTTAAGGAGTAAAGTTTATAGTCAATCTTATTTAGTCCTCTATGTTACCTTACATTTCAGCTACTTTATCTTAACTACATCCTGTGAAAACTAATTAAAATATGTCAATTCGCTTTAAAGAGCTATCATTAACAACAATATTAAAAAAAAAATAAAATTAGTAATTATTAGTCTTTCTGCATTCCAGAATAAATTGCATTATTTATTTTAGCTAACCAAGTTTGAGTTTATAACACTTCTTTGTGAATGTATAATCGTAACAGTCTGATGCCGAGCAGAAGAAGCTGTTAAATGGTAGGTACAATGGCTTTCAGGTATCTTACAAAAAAAAAAAAAAAAAAAATCATGCTTAGTCTTGGGCAATGCTTTTATTTAATTCCTTTACTTAGTCATGGCAGTTTGTGCTTCCCCATGCATAAAATGTACCAAAGTAGAAGGCTAATAACTCTTTAGTTATTAATAATGTTGATGAATTTTAAATTGTCAGTTATTGATGCTGATAGGTTAAAATTTTTTTCAACTAGTACAAATATTGAGAGAATCATTACTGACAGAAAACATCATTGACAGTGAGCAATCTGGGCCATTTGGAAAAAGGACTGCAAGAAATACACAGAACAATTTTTTTTTCAAAGAGTTTTGAAAAATGTATAGCTTTCTTTTCCTATATTGGTCTTCCTGGTTTTTGAGACCATAGTCCTGTGGCTTTATTTCCTTTAGACAGACAGTATCCAAAATAGCAAAGGGTAATGGTCTGAAGCACAGTTCACAGTTATAGTTCTGTGCAATAAAAAAACCCAAGCCAAACCAAACTCCCCCAAAAACTAACTTAACTTTTGGATACACATTTATAAGATAAAATAAAAATATATGAACCATTAAAGCAGTATAGAAATGTAAAACCTGACCTTCAGATCTATGCAATGGACCTCAGGGTGATAGAGCAAGTTTACAACCCAGCAAGTGGTACATTTCTCAAAGCTTTTCATGCCTCTATGTATTGAAGAGGAACTGAGATTTACCTTAAAAGAGAGGCTTATTTAATTAGCCCGAACTCTTCATTTAATTAAATGAGCCACAAAAGAAATTAACATAAGAATTATGTTCTTCCAGCATCACATCTGAGTTATCTCCTACAAATCAGTACAGGCAAAAGCAATTTTCCAATAATGCAATTTTTTTCTCTATATTGAAGTTTATTACACCAAATCATCCTGCTGCAGACAGGACCTGTGTTGATAAATTCCCCCTTCTGCAGACTTTTTGTGTTTCAATAATATTGGGTAGTAGGGTAGATATTTGAACTTTTAGATTCAGTTTCAGTTAATTCCTGTTGCTGAATATGTGAAAGCATGATGATGTAAACAGTCAACTCATGGAAACTTACAATCAGGAGCTCTTTTTACAGGCTTCTGTCTGACCTATATGACCAGGTCTGTTAGTTCACACCCTGAAGCAGGTTCAAAGTCCCACAATCAAATTGTCTTATAGAAATCAGATCCACAGAAATGAAGTGTGGGTTCTTCAGTCCTTTTTCTCTTTTATCAAAAGAAATTTACCATGAGCATCTGAGAATTTTCTGTCTGAAATCCTTCTAAAATACTCATTTAGGCATTCAATATCAGTCATTCACACTAAGGTTTAAACACAGAACTGCTGAAATGATGATGAGTGCAGTGCTCTTCAAAGACCTTCATAAAGGCCCCAAAGCTTTACCACTGCAGTGATGTGGTGCTGCCCCAATATGCATTAGCTACAACTGTCATGGCTGTTGACATGGTTATTCTGCTTGTTGCTCCACATTTAGCACTTTGCATTTTCTGCAGATTGCTTTGTTGGATAACGTAGATGTACATTTTGCTGTTTTATCATTTCGAGGGGAAAGAGGACTACCTTAAGCAGCACTGTTTATATTAGTAGTCTGTCCTTCTTCCCTCATCCATTTCAACAAAGATGTAAAGTGGTTTGACTGACTAGCTAAATGTGAGGTACCTTTGCTGTCCCTAGCAGTATTCTACAGAGGATTTGTTACTATACACAGTGTTTCTACATGCCTTGCATGCTTAAGATTTTGCAGGATAGGACTCTTAACATTCACCAGACTCTTGAATTAATGAATAAAGAGAAGGATGGTTAGAAGAGAGAAAACTTCCATTAGTTGAATTCCCTGAATATTCTTCCTGGTAAAAAATTACTGTTTTTTTTCCTACAATAACAAGGAAAATTTGTGTAAACAACTTGACTTTTAAGACAAAGCCAATTGTTGGCTTGAATTCCTAGGTATAGATATTAAGTATCCTGATTCTAAATACAACTGCATGTGAGATTATATTATTAGTTTTTCTTCTGGAGAGATGGAAGTTAAAATATTTTATGGAAACTAACTCACTTTGTTAAGAATTCCTATTGATTATATATATTGGCTCTGGACTGCTTTTTTTCCCTTTACTTGTTTCTTAAAATAAGTATTTATGCTATTATGATAGGACAATGTGAGCCACTTTTATAAAAATGCAAAATCATGTTAGAGTGAGTGTGTTATTTAAATTATTATTCTCTGATCTAAGGAAAGATTTAGTGTTTAAAGAATGTGGCTGTTAGCTCCTAAGTGGTGATTTAAAAGGTAAAATGTATTACTGAATACTACAAAAATTTTTTTATTCTTGTGTCTTACATTTTGCATTGATTACTAAACATTTTTGTTCCCCTTCTCCAAGTTTAAATACTTTGCAGCAGAAAATACAGCTGATTGTTTGTACTGAGAAATGTTCCCTAATTAGCTCTTAAAGTTATCTTCTCTGAAGGGGGTTAGGACTCTCTCACAGATCACTTGTTGCTTTATTTCCCTCATCCATCTTCTTCCAGTATCTTGACATTTTACAGTGCATTATTTTTTACACACCCTTAATTGAGGCTCTTAACCCAATCCTAGAAAGAATAGTTTACTTTTGGTTATGATCAGACAATCTCTAGGTCACCTGCCTTAGTGGTACATGAACAACTGCTATGCCATAATTCTCTTCAAGTCTGTGTCCAAAGACAATGCCACAAAGTCTTACTTTTTTTTAAAAAATGATACTTTTTTATTGGTGCTTATTAATAAAAAGACAAGGTGACCTTATTATTTTCTCTCTTTAATTTTCTTCCTTTTTTTTTTTTTTTTTTTGTTATTTTGAGACTGGAGCTACAGATAATTGGCATACTTCTTAACAGTCTCTAAAGACCAATTAACAACAGGGTGTCATGTACTCTGCCAGTCTGAGTTTCAATTAAATGTCGGCTCCAGGAGTAGCTAAACTAACATATAGCTATTGAGCAGCAGTTACACTACTGATATAGCTGAGTCCACTGCTGCGGACAAAGACTCTTGCTTCATGACAGATGGCCTAATGCTGTGGCAATTAATACATTTTTATGACTTTTAAATCTTTCTGACCTTTTGCTTTTCCCTGTTGGAATTGGTAGGGCACAGTTTTATTAGTGGAATGGAAGTATAAGGACACAATTATGTGACACCTTTTTAGTAACTCCCTTCTCATTTTTTAAAAATGATGAATGTATTATGTTGACAAGAACTGACAGCCCAACGGCAATGTACTAATTCTGGCTATAGGGAAGGTGATGATTATTGGTGAGATCTTGTTGTTGCTATAGCTGGACTGCCAAGTTGGTTAGGGATTAGAGAATAGTAATGGTTAGTATGAATAAGAACTCAGTGGCCAGGATACATGTAACAGATTTCAATGCTTTCATCCTAATTCATCATGTCCTAAATATGTATCTTAAAAACATAATTTTCCAAAAACAGAAACTCAAGAATCAAGTCAGCATGGCATAGATTGCCATTTAAACATTCTCTTTCTCAAGTTTTAATGAATATTCGTAATTTTGATATTTTCTACATATCTTCCTTGCTGTACTTTTCTTACAGTGTCTTCCTGTGAGAACTTTCAGTGTGTTAGCAAGAATCAGGTGAGATTTTATGGGTCTTGCAGTGGTTGATTTTTTTTCCTTCAATATTCTTAGATAAGGAACCTGTAAACAGGTGGAAACTTCTAAGTTTTGTCTTACAAATGGTGTTTCTTTGTAGTTTCTATTAGCCTGTAGAGATAACCTTGTTCACATGTAAGTCTGGTATCTGCTTTTTTACGTTACTTTTAGTCTTGTCTTTTATCTTTCATAGACTTATGGTTTGGGGAATTCATGGGCACCTGAAAAACTAAGAAATACACATTTTACTTTCCATTTAAGTCTTTACTCTTCATAGCAAGTGATTATTGAACTGAATAAGTCAGTTTTATTATTGCTCACAAAGCACACTAAGCTTACAGCACTCTAGACTGATACCCTTTGTTTATCCAGGTAGAAATACAGGATCATTAAATCCATGCTTTTCATCAGCCCTATTCAGTAATTCTCCAGCTCCACTTAGGTGTATGATACCTTTGGGAAGAGAGTGTATAGACATCCTTAAAGCTAGTTCAGGGTATGTGAAATTCTCAATTTATAATATATGGTAGGTATGGATTTATAGGATTTTATGTTCTTTTTGTCTTTCTCCCTTCTCCTTCCACCCTTCTCCTTCTTCCCTTTTATCCACCTAAACAAACCACATTCTACCTGGAACTTTGACTATTTGCTGCTATCATAATGAAATTAATTCCAACTCAGTCATGTTTTATGTTTGTAGGGTATTTCATTTGAAAAATAAAATTGGTAGGTAATTTATTATGTATACAAAAAACTTTTTCCTTAAAACGCAGGATAATGGTACATATACAGGCTTTTAAATATCAGTGAGCAAAGAATCAGCTTCAGAGGAATCTAGATAACTCTCCCAGTCTTGAATTTGTTCCTACTCTAGTAGCATTTTTGAGGATGTACTTTGAATTTTACAAACGTTAAGACCAAGATAAGCTCAAGTATTCAGAGGTTACATCTGCTCAAAGCTTACAGATGGTCTTTTGTGTTATCTCTGGGCTCTGTATTATTATATGTGACACTGTGTTTCTCAGGGAGCTGTTGCAGTGTACAGATACATTATAATTTAAATGTTCCAAGGGGTTTTCCTTAATGCTTATTATTACCTATTCCTCAGTGTGTGCACCAGAACCCCAAGAGCAATGATTAAGTTCTTGGCCATTGATTTGTACTTGTTGCAGAATCCCTGCAGCTGAAAAACTCTTGTAAAGTTAAAAAATACTGAGAAGATTTTCTTCTCTTTCTGCATAATTTAATAGAGAAAAAAAGATGTGCTGCAGGAAATTATCTTTTTGATATTTGCAAAACATGCATAGGATAAACATTAAGAATGTGCTTAGTAGGAACATCAACACAAACCTTTTGGTTTATGTTAGCTTCTTTAGTATTCTTTGACTTTCAAGTTTATCTCTTTGGTGAGTGTTTGTTCTTTCTGCCTTCCCAAATAAGCTAGCAGTCTTAGAAGTGCTTATTCCATATGACTGCAGAATCTCCCTGGTTTGCCTCACAGAATAAAGATGAAAGGGTTAAATACAGCAATGTGAACATGAAGATGGCTGAAGAAGTGTTTGGAATTTCTTATGGATGAGACATATACACCTGAGTATTGAAACAAAAAGGAAGAGAACTATCTTGAATTATTTATTCTCCTAGATTCCAACAGCTCTTTTCTCAAGAAAACCCCCGCTTTTCTGTTGAATAAACAATTCCCAAAGGTATCCTTACTACAGCTGAATATTATTAATCCTAATTTAAGGTCTTTATTTTAAGAAACCAAAACACCATGCAGTATATGAGGGAAGAGAAAACTGGAAATATTTTGGACAATTTTTATAGTGAGAAATAAGAAAATCTGTAGTATATTGCTCAAAGTGTATTAGACTGCTTTAAACTTTCAAATCTCTAGAAGTTAGTTTTTCTGGTTTTTTTAGTAACTCTTTTTTACTACAATGTGTATTGAAACCACTGTTTTATCAATACAATTCCATGGTAGCTAGTGAACGTTTCTCTGTATTGTTAATTATAAGAGTATTTATCAACAGGATAATTAGATAACTGCTCCTGGTTTCTGAAACAGAGCCTTGAAAATAAATGTACAATCTGCTGGAGGTCTGTTCTTTTCACCCAACAAATTCTCATTACGTCCTGACACTAATAAGGGTTATCTGCATGCATCAGGGCAAGAACTAAGCAGACTTTTTGTCATTATTTATAAATCTTGCTGCAACTGTATCTGGGTAAAACAGACTTTTGCCCACTTAAACTATAAGGAAAAGTAAATATTGGCCAAATCACTATGCTCGTGCTGTTTTCTTCTGAGTTTTATATAGTCCTACCTAGAAAACTTTTTTGTGAATTCTGATTTCTTAGTCATATTTTAGAACAGTTCAGCTGCATTGAAGCTATGCATAGTACTCATTGAAGTAGAATTGGAATAATGAGCTTACTAATTAAAACTGCTGTTTTCCAGAAAATGTGTTTTTTAATTATATTTTACAGTATAAAGCTTTTTTTCTGTATTCAGCAAAATCATCACTACCATAACTTTTCTTAATTCTGGCAACTTTGGTGATATCATGGATATTCAAAAATCAAAATAATAATTGAGCCTTCCAGTAAATCTTCTGTGGAAGAATTTTGAACTTAATAAATGCTTTCTTTTAGTTTTACCATTAGAACCATTACATTTTAATGTAAAAAATGAAAATCCAACAGAAAAAAAACAAAATGAAACAAAACAAGCAACAAAAAACAAACCCAGCCCCCCCAACAAACAAAAAAACCAACCACAAAACAAACAAACAAAAACCCTCAAAAAAACCCAACAAAAAAAACCCAAAAACAAATCACACAAAATTTACTTCAGTTTTTCAGTTGATCTTTAACTTTATTTACCTTTCAGAATGCAAATCATCGTAAATAATACAATTATAGAATGGTTTCGCTTGGAAAGGACCTTAAAGATAATCTGGTTCCTACCCCCTGCCATGGGCAGGGAGACCTCACTAGATCAGATTGCTCAAAGACCCAGTCAACCTGGCCTTGAACACTTCCAGGGAGGGGCCATCAAATGCCTTCTTACATTAAGCAACTTATTATATTAAAGGAAACTCTTCCATGTGTACCTACTAAATTTATTTCTTTTTCATGTAGCTGTTAAACTGTGTAGTTAACCAGGGTGACACTGATTTAAGTAAAGCAATTTGTACAGTATGAACTTCCTTCTAGAGCCCAACTTTTCAGAGATTAAGTTTTTTAAAGAATCATGCTGCATTTTGACTGAAAGTGGACAGTGCTTTCGAGCATAGTGCTTTATCTTACTAATTTCTGTTTAACATCACAGAATCACAGAATCAGAATCACAGAATCACAGAATGTTAGGGGTTGGAAGGGACCTCCGAAGAGTCCAACCCTCCTGCCAGAGCAGGACCAAAAAAACAGTGGGGCAGATCACTCAGAAGGCATCCAGACAGGTCTTGAAAGTCTCCAAAGAAGGAGACTCCACAGCCTCTCTGGGGAGCCTGTTCCAGTGCTCTGTAACCCTCACAGTAAAAAAGTTCTTCCTCATGTTGAGATGGAACTTCCTGTCCTTGAATTTGAATGCATTTCCCCTCGTTCTATCACAGGGAACAAGTGAAAAGAAATTGTCCCTGCCTTCTTGATGCCCAGCCCTCATGTATTTATAGACATTAATTAGATCCCCCCTCAGTCTTCTCTCTAGACTGAAAAACCCCAGGTCTCTCAGCCTTTCCTTGTAAGGCAAGTGTTCCTGTCCCTTAATCATCCTCATAGCCCTTTGTTGGACTCTCTCAAGTAGATCCCTGTCCCTCTTGAACTGGAGAGCCCAGAACTGGACATGTGTTTCTGTAGAACTGCATAAATATTTGCAGGATTTGGACTGAAAAGTAGTATTGGTTTTGGAATTGGGCTGAGTGAATATTAATGTTGTTTTTCTTTACTTAAAATAAGCAGACTTCTATAATAAAAAGGAGTATTAGTAACCGATTAATTATTAATGGCAGAGAGAAACTATAGTAACTTAAAATGTCATCCAGGTAGTGTTAAAATATGTTTGAAGAAGATCAAACAAGGGAAAAAAATGAATGAATAAACGAAGCATAATATTAGGAAACACTGACTTTAGAAAACTATTTCTGACATTTAATACGGAAACTGAATTGTCAGTAAAAGTCAAAGCAGAAAGCAAAAGTACTTTACATTTTATCCCACTTCCCTTGAGGAAAGCCTTTTCAATGGAAAATGGTAAAATCAGATTAGACTTTTAGCAGCATTAGTGGCATATGGACATAGTTGTTTTTCTCTCACTTGCTTTTCTATCAATCAAACTAGAAATGTGAAATTTTTATTTATAGAGAAAGTTCATGGCAGTAATTCAGTAAATTATCAACTTTTAGCCAGTTATTTTAGTAGGTGTTAAATTGTACTATAGTAACACATAAAGCTTAATAAACCCAAATGCTATTGTCTTATTTCCTAGAGATACATTGCAAGAATTCTCTAAGAAAGTTGTTTGTTTAGAATACCAGTTCCCATATAAATGTCCCTGTGTTGAGTTTCCACTTAAGAATCGTTTGTCTTCCCATACTGTGGCTGAGATCAATAGAAGAACGTAATTTCCCAGTGATCTTCAAGCCTCATTTCCCTTGAGTATTCTTGTAAACAGACAAAAAAATCAAGGGAAAGCTAGCCTTAAAACTGAGGAACTGACAGTCATCACGATTAGTCCATTAAAGCTGAATCTGTTCAGTAGTTTGATAATTAAAGCAAATATCTGACGCTTATATTGCGTATTAGAATAAACAAAATTAGACTACTCCATGTATTATCTGAAAAAATATTAACCCAATTCACAGTCATATGGAAAAAGAAGACCACTTTCTACAGAAACACCTAAATAAAGGAAGATATGCAAAACCATAACAATACCAGAATGCTCCATAGAAATATCTTGATAGAAATATCTCATGTCTTTATAGACTATCTGGAGAAGAGAAAAAACAGTTTATTCATGAAATCCGCAAATTAAACTTACTAGGGTGGAATTGTAATTATTAGCCAAAAAAAGAGGGATAGGAAACTGGAGGGTATTCCAACATGGATGAAAACAAGATAAAGTCATCCTGGGGAGAGAAGCAGTTAATATAACCAACAAAAACAAATCAGCATGCTCACTGTCAGCTGGAAAGCAGTAACGCTGGAAGGAACAAAGCTCACTGTCATTGCAGGGGACAGCTACATTTCCATGAGCACATCAGGAAAAAAAGCAGAAACACTAATGAATTGTGGATCTTTTTGCACAGCAGTAACATTAGTAATGACAATAATAGACCCTTACAAATGTAGACAACAGGAGAGGTGCCTGAGGACTGGAGGATAGCAAATGTCACTCCAGTCTACAAGAAGGGCAAGAAGGAGGACCCAGGTAACTATACACCGGTCAGCCTCACCTCCATCCCTGGAAAGGTGATGAAACGGCTTGTTCTTGGCACTGTCTCTAGGCATATCAAGGATGAGGGGATCATCAAGAGCAGTCAACATGGTTTTACCAAGGGTAAGTAATGTTTGACCAACCTTATAGCCTTCTATGAGGAAATTACTAGGTGGATAGATGATGGTAGAGCGGTAGATGTGGTTTATCTTGATTTCAGTAAAGCATTTGACACCGTCTCCCACAGCATCCTTGTAGATAAGTTGATCAAGTATGGGTTTAGTGATCAGGTAGTGAGGTGGATCATGAACTGGTTGAAAGGAAGAAGTCAGAGAGTTGTGCTCAATGGGACAGGATCTAGCTGGAGGTCTGTGACTAATGGAGCCACTCAGGGGTCGGTACTGGCACCGGTACTGTTCAATATTTTTCATCAATGACCTGGATGAGGGTACAGAATGTACCCTCAGCAAGTTTGCTGATGACGCCAAGATGAGAGGAGTGGCTGACACACCAGAAGGCTGTGCTGCCATTCAGAGAGACCTAGACAGGCTGGAGAGTTGTGGAGGGAGAAACTTGATGAAATTCAACAAGGACAAATGTAGAGTCTTGCATCTGGGGAAGAACAACCCCAGGTACCAGTACAGGTTGGGGGCTGACCTGCTGGAGAGCAGTGTAGGAGAAAGGGACCTGGGGTCCTGGTGGACAGGAGGATGACCATGAGCCAGCAATGTGCCCTTGTGGCCAAGAAGGCCAATGGCATCCTGGGGTGTATT
The DNA here is from genome assembly GCF_020740795.1 of Apus apus. NCBI lineage: Eukaryota > Metazoa > Chordata > Aves > Apodiformes > Apodidae > Apus > Apus apus. The sequence continues at coordinate 77,019,763 of NC_067283.1, forward strand.
AGAGGGTGTGGTTAGTAGGTCAAGGGAGGTTCTTGATTTTTCTTGGTTTATTTTTTTTATTTTTTTTAGCACATTTCTAAGAACTAAAACTTTAGATATTTAGAAGGGAAATACAGGTATTTTTTCCAGTAAAAGCAATTGATTTTTATATATTTTAAATATTTTTTAATCTGTGGTGATATCTCTATAGAAACAAACTGGTATTTCTTCTTTAGATCTATTAACAAAATAATAACATTTTTCTGGATTTCTATTAAGTTTGTTGCTTAACTCTTAATTTTCTGCACAACAAAATGAGCTAGAGATTAAAACAGTGATAAGCTCATATAAAGGAAAACTCTTCTTGCTGAAGTTAATGGTTCCAATTGGTTTGCAACTTGCATTAGACTGATTCTTTTACCCTAATATAAGTTTATAAATAAGTAGGCCAGCTTTATTTATCTTGATTGCAACTGGGAAAACTAAGAACCAATTTTGTTTCTGAATGCTTAGTTACTTAGAATTATTATACCATTATCACTTCATTACTAAATCTGTTTAAAATTAATACGTAGAAGTAGGTAAAACATTTTGTTCATTGACATACGTGGCATGAAAAGGGTGGAAATATTTCATCCGTGTCAGAAGATGAAGAATGGGCTTACAAAGTCCAGCAGCAGTGACCGTCCATGGAATCTTGTGCACATACATCCAACAATATTTAATATCCGTTCTTCCAGCAGTTAAGTTAGAAGCGGTTATAATAGTGACTTCCATGGACATAAAGGATACCATGCATGTAGATTCATCATAACCAGTTTCTGTTTTACATGGCTATCACACAGTTTCAGCTTGTCAAACAATCTGAGTTCTGGGTAACTTCTACTTTTATTGTACAGGAAACAACCTAGTTGAGATGCTCTTCTGTATATTTTTATGAGGTTGTTTTTTTTCTGGATTAGAGCAAAGCACTTTACTATCTAAAATTGACTGTGTGTTCCTTTATTTTCTGCCAATTGGGTTTTAAATGCAAATGAGCTGCATGGATTAACCTTAAACCTTTTTAAACATATAGTCTTTCCTGTTGAGAGAATCAATTTTGAACATCCACACACATATTTTAAATTCTAAGTTTTCTTTAGAAAATCAGGGAATTAATTTTGGATTAAATAATTATGCAAAATAAAACCAAGATTCCATAAACTTATTATTAAACTAAATGTTGAGACCTGTGTATTTTGTGTTCAGAGTAGATAAAAGTATGGCTACTTACAACTAGTAAACCTTTGAGAAGCATTCCTGGGCGAGTCAATAATCCATTTATTCGTATTTCTGATGTTTACTCTTTTGATATAAGTGGCATATTTTTTTCAACCCATAGAAGCAACCACAAAATTCCTAGTCAGATATTGTTCAGGGAAAAAAACCCAAAACCCTCTTACTGCAATACCTAGGAATTCTGAGAAAAGGTTGAATACAGATATTTGTTTTGTTCCTGAAGAAAGCAGAGTTACTTATACAAATAAATATATACTTGTAGTCAAGTTCTGTAGATTTAATGGAAAGTAGATATTGAGACTATGACTTATGGTGATGTTCCAGGAAATATAGCACATTACCCAACTAACAGTGCTTAGCATTCTCCTGGCAAGAATCAGTTCAGAGTTTTCTGTAACATCTTAGCTGTACTTTTATCTTCTGTTTGATTGCCAAGGTATAATCTAATAGCAAGGGCTTTTATGTGGCAACAGGAATTACTTCCTCCCACTATGCCATTTTTTATATGCAACTGTTTATATCTTTAGCTTCTAAGGAACACTCTGCCCTAAAGATATTTTGCCAATGTCTAGCAACACGGATGGTAAAACAGGTATGAAATAATTTGTTGGCATTTAAATACTTGGCATACTTCCCACATCTCCAGCTGTTACAACAAACAGTTTTCTCAAAGAGAAAATGTAGTAGAGAAACACCACTGTATGACATAATTATATTAACTACAGCTTTTATAATGAGATAAAAAACTTTAAAAATAAAAGCTGAAAACATGAAAGAGAACTTGTAACACAAGTTGCCATAGACATCCCCTTGCAAGGTCCAATCATTGAATACACTTCAGATATTTAAAGATCGATCATTTTAGAGTTCTATCATATACCCAGGTTCTCCCATTTAAAATTTCTCTGTAAAAGAATGTTTCTATCTTTTAATTTTTAAGAAAGCCTAACTAAAAATTTGGGGATAACTGACAAAAAATACCCAGGTTGGCAGAGACTGTGTATTTTGAAAGAATTCAGAAGTCCTTCAGAAATTAACTTTCTCTAGAAAGTTAGTATTAAAACACAGTATTTTATTGTAAGCATTATCTCCCAATCCTTTTAGCTGGAGGAAACAGAAATGAAGTATGTATGGTGAGTAATTACGTGAAACTAATAGAGCTATCTCCAAAAAGCATATTTACCTGCTGAAAGATAAAAAATGACAATAAGACACTGCTTGAATGAGTGATGATAAGTGTCTCGGTCTTTGTGTAAGCCAAATAACTAATTAATTGTGAGCGACAATATACAATTAATACCCTAGATCCATCATTAGAAAAAACTAGTTCTTATCATCTTAACTGTCTTTCTCACCAATTAACCTTATCAAAATATCCTTTTGAAAGATCTAGAACATCTTTTAGCATTTGAAATGCCTTTCCTTCTATAATAATAATAACAATAACAATAATAAACAACCTAGCTATTGGAAGATTTTCTTGAAATATTTCCTTACAATATATGTCCATAAATACCATAACAAAATGGTATAAAGAAGTGGAGGATGAAATAGCTTTTCAGTGGTTCCCACCATGCAAAAGTAAAGCAGCATGTAATGACAATTTTCGGTGGGCTTAAAGTAAAAAAAACACAACAGGTTGCTTTTTTTAAAGATGTGAGGTTAAAAGTAGCCCTGAAAGCCCTGGAATTTTATTAGAGCTAAAAGTATGTTTAAAAGCTATACAGCAGTGACCAGTAGCAAATGTCACCTGGATGCAATCTCATTTGCAGGTATATTCTTAGATATTTAATTATTTATTTTGACAAAATTAGTATTTTCGATGCTGATGCTTCTGCTCCTTCCCACGGTGTCTGTTACTCACCCTTAGGATTTCAGGCTACACAGAGTTTTCATATGGGCCATTACAGCCTTCTTTATGTTCACATTATTTCAGCTTTTCTCTCTGCCTGGTTTCATTTAGCTCTTTTCCACTACTTAGGAACTCCATTAGAGCTTGAACATCTGTAACTTCTTTTACCGTGGTTAGATTCAGCATCTTCCTTCTCATTGAATCTCAATTCTTTCTTGCCTCTAAGCCTTTTCTTCTAGCAGGTGGAGAGTGCAGTTGCGTCCCTGCCTATTTTCATCTTTAGGGTGGTATTAGATGTCCTGAGAATGCTTTGGGTTGAACTTATTCAGCTCTCCTTCAGTTTGGGGTTAAGCCATGAAAAGTCTGTATAGCTGTGTAGCACGTTGGAACTATAACAAGGCTTTCCAAAGATGCCAGCTTAGTGCAACTGAGCTGTTAAAACACTGCAAGATTGTAAAGTTTGATTTAAGCCTAGTAGTCCTTTGGTGACACAGGCACTGTCTTGGGACAGAACAGGCTAAGTACTTTCAGCCTGTTTTCTGAGTAGCAGCTCTTCAGGAGGAAGGCGTGCAGGGACAAAAAGCAACCACTAGCAGCCCAGTGAGACAGCTGGCTGACCAAAGCAGAAAGTGTGGCTCCTGAGCAACATACAATTTAAGAAAATATACTCAAGACTCTCTGTATGATCAGCAAAACCTGAGACAAGATACTAAAGAAAAATAATTTTTTTTAGTTTTTCTGACTTAACAGGTTGTTCTTGTCCTTGATAAGTTATCAAAATAACAATATTGTTTTCTCTGCTTCTCTTTATGAATGTTGAAAAGTTTTGGAGGCCAGGAAGTGTCATGTTTTTCTTGTGCAACAGACAGTAATTTTCTTCTATGAGTAATTTTTTAAGGGAGTGGGATTTTTTGCTTCCTACTAAATTCCATGTTACTTCCCTAATCTACACCCTAAGACCAACTTTTCTTTAATTATTTTAAGGTGTCAGTTTTTCAAACAAAAGTTTTGGCAATATTCTAACTTCCATGACAAGAAGTTGTTTCCAATGAATTTCGGTCATGTCTGCTTTTGTTTTCAATATCTAGCATATGTATAGACAAATTAGGGAAATAACCCAGACAGACACACACAGAATTACTCATGCATATATTCCTTATGTAAAGCAGGTAAGCTCTTGTGTAATGTCCTTTTATATGATTAAATAAGGATTACATCAAATAGTCTATGTAAGTTAACTAGGATTCTGTAGTAATACATTCAAACCTATGGGATTTAATTAAGGATTGTAATAATTTCTTCAAAGTTTTAAACCACCATTGAACTATAATACCAAGTTACAAAATGTAGTCAAATGGTTTAAAAGCTCTATAGCAAGAACATACTCAGATTATGTTCTCAGATTATTTTGTGTATGTGTGTGGGAACAATTTGTTTTTCAAATCTGAGCGGTATTAACTGAAGTAACCCATGGCCTAGAGTTTCAGCTATCTGTGGTGCTCAGCCTAGTTTTGGAGTGGCACAGTTGTGTGACTTTATTTCAGTTTTAGGGAGAAAATTGTTGCCCTTTAATTTTCTCTTTTTCTTCATCTGAATCCCCTAGAGACAATTTTTGGAAAATGCAGATTGTGTTCAGGATTCAGAAATTCCAACCATGACAAACATAACAGGTTACTCAATTAGATGAGTTTTGGCTGGAGGTGGAGATAGAAAAAAGGCTTAGGAGAGAAGATAAAATTAAGAGCTCTGGGATGAGGGTGAGGGGAAATGACAGTCTGCAGTGGGAAAAGATGTAAAACTTTCATGAATGTCAGACTTCTGGTAAAGTTTTTCATGGTTGATGTCTTGAGGATAGAGGGTCATTCCCTTCTCTGAAAGTTAAGATTCTTGCTTGGGCCTACGAGGGAAGTGAACAGATAGACAGGAATGCTGTTCTCTGTTGTCTCCCCTACTAGGTCCTTTTATAGATTAAAGGAATTTAGTACCCCTTCTGTCTTTATTATTGTAGTTTATTTTCTATTCCTTTTCTCCATTTATGTTTTCTTCTCTTATTTTGATTTACCTCTACTCCCTCTGGATCCTTTTGCCTTTCTACTAGTGTTCACTTAAATGTCCTTTTTCTTATATCTTTTATATTATAGTGATCTAAAGGATTTACTTTGGCCATATAATAAATTTATAGGCAAAAAGTTTTAGTTTGTTCTGTTTGTGGTGTTTTTTTCTTGTTTGTTTTTTTTTTTTTTCCCAGAAGTTGAAGATGAATGTGATTATGATGCAGGTCTTCTAAACAACCAAATTTGTTCTGAGCCAAATAAAGTGCTTTCCAAAATCAGCCTGCAGATCACTTCTTAGCCTGTCATTACTTTCACATCTGCTGCTGATGCTAGAATCTTCTGCACTGAAAATGAATGCTTGAAATGAGCTGCACACAAATGGCAGGACATGAAGTAATATAATGAATGTAAAGGAACAATAAAAAACACTTTAAAATGCCATTTATGGGCTCGCTCCTGCAAACTGCTTGGAGTTTACAGGGAATAAAGGGCAATCTGTACCTCTGAGGATATAGTTAGTATTTTACCAGACCAAGATCTGTAAAATGATGACCATCCCTCCAAAAGCACTGCTAAGAAAAATCTTTCTTTTGCCAAGGGAGAGTTGTGACTGAAGTCAGAAAACAGCACACAGGCTTATTTTGGTTTGAAAATACAGCTCTATCCTCCCAAAATTTAATAATTAATGGGAAAGGTTAGTCACCTACTGTTTACGTTCTGAATGGCTTTTTAAATTTCTTTCTAAAGGAGTAAAAAGAGGGGGTTTTGGATTGGTTTTTGTTTGTTTGTTTTTAAATTTTGAAACAGATTTATGAGCAAAATACAAATCAGTGAAGGATACCACTGAAGCCAAAGTTCTATACCAAATTAGAATTTGATCTGCCACCCAAAATCCTATCTAATATGCAAGCATTCTTGTTGCAAAAGTGGAATGGTACCACCATTGAACTATTACCTGCTACAAGCAGAATTGTTCATTATTCTGTAAACTTTTCTTCTCTTCTGCAAGGTTGAAGTATCTCTGTTCACTTGCTTCCCAGATTGTATCTTTTTTTTGTTGGGTTTTTGTTTTTTTTTGTTTTTTTCATAAATTATTTCTTTACTGTGATGTCACACCTTATTTATATTTTTCTGTCATAGTACTAGCTGGTTCATAAATTTTGCAGAAGTCTTTTCTTTCATTTGTTTTTAGTGTTGACAAAATTTAACTGTGGGGATAATACACTCCATGTTTACTATCTGCTTCAGGCTTATTTTTTGTGAACCAAACTTTAAGACAAAAACTATACTTATATATTAAGAAAAAAATAAAATAAATATTGTTTATCCCCAAGAGTATTCTTAGTATTTTTATCAAATCCATTAGAAGGAAATAAATTTCTAAAACTGTGTCCTAAGTAGGTTGCAGGTCAAGTTGTGTCCCATATACAGGAAGGTAAGTCCCATATACAGGTAAGATTTCTGTCAGGAGTTCAGTGGTGAGTGGTCTAGTATTTTGTTAGGATTTGTTAGTCTGGCAAAATCTGTGTATGAAGAAATACATTAATGAAACTAAATGTTTTAGTGCAGACACTGCCCCGCCACTTGAATGCAGACAGTTCTGTAGAGATTAGAAGCTTTTGGGTTCTGAGTTTAGGAAGCTCTGTGTATTGTTTCACTTAATGATCTTGATTATAATTTTTCAGATGTTAAGAGTTCTACAGATCATTTCTTGCAGAGATCACTAACACACACCCCCCCACTCATCCAATTTCTAATTAGCCTAACTGAAGTCTAATCTATTCAGTGACAAAGTCTTTCACTGGGGCATGATAATTCTTTAATATGTCTGCACTGTCAATAACTCTAGGTAATGCTTTCAAAGGACAGTAAAATTACTTGGGAATTCTGAAGATCAGAGGTTCTCTGTCCATATTGCAAGCACTTATTTATACTAGAGTAAAAGTCTGGCATGTTTCATCTATTGGCTGGCTGACAGAACTTTTCAGTGTAGTATTGTTGCCACACAGTATTAATTAGAATGACAGAGATCTGCATAGGCTACCTGAAATGTCCTTTGGGTGGAAGATGATGTGTATCAGGAGAATAGTACATTGAATCATGGAAATATGTGAAGGGTTGATAGGGGAAAAAAAGTATTTTTCTGTGAATAGCACTCTGCTTTGTGCCAAAGACAAAGCTCCATCCTTGGCTCTCTTCCTGAGCTACCATTGTGACATCAGACAAGAAGGAATATTCCAAATACAAAGGAACAAGGGTGTCTTAAGAATGGTATTTTCATATTTCTGTACTCCAGTTGTATCATTTTCATTCTTTTAATATGTCATGGAGTCTGTTTGGATTACTTGAAATGGAAGTCTAGAGTATTAACAATAGAAGGCCTCATTTTGGAGAGGCGATGCTTTGTTATTAAATTGTAAACAAACCAACGTGATTGAACGGTATATATCCCCTACCCTGTCCTTCTGTGCTAGTAAGAATTTAGAGGTTCATTTATAAGCAAAACCAGCCAGAGCTGGACTGAGTTATGCAGGCTTTAAATTAGTGAAAACAAGTGTAAAGACAATAAAGCAGAAAAAAGCTTTGGTAAAAGAATAAAATCTCTCCAGAGGCAGTGATAGTATCTATAATTAATAATATTGGGGATGGCACTTATTCTCAGGGAAGGGCACATGCTGCTTGTATCCCATTACAGAGCGATAAAAGGTAAGAAACCTGGGATTTTATTAGTCATTATTTGTTGTTCAAAATGATACATGGACACTATCCATTTGATGAGGGATGGAAAGAAAAGGTGTACGTGTGTGGCTGCCAGGTAACATCCTCCTCTTAGACCTTTTTATAGAGGCCTCTTTATACATGCTCATGAAAAATGTGTGCAAGCAGCAGAAGGATGCACTCAAAAGTTACCAACAACAAAGGGTTAGGCAACTTTTAAAAATCACTGCTCTGTACTTTCTCCTTCACGACTCATAATTGCCTGAGATTTCTGATGCAAATTTTGCTTTCAAAAATAGGCACATTTTTTTCCCACAGATAATACATGATCATTCCTTAAAAGGCTGTTTCACTATGTTTATGCACAAGATGGCTGAATTCAGGCTGCACATAGCATTTTACTTCTGAGATTCTGTGCGTTCTCTGTGACAAATTTAAAAACCTTTGAAGTCCCAGTGTATTATTGTACCTTTGTTCGTATGCCGAAAACAACCAAGCAAATGAATACTCAAAACCCTAAGCAAGCAGTCATTATTTCAGAGAAGTAAGCTGATTCACGTTTAGAGTCACCAAATGTTTCAGACCATCAGATGTACAAAACAAACTTTCCTTCTTCCATTCATCAGTCTAGGCTGTTACATAGACTGACCTCTGAATAGGTCAACTATCAGGTAACCAAGAGGGAATTTAGCTAACAGCTTTTGCAGTTTAGGATTACAGGCTCTCAGGCTTTATGGATGTCTGCAAGAAAATATGTGCTGTTAATTATATATGGTGTTTCTTGCCCTTCTCCCTGACTCTTTACTTAATCTTTTGCTACCCAAACCTCAAAATCCCTTCTTTCTTCACCTTTTTTTCAGTACTATTGCAGTTATATTTTTTACTAGAGTTCTGCATCCACATCTGGCTCCCTGGTGCTTGCACCACAACTTTTGGAGCACTGAGAAAAAGACAAACCAGAGTGCAACAGGCCAGCATCTACTTCATATTTATTTATCAGATGGACTTAAACGTAAACAGGGTCTGGAAATGTTTTCCTTTGTATCTTCACAGATAGACAAGAGGTGCTGCTGCTGAAATATCACAAAATTGTCTTATAGTAGGTTTTTCGCTAGTCACATTTACCTTATGACCTCTTACTGCTAAATATTGCCCAGTTATATAATAAAACTTAAAATCTTTGAAGGTAATTAAAGAAATAGTCTGAATTTAGGATATCTAAATACGGTGCTGAATTTCTTGGTTTTGAACTTAACAGATTTGCAAAGAGACGACTTGTAATGTGCTGTCTTCCTATATTTGTTGTCCCCAAAATGTTGAGGTATGTCTTTTATTCATCTTTTAAAATACATTTCCTCTTGCTAACACCATACTATTGCCTGGGTCATTAGCAGTAGGCATAGCCTTTAATTTCCAAAACAAAAAATCAGAAGTGTTTGTGGGTGTATACAAGGCATTACAAAAAGGAACAAACCACCATACTACATAGATTTGAGTCTGCTTACCTGTAGTCCCTGTATCTTTAATACTTTTCCTGTCACATATTTTCCAAATGAAAACTACCTTTTTTCATGGTTTTATTGACAACCTCAATTCACACTTCCTGTGTCTGCTGCATCTATTTCAACAAAAGCATTTGCATGTTTTTCCAGTGAGAACAGTGTGACACTAATTTATTTTTATTTTTATTTTTTTCTGAAAACGAAATGCTTTACTGACTGAAGTAAGGTGCCCAGGTTGATGTGCACATCGAGCTGATTCTGAATAAACTCCAGTATACAGAGGTCTTAAACTGACTAAAATAATTTTTTTCTTCCTCAATTAATGCTGCCTTCTAAACTGATAGTGGCCATTTAATCAGAAAAAAAGTAAATCATAACCTTGTATTATTTCTTGTTTAGCTAATTTGCTAACAAATAGAAACCTCCCACAGATCTGAAAGCTAAGTTGAAAGAGTAGTGTACGTTACACTCCTTAACATTTGAAAGTCTGATTGAGCTACTGAATAATGAATAACAAAGCCCTTAAAAATATAAATATGAAAAGGTAAATGAGTAATCTTTTTTGTCTTTTGCTTGATATTGCTTTCCTAATCCTACAAGCAGATAATCCTTACAGTACAGCAACATGTTCTGGGTACATTTTCTAGTTGGAGGTAGAGTCACTATGAGTCTAGATTCAGCTAGAGTCACTGTGTTGACATGAATACATCTTGAATTTCTCATCTTTAGTTTACCTTAGTTTGACATAATTTAATTTTAGAGTAATTATATTTCCTTGAGTTTCATTTTGGTGTGATCTGGTTTGGTTTAATCTGGGGCTTGCTTTCATTACAAGAGGGACAAACAGTCAATTTCAGAAGAATAGCTCTCTCAAAAGATGCTATGATTAAGCAGACAGCGGAAAAAGGGACTGATTAGAAGAGGGAAAAGGAAATTAAGTCCATTTTAGGACTTGGTAATGAATTAAGTAGGAACTGCCAAAAGTCAAGTTTGCAGAGGAATTAAAATGAAAAGCATGGTTTCTCCATCTATGCGGATAAAATAAGAAAAAATAATGAAAGAAGTGGGACTGCTATATAATGGGAAGTAGGTGGAAATTAAAGCAAATCCTCATTTGCCTTGATTTTCAATGAAGATCGTAATGGAGAGCATGGAACCAAAATAAAGTGGCCTGTAAGGCAGAGAGAATTAAGGCAAAAATGGAGGCATATGGCAAAACCAAAACTAGATTAATGAGTTCAAGGTACTAGAGGGTAGTTGTATCATTAAAAAAAGGTCAAACAGTTCTGATGGAGGAGAGGTGGAAGGTCTAGGGCTTGTTCAGCCTGGAGAGTAAATGTCTGTGGAGGGACATAAAAACAGCCTGTGTGTAGCTGTGGGGGGGATTACAGAGAAGACAGAGACAGGCTATGGAAGTGCACAACCAGAGAAGAGATAAGGGTCAGAGATTGAAACAAAAGATATTCTGACTTTTAATAAAGGGGGTTGAAAAATCACTATGGGGACACTTATCTCAGGGAAGAGGCTGCCCAGAAAGGCTCTGCAATCACTGTATTTCAAGCCTTTTCAAGACCTGACCAGCTCTGAAAAACCTGGTCTGACCTCAGATCTGACCCTGCCCTCAGAAGGAGACTAGGCTAGAGACCTCCTCTTGTCACTACCGGTCTGAATGAAAATGTGAAATGGGGAACAACAGAGAACCTATTGCTCCAAAAGAAAGTAAGGGCTGGGAGAGCATAGTCACTTTCTCTACTTATATCATGTGGTGGGACTGAACAGATTGAGGAAATGTACAAAATACCTACTGGCCTTACAGCAAATAATTACTTATACAGACTTTGAATAAATTCAGCCAGCAACTAAAGGATTTCTAACTGTTAAGAATCACAAAGGTTTTGGAACCATCTTCCAAATGAAAGTAGTGAGGTGCAAGACTAAACTAGCTTTTTCTTGAAATTTGATTCCCATATAGAAAAGATTATAAGATGTCTACCTGCTACAGCATGTCATTCCAGCTCTGCAGCTAGGCAGATCCTCACAAGAGATATGTCGTTCCTCAAAAAATGTATTTGTTTTGACCTGATCTTTGTTTCCCAGGGGTTTCTACAGTTACTCTGTAAAAACTTGACATAACAGGCTTGTGACATCCTCTCTCTGTAGTCAGTCAATTGCAGATGTTATTAAGAGGCAAGCAGAATAAACCCATACATATATCAAACAGAAAGGTAAATGTTGTTTCTGACAGTCATCCTTAGTTTGTTCTCATCATGCTCAATCAAAAGTAGTACTTTTAGATATTACCTGCAGGGGCTACTGCTGCATTGTAGTTAATGCTCAAGGGTTCAGTCCTATTTGGTTGATATTAAATAGACTTATTTCAATGTCCTTCCCTTATAATTGAAAGTGAATATGGTAATTTGCAGCATTTTGAGAGTTCTGTAATAAAATTCTGCTGTGTTTTCTTCCTACTGATGAATCCGTATTCTAGGCTCTTAAATTCAGACCTGCAAAAAAAGTTATATTTAAACACTTCTGAAGAGTAATGTTCTAGAGCCTTTAAAGCAACTTCTTTCAAAACTAGAGATAAATGCAATCATAAGGTAAGTAGAGAGAAAGCAAGCAAATAAGAGTTTTTTCTGTAGAATTATTCTTTTCACATTTCTATGCTGCACTTATGTGTGGAATAAGGTTTTAAAGTGCAAACCCAAGCCATCTGGTAGCATAATACTTGGTTAGTGCTTCATGTCTATGGGTACACAGAAAAGCTTTGATTTACACAATGTCTTTCTGAAGCAAATGAGATACACAATGCATAATTCATGATAGTATGTCTTTGCAATGGATGGCAGTCTTGATTCTGATATTAGAACCAGTTTGCTTTTTCAAAAGATCGTGACTCTGTAGTAGAGTGATTACAGTTAAGAGCACAGATGAGTGTCAGATACAATGAGAGGTTGTATCTCTGCCTTTGATCTCTGTTCTGAGCAAGTTGTTTTAGAGCAGCCATAAACTGCAGGCCCTCATGCCAGGTAATGAAGCATGGATGACTGACATTAACAGTGTGGCTGAAGAAAAACAAATAAATTTGAAAGGAGTTTGTTCTGATGTTTGGGACATTTTTATTATTTTTTTAAGTTTTACTTGAGTTTAAAAAATCATAGCATTCGAAACTTCAGAAGATGGTAGCTTTGGGGTGTGAGCCATATTAATTCATAAATGGGTTATGTACCTGGTTCATACTAATTACTAAACCTTATATTCGTCTGAGGAGTGTAAATGGGACTTGGAACGGTTGGAGAGATACTTTTCAGGGCAAGCATGAAGTGCCTCTTGGCTGGCAGATCAACACAGGGTATGATTCTCACCAGTAAGGTTTTGGTTTGATTCTAACGCTAACTTCCGTGCCTGCTGGCATGACTATAACACTGAAGTGACACATGAGGATTGTCCCATCTGTTCAAGAAGTGTGATGCCATTCAGTGTGGAGAGAAGGGAATGTTTTCCTCAGACACATTTCTAGGACCATGTATTTTCTCAGTGAATCTCACTTTATTTCCTCTCAATTGTTCTCCTCTCTAGGAGAGGAGGAGGAGAGAAGAACCTCTAGGTTCTTCTTCATAATACGTCTGTTCACTCTAGTGATGAGAATACCTCCTGTAACAAATGTGCTCTTTATACCTTCACTTGGATAATTAATGGAGATGTTACATAAAACTAATCCAACTTCTGAAAAATGCAGTACTCCATCAGATTAGCATCCAAACTTAATATATTGTAATGCCCTCCACTGTCTTTTGTCATCAGCTGCAATGACATGGTCTTCATTATTTCTTAATTGTCTGTAATATTTTCCTGTATTTTTCTTATTAAAGATAGCTTTGAAAAGCAGCACCATAGCTGAGATAGTTCAGAATTATCAAAAATGTAATCTTCTTCATGAAGGGTTTCACAAGGAAAACCCTGTAAATCCTTTATTCAAATTAAGTGAAGCATGGTACAAGCAGTAGTGAACATATTTTTCCCAGGTAAGCCTAGATATGAACAACTTGAGGGACAATTCTTCAGGCCTATTTAGTCTTTGGCTTCTGTCATGAAATTACTGGGTGGATAGATGATGGTAGAGCGGTGGATGTGGTCTATCTTGATTTCAGTAAAGCATTTGACACCGTCTCCCACAGCATCCTTGTAGATAAGTTGATCAAGTATGGGTTTCATGATCAGGCAGTGAGGTGGATCAAGAACTGGTTGAAAGGAAGAAGTCAGAGAGTTGTAGTCAATGGGGCAGAATCTAGTTGGAGGCCTGTGACTAGTAGAGTCCCTCAGGGGTAGGTACTGGGACCGGTGTTGTTCAACATCTTCATCAACGACCTGGATGAGGGTACAGAATGTACCCTCAGCAAGTTTGCTGATGACACCAAGCTGGGAGGAGTGGCTGACACACCAGAAGGCTGTGCTGCCATTCAGAGAGACCTAGACAGGCTGGAGACTTGGGCGGGGAAAAACCTGATGAAGTTCAACAAGGGCAAGTGTAGAGTTTTGCATTTGGGGAAGAAAAATGTCATGTACCAGTACAGGCTGGGGGCTGACCTGCTGGAGAGCAGTGTAGGTGAAAGGGACCTGGGGGTCCTGGTAGACAGGAGGATGACCATGAGCCAGCAATGTGCCCTTGTGGCGAAGAAGGCCAATGGCATCCTGGGGTGCATTAGAAAGGGTTAGTAGGTCAAGAGAGGTTCTCCTCCCCCTCTATTCTGCATTCGTGAGGCCTCATCTGGAGTATTGTGTCCAGTTCTGGGCCCCTCAGTTCAGGAAGGACAGGGAACTGCTTGAAAGAGTCCAGCACAGAGCCACAAAGATGATTAAGGGAGTGGAACATCTTCCTTACGAGGAAAGGCTGAGGGAGCTGGGTCTCTTTAGTTTGGAGAAAAGGAGACTGAGGGGTGACCTCATCAATGTTTACAAATACGTAAAGGGTGAGTGTCAAGAAGATGGAGTTAAGCTTTTTCCAGTGATGACCAGTGATAGGACAAGGAGTAATGGA